>NC_086326.1:92872107-93497335 GCF_036172605.1 Pelobates fuscus
ATATTTCATGCTTTACGCACTTATATAAAAGAAAAAAAAGAAAGGGAATTATGTTTTTTTATGGTTTTACGGAAACTATTACTTAACCCTACGCTGCTGGTGTGGCTTAGACACAATGCAGAGGTTTGTACCTGTAAAGTGCAGAGAAAATGCATTGCATAAGCCATAAGGTCACGAAAGGGTTAAACCCCCTTAATATATTGTTACAAGGGCAGGGCCCTCGTTTACTCAAATTTGGGGGGCTTTATACATTTTTGGGGCTTTCATAGGCACTTATACTGTATCCCTTTAAACCATTTGCTGCTGCATAAATGTAGAAATTCTATCCATACTGCAATTCTTACACAGCAGTCAATTATGTTTTATTTGTTTTGCACATGTGCCAGAAAAAAAGAAGAGGGGGAAAAAAATAAATAAAACAGATTGTTGGAAATACACACATATTTTACTTACATTAATATGTGCCGCTTGTAGTTTTTTTTTCCCCCCCCCCCTTTTTTTTTTTCCCTCCAAAGTTTAAAAAAAAAAATCTAGCTGCCTTTCTAACACTGGAACACAGATTCTAGCCTGGAACAAAAGGGATGGGGGGGTATTCAATATGTGTTTACTAATGAGTTCGGTGAGGGTGCCTTTAATATTTCTGCAAAACATTAACTTGATCATTCTTTCATTGTTTCAATGTTCTATGGTAGAGTTAGGGCTCATAAGATGGACACATTTGCGTGTGTGGAGTGACATTAGTATCTGCCACTAGCTGCTTTTCTAGGACTTGTAGCTGTATCTTGTCATACAGTGTGATTCGTACCACAATGACTGACCGCATGCAGTCACTCACTGGACTTAGCAGAGGCTTGAAATCATTCTTCTATTGCCATTTTGTTTAGAAAAGGATGGATACAATACACCTTGTTACATACATATTTTACAAGGCTGTACGGTTTTCCAGAAGGCACACTAGACTTGCCACAAATTAAGAGGCAGATTGGTGTCATTTTAAATTTCATACAATTTTCCCACATCCTTTCCAGTTATAACCTACCCTTTTTAAAAAATATTTTTACAAGATCTTTATAAAGCACTCCAAAGGTATTAGAACCAAAGTGAGCCTGCCACTTATCCAACTTCTTTTGGAAAAGATCGAAAAAAATAATTTAATCTGCAATTTTTTTCCTGAACTAGTATATTGCGAATACTACTACTACTACTATACTGTTTATTTATTTTAAATTCTTTTTCACGACTCGCATCCTTTGTCAGAAATCAGTAAAATAATGCTTTTCAGCGGTTTTACATTACACACTACAAAAGAGTTGTAAAGTATGTCTAATACTGCAGAAAAGTTCTACAGCCAACATCACATTTGATTTCTAAATTTCCAGCCTCTTTGCTTTAGTTCCAGTAAATAAAGCAGCTCTTACAGTCTGTTTTAAGCTGTGTGTGTCCTTTAAGCCCCAGGTAATAAGGGAAAGTTTTCCCTTTATCCTGTTGCTTTTACCCATTAGTGTACCACACTAATCAAGTCATTCTCATATACACATCAAGTGGCTCCGCTCTCATTGCATCATCTGAATCTGGCGCATTCCATGGTATGCTGTATGATTTCATAATTATTGTTTCTTTCAAACCAGCTTTCTCAATCAAAACTGTACTGTGAAGCAGGGTATTCTATGTTTGACCTGGTGTGCTTGCATAAATAAATACAGAATTGCTTCAAAGTTAGTCAGTGTCTTCTGTTTTGCTTCCTCAAATTGACCTCCTGATTAATGTCTACAGACACAGTTTGAATTGTTAAGTGTCACGGATAGATTGGATCCAACTAGCAAGATAAGGAAAGCAAATACTAATAAGAAAAGTAGGCGAATGGCCGGACTAAACGCTAAATAGATTGGTACAAGACAAGCCGAGGTCAGGGATACAGAAAACCAAATAAACGTTAGGAATAGCCAAAGGTCAAGAAAATGCTACGGTCAATAAGCCAGAAATACAAGATAAAGAAACGCACTCTTGGATAAACCAAATAAATAGATACCACGACAGGTAATCAAACCAAATATTTGGGGAGTCTAGATAGCCCTAGGAGAGTTCTAATTGGTTAATTGAACCTGATGGCGCCAAAACAACCGCATCACCAGAAGCATTCACAGAGATGGCAAATACGACCTTTGGAAGCGGCCAGCGTACAACGGAGCGCCAGCACGATCCTTGGCTGTGTAGCGTGGAGAGCGGAGGGAGACCTGGCATGAGGTAGGTATACTACAGAGTTTATATAACAGGGGTTAAATATTTTCAGACAAAGTGGTTTCGCTGAAATTAATTTTCTCACTGAGCACAAGTCTAATGGTACCAAAGAAGTTTTAAATTATGGCCACCACCTTGAGTAAGTGGGGAGATGTAGTGATATATGTTATTTACTTACATAGCGACTAAATACATGTAAGCGTTATTTATTCATTCAAATAAGAATACTAAAACAAAAAAAAAATTTGCTTTAAGGGACACTATAGGCACCCAGACCACTTCAGTTAATTGAAGTGGTCTAGGGGAAGTGTCCATATTGAACCGGTTGAACCCCTAGAGGTAAGAATGTCTCCAGGGACATCCTGGCACCATAACAACTTGGTGCCTGGAGTGTCCCTTAAAGGTAACACATTAAAAAGGTGTGTGATGAGGAGCCTGTGTCCGAGGAAGATGTGTTAAAATAATAATTCTAGATATATAATAAGTACCTAGAGAAAGCCGTCACAGATGCTAAAAGAGTGAATAATGGAAGCCAGCAGACAAACAGACTGCCTAGTACTTTCTACTCCAATTCTCACTGCCTCTTCCCCTCCTTCACGCTTCACCCACCTACTAATTGGTAAGAAGTACAGCAGGGACCCCATTACATATTTACCAGTAATAAAGGCTGAAAAAGGAATTGAAGTCCATCAAGTTCAGCCCTTTACACATCATAACAAATTTGAAGCATTTTCCAATTTGCACATGTCTGCTTGGATCAACAAGCTACTTCTACGCATATTTGTTTTACAGGACTCAAAATTTCCACTCGCATTTTCACTGAGATCACTCTACCAGCAGAGATTGACAGCCCTAAACAGAAAGCATATCCATATCTGCACCCAGGGCTGCCCCCACCCTTCTACTAGTTGCAGCCTAGCCGGCACAGACTCAGTGCCGGCAATGACCAGGTATGGGACCGATGCTCCAGCTCCATTCATTTCAGGGGGCAAAACGACCCCCCTCACCATGCCGCGACCCTTCCCATCTGGTATTTCCCAGCTGATCCAGGTATTTAGCTTTAGCTGGAGTCTACAACCTACTTTGGGCTGCATTCCCAACAACCCAACTCTGAGGAGAAATGCTGCTATTCCCTATATTTCACTTTTTTTTTTGTTTAGAGAGGCCATTGTAGGTGATTATGGTGCTAAAAGAGTGTGTTCACCATCCTCTGCTTGTGGGTCCAACAGTTCCAGAGATTCCATTTTGTGTGTTTTACTTTTGAAGTTGTCTTTCTCCTGCTCTGTTAAACATTAATCACACACAGGAGGCTCCAGGCTATGAACCGAGCAGGAGATCCCCCCCAAAAGGTAAATTCTAAAATCAACACTGTGCAATAAACTATACATATTAGATCCCTATATACACCAAGTAGAATGTGTAAGTCACATGTAGGGAGGTGTGAATTATTGCTGTATAACTAAGTGATTTAACTCCTAGAGGGCAGAGAATCCGGCAGTAAAACTGCAGGGGGACATGATCTCTACACCAAATCGATTTATTCAATGCCTTATATGTCTCAGGTGCTTATAGCTTCCCTTTAAGTGACTTAAGTCATGCAGAACAGATTAGCGAAGGCACATCTTTTCATTTTACTGGGTGCCGAACTACTCCATGTATATCAATACAAAGAGGTAAGGTAAGCTCAGGTATACTTAATGAAGGAAGGGACTTTTAAGACAACAGACCTGACACAAGATACGCAACCTGGGGAGGTAGCATACATTCATCCTGATGGAATAGATAAAAAGGAGAACATGGTTATGTAGACAAATGAAAAAAAGAGACATGGCTCAGGACAATGGATGTCACAACACTGTCAACAATTATCCTCGAATTATAACTAATTGTATATTTCCGAATGAACACAACTGTAACAAAAAGATACTTTATTATCCTGATGATATGGTACGCATAGCAAAAGTCATATGCTGGTCATTAAATGCTTGTTTGAGCAGTGTAATTAGGAGCATTTACATTACATTATTCACTCTTATTTGTTTAATACTGGTATACCTTCAAGAGACATTATTCCAAGCTTTATATAAATTACTAAGTCAAACCATGAATTAGAAGTCAGAATTTTTGCTTGTTCAGTTGCAAGACAAAATCTCTGCCTATAAAATGACATAAAATGAGTTCCCTTCGCAGTAAACATGCACATCAATTCTACACAATATACACATAAGTGTGTGTATATGTATAGTATATACATATATATAAATACATACACACACCATCATTGTAATTTTCATTAACATATCATGAATAAAATTGTTTACAAACCATTAAATTGCTATTCCAAAGTCCCTTTCCATTAATATTTTTCATATCTGGCATGTAAGAAAAGAGGTTGATAAAATGCCAAATTAAAACTTGGCAAAGTTAATGAATAATTTGGTATAAGCCTATTAAGCACCTTTTTAAAATTGTAAAGGACGCAGAGACATTTTATGCAGGGGTGTTATTTCAAATCGATAACGCATAAAAATATAAAATAAAATAAAAATAATCTAAGAAAAGTTTGCTGCCTGTAGGAAATCTTGGACTCTGATCCGATTCTACTTCAACAAATAAAGAACTGCTACTGTGCTTTGTTGCCGTTTCTCAACAAAAGAAAAATAAAGTGATACCAGAGTGAAAGGAATATATATGTCGTTTTTCACTATTTTGCATGCTGTTCAATATAGTGCCAGGAATGTCCCTTCAAATAAGAAAAAAAATATGAAATCCTTCATCTATACACTTTTTTAGGAACCATTAGAGGATAAAATTTGGGGCTACTATGAGGATCCTCTGCATCTGATGTACCATTGTGTTCAAGTCGATTTCTAAACGTTTCTCACGACCAAAGGAATTCATCATAATAAGGCACATAGGGGTCAAAATTCCACTACAACGATCGTGAAGTACCTGCTTATTTTCTAGAATACATACAATATTATTCAAGGAATACACCATCAAAATGACAGCTCCTTTGAAATGTCATAAAAAAACCACAATTTGTTGGATAGCATAAAAAGGTCACCTTAGCACACACACTGTGCTTTAATAAGTTGCTCATTCAGTGCTCTACAAAACATTATTTGAATGATATACCGCTACAGCTACTATATCGGGTGTGTTTCTTGTTCCAGACTGTAGATTAAGTAAACTCTGGCAGATCACCCAAGAGTAAACTTTATTATGACTGGGAAGAAGCTAATGTCACTGCACAAAAGCCAAGAGATATATGTAGGACTTTGCAGCATAATAACACATTCTAGCCCAGTTTTTAACTTAAATAAGTGTTTCTCTGTCGTATTCTCTCAGGCATCAGGATTGTCATTAATCCTGAAGGCTTGCTTTCGAAGGTGAGCTTCAATTTCATCTCTGAACACCAACATGCCCAGGTGTGGATGGGAAGCCTCATTCATGGCTTTAGATTGGATGCACATACGATACTGTTCTGGAGTCAACTCATCCACACACAGCTTCTCGTGCCACAAGTGAAACAAGCCGGGCACAGGGGTACGCACTACAATGAGATCCCCATGGAGATACTTTCTGTACAAATGAACATCTTCTCCACCCCATCCTTTAACTTCAAGATCAAATCCACCTGTAGAGAACAAGTGAAAAATGTAGAGAAGAACAACACAACATATTATCAAAACCATATCAGTAAACGTCCACATGATTATAAATATGATTATAAAATGTAGACTGCAATAGATATGATTTACAAGGTTTATCCTCCTGCCCTTTAAAATATTTTTGGTGCATTTTGTAGTTTGGATATTGTATTATATGTTGATAAAACTAGAATGGGAGAAGCTAAAAAACACTCTGGGCACCATAGCAGGTCCCTTGCACCAGCTAAACCTCCAACTATTGAATCATGCGCCGTTTTGCTCTACCCCATCTTTATGCTTTTCTAAAATACTAAGAAGAAGCTTTAAACAGGGACACCACTGATCAGCCAATCAGTAGCTCCCCATTCACACAACAACAACTTTAGAAACGCATGTATTTTTCTCAAGCCATTTTTATGAATGGGTAGCTACTGATTTGCTTAAAGTGTCAGCTGACACTCTGAGCCCATGACGCCCCTGTCTGAGACTTTCTTTTTTCAAGAATCTTAGAAGAAGCAGAAGGGCCAAGCAGAGCTTAATGGTTTAACCCAGTAGACTAATATTACTATTAACCAAACTAAAAACTCATTAACTTCCTGATTTCTGTCAGCTCCTCCTTTGACCTTACTCAAAAGACTACCTCCCCCACAAACACAATGTTTTTGGATAAGCTTTCAAAACGGTTTAATATTCTTGGATAAAGTTTGAAAATTATTTTGTTTTCAAAATATATATAAATATTCAAAATTATGTAAATGTATATATAAAAAAATTAAAATGTTAAAATATGCTTTCAAAATATTACAAATGTATCCAAATATATTAAATCATTTAATAAGTTTATGAAAAAACATTAAATTAATGCCATGGTCGGCAATACCCTTGACCTTATCTATTCCAACCTCAGATCTGTCTCTAACACACCTTCCCCTCCAACTCCCATCCCATATCACTGCTCCACTTGTATTCACCTATCCAACTCACTTTCTCAATAGGAACTCTTCAATTTGACTATTGCTCCCTCCGTTCTACTGAAACTGTCTTTTTGCCACAGTGACTAAGGATATCTGTGTCAAAGCTAAAGGTCATTAATTGCTCTCAATTCTCTTTGGCCACTCTTCCGCTTTTGATACCGTTGACCATTATCTTATTCTCCACAACCATGGCATCTGCTACACTGATCTTTCCTGGTTTTCATTCTACCTTCTGAATGTTTGTTAATGTTTTCTTTCTCTAGTGCCAGCTCCTCCCTACTGCCTTTCTCGGTTGGTGTTCTCCAAGGCTCTGTTATCAGTGCTCTTTTATTCTCAATTTACACTGCCATGTCTCTCTTGGTAAACTTATTAACTATTTTGGATTTCAATACCGTCTACATCCGGAAAATACAGAGGTTTACTTCTTCTACCCTGACCTCTCTACAGAGGTCCTGGATAGCATCACAAACTGCATCTCTTCGATCTCTAATTGGATGTTTTTTCAGGTTTCTAAAGAGGAATTCTTCTTTTTTCTCCCCTCAAATAGTCCCCTTCCATTAACCTTCTTCACTTCAGTGAGACACCTATTAAAATGTTGGCCTTTTCTAACTCAAGATACAACTAAGGCACTTGTTAATGCAAATATTTCCCAACTTAACTATTGCAACTTACTACTTATTGGCCTTCCAAATACCATCATTGCCCTACTTCACTCTGTAATGAACGCAGCTGCCAGGCTCATCTTCCTGAATGACTGCTATTCCCGCACCATAACACTTTGTCAGTAATTACATTGGCTTCCTTTCCCGTTCAGAATCCGAATTATATTGTTAACACCAACCTACAAAGTCCATCAATAATTCCACTCTGCACTACATACACACCACAGGCAATATGTTGTTTTACATTCCTCTTAGGAATGCATATTTATGAGAATTTAGAGTCTGGAGTCCTTTTGTCAGAGAGTGAATGAGTGACGTAGCAAGTACCTCTTTTGTAAGGAGTATCATATTTATTATATGGCTTCTACCTAGTTTTCACTGTTAGGTCAAGGTATGGAAATTATATTGTTATTTTTGTGCAGCTGATGCACTGTTCAAAAAAAAAAAGCCCCAAAAACTTTGGATCAAAAAGAGTGAGTCGCATAACAAGTCAGCCGTCACTTTACGCTAACATAAGAGAGCGTTTACTTTTTTTTGTGTGTGGTGGGGAGGAGCTACACATTAATTAAAGCTAGCATGGTGACTGATCAGAAACGGAAATGATGGTAAGCTTTGAAGAATTTTACAGACATTTGCAATTGGTTGAGATATGTTCACGTCTACCCAGAGAATGACTTTGAATAAAGGAACCGATACTTACCTATAGATAGGAAGTCTGACCTATACTGGCAAGTCATCCCAAAGCCAAAGTCTCTCCAGAAGCCAGAATCCTTCTTATGAACCTATAGCATGAAAAAAAAAATCAATTAACAGACATAATAACAGCAATGCATATATGAACAAGAGTTATTCTAAAGAGTCCATGCAACCGATTTAAAGGGACGCTTTAGGCCCCTAAACAACTTAATTAACAACTTTTTGGAAGTTGAATAACTTTTTGTAGCCCTGGTCACACGTCGTTGCATGTGGTATATACGGTCTTCATAAACATTTCCTTAAAGAGAGATCTAATGTTTAAATAACTTTCATTGCACACTGGGTTTAATTTAGAGTTGCTTATCTCCTAATCTGTTAATAGCATTCTAGCTCCCGTAGGAGCCTCCTGTATGTGATTAAAGTTTCATTTACAGAGCAGGACATATAAACTTCTAAAATATGTTAACATTTGTTTGAAAAAGAAACCTTTTTTTCATGCAGGCTGTGTGAGTCACAGTCAGGGCTGGTGTGGTTTGGACTGCATGGACAGAAACAAAACTGCTTCATTAAGCCAACGTTGTTTTAAAATCTATAGTATCCCTTTAAGCAACTTTTACAATATTACTTCAGTGAATAATCATTTTAAAAAGAAACAAAAAACTTTGGTCACACAGAATGTGTTCACATGTGGCACATCTACCCAGAAAACTCATTAAATAAAGAAATGGCTCAAAGCTCAGCTTAGGATTCTACCCTGTGTTTATACATATAGAAACATAAACATGTGAAAGCAGATAAGAACCATTTGGTTCATCTAGTCTGCCCAATGTTTTAACTACTTTCATTAGTCCCTGGCCTTATCTTATAGTTAGGATAGCCTTATGTCTATCCCACGCATGCTTAAACTCCCTCACTGTGTTAACCTCTACCACTTCAGCTGGAAGGCTATTCTATGCATCCACTACCCTCTCAGTAAAGTAATACTTCCTGATATTATTTTTAATTTAAGACTATGACCTCTTGTTGTGGTAGTTTTTCTTCTTTTAAATATAGTCTCCTCCTTTACTGTGTTGATTCCCTTTATGTATTTAAATGTTTCTATCATATCCCCCCTATCTCGTCTTTCCTCCAAGCTATACATGTTAAGTTCCTTTAACCTTTCCTGGTAAGTTTTATCTTGCAATCCATGAACCAGTTTAGTAGCCCTTCTCTGAACTCTCTGTAAGGTATCAATATCCTTCTGAAGATACGGTCTCCAGTACTGTGTACAGTACTCCAAGTGAGGTCTCACCAGTGTTCTGTACAATGGTATGAGCACTTCCCTCTTTCTACTGCTAATACCTCTCCCTATACAACCCAGCATTCTGCTAGCATTTCCTGCTGCTCTATTACATTGTCTGCCTTCCTTTAAGTCCTAAACCCCTTCCCTCAGATGTTGAAGTTAGCACTGTATGAAATATTCTATACTCTGCCCTCAGGTTTTTACGCCCTGATTGGATGCAGAGTCTATGCATAGATTCCAAAATTGGAAGACCGAGCCATAAAAGGAATAATCGCTATAATGATCATTGTAAGCAATAGAGAATCCTGCACCTGAAGACAGGTCTGACTATGGCCTTGATTACATTTTTATATATACACATTTCATCAACAGTTTATCAGCTACCAATAAGCCTTTTATCGGTTGGACTGATTTATATCACAAGGGTACAGGCTTTACGTTTGTCAATAAACATAGTATTGTATATCTAATCCGATAAATATGATCAACATAGATAAGATTGATTTCAGTGATTTAATTCCATGTATTAAGGACATAATCCTCGATAAATGGCATTCAAAATATTGACGGATAAAAGCCATCAATAAATGGTTTGTTACTAATAGTCAGTGGGGAAATAGTTAAAAAAGCCTGTGGGGTCCATATTGATACAAAGGAAGTTTATTACCTCCCTGATGCTTATACTCGCCATGCCATGAGTGGTGGCATGTCCACTATACAGCGAGCAGAAAGATACCAGCCACCGTCAATATTGGCTTGACAACTTTAATCAAAACACTGATTAGTGTAAATTTAGCAAAACACAAAAATAAGTCTACAAATATATTCTAACATTTTTAAGCAAGATAAAACAACGAAATGACAGTGAAATGCGTAAAGTTCATGTTTATATAGGCTTCATCCAAGTGAAAAATCCGGTTAAGAGCAATACGGGTTGCGTCCACCAGGTGGCACTCACTCACAGCAGTTCTAGTAGGCTGCATCTAGCCACAACTACACTAGAATGCAACAACTGAACTAGCAGTAGTATCGACCTGGCCTCAAAAAAAATGAATTCCCTAAATAGGATATTTCATTTTACCAACACACAAATATGTCTTCAGACTTGGAGCTTAGTAAATGATCCTATATGTGTTGAAGAAGTATATGCGTATCTGATAAGTAATTAGCATTATGGCAAGAAATATAAAACTGAAGGCCAAATAAAAGCGTTGCTCTAAGCACAGAGTTTTGTCTTACTGCAAAGGATAGTGTATAGAGAGCGGCTTTTAAGTGCATTGAATTTGGGAAAAAGCTCCCATGGCTCTGATACACAAAATAAGGATTTATCTCACTCCTTTCCCTTGATGATCACAACTTCCTGTTTCAGTTACCCACTTCCTGTTCGGCTGTACTGTGCAACAAGATAGTTGGGCAAATGATCAAAGTTGACAAATAATATGGGTTTTTTGGGAGGGGTCTGGCATGAATTTTGATGGTGTTTTCCATGATTTATTACTTTTGTGACATTTCTGTCATTGTTTTTCCTTTATGTTAATTTACATATAGCACATTCCATACTTTTGTTTTGCAAATCGGAAAGTATTCTATGGCTTGGTACTCTCTTATACAATTATTGCGAGGGCGGCTGAAAGGTTCTGCCTCCGCTTAAATAGAAAATTAACGTGAAAAGATAGAAACATAGAATGTGACGGCGGATAAGAACCATTTGGCCCATCTAGTCTGCCCAATATTTTTTTTTTAATGAAATATTTATATATAAATATATATATATATATATCAACATCATTTATTCTTCTTTTTAATGCAGTAAGAGTTTCAATGTAATATTCAGAGTTTATTATTGTTCCTTTTTCAAGAAAGTCTGCAAGAACACCACGTTTAGAATTCAGAAAAAAACAGTCTTCAACTTCTAACGTCAAGCCTCACACAAGTGCAGATACAAGAGATGCTATTCAACGCCTTGAGTTTTCAGTGCGGTCACATCCATTGTAAAGCCCACACATGGCTTCTGTTCCACCTGTTCCTAAAACAAACACTTGAAGGGTCAGCGCTTTAGCTGTCATGAAGAGGAGGTCGTCAGTGAGGACATTTTTTTTTTTTTTTTTTTTTAAGAACGGATCTAAATGATTAGTGCAGCATTGGTGGAAGTATATTGAAGTGTGTGGTGATTTTGTAGAAAAATAATCATGCAGCTTTGAAAATAACTGACAATTTTTTTTTTTTTAAATGTTTTTCCAGTTCATTTTATATTTAAGTGGAAGCAAAATGTATCATCCCGCTCTAAAACCTTAACCTAGTAAACCAAGCAGAATGCACACATGATGTTCACACAGGTTTCTTGCTTAGAAGGACATTGTGACAAACTCCCCTGTCCAAGGGAGTTTGCCACGTGTTCTTGGAGGGGCCTGTTTGCCAGCATCCTGCCCTGTGACTATGGCCCCTGTGTTAAACCCTTATTAAAACCACTGTCTGGGCCTTTTTCTAGACTTGTATGGCCACACTTCGAACTTTCGAAGCGGCACTTCAAATAACGAACAGCTGCATGAACCAGAAACCACCCTGGAGCTTGTTAACACCTATTAACAACTTGGAACGTTTCTCACTGCAGTGTTCTAATTGTTCGTCTGGGTGGCTGCAATTCCTATAGACCACCACGAGGTGACGGCCATCGTGTTTGAATGAACGCAGGCAGTGGTGTTTGGGCATGAATCTCATGGAACCAACATCGGATACTGAAACACCCGAACAAGGCAGAACTTTCATCATCGCCTGCGTTTGTTTCTATTCAACATAGAAGGGCACTGTTCAGTGAGATCATTCGTCTGGATGAAGAGGAACAAGCTTCAGGGTAAGACTATTGACTCTGTTCGGTAGTTTGTTCTTTTTCAAACTACCGAACTAGACCGCCTGCAAGCCCAGATTCTCTGGAACTGTTTTGGGCATGGGACCATGCCTGCGGTCGGTCAAATAAATTACTTCCATAGAATTCCTGAACCCCTAAACTGATCTGGGTGATTTTTGGATATATGTGTTACATGGAATGTGTTACATTCCAGCTCACACTCCAAAATTGTGTGTCGTCCTGTTACTGGAGGTAAGGAAGATTTAACCCCTGTGTCTGCTGTTCCAGCTTGCAGGGGATTCAACGGAGAAAGTCCTTGTAAGGACTAGTGCTCACAGGACTGAGTGTCGTCCAGTGCCTAATGGTGTCTAGAGATAATTCCCCATTCGGCTCCAGGAGGGAGCGGTTCAAGGACCCCAGTCAAGTCACGGCGACTTAGGGCAAGAGTGCTGAGGTTTGTCCCCTGTTCCAGCTAGGAAGCAGTCCTTGGCGGTGGAACCCAACCATGGGTACAGGGAGCTCCGTTACAGACATAATTGTTGAAGTCTGTTGAAATATTACACAGAAGAAAGCTGGAAGTGTTCATACTACCTCTGAAACATTTTAATACATTTAATCAGATTTTTGAACGCTCTCAAAAATGTGACAATTTTTGTGTTTAAAATAATGGTCTTTTCAGGAAAATATATGTATGTAAAGGTCAGGATATCTTGTTACACTTACTAGTTGCTGCTCCACCGGTGGAGTTACCTCTTGATTGGCATACACAATTGCAGGATTGTACAGACTAAACACCACAGGATAGAATACTTTCTTACCTACAATACAAGCAAGTAAAATTTGTGTGAGAAAAACAATATATATATAATGATCTCTTCTCTTAACCCCTTAAGGACGGAGCCAAATGTACACGTTGTGAACGAAACAAAATGTAAACAAAACCTGGCATTTGCGCTATATGTCTGTCCAACCGTAATTCACCTCTTTCATATAAAATGCACCCCCCCTTATTATATATCATTTTATTCAGGGGAAACAGGGCTTTCATTTAATATCAAATATTTAGCTATGAAACATAATTTAATATGAAACAAATGGGAGAAAATAAGAATTTATTTTATTTTTTTAGTTCTACATGACATTTTAACTGTCAATGTCATAATACTGTTTGCATTTACTGCAATAAAATACACATATTTGTATTCAGCAAAGTCTCACGTGTAAAACAGTACCCCCTATGTAGAGGTTTTATGGTGTTTTTGAAAGTTACAGGGTCAAATATAGCATGTTACATTTGAAATTGAAATTCGCCAGATTGGTTACGTTGCCTTTGAGACTGTATAGTAGCCCAGGAATTAAATTTACACCCATAATGGCATACCATTTGCAATAGTAGACAACCCAAGGCATTGCAAATGGGGAATGTCCAGTCTTTTTTAGTAGCCATTTGGTCACAAACACTGGCCAAAGTTAGCGTTAGTATTTGTTTGTGTGTGAAAAATGCAAAAAACGCCAATTTTGGCCAGTGTTTGTGACTAAGTGGCTACTAAAAAAGACTGGACATACCCCATTTGCAATAACTTTGGTTTGCATACGATTGCAAATCGTATGCCATCATAGGGGTAATTTTCATTCTTGGGCTACCATAGGGTCATAAAGGCAACGTAAGCAATCTGGCGAATTTTAATGTGAAAAAAATGAAACACAAGCCTTATATTTGACGCTGTAATTTTTGAAAACACCATAAAACCTGTACATGAGGGGTACTGTTGTACTCGGGAGACTTCGCTAAACACAAATATTTGTGTTTCAAAACAGTAAAAAGTATTGCAGCAATAATATTGTCCGTGTAAGTGCTGTTTGTGCGTGAAAAATGCAAAAACTTCAATTTTACTGGCGATATCATCGTTGTAATACATTTTACTGTTTTGAAACACTAATATTTGTGTTCAGCGAAGTCTCCCGAGTAAAACAGTACCCCCCATGTACAGGTTTTATGGTGTCTTGGAAAGTTATAGGGTTAAATATAGTGCTAGCAAATTAAATTCCCTATACTTTCAGCATGGGTTGTCAGGCAGGTCCCGCTAATTGTAATTAATTAGGATACCTAATTATGTAAAAATATTACATAAATATTTGTGTAGAATTAATATATATATATACACACACACATATGTGTATATATACATATATATATATATATATATATGATTTTTTTGTTATATTTTTATTTATATATAGGTATATATATATATATAGTGATATATACGTATATATTTATGTATATAGATATATATATTATTTCGTTCTATGTGTATTTTGATATAAATATATATATATTAATATCACAATACAGTTAGAACGAAATAAAACATATCTATATATTTTTTTACATTTTATTTAATTATTTATTTTATTTTTTTTTAATGTATTTACATATTATATATAAATATATATATATAACAATAATTATATATATATATTTAATCAGTATCAGTCTACGTGTAATTTGATATTAATATATATATATAATTATATATATATATTAATATTAAAATACACCTAGACAGTGTATGTGTGTGTGTGTATGTATATATATATACTTAGATCATATATATAAGATCTAAGTATATATTTATTTATTTTTACACTTATTTTAACTGTTGTTTATTTGAATTTAGCCAGCAGGGGGACTGTCATTACAGTTAGTCCCCCTGCTGGCATTGCTGCAGCCAGCTATCCAGCTATCCCGGCCATGTGATTGTGAGGTCCTCGCAAGGACCTCACTCTCACATGGCCCGGGGGGCTGAAGAGGACGGAGGTGCCGCGGGGGGCTCCCTGGGAGTCCCCCCAACCGCGATTGCCGGCGTGGGATCGCCGGTGACCGGGTAAGTGAAAAAAAACTGGAGGGCGTACAATTACGCCCGGCGGCGTTTAGAGCCGCTTTAAAAAGGACGTCCGGTCTTAAGGGGTTAACTTTATAGACCAAGGGTGGGCAATCGGCGGCCCTCCAGATGTTTTGGACTACATCTCCCTTGATGCTTTGCTAGCATTATGGCCCTAAGAGCATTTAGGGAGATGTAGTCCAAAACATCTGGAGGGCCGCAGATTGCCCACCTGTGTTATAGACCATTCTTCTGACATATACGTGACAAGAAACCTCTAGCCTAGGAATGCCCAAATGGAAGATCCAAAGATGTTATTGAACTACAACCCCCATGATGCTTTGTATCATTACAATGACAAAGTTTCATAGAAGCTGTAGTTTTAAAACATCTGGGGATCTACATTTTGGGTACCCCTACCATAGCCAGTTCAGTTATTTCAAGTGTTCCAGCACAAGCACACCTGGCCCCACTAATGAAGCCTTTGATTAGGTGTATCAGGTGTGCTTGAGACAACACCTATTTTGCATATTTGTATTTTGTCAGGGATTCTATTCAGGGGGTGAAGAAGTCACAAGTTGCATTGTCAGTTGAATTCGGGGACACCACTTGAAGCAATTGTTGTATTGAGCTATTTTGTTTGATTTGTTCATTGCAAACAGCTGAAAGTCTGTAAATTTTGACAATAAACCTGTTTTTCAATGGATATTGAATAATTTTGATTGTAACTGTAAATATAATTACACACACACACTTCCAATTTAAAGGGTGGGTGTGACAGTATACCTTCTATATTGGTACCTTTGCATACAGGATCTCAATCTGTGGTAAACTTACCCCAGAGGATATGTGCACCACAAGCAGGAGTTATTTCAAAAGCTAGCCATCTTAGAGCTCCCCAGGAGGTGGCCGTCTGTACATTAAGCCAGAATAGGCACCTTATTAGCTGGAAGACAGGTGCCTACTCTGCCTGAATGTGTTAGTGTCCGGAGGAAATGAAGGCAGGCACAAGGGAGCAAAGCATAAGACCACAAAGATGGCAGATGGCATCACTAGATCCCAGGGAAAGGATCCACTCCAGCTGTCCCAAAGGTAGGAAGGCTGGGTGGATTAAATAAAATAATACATGAATAATAATTTAAGAGTGTGAGGGAATGTATGTGTCTGACAGTGATAGTATGTGTCAGTTTCCTCTCTGTGTAAAACACACACACACACAGGACACCGAAACACACACAGCACACTGAAACCAGTGTTTTTCAATGTCCTGCAAGGCATGTAAAGAAAAAATTAAGGTGTGTATTAAGCTCAAACTCAATTAACCTTCAATCTAGGGATTAATCCCTCAGCATTAAGGATGCGACAAGCTAAATTGGGCAAGTCCTCAAAAAAAAAAAAAACGGACTGGACCTTACTCAACAATCTGTTTCAAAAGAACAAATTTTAGATAACCATAAACCAAAGCTGCAAATTGGCTTTAAATCTCAGCCACTATTATATCTCATATCAGAGAAAAGATAATGTTGAGGAAATGTAAATACTTTTAGGAGCTTAACCTTGCTTTTACAAGAGATTGAAACATTCCGTCTAAACCTCAAGGGCAAAAACTCCATCCGTATTTGTGAAATATTGGATGTTAAAGGAACACTATAGAGCTAGGTATACAAATGTGTATTCCTAACAATATAGTGCCCTGTTGGCTGTTTCGGCTCCAGGCCCCCACCTGCAGGGAGTAAAAGTAGTATGTACTTACCTTTTCTTGCTCACAACGCCAGTCTCTTAGGGGAAGACCTGCCTGCTTATTGAGATTACCCATAGAAAAGCATTGGGAGGCTAGCGAGCATCAGGGCAAAATGCAGCGTTGCGCCAATCAGATGGGCTATCTGAGACCATCTTTTAGTTAACTCTTTTGTTACCACAGAATTGACCAATTCACCATCATTTAAATAGTTAACAGAAACCGAGTGAAGATTCATCTACTCACACATACATTTTAGACACATAACGAGAAAGGTGAAAAGAGGGTGAGTGACTTTGGGTGCCAAATAATCCTGTTTCTTTCTTTCTTAAACTGTTGGCAAAAAAAAAAAAGATAGGGATTGCGACATAGACTCTTTGCACTCCATCCACCATCAAAAGCTACAGTGGTTATGTGCTTGGTGTTGGTGGCTGCACACAATCACACCTTTTACAAATGCTTAGCTTTATTACACGGATATAACCAACTATGGAAACCTAGTTGACTAAACATGAAATCCCCACTGAGCTACCTACTGTATGTCCAACCTAGTGAGATCACTGGTTTACACAAGGATTGGAGACCAGCTAGTATACTGCCCTCACTATTCTACTGGATGCTATTTGTAACTCTCCTCCACATGGTGCCAAATACAGCCACTCCCTTCCCCTGCTGTGCGAGCACAGTCACCTCATCTACAAATCCACCAATAAGATGCATGCGACCAGCTCAGCCGAGTCTAGCTTCAGTCTCCAGGAAACTGGCACACCATTCATTGCAAATAATAATTTCAGTTATATGAAAAGTAATACTCCGACATCAAAGGGCAAAACCATTGATTTAAAGTTTCTTTAAAATGTTCTGATGAACAAATATAGTCGGAAAGTTTTCAGTCTGTTCTCCTTACAGGATTTCTGGCTGAAACACTAAAAGCAAGATGCAGATATATTTCCAATTTTTTTCCACCCGCAACATTTGACTGCATTGATACACAAAATGACACAAAACATTGACAATTAGAGCAATGGCAAACATTGTAACACAAGGAATGACACATTCCGTACATTCTAAATATATTGTGTATAAAAGGAAAGATAATGAAAAGTGTGTGTGTGTGTGTATAAACAGTAAGTAATAAGAAAATAAAAAATAAAAATAAAAAACAAGCACAAGGAAAGACCTGGAGTGTAGGCAAGAAAGAGAAGGGGCTGAATGAGATGGGGAAGGGAGTGCAAACACACGTAAATTAGAAAAGTTTCAATTGGTGAATGAAATTGGATGTGAGCAGGTGATTGAGGTTCGAAAACTGTAGGGATATCCGACAGTTACCGTATTCTAATGGTTCATAAAACAAGGGGCAATTTTTAGAGTAGCTTGGAGTATCCTTTGTCAGAAGGAATGGTCAAGAGACGCCAGTTTCTGGCATCATACTATCATTAAGAGAGGGAATCTTTGTTTTAAATGGAATCTAATCATTCCATCCTTCATGACAGTGATGCAAAGATTAGGCATAGTGTTTACTGCTAGAACAAATTCTAAAAGTCCTCCCCTGCAACAAACAAAATATACATTATACACACACACACATATATATATATATATATATATATATATACACACACACACACACAATCACATACACATTTACATATATATATATATATTAATCCATAGTCTCCTTGCACTCAGGCTGAATGGAAAATCAGGCAGAAAATTACTGGGTGCTGGGCCTTGGTCATACAGACATGTAGAGATAAAGTAGATGGTCCGCATTCTCGGTCTCGTTAAAATGTAACGTTTATTTGTTCACATAAAAAAGATGCAGAAAATGTTGTCAAAATGTTGTCCTGAGGAAAGTCCCGAACCGGGACTGAAACGTTGACAACATTTTCTGCATCTTTTTTTATGTAAACAAATAACAGTTACATTTTAACAAGACAGAGAGTGCGGACTATATATATATATATATATATATTCACACACACACATACACACATATACATATACACACACACACACATACTAGGCATAGTGTTTACTGCTAGCACAAATTCTAGAAGCCCTCCCCAGCAAAAAAATAAAATAATTTAATATATATATATATGTATGTGTGTGTGTATATGTACATATACATATACACATGCACACACACGCAAATGCACATGCGCGTATTGTTTCCTATATTCTCTATTCCTTTCTTAATTTCAAAGTGAACCAATACTACACCAATCTCTTCACTTTCAAATGCTTTCATCGACTTCTCCTAGAGAAGAATTAAGAACCCACAGGGTACCAAGTAGCTTACCAGTTTTGGGCCCGCACTTCATTCTTCAAAAAGAGTAGCGAATGCAGCAAAGTAAATTTGTTATTTCCGGTGCCCCCTTGGGCCCAAGGTCATTTTATCTTCCTCTGACTGTTCCTCTATTAGCACACCAAACACTACGCCATCATCTTCAGTCAATACTTCCTCTGTATATTTGCAAACCAGTCATTATCCAAGAACATATCAGCCATTGCTCTTTTTCTCTAGAATTTGCTCTTCCCATATTAGCCACTGTTCCACGACACATGTGCCATTCCCAGCCAACACTCCACCTCAATACCTGATAGTCCTATTGATAAAACACCAGTTATACCCCACACACTGTGGCAAATCTACTACCGTTGCAGCGGGGACCATATGCTAAGGAGGGCCCAGTGTGTGGCCCAGGGACTTAGGGCCACCCGATGGGTATTGTTCTTTTACTGAACAGAAGCCCGGTAGGGTGTAGCGGCCCTTTAAAAGTCTGATCGGGCCCCTGCAATATCTGCTAATATATCAGTTGATTACTTTCTCCCAGCTACATAGCAAGCAGCGGCGGCTCACACAGGTAGCATGAGGGGGAGAGAAAAGAGATGCAGTAGACCACTACACTATCTCTCCTCAGCCAGCAGCAGCAAGCAAGCCCTCCTGGAAAAGAAAGGTATGTTAAGAGGAGGGTGGCTGAAAATATTAACATTGACATTTATGTGTTTATGTCAAACTGTGTGTCTGTGTCACAATGTGTGTCTGTGTCTCAAAGTGTGTCTGTGTCTCAAAGTGTGTCTGTGTCTCAAAGTGTGTCTGTGTCTCAAAGTGTGTCTATGTCAGTGTGTGTGTATCTCTGTGCCTGTGTTTGTATGGGTCAGTGTGTATGTATCTGTGCGTTATTGTGTATGTATATCTGTGTAAGTATATAGGTCAGTGTGTGCATGTGTGTGTTGTGTGCCAGGGTGTGGATTTGCGTGCGCATCTGTGTGTCAGGATGTGCATCTGTCAGTGTGCGTGTGTGTATACACGTCAAGGTGTGCATCTCACTGTCAGAGTGTGTATCTGTGTGTCATGATGTGCATCTGTGTGTATAAGTCAGTGTGTCACGGTGTGTGCATGTGTCAGTGAATTTGTATATGACAGTGTGTTTATATAGGTGTATCTGTGTGTTAATATGTGTGTAAAGCTGTGTAAGTATGTATGGATGTGCATACATCCAAGCAATCAAACACCAACAAAACATGCAAACAAACTCCTTGACTCTAACAGAAATGTTAAATTGTACAACAGATGGGGATCTACCTTTTGGTCACTCTTGCACTGGGGTAGGCGCGGGGGGGAGGGGGGGAGGGGGAGACTTTCTGGCACCAGGGCCTTCTCTACATTAGTTCCGCCACTGCCCACACCCATAATACCAGACACTACTTATTTCCCTAGACATTTTAATCGTTTGTTGACCAAGTAACCAGTGTATGTTGGACTGCGACTTACAGATCATAATGTGTCAGTACATAAAGAATCAAACAAGCTGGTAGACAACGCCATAACAAAGCTGTCAGTGAGTTTAGTAAGAAAATGTAAGTATAATAAAATTAAAGTAGAACAGAAGAAAATCATCTCCACGCCATGGCCTGACAATCCATCATAAATGATAATTTACAGGTGTGTATATTACCAAAAAAAAGTTGCACTCACCAGGCCTTGCATTTAGTCTGCAAGTGTCAAGAAATCCAGCTGTGAAATATATATCAACATCACAAAAGAATAGTAGAACATCTCCTTTGTTCCAGGTGTGAGCTCCAACCTCTAAACCCCTTCCTCGATTGAATTCTTCCTTCAATGGTATCAATGTGTAGTTACGGAAGCCTGTTTCACTGATATAACAAGAAAATGAATTTAAAAAAATATGAAGTTCAACCACAGCATTACACAAGACGAGCAATTACAAAGACACAACAAGATTGTGAAAATTAGAACAATCCTCCTCTGCTATTATTTCACTCCAATATAGAGTTAAATAAAGGCTTGTTTGTGGTAATGATTGTATCGGGGGGGATTGTTATGGGAAAGAGAAAGTACACCCTCTTGAAATCTAACAATCATCTGTTCCTTACCAGGTCTTAAAATTAGGTAAATACAACATCAGATGAACACATTTTGGTCCACTCTTCTTTACGACGTTGTTTCAGTTCATTGGCATTGGTTTATGCACAACTCTCTTAAGGTCCCGCCACATATTTCAATTTGGGTTGAGGTCTGGACTTTGACTAGGTCATTGTAACACCTTGATTCTTTTCTTTTTCGGCCATTCTGTTGTAGATTTTCTCATGACCCAATGACAGATGTCAGACAGATGGCATCACATTTGACACTAGGTATACTTAGGTATACAGAGTTCATGGTCGACTCAATGATTGCTAGGTTCCCAGGTCATGTGGTTACAAAACAAGCCCAAATCATCATCATCCCTCCACAACTGTACTTGACAGTCGGTACGAGGTGTTTGTGCCAAACGTGACGCTGTGCATTATGGCCAAACATCACCACTTTGGCCTAGTCTGTCCATAGGACATTGTTCCAGCAATCTTGTAGTTTGCTCAGATGCAACTTTGCAAACCTAAACTGTGCTGCCATGTTCTTTTTAAAGACAAGGGGCTTTCTCCTGGCAATCCTTCCAAACAAACCATACTTCTTCACTCATTTTCTAATTGTTCTGTCATGAACTATTGAGGCTTTTAGAGTCTGAGATGTAACATATGGTTATTTGCAATTTCACAGAGCTTTGCATGGTCTGACCTTGAAGTGAATTTGCTTGGACTTCCACTAACAGCAAGATTGGCAAATGTTGCGGAGGTATTTCATCCTTGGCATTGTGTTCGCACACACCTGAATTCTCCTGACCAACAAACTGCTTAACCCTTAAGACTGCAGGGCGTTCTATGCCATCCCTATTTTGATGGCTCTAAACGCTGCAGGGCGGCATAGAACGCCCTGCGAACTTATGTACTTATGCACCTGAGGAAGACCTGTCACGGTCGAAACGCGTTGTGCCTTTGCTCTTATTGATTTTTAACCAGTAAAACCTTTTTTACTTTACTTTATTCTGCTGTTGTCCTTTGTGGGGAGAGAAAGTGCCTTATCACCAAGAACCAGTGGAGATAGCTTGAATAAGCTCATTATTCACAAGCCTTTACAGTCAGAGCCTGCTTCCTAAGGCTCTCCAGATTGTGAGTGACCCATTACCTTTGTTTTCACTCTGCTTATTAAATGTAACAGTATTATACTATGCTTTTTTCTTGAATTTCAGGTCAAAAACAGGATTCACTGAATATAAGTATAATCTGTTTATTATTTATTTTCTGTTGCACCTCCCAAAATCCAATTTGCTATTTTTTATGTACTTACCCGGTCGCCGGCGATCGCGGTATGGGGATTTACCTGGGAGCCCAGGGAGTCCCCCTCCATCCTCTTCGGCCCCCCTGGGCCATGTGATCGCAAGGTCCTTGCGAGGACCTCACGATCACATGGACGGCATAGCCATCCAAAGCATTGCTTTAAAACATGCTAAACAGTGTAAAAATAAATAATATATACTTAGATCATATATATTATATATATGATCTAAGTATATATATATATATATATATATATATATATACACATAAATACACATACACTGTCTAAGTGAGACATCACTGAATACAAATATGTGTATTTTATTGCAGTAAAAGCAAACAGTATTTTGACATTCACAGTTAAAATGTCACATAGAACTAAGAACATTTTTACAAAAATCTTATTCTCTCCAATTTTTTTTATATTTTTTTTCATATTAAATTATGTTCCATAGCTAAATATTTGATGTTAAATGAAAGCCCTGTTTCCCCAGAATAAAATGATATATAATAAGGGGGGTGCATTTAATATGAAAGAGGTGAATTACGGTTGGACAGACATATAGCGCAAATGCCAGGTTTTGTGTACGTTTAGTTTTGATCACAACTTGTACATTTGGCTGCGGTCTTAAGGGGGTTAAACTGTGTCTTTGCTGATAATCAATTAATCAATGACTTTTGATTTTCAGCCCGTCTGCTACTTCGCATTTTAATTCCTATGGAAGCAGTAAGGGTGTTCGTGTTTCAGGCATGTCTTCTCTGTTTTGGTTTTACTTTTATTAAATAAATCATGACACTGTTCATCTACGGTTGTATTTACGCAATTGTAAGACCTGCTAAGCATTGTTATGGTGATTCTTATGTCCTGATATGTAAAATCATAATTTAAAAAGAGGGTATACTTTGTTTTTACCCATGACTGTATATTAATAGAAATAAATACGAGTACCCCTCTCTCTCAGATCCCCCTATCATGCCCCCTAGCATTTTCAACCAATAAACATTGTCCAGGTTCCAGAAAACTGACGTTGTTAATGCAAAGGAACTGATGGGATCTTAAATGGTTTGACAGTAAACCGAGGGACTGTGACAAGATATCAAATAGAATACCTACTCCAACATTTAGAAAATATATTTAAATTCAAATATGAATTTAAAGAGATGTTGTCACTATTATGAAGGGGGCAAATCCTCTTTCTCCCTCTTTCTCTCTATAAATATATTTTACTAAAATGTACAGTGAACAAAAGAATACAAAAAAAAAACAAATACAAGTTGTGCCAAATATAAAGTCCAAAAGTCTACAAATGCTTGGGATTTTCCTTTCTGGTAATCATCCAGACTTCAGATAATTAGGGGTATATGCAAAAAAACAGAGAATAATTGATGATAGTGCAGCTTATCTAGAGCTAGGTGCAGGATGTAACGTTAATACCCAATACGCAGAGTGAAAACCACCAGAACAATAGAGACAGATAGAAAGTCCCTAAACCGGTCCTTAGAATGATCAGATAATAATAGAAACTACAAGTAATGCCAGAAACAAGCAAAGGGTAAGGGAAGCCAGAAATGCACAGTAGCGAGGAACGTAGCAGAGTCAGGGAAACCCAAAATAAGAATAGTCAAGAGCAAGCCGTATCCAAACCAAAGAACTATCAAAAAGGATACAGGAACGCGCTGAGGGGACACTAGGGACATAGAGCAGACTAGGTAGCACAACAGGGCACCGTTTTAGGGGTAGACTGGGCTTCTATATGATTAGGGGGCGTGTTTATCATAACCATGCCCCCAAAAGTTACGTGTGCATTGAGCTCTCTTGTTTAGAGCTCTTCTGACCGCATGACGCTGGTACGCATGCGCCGCCTCCTTAAAAGGGGCGGGCGCATGCAGCCGGCGTCCCTGATGCTTAATATATCTCTTCCTGGCGTGGGAGCGGCGGTCCGACCGATCTAGTTATCGGCAGATCGGCGGACCAATATGGTAAGGGGCATGAGGCTTATACAGGACACACAGCAGAAACATACATGGTATAACACTCTGAGTAAAACAGCATACAGTGGTATAATCCCCACCGGTGGATATGTAGATTTAGGGGTCATTCTTTCGGCATACAGATGAATAAATAAAAAATATAAAAGGCAGACAATAGTGCTCATTGTGATAAATGCAGTGGTAAGTAAAACAAATAAGAATAGTATACTCACATTTAGCAGAGCAGTAACACTGCTCAGATATTAGCACTTGGGTGGTATTAAATGAGAGTACACTATTCTTAATTTATTTTTATTTTTTTACTTACCATTGCATTTATCACAGTGAGCAAAGAGATTGACCCCTAGAGCTACATATCCATCAGTGTGGATTGTACTGCTGTATGCGGTTTTATTCAGAACTGGTTTAGAGCTCTTTCAAATGTGAGTGATATACCATATATATATATTGGTTGTGTGTCCTGCATCTAGCACAATATACTTTGCACTTTCAACAGTTATTCTCTTATTACATAAACTCCTAATTATCTAAAGTCTGGACAGTTACCAGCAAGGAAAATCCCAAGCATTTGTGGACTTATTGGACTTTATATTTAGCACAACCTGTATTTGTGGACTTATTGGACTTTATATTTAGCACAACCTGTATGTGTTTTGTATTGTTTTGTTTATTGTTCATCAGAAAGGGGTTTTTCTTTCTCAGACTGTTTTTCTACTTATTTGCAGCCTTACTCTCGCCTGTTTTTCTACTCATTTAAAGTTGATCTTTTAGCGCTGATCCTACTGTAGTATAAAACGTGCAGTGGTAGAATAAAAGAATCAATGAAAAAAAATATTTTTTTTGTTTAGGCATCTTTCATGTAGAAAGTAAATTAAATACAAGGTTTATTGCAAACATACGATTTACCCCTTTTTATTTATTCTTAAACAGCTTAAAGGAACACTCTAAGCACCGTAACAACTACAGCAAGTTTTAGATCCATTTTAGAGCGTCTGTTTGTCGAGCACTACTCCCCACCTCCACTATAGCTACAGCTAGAAGCTCTCTGTCTGAGCATCGCCCAGCAGAAACAAGCCCCAGGTAAGACATCAAACAAAAAACAAAAAAAAACACCACAACACAAACTTTCACTACTTACATGGGGAGGAGGTGGGAAGATGGTGTCTGCTGGGTTTCTTTAACAAGTTTTAAAAACGTTTTCCATAAATAAACTTATTTAGATTATGCAAGAGCCCATACCTTTCCCACTGCTTACCTTTCTAGAGTTTTCAGTAACTTTTTGACCTCTAACAAGCCGTCATCTCCAAAATATACTACAGTTAGGTAAGTCCTTTTATCTTGCTCAATACACACATCTCTAGAAAAAAAAAAAGCAAATTTAGGGTCTTGAAAAAAGTATTGCTTACATGCAATAATGTTAACTCACATTTACAAAAATCTTATTTAATGTCGTATTCAGTTAATGCATTATTGATCATTTATAGTGGCACACAAGCTTTGTTTACAACACTGCAACCCAAAACATTGTACCTACCATATGTAGAAGAAGAACCTTTCTACCATTTCTTTTGTAAATATAATCTTAAGATTGTGGTGAGACGAGACAGGATAGAAAAATCACTTTTATGCACTATGTATCACAAGCATCTCTCACTTTCTCCTGTGTAAATTACTTATGTCTACAAAGAATAACTTTATGATTTATATCATGTGTCAGATCTTTTCTTTAATTTCATCGCAGTTTCATGTGGCTTCATATGCTTTGATATATATTGTACGATTTCAATGCAATGCCATTACTAAAATGCATGTTTCCTAGGGGGATGTACAGAAATTTAGCAATTAACCTCTTTGCATGAGGCGGACGTTTAATTTTGTGGGTTAGTAAACCGTAGCAACAGGGTGGGAGACAAGTCATTAAGTAGCGGTTAGTGGCTACAATAGAAAATGTGAGCTGTTAACTGCCACTTAGAAACTGGCTTTAAGAAATAGCAGCCAATAGCTCAGTCACTACTGGTGAAACACTGAAGTCCGTAAATCGCAACTACTCACTAGCAGTAATGGCTGGATGGCAAAAATAAAGAACATTGGAAAAAAGCCCATGGACTGATGTACAGGGATCAGTAAAATAACATCCTTGATCTGTGTGCATTCCCATTGTAGTTGCTATGTACCATTCAGACAGAAAAGCATTGAAACTCGGAGAATGTGAAGGGTGGAAAAAGTCTAGGTCTTGACTTTCAGAATGCATATGCTTACTAATAAAGAATTTAAGATTCTGAGATAATTTGCTTTTCAAACACTAGCTGTAAGAATAGAGGGAACCAATGTGGTCAGAATTAGATTTCATTTTAATAAAAATAAAAATAAAAAAAACAAGAGATAATGATTTGTAAATGATGAATGCCTTTGTCAGTTCCTGAGAAAAAGTACAAACCACAAAAAAAAATCTGTTGAAGGTAATAATTGACTGACAACAATTATAGAAGATTACTTGCATAAACCGTGATCTATCCTGGTTTTGAGAGTTTGACGTGCACCATAGCAAGCATGACTTACCTCACTTTACAATGATTAGCATGTCATGTGTGCATATTGCTAGCAATTGATCCCATTACAATCTGCACATGAAGGCTTGCTGTTCTACAGTAATCATCAACCATCATCATAAAACTGTATATAAGTTTTCTGTTAAACAGTGCACAGGTCAATACTAGTTCACTTGGTACCATTGGCACACACAGGTCTGCTCCCTGCCACTGTCACACGTGGACTGCAGATGGTAAACTCCTGTAAAGCCAAGCATGTCATCTGCCAAGGACACATAGATATCCACACTATGCCACCAGCACATGCAGGCCCACCTTCTGCCACCAGCACATGTAAAAACAGCTGCATCCTGTGCCAAACATAAGACATTCCATGCATTCATTGTGGGCAGGATGGACACTGCAAGTCATTACTACATGGGACAATGGGAAGGGTGGAAATGGGCTACTCAACGCAAACTTTGTTTTAAAATTTGCCCCATGGAATTAAAGATGATGTTTTGCAGATTTTGTAATTTACAGACCACCACCAAATATACCAGAGTAAAATTTGCCTGCCCATGTTTTCCTTTCCACAAATGTTGCTTACCGGTAGGTTTGCAAAAACTGAGCGAAAGCATCCGTTCGATCAGAAAGTGGCACGATGATATTAACTAAAGTTTTAGAAGTGTCTTCAGTTTCCACTTTCACCTTCATAAGTGGTCCAAATGGTCGAAATAGAGTTACATGCCGGTAGGCTTGAACATCTTGCTTCTTGTAGAAAAGTTCATAATGAGAACCCTTGTCCCTTTCTGTGCGGTAGTAACCTTGAGAGATGAAAGATCAATTTTTATTTATTTCTTAAAAGACAAATTACGGTATTACTTTCTAAAGATATAATTAAACAAATTTAAAGAGCCCCAACAGAATTAGACAATTCCTAATTATAGTAACAAAGACATGTCATCATTATGAAAGGCGTTAAAAGGAGGCAAATTTCTAAAGCATTGTTAAAGGAAATCTATAGTTTCAGGAGTACATACATGTATTTCTGACACTATAGTTTAAAAAGCACAGTTTAGGGCCCCAGCCCCCTCTCCTTACTTTAAAAATGTAGTTTACATCCCTCTTTGCCAGAGCTGCGTCGGTATTGCTGGCTCTGCCCTGCCTCATTTGCCGAGATCATCAAATTTGACAATATCAGCCGATCCAATTCTTTCCCATAAAAAGCATTGGGAGGCTAATGAGCATGCATGGCAACATGCTGAGCTGTGTCATAGAGATTCATTGAATTAATACAATGCAGCACTGACCCAGGAAGCACCTCTAATGGCCATCTGAGTGACTGATACTAGAAGTGTTCCTAGACAGTAATGTAAACACTGCCTTTTCTTTGAAAAGGCAATAATGTTAACATTAAAAAGCCTGCAGGGAAAAAATATAGAAACCAGAACAACTTCATTAAGCTGTAGTTATTCTGGTGACTATTGTGTCCCTTTAAGTTAATTTAGGAGACACATTATTAAAGGGACACTGTAGGCACTAGACCACTTCAGCTCACTGAAGTGGTCTGGGTTCAATGTCACATGTCCCTTAACCCTACAGAGGTAATTATTGCAGTTTCTGAGAAACGGACAGACACTAGAGGGACTTCCATAATCAAAATGGTCCTTTGGTCCGTTATCTGACGCTGAACGTCCTCACGCTTGCATGAGGACCTCCAGCGTCAGATTTTTTCCCCATAGGAAAGCATTGAATAATGCTTTCCTATGGGAAAATCCTAATGGGAGCGTGTCCTCCCACTGGCTGACGTCAGCAGGGGAGGAGTGTGGGTGGAACTGGATTCAGGTAAGTGACTGAAGGGGTTTTAACCCCTTTACCACCGTGGGAGTGGGGCACTGCAGGAGCCTATAGCGCCAGGAAAATGGGTTTGTTTTCCTGGCACTATAGAAACCATGTATTAAAAGTAATAGTTAAAATAATTCTGCTGCTTGAAAACTCTACATGTATCTAGAAACAATGATTAAATAATAATGTTTAAAGTTCTCACCTTCAAGAAAGTCAGTTTCGCTGAACATCACTTTGTCACCATCTCTGTTGTCTTGTTCTTCCTCCTCATCATCTTCTGGATTATTGATAACTTCTAGCCCAGCCTCTATAACCTCAGCCAGTTCATCCCTCCGATCCTTCCTGGTGGGTTTTTCCTCCGGGTGCCGTGTCAATCCCATCTCCAGTTGGTAAACTTTCATTGCATTGAAACTTTCAAAGGGTACCACAGCATATTCACTTGCCAGTTTTGCACCTGCAATAACCTCTGCCTTATCAATCTGTGAGTGAAGAAACTCAAGTAAGTCGTTGGGCTGGTCTTTGTTACCTTGGTGTGCCACACCATTGGCAGCAGAGAGCTTCTTTTCCTGTGCCAATCTCAGTCTCTCGCTCATCTCTTGGAGTTCCTGCTTAAGTTGGGCAATCTGGCGTTTTAGGCTGCTGGCACGGCTTTTGTAATGTTCCTCCTGTTCTTGGAGGAGAGCCTGGTAATATTCCTTGCTGTACATTTCTCCAGGGATTCCAGGAAGAGAGACATTTTGTTCAGACGCGGGAGCACATTCCAATAAATACATTAAAAGCAGTAAACTGAACACCAGGGCAAGCCCAACCAATAACCAACGGGTCCTGCCTTGGAGAAATAATCCTCTCCTGGGCATTCTTTTAGAAAATGGTCTTCTTCAGGCATCAAGTCAACCTGGCTGCCAGCAAAGAGCAGTTCGTTTTTTACTCACACTCCTAGATTAATCACGGCACACAGTGGCTCACGTCATTGAATCAAAAAAAAGATTCTGGTTTTCTGTTGCACACTTCTAATGGTGTGCATACTCGATGTTTTCAAACAATATCACAACTGTATTACCTTCATGTGAACTCCATTGACCCATCATGAACATTCGTTGGAACAAGTTCACATACAAGCACCTGTGGCTCGATGATGCGGATTGGTCATCTTACAAACTGCAGCTCATCAGGAACAAGTTGGCCCCCAACTTCCACTGCCCTGGGCTTAAATTCATGAACACATTAGATCCAAGAGGGAGGTATCCTTTAAGACAAAAAGTAAAAAATTTAGATCAGAACTTCAGAGCACAAAAAATAAAATACTTTGCAATCCACAATATTTTAGGCAATAAGATACTAAAAGGTTATGGGGTTTCGGAAACAAAGGGCCACCATGCTCCCTAGAACATCCCCTAACATCAGACTAGCCATAAACTTCCAAATACCAGTATACATTTTAAGCCCTTATCTTAAATGGACACTATAGTCACCTATATATGTATTTGTTCTGGTGAGTATAATAATTACCTTCATTCTTTTTGCCGTAAACACTGTCTTTTCAGAGAACATGCAGTGTTTACGAAAGTTAGATTTTACTAGGGTGGCAGGGGGGATAGATGGTTGTTGTAACACTATAGGGCAAGGCATACATGTTTGTGTTCCTGACCCTATAGTGTTCCTTTAAAGCAGCTCTTAAACACCATGGCACTCCCCATTGTATCTTGTCAAACTTTTAACTTGGGAGCTTCTGTTATCCACCCTGAAATAAGCCATGTTGTGCAGGCCTAGCTTACTGGCCGAGAGTATCATTTTATCACTCTCAGCCATCCACTTCCTGGTAGAGAAGAGACAGTACTGGAGGCAGGGATCAGCACTGGCGGACACAAGATAAAAAGTCAAACTGTTCTAAAACAGCTTGAATACTTAAATTGGGAGGGGGGCACTTCTGACACTACAACTACTGCAGTGTGGTGTTTATACGTTGCTCTGTGAGTCAGACATCTTATTACCTTAATTCCCTACAAGTGCAATCACAGCCCACATTGGGAATCGTGGGACATTTTGATATGCGAACACAGGTTTGAAACAAATTTAAGACTTTTTTTGGGGGGTTGTTTTGTTTTTGTTTCTCTGTAGACAAAAACAAAACTACCAGCAAACTTTAATTTCCAAGTGTCAGTTTCTGTTTAACACGTATTGTCGTATTGCTGAAATTAAAAATGTCCACGGATACATTTAGAAACACAAATCTGGGAAAAAACACAACAACAAAATAATAAATAGCATTTTCTTTTCTTAAGGGAAATAATTCATATTTGCTAAAGTTTAGTGGTCATGTTTACAAAGTCTACAGATTGGATAAATGGTAATGAAAACATGAGTTTTAGTCACTAAATAGCGAGTTAAAGACTCTCCAAGTTAGCCCCCTTTTAATTTAGCTATTCTAGTTTTTATACTTTGGATTTCAGTTCACTGTAACGGATCGTTGATGGATAACCCACAGTCCTTACTTGTATAATATCTCACTCTACAGCAAACTGTTACAACAGGTCTTAACTGCTTACGGTTAAGAGAGACAGGATAAGTAATGTCTGGGAATGTCTTGGAAAAACTGAGGTCCCATATAATGGACTGAAAGATTATACATAATATTCAACATTTGGTTTTCCAGTCTGACAGTCATACAGATTTAGTCATTGCCTCCGTAGGCAGCCCTGTGGGTATTACGGCATCATCACAACATCACGGACAGGCATGTCTTCTTATAGGGCAGTTAAAGCAAAACACCAGCGAGCACATTACATGACGCGCTCCTCAATACACAGATAAATAGTATGGATGTGCCTGAGACAAAGTAAAAATGACATTGTACATCCTGCTCTTTATAAGAGAGCATTTAGTCAGAAGGGATTGTATACGCTCTATCATGGCTGATGGCTTCTGCATCCAGCAAATACAAATAAGCAGGGAAGATTTTACAGGAATTCAAAGTTTAGGGCAAAACTGATAAATTAGGGGGGTAAAAAATATTCTAGTTAGTACTGTTTTCAGTATGGCTATGTTTGCCTTAAATATGATTTACCTTGTATACCTTCCTAAACTTACAGACTGCCTTGCACACCACATTGAATATAAATGTCACAAATATACATGGGTTTAAAGATTTCTCCAACATGATGCAAGCCTTCCAATCGTCCCGATTTCATCAAGGTAGTCCCAATTCTTGGGTCCTATCTCCTGTCCTGAATTTGATCCCCAGTGTCCTGTTTTTGGTGACACCAGAGAACTATCCCCAACAAGCTTAGTCCGAGTGCGTCATTAGACACGCTTGTGCTAGCTTCAGGGCATTAGAACCATGCATGGTCCAACCATGGGCTGCCAGCCTACTTGATTGGCAGGCAGCCTGGTGTGCATTCATGTCAGGATGGCCTGTCAATTCTAAGGGTGGACACACCCATTGGGTGGAGCCAGTAACTGGTCTGGTACAGATCTCTAAGGGCTGCCATCTATCTCACATTTTAGCGGGTTTGCACACATAGGGAGCTATATACAAAATGTCCCCTCTTATCAGGAGTCTAGATAAACAAAGAACTTGAATCACAGATACAGAAAAATAGAGATTTACATCAATAATAATCACCTTACCGAGTCTTTGATTAATAAACACATGTATTGTAGTTGTGTTTAGTCTGTGTAAATAAGATACATTGTTCTTTTTTAAATTTTAATTGATAACATTATCAGTAAGTCATCTAAAATGTCTCAGAACATTAGAACAGACCTGCCCAACGCCTCACCCATACTCAAATCTCTAATATTAAAGTGTCCCTCTTTGTCCATTTAAAATGTTGGTAGATATTAATTATTGATCTTTAATATTCTTACTTGTATATCAGGGGGAGTATGCTCAAATAGGAGGTAAGTACTTCGACGTGTGAGCATGCATAAAAAGGAAAGGGAATAGAAAAGGTTTGTGAATATTAAATTCAATGCATTCGGATGGACAAGTGTCCAAATTCTTGCAGAGGCTGATGATTTCATGACTTATAAATTTCAGGATGGGAACATCATATTTTGAGAAAAAGCCACAATGGAATCCGGACTTAGTTAGACGTGTACTTTGCCTGGTAAGTTTGTTTAAAACACGGGTACCTTTAAAGTCATACATGACGTGTCATATTCTGCAATTGCAGGCATCCCAGGCTGATAGGTTTGCAGTCCTATACTTTTTTAAATGGACAAATAGGGACACTTTCAAATTTAGGGGTGCATACATGTGCGCGTGCATGGTGTCCGGTTTAAGTGAAACTAATAATTTATGGAACTAAAATGTAACTTAAAACAAGAATAATGCATTTTAACCCCTTAAGGACCAAACTTCTGGAATAAAAGGGAATCATGACATGTCACACATGTCATGTGTCCTTAAGGGGTTAAACAAAAACAATGCGTTACTAAACACATTTTATTGTAGTTTAAAGACACATTCCTGGAAGCATTATAACAATATGCAGCTTTCAGAAAAGAGGCACATTGTAATAGAAAAAAGAAAGACACAGGGATTTGGGCCCAACATAGTGACTGTCTTTCCTAAACAGGGACACGTGAGAGGTATGCAATACTGCAAAGACAGTTTGGAAATTTTTCAAGGTTCTACTATAATACAAGCTAAGCACTCACAGTCCACTAGCCAACGGTATATGGCTAAATTATTTAATAACTCAGGTACTATTCTGGGGACAAGGTTTCAATTTGGAGAGGCATTCTAGATTTTAATCCATAGTGATTTAAAACTTTGTCCCTAAGCAGTATCTGATTTTTGACTTGATAAAATATGACCTTTAGTATGAAAAATATAAAGTATTAAACCCAAATAAAACGTTTTGTAATAGAAGAAATGTTGCAATGCTGGTGAGATTTTAACTCCCCTTGCCAGAACATTGTGTAATTTTAAAGGGTAAAATGTGATTTTACGTACTGCAGACTCTTCTTGGCTATTATTTGGGAAGAGGAACAATCTTTTCACATTAGGTAATGGAATTTGTGGAGGCAGAAGGGTTTACATTATTTTTTGTCAGTGGCCCAGGTGTTAATTTAACCTCTTGGTGATGGCCCGCACACAAAGTAGGATCAAGGCACTAACAGAGGTTTCAAATCCAGCAGAGCTGCTGATCTCAGAGATAGTGGCAAGGTCAAGGATTGCTATAGCATTGGAAGATGAATCCAAGTATTGCTGGACGACTCTGGCATTAGGCTGTCACATAACCCTCTGAGGTTTACCTTGTCATCCAATCGCGGTGACAGCCTGCAACATCCATCAGGGAACTCAGCCCATGCTGGAAGGCTGAAGGGGACCTCTGGAGCGGGTACACACAAAATTCAAAATGTTCTGGGCTATTGCGGGCATCCTAACAATTGAGGTGTAACAGCAATATTCACCAGGTATCTTCCAGGCAATGTAGAAACCCATCAAAGTGGCTATAATGCCTTAACTGACAGCTAAGAAATGCAATCAGAGTGATATAGAGTAACATATATATAGAATCTAATCATAACATACTAGCATCAACAATCACTACAATTGCCATGTAAATTTATTTAGGATGCTATTTAAGGGTAACTGGAGGGTATTTTCAGGTTTTAGTAATGATAAAAAAAAGCAATAAAATGAGACACTGGGAAGGGGCTGGAGGGGAGAGAATGAGACACGGGGAGGGGCTGGGGGGGAATGAGACACATGGAGGAGTGGGGGAGAAATGAGACATGGAGGGGTGGCAGAGAGATGAGACACATGGAGGGGTGGCGGAGAAATGAGACACATGGCAGGGTGGCGGAGAAATGAGACACATGGAGGGGTGGCGGAGAAATGAGACACATGGAGGGGTGGCGGAGAAATGAGACACATGGAGGGGTGGCGGAGAAATGAGACACATGGATGGGTGGCGGAGAAATGAAACACATGGAGGGGTGGCGGAGAAATGAGACACATGGAGGGGTGGCGGAGAAATGAGACACATGGATGGGTGGCGGAGAAATGAAACACATGGAGGGGTGGGGGAGAAATGAGACACATGGAGGGGCAGCTGAGAAATGAGACACATGGAGGGGTGGGGGAGAAATGAAACACATGGAGGGTGGGGGAGAAATGAAACACATGGAGGGGTGGGGGAGAAATGAAACACATGGAGGGGTGGGGGAGAAATGAAACACATGGAGGGGTGGGGGAGAAATGAAACACATGGAGGGGTGGGGGAGAAATGAAACACATGGAGGGGTGGCGGAGAAATGAGACACATGGAGGGGTGGGGGAGAAATGAGACACATGGAGGGGTGGGGGAGAAATGAGACACATGGAGGGGTGGCGGAGAAATGAAACACATGGAGGGGCTGGGGGAGAAATGAGACACATGGAGGGGTGGGGGAGAAATGAGACACATGGAGGGGTGGGGGAGAAATGAGACACATGGAGGGGTGGGGGAGAAATGAGACACATGGAGGGGTGGGGGAGAAATGAGACACATGGAGGGGTGGGGGAGAAATGAGACACATGGAGGGGTGGCGGAGAAATGAAACACATGGAGGGGTGGCGGAGAAATGAGACACATGAGGGGCTGGGATAAATGAGACACATGGAGGGGGCTGGGGGAGAAATGAGACACATGGAGGGGGCTGGGGGAGAAATGAGACACATGGAGGGGTGGGGGAGAAATGAGACACATGGAGGGGTGGGGGAGAAATGAGACACATGGAGGGGTGGGGGAGAAATGAGACACATGGAGGGGTGGGGGAGAAATGAGACACATGGAGGGGTGGCGGAGAAATGAAACACATGAGGGGTGGCGGAGAAATGAGACACATGGAGGGGGCTGGGGGAGAAATGAGACACATGGATGGGTGTAAGGAGCTAAGCTGACACTTTCAGACAATGAACAAGTATCAAGATTGGCATCACGCATTGCAAGCTCTACTGAAACCGGATGTTGTAACCCTGCCTACACAGAAGGCCCAGGCTCAGCGGGGACCCAGGTAAGAAGGCAAATGGCTGCAAAACCATTTACTCAATTACAACGAAAGACACCAAGGTATTCTTACAATCATTTTCACTACAACATGCTAGTGGTTATGATGGTTGGATTAATTATTGGCTGTTCAGATGCATTCTCCAAACTTCTAATCTCTGTTTTTGATTGTGATAAAAACAAAACAGCACAAGGGTTATTCTGGATTTTGTTTCCTCCTAAAGATAACAGTTTATTTTTCCAATATTTCCTCTATTAGTAGTTACTTAGAGAGAATAGAGCCTTTACAGTAAAACGGGGTAATGGTGGTATTAAAGAAAAAAAGCAAGGGACAAACCCTAAATTGTTGATTGGACTTAAGAAAAAAAATGCAAACCCCCCCTCCCCCCCCAAAAAAAAAAAAAAAAAAAATATACCACCAAGTATCATTAAATTGAGAAAAATGCAAGAGATGCCAAGGTTGAAACGTATTTCTTAATTTAGAAAGTAATAACAATAAGTGCCTAAGGAAAACTTTTAATATGTTCAATTTTAAAAGAAATTAATGCATAAAATAAAGCAAGGTGTTCAGTCCTTTTGTATCAAGCAGTAGATACTATTGTGGCGAGGAAACCGTAAAACAATCTAAATTAACAATAAGCAAACAGGAATGCTATTATTTAAACACGAACACAACTACTCCCATTCTAAAATGGCTTGACTACTTACAATGTTGGGTGGGGGAGTTACAGCATGCAGTAGTGATTATGGTACTTGGTATCTTTAAAGGGACTCTATAGTCACCAGAACAACTACAGCTTATTGAATTTGTTCTGATGAGTAGCATCATTACCTTCAGGCTTTTTGCTGTAAACACTGCTTGTTTCAGAGAAAATGCAGTGTTTACATTTCAGCCTAGTGATAACTTAACTGGCCACTCCTCAGATGGCTGTTAGAGATCCTTCCTGGGTCATGGCTGCCTAAAATGCATCCAAACATTCAGTATCTCCCCCCTCTGCATGCAGACACTGAACTGAATCATAGAGATTCATTGAGGAGATGCGGATTGGCCAGGGCTGTGTTTGAACCTTGCTGGTTCTGCCCCTGATCTGCCTCTTTGTCAGTCTCAACCAATCCTATGGGGAAGCATTGTGATTGGATCAGGCTACCACTTCTGATGAGGTCAGCAGGCTGCTTGTTTTTTCTTTTTTTAGGCAAACAGCATGCAGATCTACAGCTTCAGGCTTGAATACAGTAAGATTTTGCTATATTTATGGAGGCATGAGGGGCCCAGGGGGATTAGATGGTGGTGTTAACACTATAGGGTCAGGAATACAGGTTCTCTCCATGTGCAGACCTTTTCATTGAATATTCTCTATTGTATGTTTTATTTATTAGGAAATTCATCTAAAACTAGACAGACTATTCTAAGGAAATTCTTAAAAGTGTTCCACTTCCTATATACTTAAGCATTCCTGTGGCTATTACTTTTAAAATACTGTCACATTATTTGCGTTCTTTAAGCTCTTCAAGACAATAACCTGCAGGTCTCTTTTGCCTGTTGAACCTTTTATTTAGTAAAATCAAATTCACATTATAGTCTTGGGGTTGTGTTATTCCCCAATAAACACATTTTTTGCATTTATAATAATTTTAATATCATAAAATATTTTTTTCTAATTGCCTTAAACAATTATTCATTGGTATACATAACAGTGTATTGCAAAACTAAGATTTATAAAAAAAAAAGTGCTTAGTGATGGTCACTAAATGTATAAAAAATATCCATAACCCCAAGGAAGGAAGCCAACCAAAGTGCATCAACATTAAATGGTTGGTGAGCTGCAACACTAGCACATTCGTGAAACTTGGCAACCTCTCAATTTTTTTCAAGTAATATCTGTCGAGTTCCTCAATAAACCTTTCTGTATTATATAACCCTACTCTTTTCCTATCTCTTTGACATTCCTGTATGCATCCTTATGGTAGGTCTTAAAAAGTAAATAAAAAAAATAAAGAGAGAGAGGACATTGTCCTTTGAGGCTGAGAAAAAATGCCACCCATCAAAATGGCACAAAGCCTGACGCACGGAACAGGTTATCAGATATGCGATAATTTGTCCTTATCTTAACAATGATGTAGGTTTATTTCAGAAGTACGCACTATTGCTTTATTTTTTACTTTTACATGTTCCTGGTTTGCAAACTTTGTTAGATTTCCTGTACACATACAAGTATTGACATTCCCAAGTTAATTCTACAAGAATTATAAAATGTAACTCCCCTCAATTAGTTTTTTTAAACTTGTTTAACTAAGAACACAGTGTCAAAAGCTACTGAGGTACATTCAGCCACATCAACTATGCCAACTGTATTTAAAACGACACTTCCTCAGTTAAAAAAAAAAAAAAAAAGAAGAGAATTTACCCCCCCAAAGCATACACAATTTAAAAAATATTTTGTTGATTAATAACTCACCTGGTTTCCACCTTGCAGGTAGAATGTCTTTTACCAAACTTCTACTTACAAACACTTTTAGAAATACCTGACAAGCTTTATTCTTTAATCATTTGGAACTCCTGCTATTAGACAATAGTAGGAAAGGAACAATTTTTAGATGTTTAGAAGTGTCCCTTTTTAGATGTGACATCCCTCTTAGGACCCAAATTTCCCAGCCATTTTCTATTTCAATTACCGTGCTTTCTTGCAGCAAAAGTTTGTTTTAGAACAAAGTACTACAGCAGAAAAAAAAAACCAAAACAGCTCCACTTTCTGGCAACAACTCCTGCTACAGCTTCTAAAACAAATGTTGGAGAGAGAAACGGACTTCACATGCAAAGCTCAGCTGGTGGTGCTCTGAATACAAACATAATATATTTCGATGCGTACCCCATACATAACATCTCATTGAACTGGTTTGGGATCCACTAAACTAATTGAATTAGCACTTCATTACTACCAGTCAGCTAAGTAATCATTCAAACATTTGAGAAAATCCAGTTCTTCTGAAACTTAAAACCTTTGTCTTTGACACTAATAAAGGTCATATTTGCAGAATACATGATAAATGTTGGCTTTAGGAGTATGAATCCAACATTGTTGCAGATAGAAACCTGTTAACTACAAAATTATTGGTGCTACCCCCCAAAATATTTTAACTCACACCATAAACATGACAACCTTCGCATAAACTAAAAATAACAAAAAAACTCAATTTAGAGGGAGCATTGAGCTCAGCTGATTTTACCCCAGGGCATAATTTAATCCATCCTTGCAAGTTTACATTCCATTGCCAAAGGTCACCTGTCACTTGCCTTCATTCACCTCCCAAGCATTGCCATATACATCACTACTTAAAGTGTCTCTGTCATCTGAAACTTACCTTTCTCCTACTGTTTCCATTTCTCTCTCTCTTTCAGAATATGTTCTTCTTTCACATCAGAAATGAAGAAAAGAAGAACAGATTCTGCAAGAGGAAACCATAAGAGAAATGTAAGCTTTGACAGAATCAGTTTAATGTAAACCACCTCATTTGCCCTACTTCCCCAATCACCACCATAAATTACGCATCATTGCAGCTATTCTCAAGCCAGTTTCCGCTCACATTTTCTAACCACCCATGACAAACTATTAGCTATAATAATACCCAAACAGTATATATATAGTGAAAAACATATGTCTGGGGGTCTCACTCACATTTACCAGAGCCCTATCAACCCGGGCTCTGCGTATCTCCTCATGACATCTCTCATGACGCGTTTCGCCCACCTTCCTCTGACTTCATCTGAACTATTAGCTATCCCACTTGAGTCGACAGATACTTTTCAGTATCAGACTGTACCTCTTGCATGTATGACATGAACAAGCCACATGCAAAACAAAGAGAGACCCATCTAGTCTTCTGGAAATAGCATGCAAGCACGGTCAGGTCGTGAAATCACGGCACACTATGCTATTTACCAAACAGTAAAAAAAGCTTAATGTAAAACAGATAACACCCATATCACTGTTCCAACCAGTTTATAAAGTAGTTACACTAATTCCATATGCTGTGTGGAACTCTAGCAGGTAGATTGATTGGTGGAGTCTTCCCATGGACAGGCAAATAAAGTCTGTTGTTTTCTACTCATTGACTTTATTTTATTGCATCATGTATTAATGCATTATCTACTTACCGGTATTAAAAAAAAAAAAAAAAAAAATAGGGTCCATTTAACATATGCCAGATTTAAATTTCTTAGGTAAAATCGCCAAGGCCTCATCTCACACTCACTCAGAGGAACAGCGATTGTGATGCTCTGCATTTAACATCCTGCAGTAACTCCCACAACGTCAAGGTACTGACTGTAGCATGGAAGATGCCTCACCTCATTTATTCTTGGATTGTTACCATATTATCATGTGATACTATAGAATAGTTTCCAATTATACCGGTAGTTTGCCACTGTAATTTTCTGTGCATGCAGTTTGTATTATTGTCATTTAATGTTTCTGTACACAGTTATTCATATTTTGGGTGATAGAATTTGGTTGCTAACCTTTTCAACACATTGCTACACCACCCCTACCTTCCCCCATGCTCTTCCTGGCTGTACATAACTTCACATAACTTACATTCATAATATCTACCTCATCTCTTTATTTCCATTGTGTTCTGACAATTGGTCATTATGGCACCTTGTAATATGGTATGCTTTTTGGGTGTGTTAAACTCACTATGTGCACTTCCTTTTGACACCCATTCTGGTTAATAGGGTAATATACTTTTAATATCATCTGTTCTTTATGCAAAATCTCTTATATGATTAATACTATGAACTGGTTGCAATATTTTAAGAATTCATTTTTATTTTTCTCTTGTATTGAACCAGTAGGTTTTAATTTACTATCTAATTATATGACAAATTATTAAATTTGTTGTCCGAACCATACTAAAGTTGCCACTTGCATCAATACCTGTTATTGGATATTTGTTTTTATAGATAATTTGTTTTCTAAAAGATCATTTGTTCTACTAAAACAAACAAAACATTTTGCTGTGTCTAGAAAGTATGTGATAATGCCATGCAAGTTGCGTCACTTTAAATTACGGGACTTTGAATAATATGAAGCTTGAGAGACATTGCAATATGCAAATCCAAATATGCAAAGCCAGAAGTGAGAGCCAACAGCTCTTGCAAGGAAGGAGCTGCACCCTCTTGTGCAGGGCCAGTTTATTGAGAGAGCCAGCTAATTGCCAGTGCCAGTTTATTAAGAGAGCCAGCTAATTGCTCTCAGCAAATGAGCAAAGCCCCACACCACTGCTTAACTCAGTGAAGAGAGTTGACAGCTGTGAGGGAGCAAAGTCCAGCGGACCCAAAGTAAGAAGTCAAACCATTGGCAGTGCACTGGTTTTGGTGTGTAGAATGTTCCCGTAAGGTATATATGGCAGATATATGTCATCCAAACTACACTTACGACACTTCGTTCATTGTAACTCCCCTCATGTGAAAGGCCTGTTTTGTTTTGCAAATAATGCAATAATTACAATTACTGGGCAATGCAAAAGGGGTCTGGCAGACTTTAGAACAGACCCTAGGACAGTGGTAGGCAACCTTTGGCACTCCAGATGTTGTGGACTACATCCCCCATAATGCTCTTACACCCATAATGCTGGCAAAGCATCATGGGAGGTGTAGTCCAAAACATCTACAGTGCCGAAGGTTGCCTATGCAGGCCCTAGGATATGAGTGTTCCATTCAGGCAGAGAGAGGTCATGTAATTTGACAAGATATAATGTACACAGAATGGAGTGTCATGGTAAATAGTTGTGAGCTCAGTTACTAAAAATGTATTAAAAGTATTAGAGCGGTGTATACAAATGAGAAAAAGGTTTAAAAATTAAGCATGCAGTTAAAAAAATAAAAAAAATAAATGTATGGCTCCTTGAAATATTTAGTACATAACTTATGGACTTTGGCCCTGTCATGTTTACTTTAATTATACCCTTTACATGCTAAACACCACAAGGGCATATACTACAGCAGACATTCTCAGTGGATTTTTTTTGTGTGTTCTTGTTACATTTAAAAAAATAAATAAATAAAATTTAAAAAAAATTCAGGTCTTTAAATACATGTACAACTATTTTCAGCAAAATGGTTAAACAGATAATTCCCCTTAAGAGACCCTTAGAAAGTGATTCAGCATTTGAAAATGTTCCTTCTCAGTAGCAGACCTTGAATACACGTGTCCAGGATAGAAAAGGAAAGGGGGAAAGGAAGCTGAATCATCTGTTTGCAATTACTGGCCTCACTTAACTGTAAATTGAGGAGAAGGAGGGTCTGTGGATGAAGTAGAAATCCCTCAATCTACCGGAAGCTGGTAATGAAAGCTCTATCTCTCTGGGTAGATGATGGTACAGGGGAGTGACAGTACCTGCTCTGAGTAGAGATTAGGGATAGGAATTATATGGTCATTACAGATTTGTCACTTTACAGCATTTTATAAAGATAGATTCTTTATTACATACCGATCAAGACTGCATGGAATTTCACTGAAATGGTCTTATGGACAAGCCTGGAGTTGACAAAATGCAGAGCTCCACCATTAACATTTATCCATTCCCAGCAACCATCACAAGTGACAGCTGTGAGATTCAGGCATTGATCTACGGAGGCTACCGCGGTCTTGCGGGATCCGCCATATACCTCAGTGTTGTACTGTCACGAATGTGCAAGCATAGAGCACTGACGCGGTTCTTGCCAACTCAAGTGCCAGGAGCTGAAGAAGACAAGGAAGACAAATATGGCAGCAGCCGTGAGGGACAGCTTGGGGTAAATAAAACTTGCCTTCCAGTCTCTGGACTCACTTTGGATATGTCACTTTTGGGGTCTTTGCAAAATAAGCAAAATCGACAAAAGTGATTGATCCACTTTAAAAGGTTGGTGTTTGATAGAGAATTGGAAAAAAGTGATTTATTCGTAAGTAACCAATGCACTTCCATAGGGATTAAAACTAATTGGGTTTTATACGGAACAATGCAATGCGTTTACTGCTAAACATGATATGACATATAAGGACCAGGAAGTATAACGACGGAGGAATAAAATTGGAAAGTTTGTGGGTTGGGATGGGTGGGGTTCTGTGTGGTGTATAAAAATAAAGGAGAATTACAAAAAACATGTACGATATGGTCAACGGTATCAGTCCAAATATGGGTGGTGTCTCAACACATGTCCTACTTGTTTCTTGCTCTTCCTTGGAAAGTGACAACCTGGGCATTTGGCTGGTCTAGCTAAACGGAAATCTGGACCTGGTAACGTAAACTGCTCGGCAGGCTGTCTGTAGCTTAATAAATAGGGTTAGGCAATATCAAACAGAGGTTAAAAGTAAAGACACGCGAATACCTTTACAAACCATTCAATGAGGAATATCAAGTTTTTGCTTAAAGGACCACTCTAGGCATCCAGACCACTTCAGCTTAATGAAGTGGTCTGGGTGCCAGGTCCTTCTAGGGTTAACCCATTTTTTCATAAACATAGCAGTTTCAGAGAAACTGCTATGTTTGTGAATGGGTTAAGCCTTCCCCTATTTCCTCTAGTGGCTGTCTCACTGACAGCCGCTAGAGGCGCTTGCGTGCTTCTCACTGTGAAAATCACAGTGAGAGCACGCAAGCGTCCATAGGAAAGCATTATCAATGCTTTCCTATGTGACCGGCTGAATGCGCGCGCAGCTCTTGCCGCGCGTGCGCATTCAGCCGACGGGGAGGAGGATCGGAGGAGGAGAGCTCTCCGCCCACCGCTGGAAAAAGGTACGTTTTAAAGACTTTACCCTTTCCAGAGCCCGGCGGGAGGGGGTCCCTGAGGGTGGGGGCACCCTCAGGGCACTCTAGTGCCAGGAAAACGAGTATGTTTTCCTGGCACTAGAGTGGTCCTTTAAGAACTAAAAAGATCCATTTGATGGCACATTTTAAAAATTATTTAAAATTATTGTATTATCTTCAGCAGTGTACTAGGTTGCTTAGTCTACCAGTGTTTACCTCACAAAACTAAAGATAGCCTTCCGTACGATTTATTATCCCTTGACAGAAGTATATGATCAATAAGTAGGAAAAATGAACACGGAAAAAGTATATATAGATTCTCAAGTACAACACTCTACAAAGTAATGACACTGCCAAGGTCATCACATAGATTAAAAAAAAAAACCTGTAAAAGTATAAAAAAAAAAAATAAATGTAAAAAATAAAGCATCACCATAAAAACAAAACCCAAAATTTCCTTCGGCAACTGTCAGATCTGTTATGTGAGACATTACGATAGCTAATCCCCACAGTTACAACGGTCATGTCAATAAAAAAGTTAAACTTTAAACCACGGTCCTTCAAAGAAGAAAACACTGACTATGCCGCACAAAACAGTACACAAATGGAAGTTCCATCTATAGATTTTGTTTTCAAATGGTATATTTACAGGTCCTTAACACAACAAAATATTCATGACATCTGTATTTTTTTTTGTTTGCTGAAGTATTGAATAACCGGTCAGGTTTACCTTCAAAGCATATTCCTTATTAGATCAGCATTCTGAATCTCAGTCAGACTGGATGTATATTTACAGCAAATTTTCCTACGAAAAAAGTATAGCAGCCCGTGAAATTCAACTCTACAGAAAGCTACGAAAAAAAAAAAAAAAAAGAAATTGCTGTGGGAAGCATTTCTTTAGGAGCACAGACCATGACCACAGGGACACATAGAAGGAAAGTAAAAGGATTAACCCTTTACCATCGTTAAAATATTCCTTAAAAATAGACAATTGAAAAGGATTAACAAAAATGTAAACTAGGCGACCCTTGCTCAATTAACTTCCAATAGGCTCAACAAACCCGTAGAATATTTCAGTGCTGAATTTTTTGTGGATTAATTATAGGCCTCTTCTAAGTATTTAATTAAATGTAATTTCCATTAAAGGACCACTATAGGCACCCAGACCACTTCAGCTCAATGAAGTGGTCTGGGTGCCAGGTCCCCCATGTTTTAACCCTGCAGCTCTAAGCATAGCAGTTTCAGAGAAAAATCGCATGGAGCACGTAGAACGTCCATAGGAAAGCTTTGGCCGCGCATGCGCATTTGGCTCCACTCCGGAGCTGACATCGGAGGGGGAGGAGAGGTCACCTGCGCTGAGGGAGCCCAGCGCTGGATTAAGGTAAGTGGCTGGAGGGGTTTTAACAGCGGGAGGGGGGCCCTGAGGGTTGGGGGGACCAAAGGGTTATTAGTGTCAGTAAAACGAGTTTGTTTTGATGACACTATAGTCCTTTAATCAAATTATGAAACAAAAGTTTAAAAAAAAATAAAAAAATCAACAGATGTACATGCTAATAAAATGCACACATTCTTCCTAGACATAAGTAGCATGTTCACAAACACATACATCCTCTCATATCTATTCATCTGCATCACTATTCAGTTCCAGAGATTTTGAAGATTTACGTTTTATAAAAAATGCTCAAAGTATTTTTGTATCCTTCATAACCATGTATTATATATGATGTACTCCCATTTGTTCAGCAGTCTGCACACATGCCTAGACTTAGGATATATCAACTTTGCACAAGTGAAAAATATCTCACTTTCCACTAAATGGTTACAAAATAAAAAACAATGTACAGAGGTTAATCCGAGAGGCTGTTCCCAGACTATTGATTGGCTTTGGCTAAAACGTCATTAAACAGAATGCACATTCAAACTATCATTAGATAGTAAGGTTTTAAGCCATCTATCTTAGTACTTTGTACAAAAAGGGTTGTAAATGCTAAATCTAAGCCTATAGGCAGAGTCCTCTATTCCTTCTGTATTCGTTTGTCTATATTGTATTGTCTATTTTCCCTGATTGAACAGCGCTATATATATATATATACACACACACACACGTATATATTTACATACATACACACACACACAAAAATAATTGCACAGGCAAAGTTGATTTATAAGGTATATGTATAATAATAAAAAATATTCACTTACTCTGTAGAAATGTAAAATAGATTTGCAAATCAAAAGGAATACTGAGTGCAGTGTGTGAATGAAGTAATAATTTGTTAAAAAAAAAACACGTCGCGGTCCTGCCCGTGGAATGGAACAGACGCACAAACAGCAGTCATATTGCAACAACAAACACGGTATTTTAAGTTTTGTCCAAATACCGGTACATTGTAATTTTTTATTAACGTTTAAGTGACGGAGTGCTTCAACGTGCTGATGAAGTTATCTAAAAAGGTTTGTTTCATTACATGCAATCATAATTGCCCTTAGTGCAGTCACTCACAAATGTACTATTTTACTTCACACTCGTAATAGCTTGTCTCCAATGTACCGTATTTACTGCAGAATTATACTATTTTACATGACCTTACTCTCTAAACTCAAATACATTTACCCACTAATCAAGTAATTGTATGACGTGGATGAAAAATGCTATGGAATAAAACATTTAGTTTATGTTTGGATGTTCGCTTGTATTATTTGTCAGACTGCAGGGTCAGGATCTGTGACCAAGACCACTATATTTGGTGGGGGAGGAGGGAATAGATGGAGGAAGGAGGGCAGGAGACCAAAAAAAATACATTGCAAAGGGTATAGGGAGGAGGGAGGGCAGACAAGAACTTCCTCCCTTGCAGACTCTGCCTGCAAAAGAGAAGCGTTTGCGTCTGTCGGCAGCATGAACGTGTGCGGACGACAGAAGTAAATTATGCACAGAATTGACATTAGGCAGCCTGGAACAGCTTCAGCTGCTAAAGTCATGTGTGTTGGGGGTGCAACTTGCCTCAAGCACACAAAAATATCTCTGGATGTGCATTGTTTCAAGCTGAAAATTCAATAGCTTACCCTAACCTTAATCTATACCATTTGCATATCCAACCAACACAAAGTATAGATAAAGTCCAGAACTGAAATGCAGCAATGCCCGTCGTTTCAGCTTTAATGGGTGTCATCAGTGAGGTGTAGCGGATGCCTCTCTAGATACAATGAGCACAGAGACCACGTCTGGATTACACTTTTAATTTAGAGAGACCCTAAGCAAATGCATTGCAGCAAAAACAGGGAATATGAGAACTCGGGAGATTGACAAATAGGCAGCAAGAATCGGATGATTAGCGACAACAGACAAACTCCAGTTTGTGAAAGCAAGCATAGCAATGTAAAGAATCCCGAGACATTTACTTTGTGTCAGGAGGCGTTTACCAGTTAAATCTTGATGAGCAGATTTTATACCTGGATACCACTGGTCCCAGGAGTGCCTACTGTACAGAGTATTCATCTCCCTGCTGAGCCACACAAAAACCAATTCACTTCTCAAAGCTAAACTTCAAGAGATGGAGTAAAGGGTCTCACGTTCCCTTTGTTGTTGCCACCTGGAACTAAAAAGAAGGCATATGCAAGCTTAAGTACAGTTGCACCATGGCTAATGATACATTTAAAAATCACTTAATTGTATAACAAACTGGACATTTTCTCACTATTATTCTAGTTTTCTAAAAAAAAAAAAAAACTTTTCAAAATGTTTAAATAAATTATATAAATCAGAATTTCCTAAGAGAATTTTAATGAAAAATGTCCCCTAAAAAAATCCAGAAAAAAAAAACCCACACGCAAAAACAATTCTGCAAGCCATATATTCACCGTGAATTCCACTGGAGGTTTCTTGTAATGGCTCTAATTATAGGATATTTTCCTAAAATTGCTATTGACAGAATTTGTCTAGTTTATTGAATCCAGCATTTTAGCTCAGTTTGAGTTATACTCAGAAGTGCAAAAAAGGTACATCATGTATAGTGCAAAGTGTTAAATGTGACAATGATAAACGTGACCAACAAGATGCTTGGACAGCTTTTTTTTTTTTTTTTTTAAGTTAGGGAGCAATCCAAATGAGTCGTTGCAATAATATATTATCTTAAAAGAACACTCTAGGGGGTCGGGGCCTGACAGCCAAGATGGCCAGCCGCACATTTTAGGAGCTCCTGTAACCACGGACAAAAGCTTGAAGTTACCGATCGACGCGACCGCATTGGCAACAACTGGTGACCGGAATCAGATGCAGAACAGCACGGTGAATGCAATGATACGCACCCGGCACCGAAGTACCGCGGCAAGACCTCAAGCGGCCATGCGTCCTACAGTGGAGCGAGCATTGAGGCCCGAGAAAGACGGACGATATCCCGGTACAGGAAGCACTCCTAAGCGAAAGCCCATCACAACCCTGCTACTCCCCCCTGTGGACCGGCGGGGGTCATCCCGGTCCTCGCTGGGGACAAATACCCCCACAGTCATGACGGCACAAGCGACAAAGGCATCTACCAGACAAAGCTTACAGGGCCCAACCAAGATGGCGCCGCGGCTGCGGCCTCAGAACACGCACCCACACATCTCACCACCAAAGCACACAAGGGACTTTATAAGCTTGCTCTGCACCTATCTCTGGGCAAAGCTCAAAGCCCGAAGGCAACCCCACCGGATGGCAATGAGAAAGGTGGTGGCGTGGATCCGCCCGTCCACACGGCGCACGCTGCAATGGCATCCCCCTCGCAAAACCAGGGCTACCTCCAAAATAAATTGGAGACGAAGCTCAAACAGGCAGGAAACGGAGCTGGGTCCCCTGATTGCTGCAACCCACGAGCCTGTGCTACGGGAGAAGACCAGACCTACCCCTCACTCAGCGGTTCCAGAAGCCGTGGACAAGCACAATACCAACCTGCACACTGCCACCCACAAAGCCCGCGGTGACGCTGATCGGGATACAGCAAGGCTGAAATCCAGAGGACGAAAAGGGCGGAGAGCTCATCCACGATCCTTTGGGGAGAGAGCCCAGAAGAGAGCAGAGAGGGAAGAGGAGCTCGGTACCAAGCTACCCTACCGATTCTGGACTATGTGTGGTATCGGCTGACAAACAGGCAAAGCCCTTGACAGCTCCTTTAGGCGACACAGGAGCAGTTGTGACTGTATATAAGACTCTAAGCGCCAACCTTCACACTGTTGATTTTGCATACTGATGTTGGATGCTTATAGTGCCTAACTCAGTAAAGGGTGCAGATTAGAGCCTAGATATACCTAACATTTAGCATTCCACTGTGGCACAACACTTAATAAGCTCAATAGGACGCCTAGCATGTTATAACCTTTACCACCTGTCCTACCAGACCCTGTGAGACCTTGTCACATAGCATACGACCTGTGGCCGCCTAAGTTAGGTCAACATTTCGCTTGCCGCAACTTCCCTGCCTCCTTACCCAGCGGCTCATATAAGAATCTCAGCAGGTCATTCACGGCTGTTAACGGCTCGTTATTGTTTTAACACTGTACTTACCATAATTTACAGCACTGTATGTTAGGCTCTATACACACTTACGCTATCAGTTTAAGGTTTATTATTTGCGGACGAAGTGTTTAAAACCTGGTTACCTCACCATGACGTGATATGTTAAGCGTTAATACTAGGGCACCCACCGTATGCTCCTGCACAGCCTAAACCACTACTATAGTCTAACCATGTCAGGGACACCAGTCCTTATTAAAAATGTGCCGGCAAGATACTACTCTATCACACTAGCAGGTAAAGTGCACTGACCCTCATGACACACGATTGATAAAATCCTATTCGATGTTACGCTTATGTTCAACTACCTACACTATTCTCACGCTACACGCGTTCGCAATTGCATGAAACATCTAATTACTAAAAATGTGCAAGTTCTAGTTATGCCACATATGTATATCACTTTATGAATATCGCGCTTGTAAGGGCTGTTGTGGCTATACAAGCAATGTTGTTATCTCCTATGCACAATAAAAATAAAGAATTAAAAAAAAAAAAAAACACTCTAAGCACGACTGTAAAGTTGGTAGTGCGTACAGCACATTGAGTGGTCAATATCTGTTAATTGATTACATTTTTTTGTCCCATATATTGTGTGTTGCATTTGTACGCTGAACTTATGCTGATCAGTGCATATAGCCCAGTTCACCAGGCAGGTTTTGTGTAATCGAATAGTAGCCCAACCTTCTATCAGCATACCGAGCTGTTCCTCTATGTAATGAGTGGAACCTCTTCTCTGGATAAACTACTTCCATCTTATAAGATACTGAAAATATTCATTCTGCCATTCCATTAATGTGAACTTTGTGAGATTTTGGAAATGTATGGAAAAAAAATAAAAAAATTCAAACATGATAAATAAATATAACTTCATATCCTTTTTCTCTTTTAGCAGATTCACAACAACAAATCAGCTACAGGAGCCTACATTTAACCAGTGGTTCCCAAACCTTGGCCTCAAGGCACCCTCACCAGTTCTGGATTCAGGGATTACACAGTTGTGTCAAAGGTGTTTTTAGAAAAAGAAAAAAAAAAAAACATTTTAGCCACAACTAAGTAATCCCTAAATCCTGGACTGGTAAGGGTACCTTTAGGACTGGTTTGGGAACCACTGCATTTAACAATAGTACTGTTTATTTAAGACACTAATAAATGTAATATGCATATATGTTTTTATAGCCCTCTTCTCTTGTTCTTTTTCAGAAGGGATAATTTTACAACGAGTATCAAACAACGACCATCAACCTATTCCCAAAGTTCTGTCCTGTTCTTCGTTGGCCAGGGTACTATTCAAGATTAGCTTTTTAAATTGCGGTGTTCTCCAAAAAAAATTATATGTATAAGTACATGTTTCAGCTATTCAAAAATGAGTCACCAATATATGCATAGACTTTGACTGCCATTGCTAATAGCTGATGTAATTACAAAACCAGCTGCAAAAAGAAAAAAAAAGCAGTGATAGAAAGTTTTCTATACTAAATAAGGAAATAGTAAGATCTGGAAGGTGACATGCCAAATTTTAGTATTCAGTCATTTTGGCATATTCAATTACAATATAATTTCAACAGTGGCTTAGCAGATAAAACAGTGACTCTGTTGAAACAGGGTCATTGCAAACTTCAACTAAATCACGATCACTGACAAAACAGTTTCCTGAAACTATTGCAAAAATTTATCACAGATGTAGTTCTGTGCGCCAAAATCACATCTTATACAGAACAGACAGCGTCTGTGATCCCATTCAGGGGCTTTGCTAGGACCATACCTAATAATACCCAAGGCTTGAGCCCAAAGCAAAATGGTGCACCTTCCACAAAGCCCAACCTGGGAGCGGAAGAAGTACAGTGATAGAGATGAGAACATGGTTAGAGAGTCATATTCCCCACGTCTATCTGAATTCCACTCCCTTACCAGATTCAGGATAGAGACTGCAAGGGAGAGTAGTATTCAGGGGAATTTTTTTTTTTTTTTTTTTTTTTTTTAAACAAAACAACTCATATTTGGAACTCTACACCCCCCTGATTGGTGTGTTTGTGTGTGTGTGTGTGTAGGGAGCTTTAGTGTGCATATACTTGGGCTGTTTTGTGTGTGTGTGTGTGTGTATAGAGGGCTGTTTTGGGGGGAGGTGCTGGTGTGCATAGGGGGCTTAAGTGTCTATGAGGTTGATGTATTGTTTGAGGAGATTGGGGTTTCAGGGTGCTGGGGGGGATATTAAATATGTAATATAAATATGCATATATTATATTGGCATAATGAAAAAATAATAATGAAAAAAAAACAGTACATTTATTCCCTACCTCCCTTCTGTTACCCTTTGCCAAGGGAGGAGGGTATCCTGGTTGTGTAGTGGGCCAAGTGCCCTCTCTGGCTGCTTCCTCCTAGGAGCTGCGGCGTTTCTGAGAGCTTGCCATGTAAATCGATGGGCAGTCCAGTCGGACAGCGGCGGCGCAGCTCAGCACATTCCGGGACACTGCATTGTCCCGGAATGAGGGTGCCCGGGACCCGAGACAGACTCTCAAAATGCAGGACTGTCCCGGGTGATCCGTGACACATGGGCACCCTACATTTTAGTTATGGATCTCAACTCGTCTTTGGACACGACCATGGTGAGTATTCCGCTTCTGTGTTACAAACAAAACTCATGAGTACATGAATAGTGTTTCCTATCACATCAAAGGTCTCCTTGTTGTAATTAAATTGTGAAAGTCAAATCTAGACTTTTGAGAGAATGTTCCCAGCTTAGCAGGATTATTGCCTCCAAAGGATTCATATGAGCTTTTGCGTATGAGGCCTAAAATATCCATGACCTTCCTTAGAAAACAGACTGGAATGGAATTCAGTTTCAATGCAGTTATTTTGTTCTTCTCTTTTATTACTTTTAACAATTAAATCAAATGGGATTTTGATGTGAATTGTTATATGTTCTTCTGATTCTCTAAAAATTAGTTTAAAACAGGGTAAACAAAAAAACAACAAAAAAACAACAACACAGACGTGTAGACAGGTGACAACTGCAACTTTAGGCCTGGAGGGCAAATCCAAACATATTTTTGACAAGAGTCACAGATCTCAGAGTGGATGATAATACTCATGTAGATCATACTATACAGATTTTGCTGATGAAAGGAGCAGGAATTGCAAGGTGTGACATCAAATATACAACTTCTGATAGTATGATGATTAGTATGCAGAAATCTGTAGATGCAGACTGCTTCACGTGAATTAAATACCAACGACAACTGTGTTATAAATGTTATGAGCATGATCTGATCTCAACCTGACATACCTTACAAAAACATCCAGGGACGCCATACATTGTCAGCATAGTCTGGTAACCTGGTCGACAAGGACCCCACAAGAATCCTGCCTGCTGCTTCACTCCAGCAGTACTCTGCCAATAGCTATCTCAACATAACTCCCACTCTTTTAAATCAGTAGAAGAATGGTGTAAAGCTGCAGACTCAAACCCTTATATGCTATAATGCTAATGGGCAGGCTGTGATGGTCCCCCTACCAGCCCACCAAAGTCCAGACCTCTAAGTCTGGAATAGTTTTGTACAGAAAAAAAATAAAAATAAAACACACACATGTGGAATATGAGATTTAGTCATTTTTGTTCAACAGAATTTGACTACTTTTGCTTGGCAGTTTAGCACTTGTTCTTGCTGAACAAAGAGATGTTACGGTTCAGTACAAGCAGGAGGGAGAGACCTGAATTGTATTGTTAAAAACACTACAACATTAAGAATACAAATCTGTATTCCTAATGTTATAGTGTTCCTGTCCCTAGTAGTATTATAATCCACCCCCCACCTCGTTGGACACGGAGCGCTGTTCACATCACCGTTTCGAGGCGCCGTTACGGAAGAGGAAGGGACTTCTTCAGGATTGTCCAATCCACACTGGGAACCTAACACGCATTCAAACTTTACCATAGTAAAGAATCTAAAGGAACACTATAGGGTCAGGAACAGAAACATGTATTCCTGACCTTATAGTGTTAAAACCACCATCTTGCCCCCCTTGCCACCTCTTTCCTCCCTAAACATAGGAAAATCTTACTTGTATTCAAGTCGGCAGCTGGCTTGGCCCCTGTCTTCCTCTGACCTGTCTGCCGACATCAGTAGTGGTGGTCTGAGCCAATAACAATGCTTCACTGTAGGATTGGCAGAGACTGTAAAGGAGGCAGATCGGGGTAGAGACAGCACAAGTCAAACACAGCCCAGGCCAATCAGCATCTCCTTATAGAGATTAAATAATCCATCCATCTCTATGAGGAAATTACAGTATCTGCATACAGAGGGTGGATTTACTGAATGGCGGTGCTGCTTACTGTGTAGCACTGCCCCAGGAAGCATCTCTAGCAGCCATATGAGGAGTGATCAGTGGAGTTATCACTAGTCTGTAATGTAAACACTACATTTTCTCTGAAAAGACAGTGTTTACTGCAAAAAGCCTGAAGGAAATGATTCTACTCAGTAAGCTGTAGTTGTTCTGGTGACTATAGTGTCCCTTTAATCAATGCTTTGCTAATGGGCTCCCATGTCACATGTCCAAGTTTTATTCTGTCTTTGCTTTAGAAGTGCCTCTAGTGGCTGTCAGTATGACTACAACTAGAGGAGTTAACTCTGCCATGTAAATATTACACTTTCTCAAAATCTGCAATGTTTTACATTGCAGGGTTAAGGGGACAGGGACACTGCATTGCTGATTGAAGACACAGTTATGTGTATTTTTACAGGTTCTGAAGGAGACAAGATTCAGTTCCCCTCCCTATTGGGCACTTGGCATGAGAAAATGCTTGCCTTGCAAACTACTCTAAAAATATCTACTGGACTTGTGACAGGACTAGGTTTTCTATTGCTGGAAAGTCTTATGTGCCATTATCTGTTCATTCCTGTCTTACAGAAGAGCTTTGTATCCCTTCGTAGCCATCTGTTTAACTAATTTTTCTATAGGCTGCTAAACAAGCTGTTCTGTCGGAAAGGTAAATCACCACATTTTCAAGGATACATCTGACGTCCAGGATCTTACAGCCCTACCTGCCACAGTTGAACGTCAGATACCTCTAAAATTAGCTTGATTATTCCATGCAAGCATCTCAACGAAAACATTTTGTCTGTTTAGCAGTCCTGAGTTCGATTGGGAAATCCTACAGCTACCAAGTTCTAAGCCAAAATTTCTGAGCTTGCGTAATGTAAACTTCAGTAATCAAAGCTATGTAATGTGCTACAAAAACAAATTAAAAAAAACAAAATAATGGATTTCTAAAGCCTAGCCAAAAATCCCAATGATCAGGTGATCTTGTGTCTGAGTGGTGTTATAGGCACATATACACAACTATCACAATCTACTTATTTTAGGCAACTAACGTCTTAGAACACTCTGAATGAACACATTCCATTTTTAAACAACTTTTGGAATTTTGTAGAAAAAAAGACTGATTCGGTAGTGTGTACGATACTTTCTCTGCAACAGTTACCAAATCTGGTATGATTTCTTCAATTACAGAGTAGAATTCTGAGGGTCCCAACCAGACAAACACAGTTTCTCTGAATCAAATTCCATCTGACTCAAACTCTTGCTCTTTTCCTTACCTGTTCTTGTGAATCTATAGTTTCAGGAATTTAACAGACTGCTCTGCTGCTCTTCTATAGGATACCTTGAAACCAGAAACAAAATTACCTTAGTACACACAAGTATATCAGATCGCTGGTAAATTTTAAGACTGGGATAAAAAAAAACAAAAAAAAAAAACTTTAAAAATAGGTCCATCCTCCCACTTAAAGTTTCATAACAGAGCTTTATTACACACACACAAAAAAAAAACCAAAAAAACTGACAGGTAGAGCAGGAGAACATTTCTACAGCATTCCTACTGCTCACCAACATAGCCACAGTGCACAGTACTTAACTTGCCATCACTTCTAGTCCTGGCAAGAGAGCACAGGAACAGAGAGTACAGAAGCCAGAGTGACTGTCATGGAGTCCCCATCTACATGTCCTTAAAGGACCACTATAGGCACCCAGACCACTTCAGCTCATTGAAGTTGTCTGGGTGCCAGGTCCCCCAGGTTTTAACCCTTCAGATGTAAACATAGCAGTTTCAGATAAGCTGCTATGTTTACATTGCAGGGTTAATCCAGCCTCTAGTAGTTGTCTTCCTGACAACCGCTAGAGGCGCTTCTACGACGCTGGATGCGAAATTCGCATCCAGCGTGCAGAACGTCCATAGGAAAGCATTGAGAAATGCTTTCCTGTGGACTGTTTGAATGCGTGCGAGGCTCTTCCCGCGCATGCGCATTCCGCTCCATCCGGAAGCCTACGTTGGCGGGGGGGAGAGGTCAACAGCGCAGAGGGAGCCCGGCGCTGGATAAAGGTAAGTGGCTGAAGGGGTTTTAACTTTATATTGAAGCAGGATACAGACAGAGCTAATGCACTGACAATGAAGCTAGCATGTCGGCATTATGAGGGAGGATTGCCCTGTTAGAATGTGTCCTTGAGCAGCGCCACATCTATTTGTGTGTGGTTCGAGGCAAGGGAGGAGCGGGGACTGGAGGAGGGTGCAACAGCCACAAAGCTGCAGCCATTTTGGCACTGGACCAAAAGTGAACAGTGTATTTATCTGAATACAGTATCGCTTCATTCAAACTCTCTCTTAACCCTATGTTGCAACATGAATATATTTTTTTCTACTTTACATTCAGAAAAGTGGCCTATTGGCATATTGTGGTTTCCACAAGTTTATTCAGTTTCTTATAGTGAAAATAAAATTAACACAGACGCCTTGTGTCTCTCACTGACTCATAAATTTCAATTTAAAATGGCAAAGTTACATTTATTTGCTTAGAGAAGCTATGTTATCATATCAAAGAATTAAGGACAAATTATTTTACAAACCTTTATTTACCTTGGCATTTGTCCCAGAATATAGCAATGCAAAATGGCATATTTAACCAACAGGAATAAGAGCTGCCTTTTATATTGGTTGAAAGTGAACACATTTTTCCTAGCCACAATGATAGGCAAGGAACTGTATTTAAAGCATGGAATTTTAAAATTACTCACTGGCTGTAAAGTTTTGTCTTAAAGGGACCCTATAGTCAACAAAACAACTTTGGCTTAATGAAGCAGTTTTTATGTATAGATCATACCCCTGCAATTTCTCTACTCAATTCTCTGGCATTTACGAGTTAAACCACTTTGTTTATGCAACCCTAGTCACATCTCCTTGCATTTGACTTGCACATCCTCTCTAAACACTTCCTGTAAAAGGGAGATCTAATGTTTAAACTTCCTTTATTGCACTGTTTAATTTAGAATTTCTTATACCCTGCTCTGTTACTGATCTACTAGAGCAAGCATGTCAAACTCACGGCCCATGGGCAGCATTTGGCCCACAATGAATATCTTTGCGGCCTACGAGCTTCACATGCTTACTAAAGCAGGGTAGGCACCTGCTATCCCAACATTGCAGGTTCCTACTCTGCTAATTTATCCGTCCGGGGGAGAGGTCTCTGGCGGCAGCAGTCTGAAGTGAAGCCGGGCGCTGGAATATGACGTCATATTCCGGCACCCAGCATCACTAAACTGCGCGCGTGGGAGCAGTGAGGAGCAAGAAGACTGAGCTCCCAAGAGAAGATCAGGGAGAGGTTCCACACCAGCTCCCAAAGGTAGGGAGCAATGAATAAAATTATGTGAGTGTGGGCAAAAATGTTGAAGTGTGTGTGTGTCTGAGTATGTCAGAGAGAGAGAGTGTGTGTGTGTGTCTTAGTGAGAGAGAGAGAGAGAGAGAGAGAGAGAGAGAGAGAGAGAGAGAGAGAGAGAGAGAGAGAGAGAGAGAGAGAGAGAGAGAGAGAGAGAGAGAGAGAGAGAGAGAGAGAGAGAGAGAGAGAGAGAGAGAGAGAGAGAGAGAGAGAGAGTGTGTGTGTGTGTGTGTGTGTGTGTGTGTCTCTGAGAGTGTTGGTCAGTGTTGCAATTAAACAATTTTTTCCCCGTGTAGGCTGTGTCAGTCACTGCCAGTGGAAGTGTGACTAGGGCAGCATAAACAGAAACAAAAGTAATTTAAAGGGACACTATAGTCACCTGAACAACTTTAGCTTAATGAAGCAGTTTTGGTGTATAGAACATGCCCCTTCAGCCTCACTGCTCAATCCTCTGCCATTTAGGAGTTAAATCCCTTTGTTTATGAACCCTAGTCACATATCCCTGCATTTGACTTGCACAGCCTTCCATAAACACTTCCTGTAAAGAGAGCCCTATTTAGGCTTTCTTTATTGCAAGTTCTGTTTAATTAAGATTTTCTTATCCCCTGCTATGTTACTAGCTTACTAGACCCTGCAAGAGCCTCCTGTATGTGATTAAAGTTCAATTTAGAGATTGAGATACAATTATTTAAGGTAAATTACATCTGTTTGAAAGTGAAAACATTTTTTTTTTTCATGCAATCTGTGTCAATCATAGCCAGGGGAGGTGTGGCTAGAGCTGCATAAACAGAAACAAAGTGATTTAACTCCTAAATGACAGTGAATTGAGCAGTGAAATTGCAGGGGAATTATATTGTAGCGGTACTTACCCTTTTCCAGGGGCCGGCCGGGGTCCTCTGTTCGAGCCGCGCGCGGTCCTGCTGCTGCACGAGCCGCGCGCGGCTCATCCGAAGGCAGGAACAGGAAGGCGGGCAGTGACCGCGAGAAGCGATCACGTGTCCCGCCTGACTCTAAGAGCACGCCGCGGGTCTCGGGTGTGCTCTTAAAGGGACAGTGGGAGCCTAAATTGGAAAAGGCCTCCCATTGGTCCCTGTCATGCCACACTCCCCATACACTTACCTTTTGGGGGCGTGGAGATGACAGGGACCAATCAAAATAGATGTTTAGTTATTTATACTCACCTTTTTCCCTTGGTTCCTTGCCCTATCGTGGTTTCTGTTTCAGTTCCCTTTAGCGCTTGTTGTATTCTGTTGTGTTCCTTCGTACTTGACCTTGGCTTTGTTTTCTGACTACGTTATTTCTTTATCCTTATCTGTTCTGTTTGCCGGCTTGCTGTTTACCAGACCCCGGCTAGTCCTAGTTTACGATGTCTCTTTGTGCCTTTGACCTCGGATCGTTCCTGACTTTGTACTTTTCCTATATACGTCGAGTCCGGCCACTCTAAGGTCCGGTAGACGTATCTCCCCTCTGTGTTGTCTTCTGTTTAGCTGAATCCTGCGTGTTGGGGTATATTTTCGTTACAGATATATACACTAAACCTGCTTTATTTAGCTAAAGTAATTTAGGTGACTATAGTGTTCTTTTAACTCCTAAATGTCAGATAATTGAGCAGGAAGATTGCAGGGTCATGATCTATACACGTAAACTGCTTCTTTAAATGACAATATAGTCACCAGAACCACTAAACGTTCATGTACTGGTTCAGGTGTGTATAGCACATATCCCTGTAGTCTTAGCTGTGTTCCTTGCAAACCTCCTTCCCTCCCCCACCCCCAACTGCAGACCCTCTGAGCTACTAGAGTGAGAAGGAGTTTGTGGCCATTTCCAAACTACAATTAAATGATCAAATGGTCTTCCTGAAATTCAATCTGCCAAACCTGAACATTGACACACCAATTGAGCTGAAATGGTTTTATCCTAACCTACAAGCCGTGACCGCCAAAGTAAGTGAGGGTGTTGTGTACACTTGGTACCAGACTCAAGACAAAAAAAATTAAGTTGTCTGGAATGATGAACACTTCAAAGTCTATAACTCTCTGGTGTATCTCAGGTGCTGGCGGGTAGGATAGAACTGAACTGCTGCCTCTGTGCATTCCAATCCAATAACATTTAGAACATATTAAAACCCTCTATTAAATAATTGCTGATTGTATTAAAAAAATATATATTAGAATAACTACTCCTCAGAGTCAGATCATGACTCCTTCCCCTCTGCCCCTCTCAGACCCCTTAGAAATGGTGAACACTCACCTTATTTCCATTGCCGTGCAGGTTCGCTGGAGCTGGCCCCGCCCCAATGCACCTCCTTAATGAATCAATGCATCTCTATGAGGAAAATTTAGCGTCCCCATGCAGAGCATGGGAGACGCTGAACGGTAGTGCTGCCTACTGTGCAGCACTGAGCCAGAAAGCACCTCCAGTGGCCATCAGAGGAGTGGTCACTTGAAGGTGCCCATAGGGGCAATGTAAACACTTCCTTTTCTCAGGAAAGGCAGTGTTTGCATGAAAATGCCCGAAGGCAATGATTATACTAACCAGAACGACATTAAGCTTTAGTTGTTCTAGTGACTATAGTGTCCCTTTAATATAAATAAAAAATGCTACGTGCAGCAATTCTGGACAGCAACAGTTCCAGTCATAATACAACACTCACTGTATTGGGAACATTTATATATACCTCCGCTGTGCAAATGGTTACAAAAATATCTGCCAGCAAGATGCGAAGAAGCATTCATAGTAGGCTGAAATGTAGTACTCTCCTTTAAACCATATGATCTTTGTACAATAAAAGAGTGCATTTAAAAGAATTAGCAAAACTCTAAAATAAATATCCTGGCTTTAAAGAGATACTCTAGGCATTGAAACTACTTCATCTCACTGAATTGGTTAAAAAGTGTCTAGAGTTGCCTGGCAACGTCCTTCCATTCAATACTAAACCGGTTTTAATCTTAAACAAGAATCCTCCTCAACCCATCCCCTCTGCGCCGCTTCAGCAAATGAAGAAGCATTAGCCGGAGTAGCAATCTGTAGCTGTGATTGGCTGAGGGTTTCAGCTGACCACTTTCAGGCTATCATATCTATTGCGGTTATGCACATCTTTCTAAGAGGGACAGTGCCCATTTTGGGCCTAAATCCCTCTTTGTCCTTTTCGGTCTTTCCTAGAAGCTCCATATGTCCGAGTGACACATACAGTAGGCCACATACCCCACCCCAACAAACACAGACAGACAGTGATACATACACAAGGTTTAAGGTCAAAGACACACATGCACATCCTAAGAAGGGGTCACAAACTGCACCCCTTCCACCTTCGGCAGGCTGTGTGCCTAATCTACACTCTCCTCATTCAGAATTTCCTTCGGTCTTACTCTGAACTGACAGGCGATAGTCAGTTATTATTTCAGTTTGCAATCGCAAGTGGAATGCCAGTTATAATTGTAAACCTTGCACATATGCTAAACTGTGCTATCATAACCTGACCAATACAACACTGGACTACCAAAGTGACACTTAGTAGACATGTGTAGGATGACAAACATGGGGAGAGGACAAACTGTCAGATATGTTAAGATATAGTTACGTCTACCTGTCTGTCGTCTTCTTGTAACTCAGACTCGTTTTTTTTCTCCCTGTAGCTCAGGGTCCAGTGCTGTAGTATCTGAGCTGGTATGTATTGAGCTAAGGCAGCATGTATGTTAGAATAGGGGAGGGGGGACCATGGCTATGGAGGTATTGTCAATTGGCCATTAATAAAAGTTGAGCTGCAAGTCTGTCTTTGACAATCCACCTGTTTCACGTAGCAAGTCTATCTTTGACATACCTACATCTACGTGAGAATACAGAAAATTTCTTGTGCTTAACCCCTTAAGGACACAACTTCTGGAATAAAAGGGAATCATGACGGAATATATCTTGTTCTTAAGGGGATAAAGGGGGGGGGGGAACAGGCTAGGTGACTAAGTGTCTAGACAACGAAAATTTACCAGATTCCACATAGACCCTTACTAAAGAAGCTAAACAAGGGGGGGGGGGGGGGAGGGGCACAGCTGTGTTCAAATTAGTGCATACTACATATTTTTTCCCCCTAGGTTAAATGGCTGAGCCTATGACTAAGAGCAGTCAGCACGAAATAAGTAAAGCCAGGGATCCTAGAGACTTTGCTGAAATAGCCATTCTTAAAGGGACTCTCCAGGCAGCAGTTTTTACTCACCTGGTTCCAGCGCCGGGAGCCTCGTGAAGCCGCGCCCCCTATTTCGTCAAAATGATGAAATAGGCGGGCGCGAGCAGGGAGCAATCAGATGCTTCCATTTGGAAGCGTCATTGCTCCCTTGTGCGCATGCGTGGCTTCGCCACACATGCGCACATACTTCAGAGGGCAGCATTCATGCCGCCCTCTGAAGTCCTGAGCGCACTACCGCGCATGCGCGCGGTGTGCGCGGCCGCGAGCTGAGCTGACTGACGGCTCAGCTCGCGGTCTTTGCCCGCCCCCCTACTCTGCTGACAGGCTGGAGAGAGAAGGCGCGCACACAGTGCCTTCTCTCTCCTGCACACGTGTACAGGGCCTTTTTAGGACTCTGCATGATAGGAAGTCCCTCTGGTGGCCGTCTGAGTGACGGCCACTGGAGGTATTCCTATCAATCAATGTAAACACTGTATTTTCTCTGAAAATACAGTGTTTACATTAGATTGCCTGCAGGGAGCTATAGATCCTACTTGAACAAATACATTAAGCTGTAATATTATGTAAGAAATATAGAGATGAAATAGCATATTGGAATGTGCAGAGTTTGTTTTTTGTTTATTTAACATAGAGTACAAAAAGGATAATAGTTTGTACTTTCAGTCACCCTTGACATAATTCTCTTGTAAAAATTAACAGGGCGGGTTTTTTTTTTGGTTAACCTTTTCCCATGATGCCCTGGTGCAACACCAGGAGCATGTTCTCTGCCGAAATTAGTTTCCCTTTTGACTTCAATATTAACTAATCTCGCAGGTCATCTTGCACATATAAGAGACATGATCAAGTTCAACCCAAAGAAAAATTGAATTAAGCATCTAGTTAAAGGAACGCTGCAGTGGTGTTAGGGACACAAGTGTCTTGGTGCTGTCCCCAATCCAAGTAGTCAAACTGTTTGCTAATATTTTGACAACTTACCTGGCTTTGCTAGGAGCTTCTTCTACTCTGTCAGCCGGAAGCTCTTTGCATTGATCTGAGCTAAGAGGATCACTCCACACCCATAAAGCACTTTAGCTTGCTTTTTTTTATGGGTGCGGAGTATGCCATAATAATGACAGTTTATACATTTTATAAAATCAGTTATGGAAAACCCCTCTGGCTGTCCAGAGTCACAACTGAGCTAATGGAAGTGGCAGATTCAGAAATGCACCTTTTGCAAGCTCTTAAGCCATACTCCCAATGAATGTATGTATGTATTCAGTAAGAGTGTATCAAACAGTGGTTTCTAATTCTGTTGCCCATTTAGGTAGTGGAGCGTTCCTTTAAGTCACTGTCTGAGAATGATCAGAGGACACATAGCTTGCTCTTCCCAACAAGGCTAAGCTCAAGAGAGTACAAAAAAGCTCAATGCAGGAGCTTCCAGCTCTCAGTGCAAAAACTGACTGGTGCTCAGTGGACCCAGGTTACGAAATCATAATGTTCACAAACTGCCTACTTACAACTGGGTTGCGCACCAGGTCACTGCTGGCACTATCACCACACTTCACTGCAGTGGTTATGGTAGATTGGGTGCTCCTTTAACAAAGCCATTGTTAGAACACCCACTGTCAAAATCTTGTACCGTGTCAAAAGACAGTTGTGATGTCAGAATGTGGATTAAATTAAATCCATAAAAAAAAGAGCTATATACGAGAAAGAGAATCAAGTGCTTCACTAAAACAACAGTTAAGCCTTTAACGGGACACTTATTTCAAGGAGACATCTGGTAGTGCAAAGAGGTGGTCTGGGTATGTTAATTCACACCACTTCCACAGACAAATATGTCATATCATTAACAGGCATGTGGAAAAGACAAGTAGTGTGTGCTTGTAACAGTACTGCACAAAACAAACCTTTACTTTTCATAATAGGCTATAGCGTTGCAAAAAAAAAAAAACACTCTGACTGTAAGGCAGTACCACAGCTTTGGACCACAACATCTTCTCTTTAAATCAAAGTGGATTACAGTATGGTACATTTAAAGTTCTCTTGATGCTTCTAATACTCTGTTCACACGGCCTTTCACAGGTCTCCAGAGAGTTACACAGAAGGAAGAACAGTAAAATGCATTTATAATTATACACAGTGAGAAGGAGCTCAATTCACCATCTGCTTTTGTAATAGTAACCCTTTCTGCCACAGGAGGATGGTTAATGCACCCCCACTAGAATAATCAAACGGTTTAAAAAAAAAAAAGAAAAATTGTGAGGAGTCTCAAACAGAACACTTTGCGGTTTTACATCATACCACTCCAGGAAAAATGCTACTGTTACAGTAATCATACATCATTGCAAGACAGGCCTACAGGGCAAGCATCACTACACCAGGGTTTCCGACCTCGCCCAATAGCTGGCAGTGAGTTAGAAGAACCTAAATCCCAAATCTGGAATGCCAAAATTGGTCACACCTGCCGCTTAGCATTATATAAACTGTGATTGTCTGGTATTAACCAGCAGCCAGCTCTTGTGTACTTTAAAGCATATTGGTATGTTTTGATAAACAATAAAAGAACGGTCTTATTTTTAGAATGTTTTGTTATGATGAGTTGGTCCATGCTGCGAAAGGAAGTCTCTGTATAGAATCCTCTAAAAGAGTCTGTATTTTACACCTAAACCATGGCTGAGACTGACCAGGCATGTCATAGAAACATGATTTTGCAGTTCATGAATAACAAAGATGCTTTAGTTTAGACAGCTGTATCACACCTGTGTCAGGCTTGGCTCTGTCTGTATGGTTGTAAAATAGAGTCAAATGATTGCAAATGAAAAACAAATTAGCAATGCAATGCAAAAAAAAGCATAAAATCAGAGCAGAGAGAAACCAAACACAGATCACATAATTGGTCAGCGGAAACTGCAAAAATATTACAAGAGAGCTGAATCTACTTTATTTGTAACACTTTTAACTTCAACAATATTCATATGCACACATGGAGAACTTTTTTTTATCTTCATGTTAATGCATATTTACAAGGTGTGACGGAGCTCCTGTACTCCAGCTGAGTACCTCAGCCATGTAAGCTTCCTTGCTACTACCAGGGAACTCTGGAGCACTTCAGCGCCAGTCATTAAAGCTTGACTGGGGACTCTGAGGTCCCTCCCCAGCACCATTATGTCTGTAGACTTAATTACATTATTCCAAGGCTCCTGGCTGTGCTCTCACAGTCCAAAAGCACATCAAACAAAATGTCCTCAAGAACTCTTTTTACTTGGACCATAGCCCCACACAATATATATAACCCTGGAAAGTGCGTCATCGAGCGCATTCTTTGTCTAAACAGTGCCCTGATCAGAAAATCCACACCCGACTTACAACGTGTTAAAGTTTTACCGGATCACGGTTATTGTCCGATACGGCAAGAAGTTCCAGACATGCAACGGCTTAGTCCCGGTTTCCCATAAGGGGTTTCTGCGCCCCTGTGAAAGGGAGCGCACTTAAGTGCCAGGTATCCTCCAATACCTCCCTGACCTTTTCTCCAAATAGTGCTCCATTTGGAGGTCAGTGGACCGATCAATAACTGCTTAAAAAATTACTAGACTTTAGGGCAGTCCCAATCTGAGGAAAACTTCAAGATTATCTCCCGGTCATGTACTTAAAGTGTAAAACGAGTCCAGGCAATCCGCAGCGGTCCACAAGTCCAACTGGGAAGCACAGTAAGTGTCCATGGCCCACATACACCTACCCACTGTAACAATAGCCCCTTTTTAGGGTCTCTTGGAACCATGTCCATAGTAGGAAGCTGACCTTCAAGCCTCTCCAAGGCCTTGGCACAGGAGCTTCCGTCACACAAGGATTGTTCCATATTGGATATTTTCAAATGGTAACAGCTTGATAAAAAATACACGTACAGAAAAATGAAACAAAATGTAAGTAAAAATGCAATGTATTATTTTTTAATATATAGGAGAACTGAAAAACCATTCAATGCCTGGTGCTCAATCAAGCAATCAATGTAAACCAACCCTACCTGGCAAAGCATCCTTCAAAAACATCCCCTATATTGCAAAGGACAGTATGCTACCCTACAGATTCCCTATCTGGAAAGCCCAGTATTCTACAAGAAAAAAAAAAATCACCTACCTGGCAAAATTCAGCATTCTACCTAAACATCTACCAGCCGTCGCTAAGGCCAGCTTTCTATGTAAAAACAACCTTCCTGGAAAAGACCAGCATTCTGCCCAAATAATCCCCTACCTGGCAAAGCAAGCAGTCTACCTCACAATTCCATTACCTGGTTAAAGCCAGCATTCTACCCAGATATCCCCTACCTGACAAAATGCAGCATTCTACCCAAACATTCCATACCTGGTAAAAGCCATTATTCTACCCAATTAATTCCCTACCTGGCAAAGCAAGCATTATACCACACAAATCCATTACCTGGTTAAAGCCAGCATTGTACTCAGATATCCCCTAGCTGGCAAAGCAAGCATTCTACCCACAAATCCATTACCTGGTTAAAGCCAGCATTGTACTCAGATATCCCCTAGCTGGCAAAGCAAGCATTCTACCCACAAATCCATTACCTGGTTAAAGCCAGCATTGTACTCAGATATCCCCTAGCTGGCAAAGCAAGCATTCTACCCCACAAATCCATTACCTGGTCAAATCCAACATTCTACACCAACATGCAATAAGCACACCTACCTGGAAAAGTCCAATATGTTACACAAACACCCCAACGGGCAATGCCAAACATTCTACACAAATACCCCTACCCAGCAAAGCGCGAATTTGCACCCAAAATACACCGAGTGGAAAGGTCCAGCATTCTACACAAACACCCCAACTTTGTAAAACCCAAAGTTCCATACAAATACCTCACCTATCATATTTAAACAGACAGTGTGATAATATGAGCTTACATGTACACCAAGAGCCTGGCACACAATGGCATTTAGAGAGAACGGTGTTAAACAAAAGCATCTCACACAGTGCGACCACAAAGAAAATGTACATTTTGGGAGCACACTACACACACTCCAGCTCCACTCGCTCTAGAAATCAATATACATGTTCCGAATACAGTAAACCGGGTTCTCAGTTATTACACTGTGTGCTAAAATTGGAACAGGGCACTGCATGCATATACACAAAATTGTGTCTGAGGCAGCGAACAAAGTATCTCAGTGTTCGCAAATAGCATAATTAATAGCAGTTTGTTTTCACATAACCGGTACCTGGGAGGGCTTGATGGGAGAGTCAGGAATTACTGTAACAATGTAGCAGAATACTGAGCAGTACAAATATACAGCGGTATATAGAGAGAGCTCAATCAGAAGATCCAACACTTCCTGTGAGTGAGGAAATGATGAGACAGAGGGGAGGAGGAGACAGCTGCTGGAGACAGCCCCTAGACCAATCCAGGCAGAATTAGACACTGCCCCTAGCAGCTTCATCTAGCTACGGAGGGAAGACACAGAGAAGGCTAACCCAGCTGTAGTTACAGGAGATGGGGACTTGGGACCACAGTCCTAGAGAGGTTATTAAAAATAAGTGAGGCTAATCTAGAGTGACATTTCGACATGGTTCCCTCCCCCATAGACGGTATAAACTACAAGAAAACCCTGGAAGAAAAATGACAAGAGTGCAAGCTTTGAGGACAATTGAGGTTTATTTCTAAAACGCAGGGCAGCAGGTATATGTAAGATTAGTGTGTGCACCCTGAACAATTCTGCTGTTTAAACAGAGCTGGGTATGTTGTCCATGGCCATAGGCACCAGTGGTGACTCTAGAAACAATATATGAGGGCACGGGTCAAAATTAGCTTTTTGTGGGATTGCCATATTTAAGGACACCAAATAAGGGTGATATTTTCTAAACAGTGCACTAATTTGGTTTCCTTTAATATGGAAATCCCACATAAGGGCACCAATTTAGGGAGTTATTTACTAAACAGCTAAAAGATCAGCATTAAGAAAAGTTTTTTGGGGGTCAGATTAGGCACCTGCCATGTGAGTAGGCCTTCCATCTGAGCATCGGCGCTTAAAATGGATGTGGCTCACAAATGGGCAATCAATAATCTAGGGGGGCGATTGCCCAGCTCATCCCCGTATAGAGACGACATTCAGGGCTCATTTATGTGTTGTGTGTGGTGGCTAAGTGTTGTATTTTGGGAGGGGGGATGGAGTGTTTTGTATGTAATGGTTAAGCGGTGTGATTGTGGAGGAGCTTTGGTGTGTTTATTTTGGGCAAAGTTTGTGGAGTTGTTTTTCACTAATCCTTCTCTTGCTTACCTTGTGGCAGGTCATGATGTTATCCCTGATGGTGCAGCAGAGCTGTTGAGGCCATTTCCTGGTTGTCTGGTGAGGGAGAATTGTGGTCTGAGTCTTTATTTGATCACTTTTGGAGCTCCCTCGTAGTCTGAGTCATCGAGAAGTGCCGGTGGGCCTGCAAGATTCACAATATTGGAGCAGACCACAATGCTCTCTTGGTGAACACAAAAAGGTTCGAAATGGCAGAGGATTGAGCAGTGAGACTGCAGAGCCATGGTAGATACACCAAAACTGCTCATTAGGCTAAAGTTGTTTTCCCTTTAATTTGGCCTGTCAAACATTCAATACCACTCATTCACTCCTTTGTGGTCAGTTGACTTAGGGTCAGCAAACCTTTGTAGCTCGGCTCCTACATTCTGAACCAGTTAAACAGATTTTTGATACATTTCCCACATCCTAAACTGAACTAAGGTGGGATCATGTTGTTCCTGGTTTCATGGATCATACCCTAAGCTGAAAGCACAATAATCCTGTGGAGGACAACCACAAACAAGCTCGGTGTATATTTTGGAGACCCTGTTGGGTTAGCATCACATGTGAGCAACTAATTGAGTATCAGACATTGGCAGCTAAAGGAGCATCAAGGCTGCCTGCGCTGAATAACAGAATTTGGTAATATTATGGCCATGCACTCGTGCTTGACAGCTAACATATATAATATTGTAATAGAAATTCCTGTAAATGCCCACAGGAAATAGTTATACAGTTCAACTTCCACCTTAGAATAGAGAAACAAGCAAAAGTACAGTGTTAGTAAGTCTTTAAAATACCCAGAGGGGAAACTGTGTCACGCAATATCAAATAAATTGCTCATCTGTGTACTCATCGTCCAACACGAGTTGTTGTCTGCATATCTAATCTAAGGAGTGGCCTGTAACAACTATGAAACACAAATTAAAAAGGTCTTCTGCTGTAAATATGGATAAACACATTGAAAAGGTCTTCTGTTGTAAATACGGATAATCTTGAAACTTTAGGAAAGGTTAGAGGCATTAGACAATTGTTTTTGTATTTCCGCTACATGATCTTTGTTATTTAAAACTACAGTAGCCCCGTCTTTGTCTGCAGGCTTAAAAAGTACCTAGATTTATTCCCAACACTGCCCCTTTTTTGCCCCGGCACCCCAGACCTCAGCGATGTACAGGGTTTAAAAAACAAACAAACCATCATTCACTTTCCTAATTACAGCGCCGATGACCCTTGGCGCTAAGTTGTGCACCGCCTCCTCCGGCGTCAGATGATGGGGGGAACTAATGCGCATGCGCGGTAAGCACCACATGTGCATAAGACCTTCCCTATAGGTAAGAATTGCCTCAATGCTTTCTTATGGGGATTTCCTTGACATTGGATGTCATCATGCAAAGCGTGAGGACATCCAGCATTGTTTCACGTTGTCAAACTCTGCAATCTGTCTGATAGACAGCACTCTGTCAGTCTTAGTACTACGAAATAAAAATTGGAGTTTCCCTAAAACTGCCAAGTTTTACATTGCAGGACTAAGGGGTACAGGGACAGTGTATCCAGACCACTTCTATAAGATGAAGTGGTCTGAGTGCCTATAGTGTCCCTTTAATTGTTATATTTTTACTGGATTCCAAATTCTTAAGAGCCAACTCTTCTTCTGCAGGTAGGTTCTGTTTTGGAAACAGATCTGTTTTTTAATCCTACTGCCTGGAATAAAATGTTATGTTTTGAGAATTCCCATATCAACAATTTGTTATTTGCTCTTCCTCGCAGTCAGGGTTAATTCTGTAGGGATTGTTACCAATACAGAAACCTGTGACCTAAGGCTTACTGAAATGTATAACAAATTCCTCCACAGAGGTTACGCAAAAACATTGCTTTCTAGGGCGTTTGCGTGCCTTACAGAATATCTAATGACATGGGAAGGTATACACCAAATGGGCATTTAGTACTTGGATGACCCTAGGATGTTTCCAGTTCTTCTACGCTAAAAAAACCCCCAAAACATTGGCACCAGGGTTGCTAGGTGAGACCAGGGGCTTCAGTCAAAAAATATTGTATATCATTATGCTGAGTGGGGATAATACCACTTCATGATGGTGTTAATATACAACCCCAATTACTTTGCAGCTGTAGTATATTTAGTATATGCAACTGAGATAATCTCTTTCTTTGACCTGGAAGGAAAGATTGCCCAGTTCCACCAAAACAAATGCACTGTTGCAATAGGTTAGTAACTATTATGAATTGTGGAGTCTCTACTTCAGTTTTCTAAGAGAAACAACATCCGACCGTTTGCTTTTGCATTAGTGTGCTCCAACCACACTAACCACACTTGTGTTTCCGGTTAAGTAGTTAACCTTTAGATGGATTGCAGGTGTTCCTAAACCTGCCATGGGGCCCCTCCCACTGGAGAGAAGGAGACCTGCTTTCCAAAATAGAGGCTGGTAATGTTCAGTAGCATGCAGTAGTGCGTGCTTCTCAACATTGCAAATGGACAAAGAGGGTAACTTTAGTTTTACGAGTGTGTATAAGGGTGTGACTAGGTGCAGGGCTGTTTAGAGAAATTTATGAGAAATTAACTAATAACAATTTATGCAACAAAAAATGTACTTTAGAACAAGAACAATCTATCGTATTTATACAGACTCAGGGGCATACCAAGAGTATTTGGCACCCGGGACGGACTGTGTTTGGCACCCCCTCAACCTTAAAATGTGAATAACACCTATATTTTCTTTACAAAAATTAAACAATATTTATTGCTCAAATCTGTAAACGGTATGTTAGAAAAGTCCCCACAAGGCCCCATTAGAGAGTACAATGGAGTCAGTCTAATGGGCCCTGGAGAAGGGTCTCTCTAACACTCTGGCCCCTATTCACAATATAATATTATTATTATTATCGCCATTTATACAGCGCCAACAGATTCCGTAGCGCTTTACAATATTATGAGAGGGAGGATTTAACTATAAATAGGACAATTACAAGAAAACTTACAGAAATGATAGGTTGAAGAGGACCCTGCTCGAACGGGCTTACAGTCTATAGGAGGTGGGGTATAAAACACATTAGGACAGGAAATAGCAATCAAATAAGGTGGGAGTGAAGCAGAGCTGGAGGAGAGAGTAGAGTGCTGCCCTTTAGGAGAGAGCAAGGGACAGGTATGTGAGGTAGGGGTACTCTGGGAGGTCATAAGCTTTCCTAAAGAGATGGGTTTTGAGGCTCTTCTTGAATGATTGAAGACTAGGGGAGAATCTGATGGCGGTAGGCAGGCTATTCCATAGGAAGGGAGTACTGCAAGCGTGAGTTGGCCGTATGCGTGCCAGCAACGGACAGGAGAAGGTCACGGGCAGAGAGGAGAGACCGAGAAGGGGCATACATAAGGATCTGTGAAGAGATATAAGAGGGGCTAGAATTGGTTAATGCTTTATAGGTATTGGTTAGTACTTTGAATTGACTCCTATATGATACAGGAAGCCAATGTAAGGACTGACAGAGGGGTGAGGTGTGTGAGTATATTTATGGTGAGAGGACCGACTAGAGAGAAACATCAGTCTGGTGGCAGCATTCATTACAGACTGTAGCTGGGCAATACAGATTGGGAAGACCAATCAGGAGAGGGTTACCATAATCCATGCAGGAAATAACTAGAGCATGGACAAGCTCCTTAGTAGCATCTTGCATAAGAAAGGGGCGGCTATGTTTTTAAGATGGAATCTACAGGACTTGGTAACATGCTGGATGTGAGGCTCAAAAGTGAGGCCAGAATCAAGTATGACACCAAGACAGCATGCTTGCAAGGATGGACTGATGTGGATACCACTAACTTGAAGGGAGACAGGAGGATCGGTATTAGGAGGAGGAAAAACAAGGAGCTCAGTTTTAGAGAGATTTAGTTTCAGAAAGCGGGAGGACATCCAATCAGAGATGGAAGAAAGACAAGCAGTGACACATTGCAGGACGGCAGCGTAGAGGCCCGGGGAGGAGAGATATATCTGGGTGTCATCAGCGTACAGGTGGTAGTGGAATCCAAATTAGGTCATAAGTTTGTCAAGGAAACCAGTATAAAGAAAAAAAATAAAAGGGGGCCAATGACAGAGCCTTGGGGTCTCCAACCAAGAAAGCACAAAGAGAGGAGGTATCATTAGAAAAGGAGACATTGAACGAGCGTTGGGAGAGAGAAGAGGAAAACCATGAAAGGACAGAGTCACAGAGACCGAATGATTGAAGAGTTTGAAGAAGAAAGGCATGATCAACGGTGTCAAAGGCAGCAGAGAGGTCAAGAAGAATTCGAATGGAGTAGTGACCTTTGGATTTAGCTGCGATTAGATCATTAGTAACTTTGATAAGAGCAGTCTCAGTAGAGTGGAGTGGACAGAAGCCAGATTGCAGAGGATCAAGGGGAGAGTTGGAATTGAGGAACTGACACATACGGGTAAAGACAAGTCTTTCCAGAAGCTTTGATGAAAAAGGGAGCAGGGATATGGGACGATAGTTAGAGGGGGAGGACGGGTTGAGAGATGTTTTTTCAGGATATGTATTACAGTGGCATGTTTAAGATCAGCAGGGACAATGCCAGAAGAGAGAGAAAGAGAGCAGTTGAAAATGTGTGTTAAGAAAGGCACAAGACAAGGGGAGAGAAATCTGATAAGGTGAGATGGGACAGGATCAAGCAGTGGTGTAGCGAGAGGAAAGGAGAAGCGCAGCCACCTCTTGTTCAGTAGCCGGGGAGAGAGTCTGAAGGGTAGGAAAGGCATGATCTATGTGTGGTTGAGAAAGAAAAAGGCAGGGTGGGGAGAATGCCAAGCTATCGGCTGCAAGGTTAGGTTGAGGGGTGGCCACAGCAGGGCGAAGAAGAAACTTAAAGGTGTCAAATAGATGCCGTGGATTGCGGGAGCATGAACTGATCAGAGAGAAAATGTATGACTGTTTGGCGAAGGCAAGGGCTGCGCTGTATGAACATAATATGAATCTATAATGGAGAAAGTCTGACTGGGTGCGAGACTTCCTCCAGGAGCATTCAGCACAACGGGAACATATTTGGAGGTAGCGTGTTGATTTAGTATGCCATGGTTGGGGGCATGTCTTTCTCGAGGTGCATGTTTGGAGTGGGGCTGCAGTGTTCAAGGCAGAGGTGAGGGTAGTGTTATATGTGGAGTAAGGGACAGGAGAGGTAAGGGATGGATAGGAGGTGTGAATCGATATAACATAGCTCTCTGATGCCCAGCCCAAGTTGGCTCTTCTAGCAGACTGGCTGTGGCTGTCTGGGAGGCTGGCTGTGGCTGGCAGACTGATGTGGCCGACGAACATGCATCTTACTTCCCCCAGACCCTTTGTGTATCTGTTTCTCTCCCAGCCCCTTTGTGTGTCTCTTTATTTCCTTCCCCCATTCTTCTGTGTGCCTCTTTGTCCCCCTCCTGCTGCTCTGTGTGTCTCATTTTCCCCCAGTGCTTCAGTGTGTCTTCTTGTACCCCCCAGCACTTCAGTGTGTCTTTATGCCCCCCAGCCCCTCTGTGTCTCATTGCGCCCTCATTGTGACAATCATTTGGTTGGCATTTTCACATGGTCTCTGTTTCTAGATCCTTAACCCCTTAAGGACCAATCTTCTGGAATAAAAGGGAATCATGACATGTCACACATTTCATGTGTCCTTAACCCCTTAAGGACCAAACTTCTTGAATAAAAGGGAATCATGATATGTCACACATGTCATGTGTCCTTAAGGGGTTAAAATGGAAGTTCATTTCTAACATTTCATTGATGTAATATTTGTAAATTATACACATGGACTGGTATTCATATGTTTGCAAATGAAATAACTTGCACAAGGATCTTCACCAGGATAAATCATCATAGGTTCTGATGTAAATCATTCATCCCTATTTCAAGATAAGATCAGCTTAAGTATGTGGTAGTTTTGATTTTATAAGGACTATTTAATTTTCTGATTTGGGTGTTTTTTTGCCACCGGGGCCAGCCTTAGGCCTTTAGGTACCCTGTGTGAAAAAACTATAACCCCCCCCATTCATCCATGTATATTGTGTGTGTGTGTGTGTGTGTGTGCAGGGGCGGACTGACCGGTCGGGCACTTCAGACATGGTCCGAGGGCCCGGCCGGGAGGGGGGCCCGCCATCAGGGGGCCCGGCGGCACACTCTGAGGGGGCTGTCCGCCACTTTAAATGCTGCAGCCGCCTGAGCGCTCTCTTAAGAGCCTCAGGCGGCTGCAGCTTCTCACCTCCTCGCCCCTGTAGCGTGGCTGAGCTGCTCTTCGGTCCGCGGTGCCCGGCCGGAGTGATAGGAAGGTGCACACTGAGTGTGCACCTTCCTGTCAGTCCGGCCGTGTACAGGAAACAGAAACTCCTGTTCCGCACGGAGTTTCTGTTTCCTGTACCCGGCCGGACTGACAGGAAGGTGCACACTCAGTGTGCACCTTCCTATCACTCCGGCCGGGCATCGCGGACCGGAGAGCAGCTCGGCCACGCTACAGGGGAGGGGGTAAGAAGAGAGAGAAATGGGGTTAATAAGAGAGAGGGAGGGGGGTAAGAAGAGAGGGAGGGGGAGGGGGAGGGGGTAAGAAGAGAGAGGGAGGGGGGGAAGAAGAGAGAGGGAGGGGGGGTAAGAAGAGAGAGGGAGGGGGGGTAAGAAGAGGGAGGCGGGGTAAGAAGAGAGAGGGAGGGGGGTAAGAAGAGAGAGAGGGGGGGTAAGAAGAGAGAGAAGGGGGGGTAATAAGAGAGAGGGAGGGGGGTAAGAAGAGAGGGAGGGGGAGGGGGTAAGAAGAGAGAGGGAGGGGGGTAAGAAGAGAGAGGGAGGGGGGGTAAGAAGAGAGAGGGAGGGGGGTAAGAAGAGAGAGGGAGGGGGGTAAGAAGAGAGAGAGGGGGGTAAGAAGAGAGAGGGAGGGGGGGTAAGAAGAGAAAGGGAGGGGGGTAATAAGAGAAATGGAGGGGGGGTAAGAAGAGAGGGAGGGGGGTAAGAAGAGAGAGGGAGGGGGTAAGAAGAGAGAGGGAGGGGGTAAGAAGAGAGAGGGAGGGGGTAAGAAGAGAGAGGGAGGGGGGTAAGAAGAGAGAGGGAGGGGGTAAGAAGAGAGAGGGAGGGGGGTAAGAAGAGAGAGGGAGGGGGGGTAAGAAGTGAGAGGGAGGGGGGTAAGAAGAGAGAGAGAGAGGGGGGGTAAGAAGAGAGAGGGAGGGGGGTAAGAAGAGAGAGGGAGGCATGACTCAAAAGGTGATATAGCTGTGACTGGTGTTGGAGAGGAGAGTATGGGGGGGCATGGTGGTACAGCGGGGACAGCCGGGGTGGAGACTGGGAGGCCCGTGGTATTACCTGGGGAGGCGATGGTGCTCTCCATCTTAGATAGCCTGCTATTAAGGGTCTGCAAGTTGGCCAAGATTGCGGCCAGGGTATCCTGAGTGGCCGTGCCAGTGCTTGCCGGCTGTCCTTGAGAGCTAGTGCTTGGCCTAGGCTCAGGGGCTTGGTAGGTGAGCAGTCTGTAAAGTTCTGCCTTTCTAGCCGTAGTTGGAAAGGGGATTCCCCTGAGTCTAAACTCGGCCGTAATTTTAGGAATAGTCCAGGCTCTCAAGGACGTGGGAGTTGAGGGGGTAAGAGATTCCCCTGGAGACTCCGGTCTGGTGGGCGTAAACGGGATCTCTTCTGGCAACTCTTCGATGGGGATTGGTTCTTGGGACATTCTAAAAATTATTTAGTAAATGAGATATTAGAAGGGGAGTAAGGGCCGCGGGAGGGATATGAGGGGGGGCATTTTTTAGAAGAACTGGACTGTAAAGCTAGTGCCGAAGTGAAAAACTTAGCTGTGGAATTTGTGATAGGTGAGGCCCTGCTAATGCCAAGTGGCGGTGAGAGGCTCTACCTATGATTTGGCTTAGGAAATTGTGGCCACAGACGTGGTGGCAGGGTGTTGGTCTCTCGGTGACTGTAAAGAGAATTCAAAATGTGTGCCCGTGACAGGTGAGGCCCTGACTATAGCCCTGTAGTAGGGCGGGTGAGGCGTATAACTATGATTTGGGCATGGGGCCGTACCTCCGTGTTGAGGTGGGAGATGGCCTCGCGGGACCGGATTTCATAATAGGGTGAGCTAAGGCGGTAGCCTAGACCCTGTAGCCAGTTCACTTGTATACTTAAACAAAAAATATCAATAAATTCAATACCGCACTCAATAATTGTATACTTAAGGTTGACTGGGAAATGTGTGGATACTAACCTTGAAAAGGTTGTAAACGATAACTGGAACCTTCTAGTATTTTAATGTAGCGAGTCTTGACTACTGCTGTCCTTGTAGAAGAAGCCTAAGGATTAAGACAGATGTTGATGTATTTATGCGTAGTGTGGTGGCGTATGATTTGTAGTGAGGGTTGGCTGTTAGGAGCGCAACATGAGATCCTGAATTGAGGGATCTGAATGGTTAGTATAAGACTGGGACGAGTTTACATTATGGAGAGAGGCTGATTGAGGCCTTGGGGTAGTGATTGCCGTACATGAGTAAGGACGTAAGTACCTGGTGGTATGGCTGAGTTCTGGGTTGGGTAGGTTGGGTGTTTTTCTTGCCTGATGGCAGTATGACCGTATGCCTGGGTAGAAAAATTGTAAAGAATTAACACACCGAGGGCGTAGGACCGTGAGTCAGTCGTAATGAATCGAGAACGCGTTAGGTCTTGTATGAAAAGGTCCTGTAAAGCGTAGAGAACTATACCTTGATTTGTAGTACAGGAACTATGATGAGCGTAACTGGTTTAATGCGTAGAAACCGGTGAAGGCCTAGAATAATACTGGAGCTATGGATTAACCCATGAATATTTAATAATTAGCGAAAGCTGTGACAGTATGTAATAAATAACATGTGTTACAATACGCAATCTAGACTTGTCACTGTATTTGAGGCATAGACCTGGATGAAACCAAAGTGAGTAAATACTATACCTGGTTTTGTAAATAAAAGAACTTGAATTATTTAACTTTGAGCAGAAATGAACCGAGGCAATCTGTGAAGCCAAAGAAATGTGACAGAGGCAAGATTAAATGACTGCGTAACTTTAAGGAGAAGATGTAGTAAAAATGTGGATTTACCAGAATTGCCCTAGAAGATTGTGTTAGTAATTAATATCTGTATGTAGTGTTTGTACAGGGTTGGTGTGGAATTAAAGAATTCTGCCCTTTTTAGTTTTGGTGTCATGGGAAATCTATTTTTAATTGATAAATTACTATTTAAACGTAGTTAACTAACTACTAAGGTATAGGGAAAAGAACCGATTACTAGTATAAAAATGACTGAGGTTTTTTAATGTTATAAGCCTAAATAAACCGGCAAACATAGTTTAGTAAAAGATGGTAGTTTAAACGGATTAATAACTTTATACTAGCAGGTAGGTATAAACAGTTAAATGACCGAACAGAAAGTATGCGCTTAAAATGAATTTCGTGTGAATGAAATACGTGAATTTTTAGAATGGGATCGGTAGATTTAGCCGTACTAGGGACCTGTTTAGGTAAGTATAACGTGCGTTTGTTTAAATCCGCACGAATAGAAAAATAATGAATTAGGTAAGTATGCGAGGGGTGAATAGGATTTACGTCAATCGTTTGAGATGCACGAATGGGTAAGTAAATGGGTACGTGGTTCGTGCGGATGACCGAACGGTAACACAGAAATATAACGATTAATACCAGCATTATGCCTATACATGGTTCGGCAGTTTGGGCCGTACGAATACGCCAATGATGCGCAAGTATAGCAGGCGTTCGTCTATTTTTTGGCGCGAACGCTGAATACATGAACGAGTACGGATACGTGTAAAGGAAAAAAGGGAGCCTACCCCTAAATTTTTAGGCCCGAACGGAGGGAAATAGCCGAACGCTATTTCCCTCACTAGCTTACGTGAGCGTGCCGGTCTCGTGACCGGAAGACATGTACCGTGACCAGGATTAAAACGGGTGTCAGGGCCGCAGAACGGACGGAGGATTTCGCTGGACACCTCTTGCTGCAGGAGACTGAAGCTGTTTGGCGGGAAGCTCGGGCCGGAAGTGCTGGTTGCTATGGGGATAGACAATCAACTGAATGGCAGAGGTGAGTAGATGCTGGGAGTTTAAGTAGGGGACTTACTCCTCCCACAAATTCAGGCCTTTCTACATATATTACACATACACTCTCTCTCTCTCTCACACACACACACACAGAAATGGTAAGTTACCTCTCTCCATTATGGGCTGGAAGGGAGGAGAGGAGGCAGTTACAGGAAGTTGGGGAAGCATGGACTGGCACCATGCTTAGCTCAGCCCCCGCTGCCATTTTTAGCTTTGCCTCCTGTAATCAATAAGCCCCGTCTCAGTGGCTCAAGAAGCCACATCCCAGCCGCTTGATAACCGGCACCCACACTGCTATGTGTTTTTTGTGATAGTCCCAGGTGGTGAATAATGAAATCCTCCAGCCGGTTAGCAAGTGCACTCACTTCACATCCGGCCATGTGTGAGCTGTGTGGCCACACCGCTCTTACAACCCTAAGGTCGACCCTGGTTGCCACAATGTATCCTAGGCAAGTGGTTACCACTGTTCCACTGGTGTACTGCATATTGCATGTTACCAACTTATATTGATCAACAGAATCTAATCATTTTGATTCTAATGTTTTTACATAAAGTGTACTATTTATAGTATTTTTTTTATCTCTTATTGTATGTCTTGATGTATAATTATAATTAGTAAATGGCACAATTTCTATGACTCATCCTTGATATTATTTCACTACTATCTAAATGATTTGCTCCTACTTTCCTATTAATGAATCAGAGTTGTGTTCTTGGTTTCTACCTCTCTTGTAATTTATCATTATTGTATCAAAAAATTAATTTGTAATGTAAGGTGCAGACACAATTTCTCCCAGTTAAGGGTCTGATATTTGCTATATGTAGAGCTCTCCAATCCCTCTACTAGGCTCTGCCTTTTTCACAGGCATATATTGTTTACCTGTAACAACAGGTAAGTAGATCACTTCTGTGAATGCTTTAACCGGTCTTAATTCAGGAGTTTTTACCATTAAAATAACGAATGCAACTGTTTGTGTAATAGATGGTCGTGTGCCTTGTGTTAGTTTGTTTCGTTCATTCGAATGCTGCTCTGTATAGGTGAAGGGGGACGAACATACGAGAGGATGGAAGATCAGCGGTGTTCACGCCATCAAGTTTCCGATTATAGTTCCATGCGCTCAACGACCAAACACCCCTGTCTGTTCGTGAACAAAGATGGCCACCACCACGTGTTCGGTCACACGAACGACAGCCACCCATCCGACTATTTAGAATCTTGCGGTTTCTCGGTGTCAATATAGTCAATTGGAGGCACACGACTCCCCTGGGTAGTCTCACTGTTCGGTAGTTGGTTCGACTGACTAACAATATGTCTTCAGCCTGTTCGGGAAACCCAAATTGTCGAACCAATTCAGTCTTGCATACAAATAAGTGGCTAGTTTTGCCACAGACTGCCTGATTTTTAGGTGGATCTATTTATATCAATTTCAGAGTTCTATTCCTGTCCTTTCTGCTGTGAGGAGAGGAGCTAACCTATAAGAAAATGCTTCTATGTATAATGATCAGGAAAAGAAATTATGGTATGAAAGAATTTTCCTTGCTTTATATTTTAAATTTGTGGGTGGGTACAAAAAGCCATACTTGACCCTTACTACCGAAGGCAAGTCAGTTAAAGTGTTCCGGAACCAACAATCAGGTTAGGCCTGTAAATAAAAGAAGACTTACTTGAAGAATAATAGGATTGTAAGGGTGAGGAGGGTGGGGTTTAATCACAAATGCCACCAATCTCAAGGTATGAGTCACAGGCATTTTTAAGGCTGATAAATTCCTCACACAACTAAAGGCATAATGGCCTGAACATTTGTGGTTGGGGCCAAAAAGCCATACTTGACCCTTACTACCTAAGGCAAAGTCAGCAGGTACGTGTGTGTGAACCATTGGTCGGATTAGGCCTATAAAATGAAAAAGTAAAAAATTAAGTGCCATATTAATAAATAACAGAAATGATAAAAGAAGTGTTAGTGAAACTGGAAAAAAAAAAAGTATAAAACACAAGATGTTTAGCTAACCAAAGTAACAGTAATTCTAAAGTGAGCGTGTGACCACTCTGAAATGGGAAATCAAAATAATTTTCAATTGATTAGTATGTGAACTATGTGATTAGCGGAAATACCATGACCATGTATCAGTATTGGTAGAAGGTTAACCACTGTTATAGAGGAATTTCAGTAAGAAAATCCTGACTTGGTGAGAGTGATTGTGGTAAACATGACTATTCTGAGTTTGTGACCTAGGAGATAGGTGTCCCAGAAAAAAAACACAAAATTTGAATAGTGTGAAGACAACATGGTATTGGAAGTTCAGCAACGAATATTAACTTGAAAGAGTGCGTGCCCTACTGTGATAGTGGCATCTTAGTGACAAGTACCAGGTTGAGGAGTGCGTCACCTTGTGATAGAGGAAGCTCACAATGAACCGAACTTATTGACCTATGAAACTGGTGGCTCAGTAACATCTACTGACTACCTCTGACAGATGCCAACATTTTATGAGTTCATGAACTCTTGTAAGAGAGGAAGCTCAGAAACAATATTAAATTGATGAGTGTGTGAGCTCTATGACAGGGGAAGCTCATTAGCAATAATTAGAATGAGCGCATGACCTCTGTGCTAGATGAAACTCAGTAACAAATACCTATTAAGATGACCTTGCAACCCCTTGTGATAGAGGCAGCTCAGTAACAAATAAGATGAACGATTGACCTCTTGTGAGAAAGGAAGCTCAGTAGCAAAATTATGTATAATGTAGAGTAGCTATAAATATAAAATAACATGGGTCAAAATGAAACAAACTGACTATCGAGAGTGGCTAAATGCAGGGCAAATGATATGTGCTTTATTTCCAAACAAAATGTGTGGCACGGACAAACACCAGCCAAATTAGATGTGCTGTTCTCCCCCCAAAAAATATGTAGCATGGCCAGACGCAGAACGAATTAGAATTACTGTGCTCCAAACAAAATGTGTAGTGTGGCTGAAACAGACCACAACTACAACCCTAATGGCCTGACCATATATATATTAAAGTGCCAACTGGCACACACTCTTACTGGATCATACATGGTTACAATTTCAGAAATAATGTTACAAATATACACAATCATACTAATACTAAATTAGAATACTGTAAAGTGCTTATGTATACAATAAGTGCAATTATCATTCAATTTAAAGTGCAAAACCTTTTATATAATTATTTTAAAGTACTTCTTATTTTTGCACACAAAAAAAAACAGTATGAACAGTGTTAAACCATTAAAAAAGTTATGCAAAATTATACACAATTATTATAATGTGTATAGTGCAACATAAAAGGGATATAGTAATGAAACACGGTGGAATTACATGTAATGCAAAATAATACTTTACACGATGCTTCTTTGAAGTGTTAGTAAAACCTCAAAAACAAAATCACACAAAAATAGTGCAGACAATCTGAGAGATTAGATGGAACTTAATATAACATTTGGGGTGAATGGGCTCCGTATGCAGAGAAAGAACAAAGCAAAGTCACTTAATGGAAAGTCTCTGCATTATCCTGCCTACTGTGACTCATTTTTCAGAGGCATGGTCATACAGCGAAGGTCCAGCACCAGGAAGCAAACAGAAAGTCCTGAGCAGGATAATCTAAGCAGGATCAGACAGGCAAATGTTAAAGTCAGGCAACAGGATTCAGGATCAGGAAACCGGTTTGGAGTCCTGAACAGGATAATCCAAGACAGGATCAGGCTTGCAAGGGTTAAGCCAGACAACAGGATTCAGGATCAGTAAACAAGTTTTAGAATACTTTGAAATTACAGGTAGAGGAGGTAACCGCTTAGAAGCTCACAAGACATTTGAGCAATGAACCTAGGGTGGTCTGAGTTTAAATAGGGGAGAGAAAGGGGAAACCCTCTCATTAGAATAGGAACCTATTAAAGTAGATGGCCCCCTCAGAGAGTAGGTGTCCATGCCCGCTTTGTGGGAGGGACAATGTGCCAGCTCATCTTACTATTCCATATGTACTGAGTTGGATCCCCTTGGGCTCTGACACCCTGAATGGATCCTGGAACAGCGTGGGGAACAGCAAACATGAACCCATACAGAATCCCCACCAGAGGGGAGGCATGCCAATGGACATAAATTGCGTACCTCCCATCCTCTGCATGCCACAACCTACGTGGAACATATGCAGTGGCCAGTGGGTTAAGAGCAAGCACAGTGTGTCTTACATTCGCAGGACCTACAGACTTGTGACTAAGGAGCAGACCCAGTGCGCCTCTCACTCCCGGGACCCTAAGGCCCACGTAAAGCCTCTGCTGCGATCAGAGCCCATTGAGTGAGTATGGTGCACCTGCTCCTCCCAACGCGCCATGATACATATTTAGGACACTTGTAAAAGTACCAACTCACAAGTATGAAACCCAATATGTGGCTCAGTTTCTGTAGGCTTTGGAGTCTTTTGTGAGGGAAATTCCTCAGTTTTATGGACTGTCTCTTCTTTAGGTTTTTGATGGTAAATGTTAATGAAAGGGAAATACAAATATGGTGTAGTATGTGTTTAAATGATATTAATAAAAAAAAAGTGCTACACTCATTTGTGCAAGATCTTGGTCTTATAGTCTATTTGTTTTCAGCCGGGTATCTCTCTCTGAGGGTCACTCTGCCCTTTGGTGATAAAAGATATCCTTCTCTTTGTAGAGATTAAATAAACGTTATTGTAGTCAAAAAAGATAATTTAAAAAAATGATATTGGACTGATATTAAAACATAAAATGAAAACTTATATTAAAAGCAAATGCAAAAAACACAGCAGGGATTTCTAATTTCCAAACCGCTAATGGCTTCTTCTGTCAATATTTCTGCCTAGCAAGTATAAAATGTATGTAACTAATAATAATATTAATATACCTACACAGTAACTGATAAAAGGTTCCTACTGTTGCTGGTCAAGTTCAGCGTGCATTCCACACCTCCTGTTGATGTTTGAGTGTGGAGCTCCATATGGACTTGTTTATGTTGGTAAAATTATAAAGTCTGATATCCACATTAACACACTGGTAAAAACCCGTACAAACTTATTTTGCAAACATGAACATCCAGTGTCACAGTTGAGGTGGCCAGTTATTGGTACCCATTCAGACATGCAGAGGTGACAGAAAAAAAACAAAAAACGTATTTATGGATGCTCGTTTTGTATTTGTTTCAATTATTTGAGGCATATTTTTAAAACCTAGTTTTAAAGTTATTCCTATGATTATATGAGTCAATGCAACAACAGGACATAGCTCTCTAGATTAACATGTGACTGGTGAGTGAGTAGAACCTGCTTACAAATATTATTTTGCTCTCTGTCACAGCAACTACATCACAAGGTAGGAATATAGGAATGGAGTAGGAAATGCCACATCAATACAGATGTTAAACCACTGGTGAGTCAGCAGGCCACGGGCCATGTTTGGGAAAGAGCGTTTTAAAGAAGCAGTCAAAGATTGACATTTATTAGTTTTATGTATTTCCCCTATGCTTGACAATGTTTGAGCTACCACTGGCTACCACTGTCAAGCTTTGTCAATTCCCAAACAGAGACTAGCGATGGATGTGGGAAAAATACAAGCGATGACTGTGGGGAAAAATACATTGCCTAATGAGGCTCCCACAGACATAAGTGTTGGACTTGTACTCATGCATACATTGGAGTACAGCATTGACATGGACTTCTAGCAGATGAGTTGCCAGGAGTTAAAGATGAGCAAGTGGAAGAGGATAGCAAGTCTAGGGACAGTTACAGTTACTTAAAGCCAACTTTGCCCTGCACCCCTGGGCGCTGCAAGCTGAAAAGTCATTATCAGAGGACAGCAAAGACTCCAGAATGTGACAGCTGCTTTATCCCTATGGTTCAGGCATAAGAGTTCTTAAAAGCAATTGACTAAATCGATGTAATATTTATTTAGAGCAACTGGCCAATCGAAATGTATTTAATAGTAACACCTAGTATCAATTATATCTTGATAGTAAGTTTTTATATCAGTGTATATCAATATGCTAAACCTTTTTTTTTTTTTAGTTGATGGAAAACCACAGAAGATTTAATAAAACATTTTAATGAATATCGATTTGATACACAACAAAATAGGGGGAGCAAAGACAAACAGGGTCAAATATTAGACAGTACCCTTCACTTATTCCTGATCCTCGCTCCCCCTCTTTTGTTGTATCTTTATCCTTTAGGGGTTACCCCCATTCAGGAGAGTAGTATCAACCACGTTCAATTTTCTTCAATTGATCAACAGTGATATGACCTCCACAGGTCCTCAAAAAGTGGGATGTTAACTCAAATTCATCTTAAAGGGGGAAATGTCACTTTCCATGACTTACATGATGCCTTAAATCCAACAAACATTTGTGAGTTGTGAAAGATAACATTCTCTGGAGAAATCCACACCTCTTTATTCTGCAACTGGATGCCTCTTTATTGTCCGTTACACCTGTCAGTTAGTATTGATAAAGCATACACACAAGAGAAACAATATCATTATTTCTTCTGATTTGCAATGTTTGCTGTGTCTTTGTCTTATCTGAACTGGATTGTTATTTGCTAATTTTTTTTATATAAAACCAGAGCATCTCCTAAAAAAAAAAAAAAAGTTAATACAAGTTATAGGCAAAATGTATTTATTCAATAAATTCCAGAGAAGAGATGGTTCTCCTTTAAAATAGTCCCTGAATAATGCATATCTGACACTGTGCCCTAACAGTTCTAAGTATATACCACCATGGACCACCAATGTAATAAGATGAATATGTTTGTACCAAAGCTTGCTATATTTTTTTTAAACTACATAATATTGAAATAAATAAAACCATGCCATATTATATATCTGAATTTCAGACTTTAGATATTCTTTATTCTCAGTCACAACTTGAAATACGAATAATACAAACAGAGACAGGTGTTTCACTGCATCAGTTTTACACATAGTAAAATAAATAGAAACAAAAAGAATTTCTTAGTGGCAGACACAAAAAAATTAAAATAATAAAAATAAATAAACATACACAAGAATATTCTTTGGGGGAAATATCACTGCATATATTAAATTAAAGTTTGGCAAAAACATCTAAACCTCCTAATAGACCTTGCATTACATTCCCCTCCAGCAGTGAGAGTAGACCATTGCATTGCATTATATCTGTAAATTGTGAAGGTTATATTAAATATTTTGTAGCATTGCATATCTTATATATATATATTACATTTCCAGAGATGTTGCTACGAACAGCACGTGACCCAATTGCCGCTAGCAGAGGCTATAAAAATACAAGAATGGGTTAAAAGCTTTCACTAATACACTGGCAGAGAGGGCAGTTTTGTATTATGTTTCTGCCCCATTTGTTTATATTTGTAAATTGCAGTTAATATTATGTTGCCCTCTAAAAATTTTGAATTTCCCATTGTGCTGTCAGAAATTAACCCCTTAAGTGCTGGGAGGGTACGCAACACATTCCTCTCTGATTTGTTGATTAATCAACTACCGGAATATTAGAGACAACCTAAATTCCAAAGAACAAAAACATTATTTCAGGAGGCAAAGGGAGTTTTATTTGTCATAAACTATAATCTGTCCAATTTCACCCGCTCCCCCTCCCCCACCCCCCCCCCCATAGATTAATTTAGCAGCAAATCTGAAATACAAGATAAAACCACATTCAAATAAAAATCTCCACTAATAAATATTACTATAGAATGCTATACATCCTACAGCGTTTTTAAAAGGAATGATAATGATCGTAATTAGATAGAATCTTTTCCTCGTTTCACTGTTCATGTTACAGATCAGAGATGGTTTAGAGAAAACTACTGGAATATCTGTACTTAACCCTGAAGACTCCAAAGCATTACACGTGTCTTCTTCTCTATCGATAATCATGAAGGAAAATAATTTGGTACCGGTTAGGTAATGCATTGACTGTATTGTCACAGACCAGTGACATTTGCACAGTAACAGTCCTAAGCAATGTAGCTTCTTTCAACTTCCTGTCGTAATCCTCTGCTTAGGGATAGTATGCAGAATATCTAATTTTGTGCAGCACTATTAAAAGCAATAATACATATATTGTCCTTTAAATGCTTTGCCTCTATGACAACTAGTGCAGATCTACTGGGTGTTGGCCAGTTCAATCTCTTAGCAGTGATGCTCCAGTGTGAGGTAAGTCCATTTTTTTCCATGAAAAAGGACGAGTAGACATAGTGTATACATTTCTGTTACCAATATAGGATTGTCACTTATTGGTGAGAGAAGATATATTGATCCAGTTCAGTCTTCCTTGTGAATCTCACCTACGCTGCATTGTTACTCTGAAGCCTGCCCTCATTTGTTATATATGGTATATCTTTTATTTTTTCGATGTACAATACGTTTAGTTTTTTTGTCTTTCCAACTGTTGGGTGGCATAATCGAAAATAAGTACATACGTATTCAGGATTGTTCCAAAAATGTTGGATTCCCTTCCAATTGAAAGTTTTCATCAAACAAAAATGGTGCATGAAGTCATGATAAAACCCAAGAGATTTGTGCATGTAGAATGTCCAGAGACTTGTGCAAGACAGATGCTTGCATTAAAATGTGAATTGAGATCAACCTCAAAAACACAAAAAATCATTTCGATCAGAGTCCAAAACCCCCCCGCCCCCCAATGGTAAGATGATAAAAAGATTAAAATACAAGTGGCGATATTCTTTGGTATGCGTTTCTATAGGCAATATTATTGTATTGTAATACATCTCTTTGTTGGTATGATTCATGTAGATTGGGCGGGCTGTTAATTCTAATTATTTATATTTATACCACTGGGAAAGAATTGACCTCTAGTTCAAGATGGCAACAGATCTCACTGAGAGCCTTTTAATAGACAATGAACCAAAACAAACAAAAACAAAACTGTAGAAGAGAAATAGAGAAATCACACATGGTGCAGATACTGTAGAATATGTTAACGAATGTAAAAAATGTGCTAAATTCTATCAACATTTAAGATTTAAATAAATAAATCTTAAAGAGTTTGGAGTTGTAAGTATTTAGAACATGGAGACCAGGTATTTTTTTTCCCCAATAGCTCATCCTAAGAGCCACCAACCTAGACATTTGTGTAATAGAAACAAAATTATCCAAAATATACACATTCTCTACTTAAAAAAATACATATAAAACTAATATAAAACAGAAAACTGAAATTCTGCAAAGAACTTCTATTTGGCTTTTTTTGCTAGCTACTAAAAGAAGTGTAGACTTTAAACACCTTCCATAAAATTATAGCACTACTTAGAATCTTTACTGCCAGAGGATCTACTAACTTCTGCTCTGCAATATGTTGAAGGTCCAACTAGCAGCAAAGTGGATAGAAATGTATGTGACTATGATGAGATCTTGGTATTAAACCATGGATTTTTTTTTTTTTAATGCAAGGTCTGCAATGAGTGAAAAACCCTATGCCTACAGTGTTCATTCCTACAGTTATGTACCCATATATTTTTATACTTCCAACTTTGGATATTAAGGGCCAACAGCCCATTCATTCTCCATACATTCTAAGCTTGGCCTTCAAGAACCAACAAAAAAACTTTCAAAAGATTGAAAAGCACAAATCAATTTAAAATCCCACTGATCCATAAACTCGATGTGGTGTGTATGTTTCATGTAATACTGTACGCAAGAATACAAATCCAATATACAACAGATGATATATGTACATACATATACACAGAGCTTTTCATTAAGTCTAACTTGTAAATTATGTTAACATCCCCCCATTTTGACCTTGACCATCATGTTCCCTATGAAGATAAAACAGTCTAGCAATAAAGAGAAAATCTTTAAAATTATGAACACCTGATTAAAAGAAAATATATGTAGATTTTTTTTTTCACAGCAACATATACATTAGTGTACTGAATACAGAATATTTGTGCAAGAGCAGCATATACAGAAACTTCTACTGAGTTGTGGTTTACAGACTTGATATGTTGGAAACATTATATATCCCCTTTCTGCTGCTGTAGGGGATCGAGACTTGGGTAAGTCTAAAGCTATGTGCAGTCCCCTCCAGCAGTTTGAGAGGTAGACCAGGAAACATTGGCTCATTTGACACACAAAAGCAAATTTGGTGTAACCACTTTTCACTGGAACAAAGAACCAGCCAATGGACTTTCCATTTATTCTTTGAGGTTTTTGTTTTGTTTTGTTTTGTTTTGTTTTTTTCATTTCTCCCCTCATTTACAATTTGTTACCTTCCAGAGGGAAAAAAAGGAAATTAGCTATCAAACTTGTCCATAAATTTTGCCGTTGAGGGTGGAATCATCCAATTAGCATAAACACAGTCATTGGCATATCTTGAAAAAACAGACTTATTGGCATCGAATCTTGGGATTGGAACGGGGCTTTCTTCAGGCCAGTTCGGATAGGACATGCCTAAAAATGAAAAGAGATAATTTGTTCTGCACTGAAGAATTAAAAAAAAAAATGATATAATAATAGCTTCACGTGCAGACAGTAAGGCCCTTGGCAAAACTCCCTTTTTATACTAATAGATAAGCCATTGGTGTTGCTAGAGACAAACAAGCAAACCGACAGACGCATAGCCTAACATTCATCTCTTGATAATGTGTGTGGACAATAGGCAAACTGTGACAACTTCTTAATTAAATTCACTTATTAATTAACTACTTCCAATTACTTAGCCAAAAAAAGGATATTGCTGATTTTGTTTCAGAGAGTTTGAGGTTGTAATTAACGGTTACAACAGAGATATTTTAAAATAATTTTATAGATATTATATATATATATTAAAAACTCAACTCTTGCACTATAATAAACCTTTTGTATGTTTTGCATTCTCAGAGAACGTGAAATTGCTCAGTTCCTAAAAATAATTTACACATGCAGAAAAGTCATAGGAAACTGGTTTAGATTAAGGAACGTACAGCATTAGGAATACAAACATGTATTCCAAACATTAAAGTTTTAATCTAACGATTTAGGTTCCCCACCCCTGCGAGGGTTTGAAAGGTGAAATTGACTTACCTTTCAGCCTTCACTGCACTAGTCTATGTACTGCCACTCCACGTCCTTGGCTGAGATCATAAAGATTGATGATCTCAACCAATCTAATGTTTTCCCATAGGCTAGCTTTGGGAGGCTAGTTGGCGTGCGTGGCATCTCTGAGCAGCATTTGATGGAGAACAGACTTTTACTTCGTTCTCACAGTGGAAGCTTGTCTAATGACAGTCTGAAAGACAGCCACTAGAGGCGTTTTAACCCTGCAATAGAAAATTGCAGTTTCTATAAAGCTGCAATGTTTTACATTGCACGGTTAAAGGTTCAGGGCCACTGGACCCAGACCACTTCATTGAAATGAAGTGCTCTGGGTACCCCTAGTGGTCCTTTAAAAGGATACTCCAGACCCCTAAAAGCTCCTTAGCTTGCTGAAGTGCTTTATGTGTGAAGAGTGTGTTTTTTCATTTTACAAAATGTGCAGATTTTATGCAAAATTTGCAAAATGTGCACTATTATACGTTAATCTTGTTACACCACTGGCATGTCAGGCAACCAGTTCTGTTACCTCCTGGTTGTTTCACTCAGTGGAGCTAAACTCAGACAGCCAATTGTCCAGAACCCCTGCCTTGCAAAGACTTTTCATCTAACTGTTGAGAAGTCTGATTGGACTGCCACACAGTCTCGGCTTGGGAAAGGGAAGACCATGAGATACATAAAACAGCTTTTGCAAGTTTTTTTATATATACCCCCAACGAAAGTGCATAATTAAATGCATGCGTGTTTTTATTTGGTGTATATCTACTAAACAGTGATTTGTATTATGTCATTTGGGCAGTGGGGTGTCATGTGAAGTATTTAGGACATTAAACTGCTAAGGATAGCCTATCCATTGAGAAGAATTAATAGCCACCTTTAGGGTGCAGAAAAGGGTAAATGTCATGCCAGTCCAAACTCAAGAGGAGCAAGTTAAAATCATGGTATCCCTGAAACCATTTATAAACCTATTTTAAAGATGGTTTTGAGGGAGATATATTTGTTAGTCTTGTTTTTTCGCTTACCAAATAAATCAGACTTGCTGCCCGTTGTGTTTACTAAAGGAACAAAATATATATGTTTTAGATATTTTTAAAAACTTCTAAAATATTTATTTGTATGCAAGGGATCTTCACTGAAACCAGTTTCAGATAGATATCCTGGCAACGTTATTTGAAAACAATCCTAATCAAGATCATTTATTTCTGTTACACTCTATTAAATTTTGAGCATGTTTAGTCTGTTACGAAAGGTGCATTTTGATTTTGTAATAAAATAAAATAAATAAATACCAGTTACGTAAAAACCATAACTGCATTGCATATGTTTAGAAAGGCAAAATAAATCATTTGATATATTTACAGATACACAAAAAAAGGTGTTGCTACTAGGAATGTATATTTCGTGTTTTGCAGATTTAGTTCCCATGGCAACATCAATGGCTAATCCCTTTAAAAAATAAATAAAAAAGTGAAAGTATTTTTTTTTATTTTTTTTAAATGTAGTACGTTAATTAGGATATACTAACAGGAAGTCCACCACACTATAGCATTGCAGGCCACTTTACAATCAGTTAATGCCAGTCTTATTTTTTTAATTTTATTATAAGTTTGTTTGTAAAATGTGAGTAATTTGACAATTATGCTATGTTTTGTAAAGCCATGGAAAAACACATGATTTTTTTCCAAGCATTTACCAGACTGGTTCCTTTAATTTTGACATCTATACATACGTTTGAAAACACAGAATAATGGAAAATCCTAGGTCTGTTTCTTTCATCATATGAAAAAAAAAAAACTTCAGGTAAAAAAAAAATAAAAAATAAAAAAAAATAAAAGGAGTTTTGGCAAGAACTGTTCTTACTGTCTCATTACACCACCACCACCACCACAATAGACATTTATACAACAGACTGACATCTAGAGAGACAATATGGCAGAACAGGAATACTAAAATAAGTTAGAATACAGAAAAACAAACCACAAGGTTGTCAGCTGACTTTGAAAGATCATGAGATAATTTAAAGTCCAGAAGTCACGATTACATATGATAAAAATCTAGGGAGACTGGCCCTTAAAATGTTGCTTCTACAGCCACCATAGAAGCGGTATTTGAAACGGTTACTTAAATTTTAATGAAACATATGGGGAAATAAAAAAAACAAAAAAAACATCAAAACCTAATGCTGTTATATAGTAGAATTTTGAGGCCATTATTATTGGACTATAAAGTTTTGGTATCATAAAAAGGTACATCTATTTAGGAAACAGTTTTTAAGATTGTAATAATAAATGGCTCGTTCTTCCCATTTTTTATGTTTATTGATAATCTCTCTTCCCTCTGAAGTATCATATCTTTATATTGAACAAATCTCAAAATGTTAAATAATGCCAATACTAAATGGCTATATGATGCTCAATTACACAAACTTTATGATTTAATAAATTTAAACTTTAAAGTAAATTTGATAAGGGCAGGCGTTTTAGTTCACAACCATTAGTCCTAATTTTAATTAATGATAGAGAAGAAACTTGTCAAATTATTTCACTACAGATTTAACAAGGAACATAAACCCGTTCTGCCAAAGCCCTATAACCTGGCAATAAATGTCTAAGTCTAAGCAAGCAATCATGCACAGCAATACTGATTACATTCATATTTGTCAGATTGCTATAAGTATTAAGACATATATTCTAAAGGGTAGAATATGGGTAAACAATATTTTAACCACAGTCTAATTTTAACCATTGACATTCTTTATCACTACATGTTGCATTCTTTATGGTAAATACTCATTGCACACTTTCTATCTTAAAAAAAAAGGTCTACAAAAAGGCTGCTTAGTCATTAATGGGAACACAACCAGGCTATAGGGCTTGGGCACCAATGAAATCCCTTAACAAACCAATGGGAGTGAATATTATGTATTTGAATTGATATGGTCCTATGTTTAATGAGTTGGTATCCTTTCAAAATAATTTTGGCCAGAGAAAAATCGTAACCTTATAGGGTGAGAAACCAAACAGACTTGAATGCATTTGATCGATGCAGATAGAAGAAATAGATCCAGGCATTAAGTCCAACTACACAAATGTTCTGCATAATAGAATTTATTCACTAGACACCTATTTGTAGTTGATTGAAACCAAACTTGAAAATCACGCTAAAATTATAATCAAGTTGTGACCACGGCCTAGTTGGAAAATTTAGCAACCTTTTTTGCAATTTGTTGTATTGTTCTCAATAATGTAGTATTTAATAATAATAATAATAATAAAAAACCAAGTCTGTGGTGGTCAAGATAAAAGACACACTGGTCTCATTAATGATTCCCATGAATAAAAAAAAAAAAAAATCTCACTTGATCACATGCCACTTGCAAATTCACCTTGTGAGCTCAGATAAGAGGTATATCAACTCTTTGTAGCATTTGTAAATTGAGACCTTTTGTAAAATCTGGTGTAGGAACATATTTTCAAGGTTGCCTAGTGTGTTAAAAAATTAAAACAAAAGTGTAAAAAAAAAATACAAAAAAATACAAACAAGCCAGAAAAAAATGCAACTGAAAGTGGTGAGAGTATAAATAAATTGTGAACTATTGGAAGTATTATTGCTGACACTAAAAATATTAATAGCACTGTTCAGATCATCCAATATAAAAGTATAATATCAAAAACTCATGTAAGATAGGGGTATTCATGCTAAGGACAAAATTAGAGGGTATATGCAATGACTTTATGAGGAACCAGACAACCAGAATGAATAAGAAATAATCTGGACAGAATCTTGTTAAAATGCAAGATAATAAATAAATTTTGAATACATTTAGTCAAGTTGAGAGTTCAATAAATGGGTTGTGGTTAATAGTGGATGGTATTGATGAGGGTTTAAGTAAGCTCAAAGATGAAGTTAGTGCATATAAATGTAAAAAAAAGTGTGAACAATAAACAGCAAAGCACAGGGAATGAAGGGAGGTAAATAAATGTGGAAATGTGGGAAAAAAAATAAATCAAATGAAGACAAGCGTTATCAAGAAACACAATGGGGAAAAAAAGAGGAACAACTATCAAAAGAAAATAGGCAAAGACTAAACGGGGAAACAGTGATGATAAAAGGCAATAAAATAGCTTATTGAGGAGAAGGGATGTATTAAAACATGGTGGAGAGACAAATATCATAAGAATTGTTGAGGAAACTAAAAATAAAGTACTTTGGGCTGTGGAATTGTTACACACAACCTTCGACTCCGACTATGTAGATTATATATTATTACAGTGCAATGGGTCAGAGGTACCATAAATTGATTATTCTGATTTGGACTCGAAGGTTTTGTAGACCAATTCCACTGCCACAATCAGTACCATAAGGACAAGGACTCTGTGAAGTTATAGAAATTAGCAAAGGGAGCCTGAAAAGGAAGTGACAGAAATGGTCAAATGGAGAGTGGGAAGATCGGAAAAACAGAATGGTAAGAGAATACCAAAATAAAGAGGGAACTTGATCAGGAATTGAGGGTAAATTGGCAACACTTGCAATTCTAGGGACTGAAAATATGGGGGATGGCAAGATCTCAATAGATATGTTACCTGAAATTTCTGACAGTGGTTATGCCTCATGGCTATAGTAATTATGTGATTGCAGCCAATAAGGAGCTGAGCCTACTGTCTACATTCATAGGCTGTTTTTTCCTTCACTTCTTATGAAGATAAGTAATCTGGAGCTCAGATCCAAAAAAAGGTTCTTTCTACTTGTTTCTGTCTCTATGTAAATAATGTATTAATCTTTACAGCTAAAAAAAGAAACTGGCAAACATTCAACTTATCTGTGCGGAAAATGAACACTAAAAAAAAAAATCCAGAAATCCAGATACCATTAAACTTATACAATAAACTATATAAAAAAATAAAATTAAAAATTAAAAAAGGTATTCAATGAATCCAAACAAGCCAGTTAAACTCAACAAAAAATATCAAACAATTCTTGCACAAGTTTCAAGGCCAAAGCGAAATGCCAATATGTTAAACACACATGTAACCATGGGTTGAAGACCCTCTAGTGCATGAACCTAACCTACTTTATTCGTATTTATGTCAATCTTGAACGATCGGTGTGAGCTTCAATATAAATGTTAAGTGTACGTCAGCTACAGATTTTAGTTGGTATGCAAAAAAGTTATAGAAAGTAAAGAAAAAAATCTGTAGCAATTATTACACCTAAACTAAATAAAGTTTTAAAATTTTCAGATATGCTAGATGAATATTTTTCCCAAATGTTACATTTTATATAGTTGTGGGATCATCCCCAAAACTCTTTCACGCTACTACAGAAGATATACAGGTTAGGTGCTCCTGTTCATGCCATAAAATAGCAAATTTAACTAGCAAGAGTCCTGCCAATGTCTCCATTAATTCCGTTCCTTGGTTATGCTGTTGTGACTGTTTGTTTCTTTGTTTATAGTTGTGTATACATTTTTGTTTTATTATATTTGCTTCTTTTCAACAGCAGCAAAAATACCTGGGAACATAGGCAGTTAAATATGCAAAAGAATAAAAAAATATTTTTTTTGTTTACATAAAATAAACACAGCTTTTCAAGCAACGTTTTGATTGGTTTCATTCAGGCCCAAGCCCCTGGGGGGGAAGGAAGCAAAGAGCTATTGGTGTGCAGCAAGAAATCACACTTGCGCAACTTGATAGTGCAGCTAGAATCTAGTAAACGCATGGGAAATTCTACCATAAAGTTTGTTTTCAATCCAGGTGGAGGGGAGCGTTCGAGGAAGTGGGGCATTATTACAGTCCACCAGAGGGGTCTCTTCTTCAGAAAGACCATCATCGTAGAGCATGGAGTCTGCAGGTGTAGAAGCAGCCAAGTCCAAATAATCCTGATAACATATGAAAAAGAATTGCCATTTTGTTAACACTGCTGCCAACAATATACATATAAATAATATTTAATAGAAATAAATAACATTTTATTGCATATTTAACAGCGAAGGAAAGGAAAATGTTATAATCTTTGGAGGGATGACTGTTCAAATATTATAAATTATAAAATAAAAAAATAAGACTTGTGACAACAAAATGCTGTTAAAAAAAGATTAAAAAGGGAAGCAAAAAAATGTATTGTGAGGAGAACAAAAAAAGTGACAATTGCTATATATATATATATATATTTGAAATGATAAATTACACCTTGCATGCCAGAGCATCAATCCTAAATCATCCTATCCATGGAGCAATGTGGCTGTACTTTATTTTATTTTACATTTAAAACAAGGCATCACACTCACTCTGCTTTTCACCATCATCTTCTCTAGTTCTTTGCTGATCTCCCCAAATGTTGATCGCTTGTCCGGTTCCTGTTTCCAGCATTTCAACATCAGGTTGTACCTAAAATTTGGAGACAGTCAGTAATGGAATAATAAACTTAAAATGGAAAGCACAGTAGACACTATAACAATTTCATCTCAATACATTTGTCATAGTGTCTACAGTATTCCGGCACTGTCCCTTCATTCATATTAAACCATTTATGAGTAGTTTAACATTGAATAATAGCCGATGGCTACCCACCTGGCCCCTACTAGACTACTAGAATTACAGCAAAGGCTTAGATTACGTTATTTCTTAGCCATGCCAATTCATGCCAGCAATGGATTGTGACAAACAGGTCAGCTGACACTATCATCCAATGACATGCTCATGCTATGGCTTCTTTATTAGTATGAGCAGCACAGAGATTGGGCTACTGGAAACTCTCAGTTACAATTAGACTATTAAAAACTGTTTAACACGGAATAGAAGGATGGAGTCAGGGGATGCCAGATTCTACAACCTCCTCAATTTGATGAATCTATTACATTGCCTATAGTGTCCTTTTAAATCTTGTATACAACATGACAAATCCTTTTAGATTGGAGCAGACAAAGAGATAATTTTTTTTTATTTATTTATTGATCTATTTAATATATATATATATATATATATATATATATATATATATATATATATATATGAACACACACACATATTTTTTTAATTGTTTAATTAATTTTAAGTGTTGGAAATAAATTATTTTTCACTTTGTGCATACATCCTACATTTTGGTTCCTGATTCTACACAATGGTGTGACCCTCAGCCACACAAGACACAGAGAGTGAGCTGAATTTAAAGGCTCCTCACTTGTGAGTGTCCGGTTTTATATTTTATACATATACTTTTGCATTGCAATACTACCCTATGTGTATACCCCTTTGAGTTACTTCATAGAATTATCCGTGAGGATACCAAGGAGGGCAAGGGTCGCCTTTATGGACGCTACAGCGAATTAACATAGAATGTGACGGCAGATAAGAAAAATTCGGCCCATCTAATCTGCCCAATTTTCTAAATACCTTCATTAGTCCCTGGCCTTATCTTATAGCTAGGATAGCCTTATGCCTATCCCACGCATGCTTAAAGAACACAAACATGTATTCCTGACCCTATCGTTTTTAACCCGCCATTTAGGTGGCTTGCCCTCCCTTAGCCCTCCTATAAAAGTTTAAAACTCACCTTATTTCCAGCGCCACGTGGGTCTGCCGTTGCTGGCTCAGCGCCCTTTGTGACAATCAAAATGGCAGATTTTTAGCCAATCCAATGCTTTCCCATAGAAAAAGAATTGGATTGGCTAAAATCGGCACTGGGGCGGGGCCAAATGCCGTTTTGGCCAATCATGACCTCCTTATAGAGATGCATTAAATCAATGCATCTCTATGAGGAAAATTCAGCGTCTCCATGCAGAGCGTGGGACGCTGAACGTCGGGGCTGTTTTTTCAGCAGCACTGACCCAGGAAGCACCTCCAGTGGCCATCTAAGGAGTGGCCACTTGGAGGTGTCCCTAGAAGAAATGTAAACACTGCCTTTTCTCTGAAAAGGCAGTGTTTGCATGAAAAATAGCCTGAAGGGAACTATCATACTCACCAGAACAACTGCATTAAGCTATAGTTGTTCTGGTGACTATAGTGTCCCTTTAAACTCCTTCACTGTGTTAACCTCTACCACTTCTGGAAGACTACTCCATGCATCCACTATCCTTCTCAGTAAAGTTATAATTCCTGATATTATTTTTAAACCTTTACCCCTCTAATTTAAGACTATGACCTCTTGTTGTGGTAGTTTTTCCTTCTTTTAAATATAGTCTCCTCCTTTACTGTGTTGATTCCCTTTATGTATTTAAATGTTTCTATCAAATCACCCTGTCTCGTCTTTCCTCTAAGCTATACACGTTACGATCCTTTAACCTTTCCTTGAATTATACCAGAGTGTACCTTAATAAAAGGGTTTACATTATCAAGTTTTTAATCTCTCCTACCCCAAGGATATTGGGACATTTGAAATATCCTTATTTTAAACTAATAAGGTAAAAATTGAAATATCTACATATTCATCAAGATCACTATAATAAGCGTTCCACTAATATATATATATATATATATATATATTCTTTATGACCTAGATGACTGTCCACGAGGAGACCATTCTCAATAAATACAAGCTTCTGTTCAGTTTGACAAATTGTGACCTAATGACTCCAATTAAAGTTTTGCTAATAGCCATATGTGCAACAGGAGCGGGGGATGGATGCCCTAGATAATGTTATTTCCAGGGAGGTGAGAAGGGCCTGTCCTCCCATTCCTAATGATCTTTTATGCATTAATGAAGGTTTTTTTCTCCCCCCTCCACTGATTTGGTGTAAACTAGATGGTTAGGTCAATTTGTTCATTGATCAATAGCGAACAACCCTGGGGTTATTTTCGAAAAAATATTTTTGTCAGTTGAGTTATTGTGAGGCACATATTTTACACCATTAACTATGGTACATGAAAGGCCACCCATAACAGGTATGGTTGTGTACACATACTTTACAGATAGTGTGGCACTAAGTAGTAGTAGAATCCTACAACCTCTCTGTGGTGCAAGACTGTAATGGATGTATTTTCTTTTTAAGAGGGTATTGCATTTTCTTGGTAAATGACTGCATTATGTGAACTCTGCCAAGAATAATCAGCCCTACTACAAACAAATCTCTTTTTTCTTACAGTAAAATAATATATATATATTATACTACACACACACACACTCTCTCTCTCGAAGGGCACTCAATGGTCTTCTTAATTTGCAAGCTTTATTCACAAATGTTCAGTAACTTTACAGTATCATCAACATTTAAGTTCTCAACCGGACTTACATCAGGATTCTGAGTAAAGTCCCGATGAGGACTGAAACGTTGATAATACTGTACAGTCACTGAACATTTGTAAATAAAAAGTTTGCAAATTAAAAAGACCAGTGAGTGCCCTTCTTCGAGTGTATGTATTGTTAAAAGGCTGGAGGAGCACGTTGGCAAGCAAAACTGAAGTATGAGTGGAGGAGTGTGTGTGTATGTATATATACACACACACACACACACACAGATACATACATACATACACACATACATACATATAAACAGGTACACACAATATTTAGTGATTTGTGTTGGTGGAACAGCATTAAGTATTTTATCGTTACAGAAAAAAAAAACACAACCCTGCTTACATTTCATCACTGCAGTTCTCGGGCTTCTCCATCCTGTAGCCAGTTTTAAGAAGGTTGAAGAGCCGCTCTGGAGCAATTCCTGGGTATGGATTTCCTCCCAAAGTCACAATCTCCCACAAAAGCACCCCAAAGGACCACCTGGTAAGAAGACAATGAAATATAATTGGAAGTGCAAAGCACATGATGATTATAAATTATATAGTGCCACATCGCTTTATAATTTTACATATATGACACTATTGCATTGTAACACTGTATCAACACAACATAAAAGTTGAGGGTAAGAGATTATATATTCTAACTGTCACACACCCCTGTTGCTCCTGTGGACCAATGAATAATATAAAAAAAACAAAAGAACAGAGTCCCCTCCAAACGTACAAATACAGCAGAACTACTTGAAAAGACTATGCTGTTATCACAGGATCCAAAGAGAATCTTTTTTCTACCTGATACCACTAATTTTGGAACTAGTTCTAGTCTACTCACAATGTGCAGCACTGACAATTAGCGTCTCCACGCTCTTCATGGAGGTCTTGAATTTTCCCCACAGAGATGCACTGATTCAATGCATCTCTATGAAGATTGGCACAGCGAGGCGTTTTACAGTGCATGCACATTAGCCTTTCAATGCTTTTCTATGGAAAAGCATTGGATAGACTGAGATTGTCAATTCTGATAATCTCAGCTAGCAGGGGTGGGACATGGGTGGAGCTAGGGCTTGCGGCACTGGAATAAAGGTAAATTTTTACTCTTTTTATTGAGGATGGGGGGTGGGGGGGTAGTAAACTTTCCCCAACTAGTCCACTTAATCAGTATTAGAACATCTGTGGAGTCAAAAGGTTGTTATGGTAGTAGGAGATTCTGCTATTAAGATGTAAAATTCTGAGCACCTGAAGATGTGCTTGTCTTAACAGCTTGTAATAGACATCCTAAAACAAGTTTAAGTCAGTACAAAGGCAAAGAGGAAAACAAATTCCTTTTTTATTTAACAAAGTAATTCTGTGTAATATGAGAGTCTAAGGTCATCTTTATCGTCAGTCATAAACAATTAGGGCCACTAAATATGTTAAGTGACATTACACCGCAGAAGATACAAAAATATTACTTTGTAATAAATATTTCTGGTGACAAGAGGTAAAAGTTTAAACACAAGCAATTTGTAAAGATATATAGAAAATAAAATGTCTAAAGACATTTTTTAAACTAATCAAGTAAAATGCAAATCTGGTAATAAAAGCAAAAGATCTCATCTATTCGTGCATATATGGATCAATGTAAAAAAATAAAATAAAAAATAAATAAAAATAATATATATATATATACACTACATACATACACTACATACATTGTTTCTGTTGGGAACCACACAATTACTACCTGTTTATTGGTGCTCAGTTGTGACGGCAATCTGTTCTTTTATTATTTAGTTGACAATTGTAGAGGTCGTTAAAGCAATTAAAAAAAAAATCATAAATTCAAATTCTGAAATTCCTGTTATTATTATATGCTATTTCACTACATGTTATATATATACATGCAATAAATCAGAAATGTATAGCTTATTCTCGTAATACTTTAATAGTAAACAGGAACATTGCATCTGAAAATTAAATAATGTTTACTGCTTCAAAAGGGCAAAAAAAAAGCAAAGCTTGCAAAGAACGTTTGCCAATGCAAAATTAAAAATTACAAAAATCAGCAATTTATTATCGTATTTCCTTGTGACTGCTTATTATGCTCGTGATGGGGAGATAAGTGCATGTTTATATTTATTTCCTGATTACTACACAGGTCATGCATCTTTCTGTAACTCTTTGCTCATAAGTACAGAAGGTAAAAAATGAGCACCATCTTATACCAAGTCGTTGACGTAGTGTGAATGTCCAAAAATATGTAAATGTTGGTTTACAAATATTTTAAATTTCTGGTATTTTTTCTCTTGATGGTCCATATGACCTTTTAAAGGGAGACTCCACTTCACAAATACAAAATAAATAAAAATCACTGTTTAGCAGATATAACCCGTACACCCCATGAAAACTTGCATGTATTTAATTGTGCATGTTTTCCTGGGAGTTATATCTAAAACCAGCTTGCAAAAACTGCAGATCTCTTGTCTGCTGCCTTTGAAAGCTCTCCTCTTCTAACCCCTCCCAGACTTTCTGTGGCTGTCCAATCACAGACTTCCCAATACAGCTCTGTGACAAACTGCCATTTGCCACTGGGCATTGGAGAAGACTTATTGATAGCCTCCTGCCCTGCGACTATGGCCCTGCAGTTCTATAACAGAACCTTACAATTCCCTGGTTCCTGTGGAATAATCAGGGGGATTCGTATTGTATGCCATCTGTACGGTAGAAATTCAACTTGTAAAAGAACGAACCAAACTACCGAACACCGGACCACCCTGCTGTTAATTAAGTGATATTTTACCTCCCAGCTCTATTTCAGCCGTTCGCATGGTTCAGCACAAATTATTTGTGTTAAGCATAGGTGACCGCCATTTCGGGACTTTGCACGTGTTCGCGGCCATCTTACGCATGAACAGCGGTGTTTGCCAGCAATCGCCTGGAACTAAAAACGGATACGCAAACAGGCGAACACCGCTTAGACCTCCAGGATAACGTAGCTACGTGCTGGAACTACCGAACGACCAGCCGTTCGGTAGAAAGAGTACACCTTACATGGGGATTCCATCGAACACCGAGATAACTATGGATGGCAAGGATTTTGTGGGGTTTTTATGCACCAACGGAGACCGACCACAAGGCCAAAACTTGTGGAACTATTTTCGGCCAGAAAGTCTGTGCGGTCGGTCAAAACTTCAAAGATCCATAACTCCCGAATCCTTTAACCGAATGATCTGGATTTTGGATATGTGGTTCCCCTGAACCAGGGCTATCTGGGAATACCGGATTTAAAGATGTACCCCCTGTTTTTGGGATTCATCCAGAACTTGGGTAAAATTATGTGTGTGTTAATTATGTTAAATGTTTATCTGAGGGGAGGAGACGTGGGGGTTGTACCATGTATGTGATTGGTTATTTTATACCTCCCCCTGGGTGTGTTCTGTATGTGCACAACTGTAATAAAAACCAGGCTTGGTGTACCAGCACTCAGTTCTTCTTGACCCTTCAAGACGTAGCCTCGTCTCGTTCTTGGAAGGGGATTGTATTGGATTATTACCTTGCCTTTTTCTACAGCTGAACCTGACTCTCCCCCTGGATCTTGTGGATGGGATTATACCAGCTCTATTACTACACAGCGACTTGCCGGGGAAAAGGACGTCCCCAATGGCTGATATCCTCTCACTACCAGGGTAGCCGTTACAAGCTCAATGAACTTTGCAAGGCAGGTGCTCTGGGCAATTGCAATTGCTGGGCAATTGCTGCCTCATGAGTTCAGTGCAATTAAGCTAACAATTTCTATTGAATGCTACACTTTTTCCAAAATGAGAAAAACGGGACCCACTATTTACACATAAAGCTTTTCAGCAAGCTAAAGTGCTTTAGAGATCTGGATTGTCCTCTTAAATGTATATCATATGTGTATTCAATTACTTTATGAGTGCAACTTAAATCTCCTGTACATGGATAAACTTTAGGCCAACATCTTAAGCAATGCAAAATTATATTAAATAACCCAACAATCTATTTGAAGATGGGACATATTTGGAAAACTGTGATCTCGATGATCTGCATCGATCACAATAAAATTTAGCAATGAACGTTGTGCTGGGATCCAATAAAATTTGATGGAATTTTTTAAAATATTCTTTTACATTGGAAAGACAAAGAGAAAAAAACAAAACAAAACACAACTTACACATCACTTTGTGTTGTATAGATGTGGTCAAACAGAGATTCTATAGCCATCCACTTAACTGGTATTCTTCCCTAAAAGGCAACAAAATTAGAATTTAAAATTAGTGTGGTGAATGTGTTGATTGTTTGTTTTAGCCATATTGTATTCTTTAACTCCTTAAACGTAGTGGTTGATAATCTCATCTGTTGATTTTTGAGTAGGAAAGACAAGGCGCTGTTGAAAATCACCCAACTGATTTAACACGGGTTTAATTAAATCTGATTCAGAATAATGCTATAACGTGCTACGCGGTCAAGACAAGTACATTGTGCACCAAGTATTAATGTAATTACTTTACACCAGAGGGCATACGCCCACCTTCCTGCAACAGTGAGTGAAACACTATAATTATAAAATCAATGTTCCTATTGTAGGTGAATGGTTTATGTCATAAAACTATCAAACTGTTAATATTTGAGAGGCACTAACCTGGACCATTTACAACCTGCAACACCCCCCCCCCTCCCCACCCCCAAGATGCTGCTGAACTACAACTCCCATGATGCTTTCAATAAAACAGATACCCAGGGAATCATGCAGTTCAGCAACATCAGGGGTTGTGGGGGTAAGGGGGATGGGAAGGGGGGGAGGGGGGTGGACTTGCCTACACTAAAGTTTAAATGGAACTATTCTGTGGAAATTTGTGAAATAAAGTGCAATTGGCATGACAGCCAAAAGTATGTCTACATTTAGCTCTTTCCATCCAAATTCACAACTGTTTTGCCTTGATAAGTATCCTAATGGAGTTTTATCTGCCTGGGTCATTCATTAAGAATGATTGATATTTCAGAATCTATACACAGGTAAAGTAAAAATAACTTGAAGCATTACTGTCTCTTTAAATTCCCCCCAATGACATTAAAGTGCAATGAAATGCTTTGCATGGTCTTTTTAAAGTAGAGATAAAGATATTTAAATGATATTTTTCAAGACATTTAGGGCCAGTATCTATTACCTTGCTTCTCTTTACGTAAGAGTCCTCTTCGTACACATCTCTGGAAAGACCAAAGTCTGATATTTTCATTTTACGCCCTTCAGCTACAAGTACATTTCTGGCCGCCAAGTCTCGATGGACAAGCTAGAGACCGGTAAGAAAATAATAAACACCGAATCATATAAAATAAAAGATATGTGTTTCTCAAAATGCTATATTCTAAAAAGTGCAAAGACATTTAAAAGAGACAATCACTTTACAAAAAAACATTATACCAATAGACAAAACATCCCAAAACTAAATTCTGGTCATTTTTTTTTTAATTGTGATTTTTAATTTAGATTAAAGATTTAACAATTTTACATCCCAACCCGCTTCGGATTATGCACGTCCAGGGCACACGTTGCATTGCAGAATAAACCGAAATATTGGCAGAATGTATGAAAGTGTTCTTTTCTACAAATTGTTGAGTCTTACACTTTAACATTTTTACACTTAAAGGAATGTTCTGTTTGTTTCACTGGTTTCTATGATGATTGCCCCACTTTTAGTACTCTAAGTGACAGTTGTCCTTTAAACTAAGGGATACGATTATACATTGCACACCAAGTATTTGTTTTAATCAAATCTTTTCATAACATGTACTTAATTCCAAATAATGCACACAATTGAATCTTATTTAAAGAGGACCAGTTGAACAGTCCAAATATGGTACTAAAGACATTATTAAGTATTGTTCAGCTGTTTAGATCAAGAATGTTGCGGGAATTAAATAGTAATGCATTCCTTACCTTCATTTCTGCTAAATATTGCATGCCTCTGGATATCTGCCATGCAAATGATATGAGGTCACCCATAGTAAGTGCTCTTTCATCAGGATTGTCCAGGTAGCTGGAATTACGGTTGGTGTCACCTCCTATAGAGCTTGGTCCCACCTTGCGACTTTCTCTCAAGAAACTCCTCAAGGAGCCATATTTTGCATATTCCACAATAAGGTGCAAGGGTCCTAAATACAAACGTAAAACATACAGAAGTTATGATAATTTATCCGCATACGCTATTGCCAATATGTACTGTTACAATTCAATTGTATCACTTTTTATGGGCTACACTATCCATGGATGTCCACTAACCCCATTTTTGTTTGCGTTTCTTAGAACCATTGCTGGAGTCTATGAGGTCCAGCCCTTGAATAGAGGGAGTCACCATTAGAGGACAACCTTTTAAAGTCTCAGTGTATGCCGATGATGTCCTCCTCACATTAATAAACCCAGCTCCCTCTATTGAGGTCCTACTATAATACTTGATACAATCCTTCTCTGAAATTTCGGGATACAAACTGAATCTTGCAAAGTCTGAACTTCTCCCGATCCACCTAGATAATAATAGCCTTACTCAACTTCAAAATAAATTCACATTGAGCATATGTGAATCTTTCATTGCGTACTTGGGTATACAATTAACCAATGAATTGGCCTCTCTATATCAAGAAAACTATGTCCATCTGCTGAATAAGACAAACATAAATCTTAAAAATTGGGGGATACTGGAGATTTGTGTGCATGGGTCGTGTTACCTTTATCAAATAAACCTCTTCCCTAGATTTTTGTATATCTTCTAAGCCCTCCCTGTCCCATTCCATAAAGCTGACTTTCTCTCACTACAATCTGCAGTCAACAGATTTGTTTGAAATGGAACCAAGCACATAGTCAAACGGGATACACTTTATGTCCCCAGAAAATCTGGTGGCCTAGGCTTACCAAATGTATTACATTGCTTATATGCAGTCCACTTAGCACAGGTACAGCAGGGCACCTTCTGCCTAACCAGTGGCGGATCCAGAGCCTGATCTCGGGAGGGGCACTTGTAGATTATTTAAATAAATAATCCAGACACAATAACCACTACAGCTCAGTGTAGTGGTTATAGTGCCAATAATGCCAAGACCCCCCCTCCCAGAGTAAGTAGTCAAACTGTTTAAGAACTGTTTGACAACTTACCTGAGGTCCTCTGGGAAATGGGGCTGTAGTAGGGCAGAGGAGCAGTGGTATGTGTGAGTGGTGCAATGTGTGAGGGGGGCAGTGTATCAGCAGTGTGTGTGTGAAGGTTGCAGTGTGTACGTGAGGGCGGCAGTATATGTCAGGGGTGCAGTGTGTGTGTGGGTCAGTATGTGTGTGTGACAGTTACAGTGTGTGTGTGTATTGCAGTGTATGTGTGGGGTAATGTATGTGTGTGGGGGCAATGTGTTTATGGGGGGCAGTGTATGTGTATATGGGGCAATGTGTTTATGGGGGGCAGGGGCAATGTGTGTGTGTATGGGGGGCAGGGGCAATGTGTGTGTGTATGGGGGGCAGGGGCAATGTGTGTGTGTATGGGGGCGGGGGCAATGTGTGTGTGTATGGGGGCGGGGGCAATGTGTGTGTATGGGGGGCAGGGGCAATGTGTGTGTGTATGGGGGCAGGGGCAATGTGTGTGTTTATGGGGGGCAGGGGCAATGTGTGTGTGTATGGGATGGGGGGCAGGGGCAATGTGTGTGTGTATGGGGGGCAGGGGCAATGTGTGTGTGTATGGGGGCAGGGGCAATGTGTGTGTTTATGGGGGGCAGGGGCAATGTGTGTGTGTATGGGGGTCAGGGGCAATGTGTGTGTGTATGGGGGGCAGGGGCAATGTGTGTGTGTATGGGGGGCAGGGGCAATGTGTGTGCGTATGGGGGGCAGGGGCAATGTGTGTGTGTATGGGGGGCAGGGGCAATGTGTGTGTTTATGGGGGGCAGGGGCAATGTGTGTGTTTATGGGGGGCAGGGGCAATGTGTGTGTGTGTGTGGGGGGCAGGGGCAATGTGTGTGTGTGTATGGGGGGCAGGGGCAATGTGTGTGTGTGTATGGGGGCAGGGGCAATGTGTGTGTGTATGGGGGGCAGGGGCAATGTGTGTGTGTATGGGGGCAGGGGCAATGTGTGTGTTTATGGAGGGCAGGGGCAATGTGTGTGTGTATGGGGGGCAGGGGCAATGTGTGTGTGTATGGGGGGCAGGGGCAATGTGTGTGTGTATGATAAGAAGGATTTTTTTTTAATGTGTGTGTGTTTTTTTTTATTTAATTAAAATAAATACAAATGTTATGTCCCCCCTCCCTTCTTACCTTTACTGGGAGGAGGGGGGACATCTTTCGTTCCCTGGTGGTCCCAGTGGGGTTCATTGGTAGTTCCAGTGGTAGGAGTGAAATCTAGCCCGCGCTCCAGAGCTAGAGTTCACTCTCGCGAGATTTGGAGCGTTGCCGTGGTAACCGCGTCAACGCTCCAAATCTCGCGAGAGGAGGACCCGGAGGAGCTGTTGGTAACAGCTCGCGGGTCCTCTCTCCCTCCCCTGCCGGTCGGCTGTCAGCAATGTGCCTTCGGAACGGGAAGGGAGATCACTGATCTCCCTCCCCGGTCTGCAGGCACAATGCAAGGCTGGCACTTGGGCAATGTCAGCCCTGCATTAGCCGGCAGGGGAGAATCTCGGGGGGGGGGCAATTGCCCCGTTGCCCCCCCCTCTGGATTCGCCACTGTGCCTAACAAGAGAAGATTGGTAGACATAGACCATTCTATCTTTGGAGGGGGAGGATCACCCTTCCTTGTATATGTGGCTATATAGGCAACAACTGCGCCACCAACTGCACCCATAATTCCCTATTCAATGGACCTATGGGACAAAGTACACATTACATTTGACTTCTCCTCATACCTGTCATTAACCCCTATTCTAAGAAATAGACTGTTCCCACTGGGATTCGCAGTTAAACATTTTGCCCAGTTTGAGAAGAGAAATCACACGACTCAGAAACCTATACATTAATGACCAAATGATAAACTACATTGACATCCCAGATAATGCCTCCCTACCCACATTTGACTACTTTGGGTACATGTAACTCCTCTGCAGTTATACCCATCATCCAACAGGCAGGTAAGGTCCCACTCACTACATTTAAAAGAGGTTGCATAATCTCTCTGACCAGGAAAGGACAAAAATCTGATGAATACATAATATTAGCAACACACTCCACACAGATTTCTTTGCCATATATCATGGCTTGGGAAGTAGTCTTAAGACCACCCGATGAGGCATCAGACTGGCCAGACATATTCCCTTACAATGCGTGTGACCGATAAGGAGCAGGCGTACAAAATATTATTCCAATGGTACCTGGCACCCAACTTTTGTCAATCATGCACTGCTCACCAACTAACTTCTCTTGGAAGCTCTGGAGCAAAACAGGAACATTTTACCATTTCTGGTGGACCTTCACTAAATTGAAACCACTCTGGCAGTCCATTACATCAATCCTAACCAGAATCTTGACCAAACCCTGCTGCTGGATCCATGGGTTCTACTACTTTCCAAACCCTTGGATTCCTTCACAAGAGCTAAAGATAAAGTGAAAGCACAAGAAGATCTTACCACTTACAGGGCAATTGGAGAGGTCTGGTTAACAACACGCACTGGCGGAACTAATGCGATTGCAAGGGGTCACAGCTGCGACGGGCCCGACACTCCAGGGGACCTGGGCGCCCTGCAACTGGGTCCCCACTGCCCTGTGTTGCGGCCCCGGCCAATGAAAATAATATCCAGGGGGCCGGTCAGCGCTGTGGCACTTTAACAGCGCGACCAGGCCCCCTGTGATGACGTCAGTCGCTGGGAGGAAGTGACAACCTCGGGCACTTCCCAGTCTTAAATCCCAGTCTTAAAATGACATTGTACTCCAGCTTCAGACAGATATTGGAGGCACCTAGCACTACGACTGGACACTTGACTTCCCAACCATGACATACTTTATACTACTTGACTATGGTGGTTTTTTTAAGGGCTCCCCATGAGATCTATAGAAATATGGTTTCCTAGACATAGGCCCTCTGTTATATATATTTCGAATGTTGAGACAGAAGAAAGGGAAATCCAGCCCAACAAATGCAATATTAACTTCATGGACAAAATATTCCAAGTAGTTTGTTGTACAGAATCCTGTATCTTTTTATTATTGTGGTGGTTTACTGACACTGGATGCCACATAACTCTTTGTACATTTGTGGAACTCCAATGATGTTCTCTTGTTCACAAGTGCTGCATATTTGAGGCCTATACTGTTCTGTACTGTTCTGCACCATTATATACTGTACTATCTTTATTGTTATATTTATTAAACTTTAAAGCTGGAAGAAGAAAAAAAAAAAAAAAAAAAAGACTGTACACCAACAATAAAATTATACCTAATTAACATTTTGACTTCAAGAATGTCAGGGATCTTTAAGAACCAGTGAAGGGTAGAAGGGATTACATAAGACAACAGTGACACTACTGTTTGCATTTGCGTGTAGAATGTTCATTGTTTGATGATGTGTATGCAATTTATGTTCTTTACCTATATTCACATTGCTTTAGCTGTATTTTGTAGAGAAATGCTGATGCCTAGGTATAACATATATATTTAAAGTAAATTATTATACATTGCATAAGCCTGCCACAACACCAATGTACCCCACTATTGGCAGGTCCTATCCTAGAAACCTTTGGAGATTAATTAACTGATGCTCTCTCTAGGCAAGCTTAAAGTACGTAGCTATTTCACTTATTGCTGATGGTTTCTTGTTTAGACTGTACACATAAAAAAAACTACAAAAAAAGTCATTTACTAAAATGAATACCAAATGCCAAAATCGAGGAAAACAAACTATTTGAGATGAGAACAGCCTTGCTGGAAAATTGGCTGAGTAGGAGATTTTTCTCAGATTAGCAATTTTTGACTCCAGTTTTTCCCATTTGAATTTCATTTGAGAAACTTTGAACTTCAGTGCTTGTGTGCAGTGGTGACTAGTGAAGCTTAAGGTAATGGGGTACCTGACTCCTCTCCCATAATTTTACTCCTTCTGACACAGTACATAGATACTCTTAGTTCACAGAGCTGAGGATAATATAGAGATACTTAAACAATAAAACAAGCTGGGCACACCATAAACATATCTATGAAATACATAGATAAGAGTATAACCCCCCATTGTACAGTGCTATGGAATTTACTGGCGCTATATAAATAATAACCCAGAGATAACCATACCACAAATAGAGCTGAGAAAAAAAAAAAAAACTGAGAAATAACACACAGAGCTTGGCACAATAAGGAAATAGCCATAATTATCTTACACAGTCAGGATCACTGAAATGGATTACACAGAGCTATAACAGTGTGCACAGAGGTTAAGTCATCAAGATACGGATAGACTCCAACTATTTTAGCTACTCCTGACTCACTATTATCAGCACACAGTGTATGCAAGGTTAAAGCAGCAGGACACTGAAATAATCATTACCTTTGCAGCTGGCAATATAATTAATCTTCAGTGGTAATATGGAGCCAAAAAGTAGCGGACATGGTTAACAGAATTAACAATTATTACAAATAAAAATAGATTGAAATCAGAATCAGATCAGTCCTCAGGGTCACAGCCCCAGTCCTGCAGGTTGAAACTTTACAACATTTCAGCTAACCACAGCATGAGTGTCTCTGGTCTCAGCTGTAGAGTGACTGAGTACTTTAAAGAAGATGGTGGGTATGTGCAGTAGGAGCTATTAAAACTATTAGTGGCAGGCAGTACAGTGCTCTGTGTCATATATTGGCCAATTCTCTGGCAATCCCTGTGCTTCCCTGGCTTTATATGATAATTATATATTTGAGTAAATTTCGTTGCCTAATCCGCTCTCAGGCAGTCACTGAAGCTATTGGGAGCAGAAAAAAAAGATAATATAAACTTAGTTTTGGTAGGGACCAGGAGCTGCTGCTGAATGCTCTCATTCTGTTACTTCCAAGATGGCCTCCTTCTTGCTTCTCTTTACTGTATGCACCGTAACCCCACCCCCTGGTGCTATGAGCCAAGGATTTCTCCTCAAAAGAGAGGAAATAGCATGCCTCCACTAATGGGAAGCTGGATCTATTGCACAAATGGCAACTCAATGTTAATTCCTAAAATTCCCTCCTAAAGGACACTAGGTATGTGCAAAACCTGCTGAAACAGACAGATTTCAAACTAGCCCAATTTTTTTACATGGCCAGATGCGATCAAGTAAACTCTGAAGAGCTACCAATGAAGGGGGAGGGCCATACGGAACTGAAACCTATAACAAAATTAAAGTGACACTAATTTTTTTCATATTTCTTTGACTTACGACCCTCTCCTTTCAGAAAAATAATCTTTGTGTTTGTAAACTACTGTAAATCACGTTTTCAGTTTGTCTTTCCATACAGGCAGGGTATTACTCCTCAAAGCCAGATTGTCCTTTAGTGTTGATTTACAAATAGTGGCTTGCATGAACTTCACGCATGTGACTTTTCAATTCCTCCTCCAAACTCTTGATAAAACCTGCCACATCTGGATGCATTCTCTCTTCAGGTGCAATCCCATTCAATCCTAGCCTCCAACGTGTTATATTTTAATCATTTAAAAGCTTGGAAGCCTCTATGGGGAGCATAGGATTGGACCGTTTACATGACTGGTTGACTTTTATGACAATCATTGATGATGCCAATAGGTAATAGGCGCCAATTTTTTTTGCCGGTAACCTTTCAATATCAGCTTATCAAAATTGAGTTGGGCCTGGTTAGGTCTGGCTTTAACACAATAATATTTTCTGATTTTATAGGCATTTTCATATAAATTGTTTAAATAATTTGTATTCTGATCGCTTTGATAACTCTTATGCCATACTTGATAAAACTCAGAAAATCTTGTCAACTGCTTACTAAAGCTGGGTTGTAATTTACCGCTAAATGCCCATCTAGCTACCAGAAGTGGTAGAACATTAGATCTTTTTGTGACTGGGTTCTGTAAAACAGCTTAAATATAACTAAAGTCCTGAATACAGTCTGCCTTAAGCTACTTGGTGGAAAATTAGCACAATTTGCAATGGACTCCTTATCAAACACTCAGATGTTTGTATTACAGACAACTGCCTTGTTCATCATATGGTGCTTACAAATGAATGATACAGTCCCTAGACCAAATAAACGGTATGCCAGAGATCAACACAACTGTAATGTAATGAATGCTATATGTGGACTTACCATCCTGTGTACAGGCCCCATAAAGTTTGATTACATGCGGATGGTTAACCTGTTTCAGAAGGTTAAATTCGGAGAGAAGATCCCGAAGTTCACTCTGGGAAGCACTTTCTGTGAAGAGAAAATCAATATTAATTTCAACCATCAGCTCAAACATTCTTGTAGAAAACAATTTGGGTATAACATAATGTAGAACAGTTACCAAGCATACATGGATATTCTCATTGGCCTATACAATATGCAATTCACCCATAAGAAAAGCCAATTGTAAAGAAACTTTTAAAAGAAAAGTTTAGGTCTAACTTACATCATGCAAGATTCGTATTTGATGATCTCCAACAAATCAGTGCTCACCTTTCAGCATCTTTACAGCCACGGTGGTGTAACCAGCCTTTCCTTTCAGTCTAAATGCTGTTGCCTTAACCACTTTCCCAAACTCCCCTTCACCAAGTGTTTTTCCCAAAACCAGGTTTTTCCTTGGAAATTCCCATTTTGGATCCTCCTTTTAAGCAACAACAAAAAAGAGAAAGTATTTAAAGAAAATAAAAATATTGTGATATGTAAATACATGTCCATATATATATATCCTTCTTAATGTAGGTCTGAAAACAAAATTTTTGCAAAAGGGTAACCAATTGTGTAGTTCTTTTTTTTAGAACATTTGTTTGCTTTTCTCACCAATTTGTTTGATGTATTAATATATAAATTGAAGATTGCACTTGTGCAGGATAAACGACACTAAATATTTCTAAAAAAAAAAAAAAACATAGCCCAAACTTTCTAATTTTCTTCTAATCCATTTAATGTTAGATGCTGAGGTAGGGCTGTCATGATAAAATTGGATTTTACCAAGACCTAAGAGCAGTTTCCACAAGGTAATGTTTAAGGCATCTTTCACCAGCTAGCAATGGTGTATGGCAGGGGTAGGCAACCTTCGGCACTCCAGATGTGATTTAAATCTTCTGTAATGCTCTTACAGCCATAATGTTGGCAAAGCATCAGGGGAGATGTAGTCCATAATCTTTTGAGTGCCGAAGCTTGTCTACCCTTGGTGTAATGGCTATATTGATTGCTTCTTTATTGTAGGTTTTAGATTTTGCCTATGCCTGTGTCTTTAGACTTTTAATACAAAGATTGCAGCTACATTGCTCTGCTAGAAAGATCCTTTTCCTACCTTTAAATTCTTTGAAATAGTCCTTTGTCGCCCCCATTATCTATGTACAGAGTTGCGCTTTTAATGTGTTGTTAAACAAACTAGGTTGCTTCAGGGCCGTCTTTAAGGAGGGGCAAAAGGGGCAGCTGCCCCGGGCCCAGTTACTCCTGGGGGCCCTAAGGCAGCTGCCCCATGGGCCCCCTGCAGCACCTGAGGTAATCAGGGGCCACAGCCCTTTAATACTGCTCTAGACCTGGCCCTTGTAATATGGGGGTGGCTGACTACATACTCACAGCCATAGACATTCTATGTGTATGCTCACAGCTAGCCCCCTCACACACTGCCCTGTGATCCCTTTTCTTCTCCGTGGCATGCTGGGAGGAAGGTCAGATCACTTCCTCCTCAGTGCCGCTGGGGAGGAGGCACACACAACATGGAGGAGAGTGCAAGCATTGTGAGGGAGAGGGACTGAGAAAGCTGATGGCAGACTCCCATCAGCCTGGGCCAGCAAGCTCTCACTGGACCCTAGGGAAGCCACCTTTCTGTACCCAAAAGGTAAGGAGACAGGAGGGTGGCTAAATATTGTTTGTTTTTTGTTTTGCTTATTTCTGATATCACTTGAAGTGTTGGTGTTTGTAATGTAACACACAGGGAATAAGTACATGTTAAAAATCCTAGAAGAACCTGACAGTTCCCTATTAAATATAAATTTAAAAAGTATTTATTTTAACATATTATTGCATCAAGTGTTATCAAAGGCTGTACACCATTTCCAAATGTCACTTTTGCCAAATTCTGGACCAGGGTATGAAAGAACAGAGTTGAGACATTATATTGGCCAAGGTTGCTGGGAGTTGCTGTCCAAGAGCTGCTAGAAGGCAGAGATTAAAATATGTAAATGTACACATATATGTGTGTGTGTATCTGGCTGTGTTTATGTCCTTGTGTGTATCTGGCTGTGTTTGTCTGTGTGTCAGTGTTTCTGTGTGTATGTATACCTGTTTATGTGTACTTGTGTGTCAGTGTGTATGTGTACCTGTGTGTGTGTTTGTGTGTGTGTGTCTGTATGTGTCGTTGTGTGTAAGTGTGCATCTGAGTGTGTGGTAATGCATACATCCCAGCATTTTAATGCCAATACAAATACACTCCTATATTCCATCTCTAGCACTGTACACATATACACCCCTGCATTTATACCTTTATGTATGAGTGTATCTGAGTGTGTGTGTACATACCTGTGTCCGTGTGTGTGTGTGTGTGTGTGTGTATATCTCTGTGTGTGGATGTGCCAGTGTGTGTGTGTGTATCAAAGTGCTTGTATCTGTTTGTCAAAGTGTTTGTATCTGTTTGTATCTGAGTGTGTGTGTATGAATGTGCCAGTATGTGTCAAGGTGTGAGCATGTGTCAGTGTGCTTATGTGTGTATCTGCGTGTTAATGTGTATGTGTATATGTGTTATAGAAATCACACAACATGCAAACAGACACCTGCAAACACAAACATTACATACAAACACACCAGTTTGCTGAAACACCAATACTACACACGAATGTACATATGCATTTAAAACACCCCCTTGCATGCAAATACAAACATTACATACAAACACATTCCTGTAATAAAACGCTAAAATTATATACAAACACCAACTCTACACACAAAAGTACACCTGCATTTAAAAGCCAACACTACAGACAATCACACATCCCTGCATTCAAATGCAAACACTACACACAAGTACACCACTGCATTCCAATGGTAACAGTACATACAAATACACCCCTACATGAACACATACACTCTATACAATAACATGCTGACATTCAATTGCACAAACACTGCTCAAAAATACAACCCTGCAAGGATAGTATATCACCAGCTGGCATAGCATCGCAGGAGTTGTATGACAGATGGGGATCTATCTTTTCTTTACTCTTGTGCTACAGGGCAGGCCTGAATTTTTGTTTGCACCAGGGAGGGAGTGATTGCATGCCCAGGGGGCCCAAGCAGATGCTTGCCCAGGGTCCAATCAATATTAAAGACGGCCCTGGGTTGCTTATGTGGTGGTATTAGACGAAGTAGTAACACCTCAAAACAGATGCATATGTATCTAGAAACAGATCTATAATTACAAATGTTCTGATGATGCTTATTAAAAACAAACAAAACCTTACAGGTATTTTAAACGAATCCACTGAAACTTGATTTTCCATAGAATCCAGTGAAGGCCGCCGAGCATTGGTAGAAGAGTAGCTGACTGGGTAAGATTGAGCAGGTCTGCGAAAAGTCATCTCAGCAGAAGCAATAGGAGGCTTGGGAGAGTTTTTATGATAACGGTGAATGAAAAATGACGATAGCAGCACAGAGATTATGAATGAGAGGAAGACTCCACATGCAATTACAGTCTTGCAGGTGTCATCACACAGTGGAGCTGAAATGTGAAAAGATATATACATTATATTGTGGTAATAAAAAATAACTATAATCACTGGCCTGAAATCCCCCACTTCCAATTCTCAATATATATATAAAATCCTCACTATCATGAATAGAATATAAATTCACCTTGTTCATATGCTGCCAGATAGATAATAATGTATCTAAGTTAACGTGTTAACGTTTTAAAATACCAGTGTAGTTGTGCACAGCAAGTCCCTGACCACTTTATATTCCAAATGTAAATATGATGGGCAAATGGTCTATGTTTCACCATGTAATGCAACAGTCTGCAGTTGAGACTTAACAGACTTCTTTTGATGCATGTTGATTTACATTACACGAGAAACTCTTTAAAAAAAAAAAAAAAAATGGAGTTTCATTACACGGAGGAGTTGTTGATTAATAAATTAAATTTTACTGATTTAGTTTCTAGCATACAGGACACAAGTGAGGGTGAAACACACAGGTGTATTGTTCCTCTTAATTTCCAGTCATGCAACCCTGGTCACTCTTGGGTAGCATGATGAAGCTCATGGTCCATGGATACAGCTTTAAATATGTGACATATGTTGAGTTAAAAATACACATTCCAACATGTCAGGAAATTGATTTCACACAAACAAAGGGTGTGAAGTAAAATTTCGTTCAGAACTAAAAGAAAAACATAAATCTGTTCTTACCCTCAACAATATTCTTCTCACAGAAACATTTCTCAGATTGGAAACAGTAACAGGTGCCATAACCTGCCTTAATTCCCAAGGGAGTTCCTTTTTCATGTCCGCCAATAATATTATCCTCTGTTGGAAAAAAGAAAGTCAGGTTGTAAACAACTTCTTTAAAGTAAATTATAACATACGACTTAAACCAGTTCACACATAGGTCCATGTTTTACTAATATCTCCATTAGGATAGAATTGGTTGGTTCTTGAACATCTAAAACCAAAGTCCTTGAGTTTCCAATGACTGAATTACAATGTTATCTAGTAATATAAATTTAGCATAACTGGGGGGCGGGGCTTAGCACCTACGGCGAACGGACGCGTCTGCTAGGAGCCCAGGACGCTGACCGCAACAAACGCCAAAATAAGGGATACCCCGCGGGCATCGGAACCCCAGAAGGCACTCACCATACCCCAGAAAGGGTGAGCAATAGGCACATGCCTTTCCTGTACCCGTACAAGACCACGCGGGCCGCCGCACGGGACTTGGAAGAAGAACTGTTAGAGCTCTACAGCTCCCCCTGGCTACCTGACAGGCCTCCACAGCACACAGACATCATGGGGCACAGGACCCATACAGGAGATACTACAGCGCCCAATGACACCCAAGATGGCGGCCCAGCCAGACACTAGCGTGCACAAAGCAAAACCGCCAGCCGCCCTAAACGCAACCGGCGACGCCGATGCTCCCACGACTTTCCTGGAGGCACTGACTGAACAGGACCCTCACGCTCCTGCCACCAAACAAGACATCGCCAACCTCCTAAGGGAGCTGCGACAAATGTCAGCGGCCGACATAGACATGGTCCGCAGTGATGTGAAGGCGGTGGAGGCTCGCACGCAAGTCACAGAGAACACTGTTACGGAGCTCCAACGGGAGGTACGTGAAATGAGGGGTCAAATGCACAGCCTACAGCACTCCCATACTTCCCTGACACAGCAGGTCGATATCACTGAGGACTGCAACAGACTACCCAATATCAAAGTCCGAGGTGTCCCGGATACAATAAGCCAGACAGAGCTGCCACACTACTTACGGCGACTGATAGAAACGATCCTCCCACACTTACAGGCTAAAAATCACCAGTTTGATGGCTGCTACAGGATCAACAAATCTAGACAGGCTCTCACGGAAGCCACTCACAACATAATAGTACGCTGCCACTCGGTGTCGGACAGGAACCGCTTCTTAGCAGCCGTGAAGGGCAAAACCCCCATGGACTTTGAGTCATCCAAACTGACTTTTTTCCAAGATCTTTCCAGGAATACCCTGCAATGGCGGAAATCTCTAGGGGCAATCACAAGCCAACTGAGGGCAGCCGGAGTGGAATATCGTTGGCAACTGCCGAGAGCTCTCACGGCCACAACTGCAGATGGCAGGACTCTAAGACTCACCTCCACAACAGATGCAGCAGCATTCCTTCAAACACTGGGACTGAGCTTACACCCAGAGGCACCTGGGGCTCTTGCCAATGCACAGCCAAACGCACCGGCTAGACAGACTCATCACGCATTGGAAGAGGGAGAGACATCAGACGCAGAGACCCAATACCCTATGCTGCCTTAAGCTGTTATTACTCTTCTTTTTGTTTCCTTTACCACTGCTTGCCATGACAACAGTTGCCTTAACCACAACTAAGCCTTATACACACGCCTCACACACTGTGGAACATCCTCGGAATACTCGAGCCATGACTAAACCCACACTCTCTACCCCCACAGACGACCCACTCCCACACTAACGCCCCAACTTACCAAGCTGAGCCCCTACCCCCCGCAGGCCTCCTTGGTTAGGGGTATATCTACTACACAACGTGACAGGTACCACCAACCACACTTATGATGGTGTCACAACGACAAAGTCAGACCCGACTACCTAGCGACAACTGACCTAGCATACCACTCAACCCAGTGGTACCCACACACCTCGCAACTATACATTACTAAACATATCACACATCCTCACAGACACGCACGAAGAGAAAAAATTTAAACGAGGCATTTTACGGTTGAATGTTTTATCTTGCCTTGATTAAACGATTCTGTTAATTCTCAACTTACGCTATAAATAATGTATGTGTCAAATAATAAAACAAAGATTGTCAAAAAAAAAAAAAATGGTATAACTAATAAATGTCACGGTTCTCACCGCGACATCCAGACGGCCAGACGAGGTCGCCCCAGAAGTGCCCGATGAGGGACTTGAACCTGGGTACTCTGCACTCCTGGACCTGCTCTCTTGCCTCTGAGCCACTATACAGCTCGAGAAATTGCCTGAGGTATAATCTTGCCTTGTATCCAGCACTGGGGGCTGGACGTTATTCTGTGGCTGCTCCAAAATTCTCAGCACACCTGTGGCTGATCACCAATTAGCCAGGTATAAGACACTGCCTCTCCCTGAGGGCAGTGACAATTCATTGACTCTGGTTCAAGTATTGCTGTTTCGTGTTCTCCTGACCTTGGATTGTTATTTCGTTGTACGCTGACTTCTGGCATCCTCTGACCTCGGCTCTCTACTCGCTTATCCTGATTTCTGGCACCCACTGACCTCTGGCTTACCCACGACTATTCTACTGGTTTATCCGTTTCTGTACTGCGACTTGGAGCATTAACCTGCACAGCCCCCGTGCACAGACTCACAGGCCAGGTGAGTTCTTACCTGACCACCTTGGTCTGTGTTTAATTGCAAGGGTGAGCATATATCTGCGCTACAGACTCCCAACCAAGGTAAGCCGTTACAATAAATGAATACAATATAATCTATATACTTCTATTTCTAAACTTGGGTGAGGCAACAATCCTTGATGGTCATGTATTCCTTGTGATTCTTTATTTTTACTCTGCCCAGAGAAAGGCTGTCCACCTCCAGACACCATCAAATATTTATTTGAAAAAGATTTTGTATGTATGAGTTTTATTCCCACCCCCTTGCGTTGCTTTACTATACAGATAATATTGGAATTGGCATTCTTGGTCATCGAGAACGTTATTGTACATATAGAATATTCCTACTTTAAAAATTCACTTTGTGTCATCCATAGCCTGTAAGCGAAAACATGGTTCTAAATACCAACAATAGACTAGCAAGGTCTATTCTTTTTTTTTAAACAAACCACCCAACCCAATTTATGTAATTTAGGTAATTTCAAATTACTTCCAAAGTACTCTACACGATTTCTGAAAAATAGGTTTAAATTGTAAATAACAAAACTTCAAACACTTGTTTACTCAGTTTCACATCCAGTAAATAAAACTATGCATTACAAATTGACAAAGTGAAAAATATATTTTCTGTCTTTTGCTGGATGGCATGCTGAGCACTTGAGATGGTAAAATTAATAAATGTCTTGAATTATGAAATCTATCCAATAATCAGATTGTATCATTGCTTTTCCCAGTGCAGAATGAACCATACTTATGCAGTCTTGTGGACAGATTTTCCCACTTTTACGCTCCACAGCATCACAGACCCCATCAGGACATGTCTTAATGTCTGGTGTGCACGTAGAATAGTTTGTGGTGATTCCTTTTCCAAAAACAATATCCAATGTTCAATAGTAGGTGAGAGAGAGGGAGAGATAGAAAGATAGAGATGTTTATCATTGCCTAGTTAGTTTTAAGACAATTCATGATCAAACAGTAATGGTCTTGTACACGTGTGAACTATACATCTATTTAGGCTGCCTATGGCTTATTTGTTTTGAGTTTCTCTCATTGCAATGGTTTAGTGGTATGAGGTGTGAACATTAAAACAATAGTCATCTTTGGGACAATTTCTTCTACATTTGTGACCCTTGCATAACATTTTCGTGCATTGATATTAACCTTCTCCCTTTCACCCCTGCTTATCATATTTTTTTTCTTAGATAGGATCAATCATTAACATTGAGAAATTATTGTCACAAGTGGTAAAATTGTGGTTTCTAAAGCTAATGTGGATATAAATCCGATACATATATGTTGGCTAGTTTACATTTGCATACGTTGTTTATTATATACTTTAATATTTGTGTATTCAGGTTTTGATTCACATTTCTAATTTTTCTGTGATGTCCTATCTAGTTCCCTTGTTTGCGGGTATCACAGTTTTTTGCATTTTTGTCTATATTTTTTAAAGTAACATATAAAGGTTCTGTTTTATGATTGTTGGGGTTGGATATTTGCAAGTTTTCCCTAAGTTATTCTAAAATTGTTTAACCTACCAATATACATTTCCAACTTGAAACACTTTCCCTAACCCTTTGTGCTATTCAAGTATCTTGTAATTTACATTATCTTATGTTTAGGAAGCCAATAAATTAAGTACAAGTTACCTTCTCCATGACCTTGTCTCCACTGGCACCGTCCAGTCAAAGATCCTGTCCCACCACATTCCTCACATTCAGAACGCAGTTTGTTTTCTGAACAGGATACATCGCATTGCTCTTCATCTCTTCCAGCTGTGAGAGACAAAAATGGTCACACATCAAGGTCACCTCCAGCCTGAGGAACATCAGTTCTCATGTAATGGTTATAATCAATGATCAGGAATGCAGAGGACTTTGAACTCTAAGGACAAGTGAAAATGGTTCACTGATGGAACCCAAAAGTTAAATTACATATTCAAGTCCAATGCAAACTGGCAGGTCTACACCCATCACATATTAGCATTGACAAGTGACTGCACAGAAAGCACGCAACAGATATGCTCTCTCTAACACGATTCTGCACATTTTCACATTTCACAAATTTTCACAATAATAGCATAGATATTAGAAGTCCAAATCATAAGTCATAATTTTAGGGATGTCTATCCATATTCCTATCCTTGTTTCCTTAATGTATTCCAAGTCTTTTATCGCTATATATATATATATATATATATATATATATATACACACACACACACACATCATAAAAAGTACTAATAACATGAGGTGAGGGGGCATTAAATAATTACTACATCTTTGCACTACAAAAAAGGAAATAGATTTTTTTTTTTTTTAGAACTATAACTGCGCTAGTATGTTCACAATCAGAACCATTTTAGATCACGTCATACAAAACACTGTAATGTGCTAATTCGACAGCCAATTTTGTGCATGTAATATTGACGGTGTTCATTTTTCAATATTTATCACAGTGGCACAAATTTTCAAGTTATTTTTGGAGCTCTAAGACGCAAATTAAGAAAATCTGACAAAAATGTTCATTACTGGCGTATTTTTTTTTCCAATTTTTAAATTATTTTTGGCTCTTATGTGTGACCAGTAATGCTAAAAGCCCAAATCAGCACTGATTACATTATTTATCATTTAAAAAAAAGATTTCAACAGGCATGGGAACTTAAAAAACGACTGGCATATCTGTTGATTGCATTATACACCGCAATTCGGACAAAATATTTAATCAGCAAAAACATTTCATGAAAAAATAATACTCACGTTTCCCCTCTAGTAATATGGTAATTGGAGTCTTCACTGACTTTTTGAGGTTTGGGTTTGAAGCAACTACAGTGCCTTGTATCTCTTTACTTTCATGGTTCACTAAGGCAGATGAATGGTTGACAAAGAGAGTAGCAAACGATTCTTCTGGCCCCTGGACAAGGGCAACAGCACGGGTGCTATTTGCAATCTGTAGCTTGTAAGTTACATTTACTCCTTTGAATAACAAGTAGTTTTCAACATAGACTTTTCCGATCTTGTGTTTAAACAAAAGAAACACAAACACAACAAAAAAACAAGCAAAATTATTAATAGCATACCTTATATCTCAGCAAATAAATAAAAACATGTTTTTTTATAATGCCAAATGGTGCATAAGTGAAATATATCCATACGAATTACTGTATCAATCTATTTCAAATTAAATCATTCAGCTTTTTCATTAAAATAAAAGAGCTTCAAATTAGAGGCATTTGTCTATTGCTGATGTGTGAGAGCGATAGAGATTTAAATAAATAAATACATTCATACAAAAGATGACAGTAGTTTCCACAATAGCGTATCTTAAAAAAAAACAAAAAAAAAATACAATAATGGTGCAGCATGCAATGGTAATAGTGATAAATATAGTATATGGTGCCAAAGGAACACTCACGCTTTTTAGAGCTTTACAAGTTCTATTTAAGGAGTTTGAACGGAGAAATCCATATTTTCGGGATTTTTTTTAAGATACGCTATTGTGGAAACTACTGCCATCTTTTGTATGAATGCATTATATTTCTAGCACCGTTTACCTATTTGGTTGTTTTATTCTGAAGACAAAAAAGTTGAATTGGAAAAATATTTTCCAAGTTAGCTATGTTTTCAATTTCAGATATTTTGGCTTAAATTTTGAAAATCATTTTGAATTCAAGACAACACCCACTTTGGTAAATATGAATATGTAAAGCATGAAAGAGGCAATTTTCATGCCAACTGAATAAATATGGAGGAAAGTCTAAGCTTAGTATACATACTAGATTTTAAATAAATGTATGACATTTCTGTGACATTTAAAAAAACAAAAAAAAAATGATTTGATAGATTTGTTAAAAATGTTCAAAAGACAATCTAAATAGTTGCACTGGCATCAGAACATATGTGCCATCATATAATACTTTAATAAAGCATTTATACTGTGTGGTAATTATTTCTAATCAATATTTTGTTTTCTTTGTATTTTTTTGTTAAACAATCAAAAAATAAACATTTTTTTATTAGGCATTCTGGGCACCTTGCATCATTAGAATTCACTTAATTGTATGTCGATAGTCAAAGTGTATATTTTAAACATACAATATAGAATGTTATTGCTAATTACCTGGGCATATTGGTAGGCGTGTCGGTTGAGCGTAAAGCGATATGTAATATTTGGGAATTTTATTTCAACCGGAAGGATTGTAACATTGAAGTGCAACATCACCTCTGCATTTGGACCATTAAATTCTGTATCATTCACCTTAACGATAACATGATAGAATCCAGTCTTGCTAATGGTCACATTATTATTGAGTATTAACCCTGATATGGAGTAAAGAATGACAAGACAGAAGCAGATAAGAATCTAAAAGTGATATGAAGATAATCTGAAAGCCAAAACACAGTCTGGACATGAATATTCTATCATCTTTATGTTTCACTATATCTTATTGTGGTAATTTACATAGGCAATACACATTTTGTTTTTATTCAATGAACACTGAATTGCAATCACTTGAAAACAGATTGAGAATAATCAGCATAATTTAGACTAAATAACCTGACAATTTTTCTAAATTAGCACTTTTTGCCTAAATTTTCTAGCAATTTCTGATACAATTCAGTATGATTCTATATTTAGACAATAAATCCCTCAGTTTATTAAGACAAGTAAAATTGTGGACTTTATTCTCAAAACATTGTACAAAAATAAATACACACAAAAAATTAACATATAAACAGAATACAAGGCTTCGTTATAGCCAAGGCTACTCTTGATTTTTGTTTCTCATTAACATCGTAATCATAAACAAACTGGAATCGTGTTTTGCTGATCCAGCAACCTTATTACATATAAATTATTGGCATAGACCAATTAGGCCCAACCGTGTAAGGTCAAATTTGGAGCATATAACATTATTTTTCTAAAATTCTTACTGTATTCATGCAGTGTCCCACGGATTAAGTTTCCTTTGGGCTTGAATTTCATCTCTTGAAAGCTATATTTTAAACCAAAGTTTTCCAGAATAAATGGGTCATTGCTGATAATTCTCCCCGTGTATTTTTCTGGACTATTTTTAAAAGGGAAGTTGGTAGTGGAATCAGCGTCACATACTGCTAGCACTCCGAGAACTGTACCCTGAGAAAAATAATAAATTAGTCATACTGAGTTGAGCTAAAGTGACAAATCATTTATTGCAGCTTAAGTGTGAATAACCCACAAAAAAAAAAAAGTGACAAAGTTCAATCGAGGATCTTCCATTATGGAGATCTATATTTCTTTCTCTATTTGCACATCTACCTACTCATCAACCAAAATAATTACATAGATACAATCTCGTAACTAACTTTGCAGAGGTCCCTTATTTTGTTCCAAATCAGATCTTATCTGAATACGGTTATGCTTTATCCAAGTTAACAATTAAAATTGCCGACCTTCTCTTGATTTAAGCTTCGTATATAGCCGTATACAAGATAAAATTAACCTTTTTACCACTAGGTGGCAGAGCACTCTCAAAAATAAGTGCTGGTATGGTGCAGTTGAAGTCAAACAGTGTTTTTAGATTAAGAAAAAAATATATAAAAATAAAATCAGAAACCTGAATGTTATTGATTTTTTTTGTCTGCCTATAATTTTTGCCAACTCAGAGCAATGTTTAAACCACTAAATGTCGATTACTGGAGGGCAATACAGAAGTTTTAAAAGGACTGATTACAAGTTGGCATTAGGAAAAATGTAGTTTTAAGTCTAGCATAAAATTGAATATGAATGGCAACGAATAACTTTTTGTTAACTGGTTAAAATTTTTGTGCAAATGTATGGATTACAGTATCTCACAATAGTAAGTACACCCCTCACATTTTTGCAAATATTTTATTATATCTTTTCATGTGACACCATTGAAGAAATGACACTCTGCTACAATGTAAAGTAGTAAGTGTACAGCCTGTATAACTTTGCTGTCCCCTTAAAAATAACAACAAAGGGGGGCGGAGCCGACCAGCAAACCAAGCAGACGTGCAGAGCTGAAGCTCCGTGCTACTAAGCCCAATAACCGCAGCGAACCGGGTGTCACACCACCGGTTTTATGACTATACACCCCCACAATATAATGGGGAAACGGGCCAAGAAGAACAAAACAGCCCTGGCCTCAGGTTCCCGAAATATTGGCGATTATATGCAGGGAGGCCTCCAGCGCATGGCGCCCAAGATGGCGGACCAGCAAACAGGGATCTCGTCGTCCGATGAGGAACCCTCTCTGGACACGCTAGATGAGATCACCCCGGCCGGGGGCCTACATAACGAATCCTCCGACGAGGAGAACAACATCCCAGCTACAAAGGGTGACATAAAAACACTGCTCCGGGACATACGCAAGATATTCCAGGCAGATCTAGCGATCCTGCGAGAGGACATGCTCACGCTCACCGGGCGTATTAAAGCCACAGAGGAGACATCCACACACCTCCAGGCTGAGCAGGCCTCACTCACCGCGGAACAGAAAAAACTAACAGACTCTCAAGCTACATTAACACAAAAACTGGCTGAATGTGAAGATCGCAGTCGCAGCAGAAATATTAAAATCAGAGGCATCCCTACCACGGTGGAGAGGTCAGAACTGCCACAATTCGTGAGACACCTACTGCAGCATATTCTTCCCCACAAGCAAGCCAGAAGCATCCTGGTGGACAACATATACAGAACAAGCAGGCAGGGCAGACAGCCCCAGCAAACACACAGCGACGTTATAGTGCAACTCGTCACACAGCTGGATAAAGCGGCAATAATGTCGGTGGTCAGGGAAACACCCTCTCTGTCATTCGAACAACATACTCTGACTTTTTATAACGATCTCTCCAGGACCACCGCGACAAACAATGCACCAGGTCACCAGCGTACTACGACAGAAGAAGATTCCGTATCGCTGGGGCACACCACGCTCCCTGCAAGTCACCCTGGAGGGAACGGTCCACAAGCTACACTCACCAGCAGAGGGCCAACGGTTCATAACCCAGCGGGGCATCGCTACACAGGCTGAACCAGGAAGAGGCAGCCCTCGACGACAGCAATGGGATGTGGACAACATCACCCCGTTTGAACCGCGCAGAGGTCCCCACACGGCCACTGCAGACTCAGAGGACTGATCCATAGAGACTGTTACCATTAAGCCTCATAGAGGCACTGGACACTACCAAGTTACATACCCTCCCTAGCCAGGACCAGACCGAGCACAGCGCAGGCTAGCCCTACGTGAGCTGCTCCCCTTCTCTTACATTTATACTACCGCATAGATAATGTTACCACTTAAAAACAACTAAGGGTCAGACAGTACTTACACCAGCGGCGCATGCCAATTCGCCAACACCCACAGCCATACATTTACCACAATACTATGTTCAAGGGTAAACCCCAGATGAAACACGGGATGGCTCCGTAGAGGACGACCTCCCTGCTGGCAGCGATACATGAGCGCCCACCTCACGAGAATGCAGGTCACCTTAAGCCCCACCACACGCCATATACAACTTGGAACCCTGTAACTAACCTCCTTATACACTAACCCAAAGCCCCAGAAAACGCCAGCACCCACCCAAACAAGCCCTATATACATGTCGAATGCCGGCCCTGTGGAACCACCAGTCAACCTCCTGAGGCACTCACCACAGTCCCAGAGGGTCAGACACTAAGACGGCACAGTACATGTGAGAAAACAAGCCCATATATAATTTAATAAAAATGTTATCAGTGTCGATACTTAGCTACTTAGGTATGTTATGTCTACTTATTTACTGTATTTACCTTATTTACCTTACTTAAGACTATAAAACATGTTAAGCCCCAGAGGGATTAGTTCACATACCACAAGCCCATATATAATTTAATAAAAATGTTATCAGTGTTGATGCTTAGCTATTTAGGTATGTTATGTCTACTTATGTACTGTATTTACCTTATTTACCTTACTAAAGAATATAAAACAAGGTAAGCCCCAGAGGGATTAGTTCACATACCACAACACAATAGCAAAACTTAACTCATGCAAACCAACCGCATATACGCTATTTTGCTGCTATTTTGCTTGTAAAGTTATCTATGAAAGTTAAATATGCATGTATTTGTTAATATACTTACCATTTAACAAAAGTGGATAACAAGATTACTGTACCTTTTTTGCATGTGCAAATCCACAAACAAAATAAAGAATTAAAAAAAAACAAAAAAAAAAACACAACAACAAACAGCGATTAATGTCTAAACCGTTGGCAACAAAAGGGAGTACACCCCTAAATGGAAATGTCCAAATTGGGCAAAATTAGCCATTTTCCACCCCAGGTGTCAAATTACTTGTTAGTGTTACAAGGTCTCAGGTGTGAATGGGGAGCAGGTGTGTTAAATTTGGTGTTATCGCTCTCACACTCCTCTCATACTGGTCACTGGAAATTCTACATGGCACCTCATGGCAAAGGATCTGAAAAAAAGAATTGTTGCTCTACATAAAGATGGCCTAGGCTATAAGAAGATTACCAAGACCCTGAAACTGAGCTGCAGCACGGTGGTCAAGACCATACAATGGTTTCACAGGACAGGTTCCACTCAGAACAGGCCTCGCCAGGGTCGACCAAAGAAGTTGAGTGCACGTGCTCAGCGTCATATCCATAGGTTGGGAAATAGATGTATGAGTGCTGCCAGCATTGCAGAGCATTGCAGAGGTTGAAGGGGGTCAGCCTGTCAGTGCTCAGGCCATACGATGCTCGCTGCGTCAAATTGGTCTGTATGGCTGTCGTCCCAGATGGAAGCCTTTTCTAAAGATGATGCACAAGAAAGCCCGCAAACAGTTTGCTGAAGACAAGGAGACTAAGGACATAGATTACTGGAACCACGTCCTGTGGTCCGATGAGACCAAGATAAACTTATTTGGTTCAGATGGTGTCAAGCATGTGTGGTGGCAACCAGGTGAGGAATACAAAGACAAGTGTGTCTTGCCTACAGTCAAGCATGGTGGTGGTAGTGTCATGGTCTGGGCCTGCATGAGTGCTGCCGGCACTAGGGAGCTACAGTTCCTTGAGGGAACCATGAATGCCAACATGTACTGTGACATACTGAAGCAGAGCATGATCCCCTCCCTTCAGAGACTGGGCTGCAGGGCAGTATTCCAACATAATAACGATCCCAAACACACCTCCAAGATGACTACTGCCTTGCTAAAGAAGCTGAAGGTAAAGGTGATGGACTGGCCAAGCATGTCTCCAGACCTTAGCCCTATTGAGCATCTGTGGGGCATCCTCAAATGGAAGGTGGGGGAGTGCAAGATCTCAACATTCACCAGCTCCGTGATGTCGTCATGGAGGAGTGGAAGAGGACTCCAGTGGCAACCCGTGAAGCTCTGGTGAACTCCATGCCCATGAGGGTTAAGGCAGTGCTGGAAAATAATGGTGGCAACATAAAATATTGACACTTTGGGGTGTACTCACTTTTGTTGCCAATGGTTTAGACATTAATGGCTGTGTGTGAAGTTATTTTTAGAGGACAGCAAATTTACAGTGTTATACAGGCTGTGCACTTACTACTTTACATTGTAGCAGAGTGTCATTTCTTCAGTGTTGTCACATGAAAAGATAAAATATTTACAAAAATGTGAGAGGTGTACTCACTTTTGTGAGATACTGTATACATTCTCTCCAGGGCTCCCTTGAAATGAAAAAATTCCAGTATTTTAGGTAAATATTTAAAGGAACGCTATAGATTTAGGAATAACAACATGTATTCCTGACGCTATAGTATTATAATATTTTAGATTATCAGGCTGCTCAGAATATATACAATGAAGGTTATTTACTTTATATCCATCGGAGTGCTGGTCTTGCTGTGCCTCCCTGCCTTCACTGGCTGAAAGTCATACTGATCATCTCAGCCAATCCAATGCTTCCACATAGGGAAGCATGGAGGGGTGTCAGGATCGGGACAGGGATCCAACACGCAGAGTACAAAGAGTAGCAGATACGTATACCGGACCTTAGAATGGCCGGACTTAACGTAAAACTACGTATAGAATGGTCAGGGACAAGCCGAGGTCGAGGGAACGAGAAGACAGGTAAGCGAGAGACAAGCCGGGTCAAGGATAACAGAGAAGACAGGTAAGTAATAACAAAGCCGGGTCAGAACCAAAAGACAAGAGAATACAAGAGCACTGTGTGACTAGGCTGGCTAGAACCACGACAGGGCAATGAGCAAATGCTGAGAGCTCCCTTAAATACCCTGGTTCTAGAGACTAATCACGCCTCCGCCGAGACCTGATTCGTGTCCGGGATTTGACTGACAGGTCGGGCTAGAATGGCGTCATGACGTCGACTATTGAGCGTCACGTTACAAAAAGGCATAGTTCTCTCGCGGCCGGCATTTACATGCGCGAGGGGACCGCGAGGAACGGAAGAATCACGGCGTCTGGATGGAACAACGTCTAAGTCTCTACCCGTCTCAGGGGTAGAGACTACAGGTACCCTGACAAGGGGGGGGAGGAGGGCTAGTGTGCATGTGCAGCAATCACCACTCTGCTCCAAACAGAATCTTCTCAGTCAGATGCTTTGAATCAATGAAACTCTATAGGGGGAGTTAAATGTCCCAATGTAGAGTGTGGAGACACTGAACATTGCACCTGCAATCTCTGCAGGGCTGAAGTCTCTCTAGTAACTGTTGGAGTTATTGTATCATATCTTTCATTATTATCTAGTAAATAATGACAGTTGACCCAACTTTGCTTCATTACAGTTACCATGGCATATTTGATAGCTAATACACATATACATGGTAGTTTGAAAAGCACTCCAAGGACTTCATATAAGGTGAAAATAAAACTTAGCTTTATTCTGCAACAACCAAGGTGATCGACGTTTCAGTCCTACAGCAGGACTTTCATCAGGATAACAGTGCATTCAAAATGCGACAATATATATAACAAACATAATTATTCAAAGTACATAGGATACAGCTGAATCTTACCTGAGTTTGTGTGTGCTCCAGTGTCCTGCCTGCCGAAAAAACGCGGGCAAAAACAGGTTCTGCATATTGTATTCAGCAGCTGGTGCTGCTGTGAACCTCTGCGTGTTGGAGGTTGTCATGGCAACCAACCGGGACGCTTAGAGGCGTGTTTACATTCCTGATAATAGCCGCAAGTGCGATCGGCAGCATGGAAACGGCAGCAGCGCAACACTCAGTATAGGAGGAAGATATACACAGGACTGATATATGTTTAATACAATCGGGCTGACAGTATTGCACAGTAATACCTAGTGAGTAGGAGAGAGATAGCTAGCAGATATGTACAAATGCTAAACCGGAGAAATTTACAAGAGATATTCCGGATCAATTAATACATACTCATATTCATGGGGGTGTCCAGTACATAATGTAAATAACATAATTTACATAATTGCCATGACAACCTCCAACACGCAGAGGTTCACAGCAGCACCAGCTGCTGAATACAATATGCAGAACCTGTTTTTGCCCGCGTTTTTTCGGCAGGCAGGACACTGGAGCACACACAAACTCAGGTAAGATTCAGCTGTATCCTATGTACTTTGAATAATTATGTTTGTTATATATATTGTCACATTTTGAATGCACTGTTATCCTGATGAAAGTCCTGCTGTAGGACTGAAACGTCGATCACCTTGGTTGTTGCAGAAATAAGTTTTATTTTCACCTTATATGAAGTCCTTGGAGTGCTTTTCAAACTACCATGTATATTATTGATGCCGACAAGCACCGGGCTATAAATTTCTAACTATACTGGAGTGCAAGCTTTTGGACATTGTTATAAATATATATATAAAACATTTTTTTTTTTTTTTTTTAAATCAACGAAAGCGAAGAAGGTAGAACATTGGATCACTCACCCACCAGATAAGCCTACAAGTAACCACGCTGTAATTTTAAGGAAATTTCTCACCTTTATTCTCTCATATTCCACAACAACATTTATGATGTCGGTCCCATTGAGAACAAATGGAGCAGAATCATCTTCATCATCCACCATGATCTGGAACGATTGTTCTACGTCTACTTCCACCTTAGCGTTTAAATCCCTAAATATGCACTTTGCCACAAGATCATAGTTCTCTCTTTGTTCTCGATCCAGAGACTGTAAGAGGCTAACTTCAGAAGTATCTGAGTTGTACCGGAATGGGAAACCATTCTCTATGTAAAAACAAATCAGAACATTTTAACATTGCAATTAGTTTGGCAAGCGCTACTACAAGTAGGAACATTTAGATTTAAAATGACTACCCAGTAGCAGTAAATTATGGATGTATATGTTTTTTATTGAAAATTGCATCATTATCATAAATTTAGGACTACTGCTAGACGTTACAAAGAGAACTTTTCCATAAGGTGCTTTTTGAGGTGGATTGTGGCAAAAAGGGAGGGATCTACACTCATCATCTGAAGACCTTGGTGCACTGTACCTAGGGCTGGCAAACCTCTAATCCATACAGTAACAGCAAAGCAGTCCAGGCACTCAAGGTCTTCATACATCAGCAGAATTATTGGAAAAACAGGACATATACAGCAACGTTTCGGTCCCTTCAGGGATCTTTATCATGCTTGATAAGGATCCCTGAAGGGATCGAAACGTTGCTGTATCTGTCCTGTTTTTCCAATAAATCTGCTGATCTATGAAGACCTTGAGTGCCTGGACTGCTTTGCTGTTACTATATAGACCAATGTATGGGAATGGTTGCATTTTACACCTAGCAGGGATAATTAATACACAAATAATAACACATTTATAGAGCATACCCAAATGGGAGCACATTTAACACACTATTACACTGAACCAAATAAGCAACTGGTAAATGTATGTAGAAATTAACCATTCAGATGGCAGTTTTTCGGTTAGTCTTGAAAGGATCGGAAGCTAGATAAACCCAGTCTGGATTAAATCTTGCAACCCGGAGCTTTTAACAGGGTCTACTGTTGGTGTATTAGAAGAATTGTGATGTCTACGTGTAGAATTCCCCTACCCAAAGGCATTATTATTTGACTCTTTTTTCTCATGAATACATGTCATCTATCAGCAATCTGAAATTCAACTGTGTAAATGTATGTACAAAAGGAAACTCAACACATCACAATTCAAATTTCCATTACACTAATAATTGTAAGAGTGAATGATGGATCACTAAACACACTCCAGTTAATAAGAACCAAGGGGTACGTTTCTAGCACTAGTGATTTGAGTAATGGAAGGCAGGCTGGAACAACCCAAACCAAAGTCTCTCTAGTCATCTTTAAAGAACGGATATATACAGATGGAGGGTGGAGCACCTTGAATGTACTCAGGAGTGTCCCAAATATGAAATGAAAGCAAGTATTTGCTCTCCTTTCATATTTGCCACACTCCTGAGGACCTTACTAGGAGCTGCTCCCTCCATCTGTATACATAAGCTCCAGTTAATCCCTTAAGGACACATGACATGTGTGACATGTCATGATTCCCTTTTATTCCAGAAGTTTGGTCCTTAAGGGGTTAATGTAGAAGTGATTGAAAGCAGAGAGGTATGAAGTCGTGTGGAGCAGTACAAAAGGTGGAAGAGGAGCATGGAAGAGGAGGAAGAACAAATTGAAGGAGAAATTGAAAAAAAGGTAAGAATAATTGAACAATAGGACAATGACAATGGAAGGAAAGAGGGAGAAAACAGCATCGAAAATCAATGCAAAAGATCGAGATACATGACAAAGTGAAATTTAAATTGAAAGAATGCAAATATAGGGAGAATGGAAAATAATAGGGGGATAAATGATGGAAAGGGAGAGGAACCCAGAAGAGGAGATCTAAAAATGGAAAATGGGGGTGGAGGGAGAATTGAAGAAATAAGAGAAAAACTGAAAAGGAAATCTCTATGGAAAAGAGGATGGAGAGAAATGAAAAGAGAAAGAAAACACGAAAGCAATAAAAAAAAAAAAAAAAATGGAAGCCATGATTAGTGGACACCATAATTTAAGGTGTAATGTGGAATAAAATCAAAAAGGTTTAGAAAAATATACTAGAAATGAATAAAATAAAAAAAATAGAAAACACAATGAAGAGAGCATCTTAAGCAAATTGTAATAAAGTCAAGTGAAATAATGTAGGAAGAATGTCCCTGCTACCTTCTTTTAGTTTCCTCAAAATGTCCTTTTCCCTTACCAGATATTAGCATGTAATTTACAGTAATGTTTGGACAGCGCTGCACAGCAGGATCAGGGAAAAATTTGTAGAAGTCCCCAGGAGGTTTGTTTTCCTTGATGTGAAAGGAGAGTTCTGTGTCACTGAAACAAAAATGCCTGGGCTGTAACGAGGAGCAGCTTGGAGATGTGAGGTTATTGAGGATAAGACGGACCATGATGGAAGGAGCTCTGTCACAGTCATCTTCATCTTCAAATGGCCGTGGCAAGATGGACACCTTGAGATTAATCCTCTGAGAAGATGATATGCTCCCTTAAAAATTTACAGGAAAAGAAAAATCAAACACCACATATCATGCATTATGTAAACTTTTTTGGCTTTTCAACTCCCCACAATGCACGTGAGGTATAGGAGAAACAAAAATAAAATTTTCTCTCATACAGTTGCCACTGGAAAAATATATATATAAATATCGTTGTTACAATACATTCTTAAATTACAGCATGTTCGATGACATGGTTGAGGTCAGTCTTCAGGTCAAAGCACTACCTTCAGATCTCAGTAACATACTTGGCATCAAGAGAGGTGTGAAAAAAATAGAAATATTTGTTAGGTGTGAAAAATAAAATTAAATAAGAAATCCACATTGCTTTATCTTGCAACTAGGCCCATACACCTTAGCTCCATGTCCATCATTGTTAAAAGCTAATAGAACACAGAGAGAATAGAATAAAACCCCCTCGTTTTCAATTAGTGCCCTGGCTGTGCTTGGAAAATAACTGGTTTATAATCATACATCTTTAATATATATTTTTTTTACAAAGTATCATATGAATAAAAAATTAACATAAGTTGTAAGTGATTTTCAGTGTTAAAAGTTGTATTTAGTGATGTAGTTTTGCGGAGAAGTGATGAGCACCCTCAATATATAGATCAAGAAATATGGAAAGTGATAGAGTTTAGATTTCTCATGGTAATTCACTAATGTTGCAGTTCACGTCAGTAATAAATTAAAAAGTATCTAATGATACATAGAACAGGTTAAACATAATACACATTGCATATCAGACTTACTGAAATGGTTGAAATCTATCCTTTCTAGACTACGGTTCAGATACAGAATCCCCGTTTGTTCTTCAACGTGGAAGAAATGGAAGTAAGGGTTAGAACTCATCAGAATTTGACAGAGCTGGAAGTGAGGAACCTCCTCTGGTGTGTCTTTCATGACATGGACCTGCAACAGACGTGTCCCTGCAGGCTGATCTATGTTTAGGTTTTCATGATAGTCCTTTCTCAGAAAGTAAAGTCCAGAAACAGCTGTAGGGATCACAAAACAGAGAACAGACGTGATTGAGGATATTTTTTATGCTAATAAGACTTTAATAACAAGGAATATAAACAATGGACACTCTTAATAAAATTACTATTCAACACATAATTAAATGCATGCTTTCATTGGAGGTATATCTACTAAACAGAGTTTACTTTTTAGTATTTGGGCAGTATATTGTCCATATGTAATGTGGACAAGCATGAAAATGTGTGGTCTGGAGACGCCTGACAGATTGAGTTTTAAATTATCAGAAAGAATTAACTAGAAAGTAATAAATGGACATACTGGTATGTTTTATAGGTGTAAATCCTAAATCGTCTGTAGATTTCATTTGCTCAACTCGGAACATCAGTTAACAGAACAGGAATGTTGTTACGTATGTAGTGCCAATGTATTTATTAACCATTTTAGTAGGTGTTTTGTTACTGATTTGTTTGTAGATATGATGCAAGAGAAGAAATAGATGGTATCTCAAGAGAAATGCATCAACAACGGCTTGACAGCTTCCCCCTCCCCCCCCCAAAAAAATCTGTATTTTAGAGAATTTATTTCCAAGACTAATATTGTGATTTTTGGAATTCATGGTTTGTTGTATATTTTGACAAACAGAGAGGGATGGGCTGTTAAATGCATTAATAAAAACCAAAATCAATAAAATACATTTCACAATGCAATTTTACTTGTAAGAATGGGGCATTTTGGTTTCCTTCATCAGCTGCTAGTTTAAGGTCAAAATAGCTGATCTGGAAAAAAAATCTCTAACTTTAGCTCAGTTTGGCTACTTTGGTCATAAATGTGAAATTCATTCTTTAAAATATGTTCTCACTTTAGTTACCAGCCCTGTAAGCTTTCCTTAACTACAAATATCCACAAGATGTCACTGTGCACACACTTCCATACAGGTCTGAGTGCATGCATTTTTGCTGAGTAAACAAGATATCTATATATGAGCTTTAAAAGTACCACAATTATATCATTTTATGCATTCAGTGATTGCTTCATTCTGTAAAAAATGTACCTCAGGTATAGGAAATAAATGTCTCACAGAAAATATAACGACTACAAAAAAAAAAAAACAAGAGTGCATTATATGTAAAAACATACTATATATATATATATATATATATATATATATATATATATATATATTTTTTTTTTTTCCATTTCATTAGTGTATGAAAAAAGGTCTACTTGTTTGGTTAATACACTTTGTAAAATCACATTTAATTTACATGCCAATAATTCATTGTCCTGTGGGGATTTGGAGCCCCTCGTTACAAATTACAGTACCAGTAATATTTTTGTAACCAGCACTGATAGAAAAAGAGGGAAGTCAAGTAGAAGGGAGTGTTATACACAGCCATGGCTAGGCCTCATTGTTGCAAAATAACATATCACTGGCTGTTTATATTTTGTGATGTAGTTGAACACGTTTTGGATAATGTCCCCAAATCTTATTTGGAAAAAAAAAATGCCTTTAACTTTGGCAAAGATTGGTAAATGTGTCTTTATTCTCATAGTTCATAATTTCCTTTTATTTGAGACCAAGGCGGAAACAGCCACTGACCATCACTTTCTGAGAGACAGATCATTAACCATCATATGACACAAAAACGTTTTACTATCCAATTGGCTGATTCCACCTGAGTCAAAATTTTATAAAGTTTACGATGTCTACATACACTCACTAATCTCTGTAAAAAGCTTGGATTACAAGACTCAATTAAAATTCCTTTTACAAGTTGCCGTACACATGAAAATACTGCACAAGACTGTTATACATAAAATATTTAACACCTTTTGAGCAACGTTCTAATGTCTCTATATTCAAAGAAGTGATACGGTCGGTTTACTAATGCCAATGTGTTTTTCTATGGTTAGATGCTTAGAGAACGATCTGCAATGGTTTAAGGTACCTGCACAGAGGATGCTGTAGACATTCTTATGGTCAGCGAGGTGTCTCCAGTATGTGTGTGTGTGTGTGTGTGTGTGTGTGTGTGTGTGTATGTATGTATGTATGTAACTATACACACACGTTACAGTTTAGTTAATAACCTGGATTTCACACATGTTTTTTCAGATAAGGATAAGGATTGCAGGGATAAGGCACAGTTATTCACAACAGTAGTTAGACTTCCACCAACTGGGTGAGAAAATGTTGTCGTCCCCAGCCCCCAACCTAAATCTTTATGTAGTAAACTGTAGCATTTATTGCAAAATCACAAAATAAATACAAAAAAATGACACATCAAACTAGGGGAGCCCACCATCACACAGAGTCTGACGTACCACTTGAGTAACTACTCAAAGATAATAATGCAAAGTAGCCCACAGGGTAGAAAAGGATAGATGAGAGTGTGACTCTTACTAGTGAAAAGTGACACATACCTCAGCAAAACACATCATACAAGGATAAAAATATGGGAGTTACGCTCACAAGTCCTTACATGCTCAGAGACCAACACCCATGTCCTGAGCAAGATAAATAAAATTTAAAAAATAACTTACAGCTGCCTCACTCCCCCTTTCCACTGACAGAATGCATGGAGGAGGGAGAGAATCCAACTGTGGATAGTATTTTAATCAGCATAATTCCAGACAAAAACCTCAAGAATGCAAGAATTTGGATGATGCTATGATATCACTTCTTTTTGTCTGTGGTTATCACAATGTTTAAATAAAAAATAATATTAAATTTCATGAATACTGTGATATCCCATCTATTTACCATGATTTTAATTAATGCTTCCAGGTCTGATCCAATTACCTACATGCTGCTCTGCCCTTTTTTGCATGTGATGCATCCTTGATTGAGGTTTTTATAGAGTTTATTAATTGTGTTTTTGTGTATTGATTTCTGACTGGCCTATTTTTAAAAAGAACAAACATTAAAAGTAAATAAATTTTAATGTTTTTGGACCCGAAGGTTTAGATTATCCAGCTCACAACGTAAAATACATACATAAATAAATTTGCAAAAAAAATAAATAAAAAAATGAAAATCATCATTAGGCAGTCCAGGGGCGAGGCCTGGATGCCATCCTGAACGAATGCAGAAAGCACAAGCTCCCGACTACACTTACCATAAAATGTGATTTAGAGGGCAAAATACCTTGATTTTCCTGACTTTTGTCTGGCAAAGAGGTGACAACATTGAAGTGGGTTCCAGGCACACTATTCTTGCTAAGAAACTTTTGCGGCTTCTAGCTTGTTGAGGCATGGTGTTTCCCTGGTGGAATAAGCGGCCAATCTCTACATCCAGGGCGGACAAGGCCTCCTTTCTTGTGGGTCTCCAGAGCTCTGCACTCGCGCCCTTCCTCCCCCCCAGGCTGGCAGGGGTTATCCCGGCCCCCACCAAGTGAGCAGTCACCTTTCTACTGCTCCTGGACAAACCCTTGAAAGCAGCCTACACGCAGCCTTTCCAAGATGGCAGACAGCAATGCTACTCATGGGAAGCAGGCAGTCCTCAGATTCTGGTAAGCAGATTTTCTGCAAAGGTTTGATGCAGTGTGTCAGCAATCCTGGAGAAGCTGTAAGGCTCGGTAGAAGCTAATTACACTACCTACATCAAAGACACCACATCCAGCCAGAACTCCAGTTTGGCACACCCCTCCTAGGTGGGGAACCAAGAAGGTTAATGTCACCGCCCGTGGTCCACGACCTGGAGTGAAACACCACCATCGGGGATCTCGAGGCTTTCTCCCAGTTAAGGTGGTGGAGGCCTCTGGATACTAGGAGTTGGTTCCCGATAACACCTGGGACCATGGTAATGCCGTACGATATGGCACTATTGGAGGCATGAATCTCTTACTTTGCCTGTCTGGATCTGATTGAAACAAGCATAGATTGAGTGAACTATGTTCGAGGGTTCATCTGGTCTGGGAAAGCATTCAGGCTCTATATAATGGTCTATGCTTCTCCCTAACTACTATCGGCAGCATCACTTTAGCTTGTCTGTCTTGTGCTCCTTCACCTAATACACACTTCAGGGCTAGCAATTGAGCTCAGTGTCCCAACTACTTGGTGGCTCCACTCTCATGTATTCTACACGGTGTAGTCAGTTTCTTTAACTAGAAATATTTTCTCTAATTTTATTTCATATTCCAACATGCTATTGTCTATGCTACTTTATTCTAATGACATCTTTTGTGAACATGTTTATTTACAAATTTACAAAGCCTGATTGCACATCTATGCACAAATAAAATAAAGACTGAAAAAAAAACAAAAAAAACATTGGCGGTCCAATACTTATCTATGAGAAGCAGGCAAAATGTTTGGCAAAGCCAAATTAGCTAATGGGCAGGCACTAGATGCATTCTGACTTCTGACAAATGTCAATTCCAACGTTTGTCGCTGTATAGACATATAGTGGCTTTGGTGCTTAGAGTATACGGCACTTTTACACAATCACCACTATTGAAGGCATTGATAAATCATCAGTGTTAGACTGATTGCTCAAGAAAACCATACCAGTAGTGACCATCTTCGAATACTGCCTTTTTTACAACACATTCAAACATAATGAAATTCTGCTGGTATTAATAACTTGAGAGACTGTATTAAATTTGTTCGCTATACTTATTGTTTGCATCCAAGTCAGAAGAATCTTTTGCCAATGACAAACAGAAAATGTAACTAAGTATCATTCTTCATATTAAGTATCAATCAATATATGCACTTCCCCTTATTAATTGTAAGCTGCACAGTTTGTATTTATTACAGTTCTACCTATTAGTTTGAGGACAGAAAGAACGAACAGTAAAAACGACCGCAGGCCCAGTGCTGGCTCGGGCTGTTGCTTTGCAATTGTATCTCGTCAGCATATAGATATGAGAGCTGGCATAATATCAATAAATAACATCCCCAGTGGGGAGGTATTGATTGAAAATAAGACTATCCAGCTAGGGATAGAAACATATACAGCAACACAGAAGAGGTCGCGTTGATGATGTCTCCACAGTTCAGAGCAAAGGTTTACATATCGCACTACATACTGATAAAAGATGATAATGCTAAAGTCAATGCACATTCTCATCAACACAAATCAAACCATGTTCGTCGATTTGCTAATTTAAAAAAAAAAAAAATTAAGACAGGAAAAAAGCAGTAGAGTGTTAAGAGTGTCTTAATTGCATTAAACTATAGTTTTTGAATGCTTCATCTTTACTCTTTTTTTTTTTTTATTCCACTACTTATTGATAATGGATTTTTCTATAACAGAAATTCAACACCAAATAAAGATGAGCAAATACCCATCCCTCAAAAAAAAAAAAAAAAATACGCTTCTTTTGTGAATGTGGCGATGTATTTAAATATATGGTATTATAGACATCCTTTCCAACATGTCTGATGAGTAATGTGTAATACTAATAAATAAAATTAAAGTCTTGTTTTAACTCTAGATGGTCGGAAAAAAACGAAAAGGCTCCAGCAGAGAAGAGAAAAGGCTTTGGACCTATCAGGAAGGCCTTCGTCATGTAACATTTTTACCTCAAACATAAAAACTTTAGCCTCCAGTGCATCATGGCTTGTATTCACTTCTGCGAGGTCCATCCATTCTCATGGGTGTTTGTTTTATCTTTACCAAGTGTCCTTCACTTAAGTCAACCACTTAGTTAAAAAGAATGATTATATTTGCAGCTATTAATCTTCGTGATTAGGGACAGACGGGCAAACTTCAGAGTTAAGAGCAAGTGTAGGCAAAAGTCTCATGAACATAACAACCCCCCAAAAAAACACATACAAAAAAAAAAAAAAAACCTCCGGAAAAACGTAACACAAAGATTCACCAGTTATGTCATGAAAATGTACAGTTAGAGAACACAGAAATGTTTATGATAGAATTGGTGTTTTTCCAAAAGCATGATTGCATAGCATTATTTTTTGCAGAATCACGTGTTATTGTATTTTAAAATGCAGAGATAATACATAAAGATAACATTTCTAATAAAATAATGTGTATTTCGCTGCTGTCTTTTCTAATATGTGTACAAAGTTCTCATCTAGAACTAACTTTATGATATTTGCACATCTTTGTTTTTTGCTTTAACACAAAGAAAAATTTATAGAATCGTCATTGCCCCAGATTAATCATTTAATTAATAAATGCCCATTGACTTACTTTACCCCGAGATAAAGCTGGTGACCTTTGTAAATTCCAAATATCACATTATAAAAACACATTTAGACAATAGTCAACTGCAAAGTTTATCTGGGGTTCCGAAAAAAATGAAGAAACATACAATTAGGTACAACGTCATGGTAGTGTAGTGTGGCTGAGTTGCGTTTCCATTTGTCTTAACCAGACAATCTGCAGATGTAAAGATGGATTTTGGGAACGAGGTCACAACATTTATCACATACAGTTGAGATTTAGTATGCAGAGGGAGGTCCTCCAGCTCTCATCATTGGACCTCCAACATCAGTGGCAGCAGGAACAATCCAAAGTCCACCGACATACGTAGCACAAAAGGTGTGAGGTTAGTTGAGGAAGGTGATTAAATCTAAAGCTTATTATGCCACAGGTTTAATTTGATTATGTTTCTTATCAGAGCACAAACAATGAAAGTTTACAACGCACGCAGAACAATCTAACAAAATAAAATAAAAAATATTAATAGCTGTGTAAAATAAAATTGTACTCTGTACTGAACGCAGTGAGTGAATTCAAAATTCAAACTTGGGAAGAAGTCATACAGTTGCAGATTTTGACAGCTGGGTTGAACAAGGTCACCTCCTGTGGGGAGCCAGATGTGGAAGATTTATGATGCTGAGATGTAACTATGCATTTGCTATGGTTATTTGTGATTTTTACATTTCTTTTTGGTGACATGATTGTCCAGAAGGACGAAAACAACAACCAAAAAGGTAAAGACTTATAATGCAGACTGCTCATTACGTCAGGAGTACTGGTAAATACACATCTGGCCTAAAAAAAAAAAATTAAAAACAAAAACAGCTCTATTATTTCTAACATATATTCAAGCATTTCCTGGTCATATTTCTTTATATTAAATTTAGGTGAATATTTAAATGATTTACTGATATTGAATGTGAATTGATATCTACTTGGTGACATGTGGGATGTAAGTGACTCTGCAGAAAGTAGCTACAGCCCTGCCATTATACACAGATAGTAGAACAAACAAACAAAAAAATAAAATGGAAAAAAAATATTTTTATTTTTTTCTATTGTACATGCATATTCTGGATATACAGGGAGTGCAGAATTATTAGGCAAGTTGTATTTTTGAGGATTAATTTTATTATTGAACAACAACCATGTTCTCAATGAACCCAAAAAACTCATTAATATCAAAGCTGAATATTTTTGGAAGTAGTTTTTAGTTTGTTTTTAGTTATAGCTATTTTAGGGGGATATCTGTGTGTGCAGGTGACTATTACTGTGCATAATTATTAGGCAACTTAACAAAAAACAAATATATACCCATTTCAATTATTTATTTTTACCAGTGAAACCAATATAACATCTCAACATTCACAAATATACATTTCTGACATTCAAAAACATAACAAAAACAAATCAGTGACCAATATAGCCACCTTTCTTTGCAAGGACACTCAAAAGCCTGCCATCCATGGATTCTGTCAGTGTTTTGATCTGTTCACCATCAACATTGCGTGCAGCAGCAACCACAGCCTCCCAGACACTGTTCAGAGAGGTGTACTGTTTTCCCTCCTTGTAAATCTCACATTTGATGATGGACCACAGGTTCTTAATGGGGTTCAGATCAGGTGAACAAGGAGGCCATGTCATTAGATTTTCTTCTTTTATACCCTTTCTTGCCAGCCACGCTGTGGAGTACTTGGACGCGTGTGATGGAGCATTGTCCTGCATGAAAATCATGTTTTTCTTGAAGGATGCAGACTTCTTCCTGTACCACTGCTTGAAGAAGGTGTCTTCCAGAAACTGGCAGTAGGACTGGGAGTTGAGCTTGACTCCATCCTCAACCCGAAAAGGCCCCACAAGCTCATCTTTGATGATACCAGCCCAAACCAGTACTCCACCTCCATCTTGCTGGCGTCTGAGTCGGACTGGAGCTCTCTGCCCTTTACCAATCCAGCCACGGGCCCATCCATCTGGCCCATCAAGACTCACTCTCATTTAATCAGTCCATAAAACCTTAGAAAAATCAGTCTTGAGATATTTCTTGGCCCAGTCTTGACGTTTCAGCTTGTGTGTCTTGTTCAGTGGTGGTCGTCTTTCAGCCTTTCTTACCTTGGCCATGTCTCTGAGTATTGCACACCTTGTGCTTTTGGGCACTCCAGTGATGTTGCAGCTCTGAAATATGGCCAAACTGGTGGCAAGTGGCATCTTGGCAGCTGCACACTTGACTTTTCTCAGTTCATGGGCAGTTATTTTGCGCCTTGGTTTCTCCACATGCTTCTTGCGACCCTGTTGACTATTTTGAATGAAACGCTTGATTGTTCGATGATCACGCTTCAGAAGCTTTGCAATTTTAAGAGTGCTGCATCCCTCTGCAAGATATCTCACTATTTTTGACTTTTCTGAGCCTGTCAAGTCCTTCTTTTGACCCATTTTGCCAAAGGAAAGGAAGTTGCCTAATAATTATGCACACCTGATATAGGGTGTTGATGTCATTAGACCACACCCCTTCTCATTACAGAGATGCACATCACCTAATATGCTTAATTGGTAGTAGGCTTTCAAGCCTATACAGCTTGGAGTAAGACAACATGCATAAAGAGGATGATGTGGTCAAAATACTCATTTGCCTAATAATTCTGCACTCCCTGTACAAGCATGGCAAGAACCCGCTCTCTTACTATACTTTCAGTTTCTATGTAATTTTACTCCTTTACCGTGGACTGCCTGCAAGACTGTCCTGGTCTCATTTTTCCCGGTGTATTTATTATTCGCATATTCTATGTTTAGTTTATCCATTGTACAGTACTGTGGAAGATATTGGCACTTTTTTAAAAATAAAGTACTAACATAAAACTTGTGTCTGGACCATATATAAAATGCCTCGGAATGGTATATAGTCATCCGCAATGAACTTTGACACCATCAAAACATTACTGGAACACAAAGTGTTGTCAGAAAGGGTCTAAACAGCAGCATTAGTCCAATAAGTGTGAATATTTACAGTTGTGTCACACCTTTATCACCGACTGATGAAGTCATTCATAATATACATTAGTCACTTAAGTGTGCTTTATATTTAGTGACCATTGGGCCATCTTTAATCATTAGCTGTCAATAGTTCATGAGTTCAGGGTGACTAAAAACGGCTATGAGTGGATTACAAATCCAAGATTAACACACATGAAATTTAAAATAGAAACAGTCAAATACAAGGCAGGAGCAAATCTTGTAAGTGCACTGTATATACTGGAATGTTCAGCAAAGCTTGTTTTGTTGTTTCAATTGTAGAAGCCCCCACTCCCCTCCAACACCACACAGCATGTAAGAGTAGATAAGATATACCTCTAAATAAAAACCATCAAGTATTATTTTATCCACGTAAGAGCTGCAGACATGCTGTATGCAGCCTTCGTAAGCCATCGTCTTCTTTTCGGTCAGTGCTGGGGAATACCCATTGAGAAACCTCTAGAGCGGCAATGGTGGCTTTCTTATGGTTCACTGAAAAGGAGAGAGGGCAGGCATGCCTGCTGCTACATTAGCTCCGTGGAGCAAATAGAAATGGAAAAATACCTACCTGGCTGAAAGCCCAGGAAGAGACCCCTCCCCCCCTCTCTCTCCAATTATAAAAAAGGCTGATTTCTACTAAAGCCAGCATCGTTATAAACAGTCAAGAAAATGACAGATTCCAGGCACATTAAGTGGTTTATATCAGAGAAGATTTAAGATTCCATGGAGGCATAGGCAGGTTACTAGTTTGGACCGCTCTTCATTGTTGCCTCGATCCTCAGCCATTGTTTGGTACATGCATTTGGGTGGCAAGTCATTTCAAGCCTTAGCTAGTAACTTCGATCATTAAATGAAGAGCCCCAATGCAGTCTATTAATATCCAGATAAACGGACGTTTATGATAATACCAGTTTCATATTAGGCAAGCATAAAACTTCTATTGCTCCAACTTAATATTATGTGGCTTCATTCCAGGGTATGGATGTAATGGAGCCACAACATGAGACCAAGAACGTTTCATCACCTTCGTTCTTCTCTGTAGCATCCAGCCTTAAAAATAAAAACATTAAAATTCCCCTCCTAACTTTAATTCTTCAAGCGTTGACAGCTAAGGAGATCTTTGCTTACTCTGGTTTTCACAACAGCTCAATCTGTTTTCTGCTACAATTAAAAGCCATAAATTCAAAAACACTGCATCCATTACTTGCAAAACCTTTCCACCATGTCCTTTGGAATAAACATTTTAAATAAAGACAATGGAAAAGGTCATAGATGCAGTCGGATTTATTACAATCAAGTATTTACAAGAAACTGGGTATTATTTCATTAGACTTCTGACCCATTACAGGCTTCATTTTGGCAGTGTATAAATTAGCCAAACTACTAGGACTTTCCATCACCGTTCTACTGTAGTTCTTAACAGATACCAACCACTCTGTCCACACACACAATACTCTTTTGCAGTTCCATTGATCTTTACTCTGTGAACTTTGACACATTACGACCATCTAACACCATTCAAGATCGACCTGCTTTCAAATGTCTACTGCTTTCAAACCCCCTTTCTCTCAGTTTACTAAGAATTTTATCAGGGTTATTGTTCATTCTCACCCATTCCATTGTGTCAAATAAAATAACGCTTCATGGAACCTATATACATACAAGTCATAAGCCATTACCCATTCCCAATACGTCATTAATCTGGGTTCTCTCTAGTACCATCTGTCTGGTTCATGCATACGGATTATTAATTTTGTTGTATGCAGCTAATAATTATAGTAGTGCTATTGTGGGTGATCCAGGGACTGTTTATTGCCTGGGCCTAAGGCTGATGCGGTCTCTGTGCTTTGGCAAGGTGTAAAGGATGCATATGTAGTTCAAATCGGCTATTTAATTTGATGATGGTATGTGATGTGATGTATGTAAATGGTCTAGCAGCATGACCACTTTAGTGCCATTAAAGAGCTTGCTTTCCCACTATTAGAGTTATACTTTAAACACCAAAACAACCTGGGCTTAATGAAGCCGTTTTAGTGTATCATGCCCATTCGGTCTCACTGCTGAATTCTCTGCCATTCAGGATTTAATCACCTTTGTTTCTGCTTATGCAGTCCTAGCCACACCTCCAGTAACTGTGCCTTACACATATCCTTCGTGAAAAAAAAAATATAGATTTTCAATCCAATGGGTTTACTTTAGATTATTTTATCTCTTGCTCTGCTAATTTAACGTTAATCATACACAGGAGGCTCCTGAAGGCTATTAACGGAGCAATAGATAGAAAATTCCAAATTAAACAGACTCTGCAATAAAGGAAGTTCAAACATTAGATCTGTCTTTACAGGAAGTGTGTAGGGAGACCATGTAGGTCACATGCAGGGGAGGTATGGCTAAGGCTGCATAAACAAAGTAATTTTGACTGAATTCAGCAGTGAGACTGCAGGGGCAATATACACACACACACACACACACACTAAACCCACTCCATTAAGCGAAGGTTCTTTGGTGCTTGCAGTGTTCCTCTAAGGTCTCCACAACATCTATTCCCATTAATTCTAGGTGATGCTGACAATACGTGCTACAACCTGTGTTTCTTGCTTACAAGCCACCCCTATCTTACCTTCTGATACACATGTATCAACGATTAGCTCTTTTCATAGCTTTCCAGCAGCTTTTCTCACTGTCTCCTGCATACTTTATCCTGTTCTTAATCCTGTTCCTAGGCTCTTACCAGGTCCTTTAAATCCTCTAATGGTCTCATTAACTTGCTAGCTGTGTATCCCAATATTCTTCAGCAACATTTTGCGTGTATGTATTATTATTTGTGCTCCTCCAATATACCTCTCTAAGTTGTTGCACCTAGATTTCATGCTCCAGTCTACCTGATTGGATAACCGTTATACCTCCCTCCATTTATTCTACTGGTCCGGATCTAATTCTTCTATGGTCCTTCCTGGTTTCTAGATCTCCCCAACCCTTGGACTTCCAGCTGTCTGCCCTGTCCTCTGATACATACTCACTCACATCTAACCACTACCACCAAAATCACATAGTTCGATTATGTAAAAGATAAGTGTGTGAGTGGTTATTAATGAAGATGTATATAAATATATATGTATCATTGGAGTGTATCTTCCTTCTTTAGACACATTTGTTCTGTATATAAACAATACAATGGCAAGCTGGCACTCTACCGAAAGATGGTGCAGGTAAAAAGAAAAATGTTGAAATATAAAGAAGAATACCACACAAAAAAAAAAAAGTTTTGTTATGGAGAAAAGTTTAATACGTTTTATTTTTGTTATAATTCTTATTTTGCCATGAGGTTAGAAAGTGCATGTGCTATATTAGGAGCTCGGGAACCACCTTCCCTTCTATGACCCTCATTCTTCATAGCACTCCTTGAATGTCATGAATGCACATTAGTTGCTATTAACAGCTTTTGTAAATGGTCTGTATATTCCAACTACTACCAACCTTTAAATGCTAATTTAACCACATGGTAAGTTATTGAGTGAGGAACAAATAAAAGAAACCAAAAAGCAGTCTTAAAGGGTCAAAGAATCCAGCATTATAAACCCCAGCCAAAAATAAGTAAGCTGTTTATTTAGCAAAACAAGACCATTTGAGTGTCCATATAATAATAATAATAATAATAATAATAATAATAATAATAGTTCAATTACTCCCATTTTAAGCACTACTATTTTAATTTCTATATAAGAATGTCCTTGAAACTCTTGGAAAATAAAGTCAAAATGATAGTGTTACTGGGATATGGGATAAAACCCATTGCACATAATTAGCAGTAAGTATTACTGGAAGAAGAGAGAAAAAACTAAAATATGATCTGCATGTTATTAATGTAATTATATACCTATCACTTCCCTCTGGAAATCCAGGCATTTGTTAGGTGGACGAGCTAATGACATGAACAGACAACTATAGAAGTAATCTATTAATATTACGCCATATCCAAAGCAGCCTCAGATTTCAGTAATCAATTAAGTGTCTTATTAAGCAGAACGATACTAAAATGTGCATTTTAATCACAAAAAGGTTAACCCATTGGAAGCTGGAGATAGTAAATGTATGTAATGTCACAAATAGGTATAGGAATGTTTTTTGTGGGCAAAGAAAGCATTTTGAAAGAGTTTGTTGCCTGCACAACTTAATTTTGTTATACAAACATTTTCAGGATAATTAAAATCCTAAATTGGCTTTTCTAGGTTCGTACCATCACAACAACAGCACATACACATTCTTTGAAACACGTATTTGTTTAACATGTCCTGATATAGCAAAATCTACCACAAGTAATTATTTTTATACCCTTTTACTAAATCATATAGGCGGTGAATTTCAGGATATTTGAAAATCCAAGAAATTGGAAATCTCAAACCATACCAGCTAATTGAAAAATTGTTTATGTCATTCACCTTTTGGGAAACAATTCTATCTTAGAATGAGATTGTATGGAGCATCACTTCATTGCAAAAGAAAAAAATAAATATGTTCTGCCTTGCAGCACTAGACTCACAGCACTAATGTATTTTGCAGATTTATGAGGGTTTTTTTTATTTTATTTTTTATACATTACGATGCAATCGTACAGCAAGTACTGGACACTTCCTCCTGTGCCTCTTAAAGGAACATTCCCGACAACCATAACAACATAATAAAAATTAGGTTATGGTGCAAGTTGGTATTTGGCACCAGCCTGCCTTTAGTTGTTAAACCATTCACAAATGGTTTAATCCCAACGTTTTGAAACCATTGTCGTTTAGCTCAGCCCTTGTAGTTTCACTATTAGATTATTGAAAGAGGAAGCCTCATATCGGTGTGCTTCTTATTGATGGAGAGCATGAGCAGAAGCTATAAGCCAATCAGTAGCTCCCCATTCACAAAATGGTTTGAGAAACTTTCATATTTTTCTCAAGCCATTTTTATGAATGGTGAGCTATTGATTGGCTAAGATCATCAGATGCCGCTTTCAGCCAATCAGCGGCACCCCTGTCCAAGGCTTCCTCTTTGAAGGATCTCAGAAGCAGAGCAGGGCTAAATGACGTTGGAATCATGACAGGCTAACACCTGAAGGTAAGCAAGTACCATAATAAATGAATTCCAATAAAGTTGTTATGGGGACAGAGTGTTCCTTAAAGTCACAAACACTATAAATCTGTGCCCACAGAAGGCACACACACACCTCTATTATATTCCTGCATGGAGAGAGAGCCATCATATGAAACCATTCACTGGCATTTTGCTTCATTAAATAAACAGTAGAGGCAAGACATTTGGTAGCATGAGAAACACTGGCAATATTGGAACATGTTTCAAATGTGTTTGTACACTACTAAATTTATTCTAATCATTGCCCCATTGGTATCCCATTTGTTTGATCAAAGAGGCCTTGGGTACGGTTATAAATTTTTAACATAGGAACAAGAAAAAATTGCACATTATTTGGTTTTATGCAACATTTAAGAGACAATGGTTAAAAATGTACGAAATGCAAGAGTTGAACCAAGTGTCTAATTTACTAAAAATTTAAAGAGCATAAGATCTCTTTTCACAGAATGACATGAGTCAATTCTTGCACTATAAAACCAATTTCGAGAGCCTTCATATATTCTAGAAAATTGCACCCATACATGTAATAACAATTATGCTAGAAGGCACTAAATGTTATTCCCAAAATACAAATGTTGCTCTAACTTGCCTTTTAAGAACATCGTTAATTAAAGCCTAATTACTTCCTAAAATTAAATATTTCATGGTACTTGACCCGAAATTCTAAAGGATTGCAAAACAAGGGCTGGTCAGATTCCCACTAAGTATCATAAACAAGGATAGTCAAAAACCACTTACAGAACAGCTGTGTTATGTTAGTCAACGTTTCTGATCCCTACGGAAGCTTCTACCGTGTGTTTGCTTGGAATCTGCTTACTAATTCTATAGATGGCTCAAGTGTCAATTATCATGTTCTATAACTAGTCACAGTATCATAGGATTATAGCCCCTTATTATTAACTAAAAGTATCAGATTGTTGGGAAAACATTTTTAAGGTTAATAATGAAATTCTCTCTCTTAAGTGCACATTTAAAAAAAAAAAAAAAAAATGCCTGACTACATGGTTAAATAATTACGTTAAGCTAAATTTTAGACAGGATACAAATTCAGTGTCTTGTATGGTTTCTGTTCTTCATTCATTAATGGGTGGAACGCGGTCTGTTATGCTGAAAATCATTATCCTAAATGAGCAAAAAAAAATTGTATGGAGGAATATCTGTGGGAGACCTGAGAAATTCAACAATAGTTTGCGAAGCAGGCTTTTGTGTGTGGCTCGAAAAAGTACGGGCCATAAACAATAAGGAAAAAAGAGCCCTGCATGTACGAGAAAGCCATCATCAAATGATTACAACTGGAAATCCAGCTACATTACCTTTTCAATGTATGCCATCATCATACACTAGAGTCTAGACAGACTTCCAACATTGTTTAGAGGTATGCATTCGGCGTACAGGAGAAGAGAAAAATAATTTTACAAAGTCAATTTAATGGTTATGTAAAAAAAGGTAGAAAGCAGATGATGAAAACGTGGATTTCAATAAGACCAGGAGGAAACACACATGAGATGGCGCAATGCATTGATGATGTTAAAATGAGGAGATGTTTACATTTTGGGTACTCTCTATGACCCTTAGTGGTCCCATCCTTTCCCCTCCCTTTTCCCTGTTTTGGTGGGTGTTTATTTTGTTTAGTTTTTTCGCTCTCTTTTTGTGTTCTGCATATTTCTTAGCTTCTAAGTTGCGCTCCGAATTGGGCATCCTCTTTTTATTGAGGTATATGTGAGATATATCAGACAATATATGAATTGACAGTTAACAATTGCCAATGAGAAATGTGCATACAAATCAGTCAAACTCATACCTCATTATTTAATTCTAATAATAAAATGAGTGTTTTTGGAACAATTGAAATGAAGCATAATAAAGTATTAATGCAGTACAATACAGGACCCTTAATGTCATAAAACAACTGTATGGAGATATTCCCACTTTTTCTAAATGATTTAAAAGGAACACAAATCACTGGATATAATCTAGTACTTTGATAAGACTTAACAGTATTAACCGTGAGCTAGATAATAGCAAGCATGGAGTTTATAGTTCTTGACATATTTTGGACCCACATATATCAACTTAAAGATTAGTATGTCCCTGTGTAAACATATTAACTGTTGAAAGGAATTTGGTTCAATGCTTGAATTGTATTTAGTCTCAAAGTGCCCTAGTGGGGCTATTGCATGGTAACTTAACCCAGATTAACAACACCTAACCAATGTGGGTCTCAGGCATGGGTGTCCGCAAGGGGATGGGGGGTAAAAGGAAGTGCTCTACCGCGGTCCGCCAGCTGAGCAGGTGAGGCGAGTTAAAGAAGGGAACAAGTGGGGAGGGAAGCTAAATGAGGCAAAAGTTGACACAGAACAAAAGGGGGCTAAAGAGGGCACAGGAGGGGATCAAAAGAGGGCACAGAAGGAGATGAGCTAAAGGGGGCAAAAGAGGACAAAAAGTGAAGGCGGGCTAAAGAGTACACAGGAGAAGGGTAAAATAGGGCACAGGAGGTGAAGGGGCTAAAGAATTCAAAGAAGGTGAAGGGGGACTATAGATGGCACAGGAGGGGATAAAAAGAAGGGCACAAAAGAGGGAGGTTAAAGAGGGAACAGGTGGGGATCAAAAGAAGGGCACAGGAGGGGAAGGGAGCTAAAGAGGGGAGGGGGCAAAAGAATGGCACAGAAGTTGAGGGGGCCTAAAAAGGGCACAGGAAAGGAACTAAAGAAGGGAACAGGATGGAAAGGAGGCTAAAGAAGGCACAGGAGGTAAGGGGACAAAAGAAGGGCACAGGAGAAGGAAAAAAGAAATGCACAGTAGGTGGTAAAATAATGGCACAAAAGGTGGGTCAAAAGGAAGGCAAAGAAGGGCATTGAGAGGGCCTAGGGGGTCCCAAAGACACACAGAGGTGCTGGGGGGGGGCGGGGGCAATAGACACACAGAAAGGCTGTGGGGGAGAAACAGACACACAAAGGGAAAAAAAAGTCTGCTGGCCGCAGCAGCCAATCTGCCAGCCAACCTCAACAGCCTGCCAGCCACAGTAATTAAGGTGAGAAGAGCCAGAATGGGCTGAATGGGGGCCAAAGAGACCCCTCTCCAGGACCCATTAGATTTAATTGTAGTCTCTAATGGGGCCTTGAGGGAACTCTAACATATAGTTTACAAATTTGTGCAGTAAATATTTGTAAAAACATTAAATAAAACGGGACCAGCCAGGGGTGTTTAATGCTCTAGGTGTGCCCCTGTGTGCTCGAGCACAACATAAGAGATCACAAAGCCCTCCCATTGGCTAAGTAAAATATTAAGGATACCAGGATGCCCGAATAAAGAATTATTAGCTAAACAAAACTTAAAAAAAAAAAAAAAAATTGGAATCAAGAGAGTTACTCTCTCTGTGGCCCAGGCATGTGTAACTGCAGTCTGAGGCTTAAACGGAAACCCCAATGCCTGAAGGAATGATGTGGTCTCAGTCAAAGAGGACAGCCTCAATATGGAACTGTTCCTGGTAACAGTCGAGGATCTTGGTGCCAACCACCGATACCCTACACCTGCCCAAAGTTGACGAGTTACTGGACCTAAAAATCTTTTAGTCCTGGAAAAGGTGAGATGGAAAGATTCCCTGTACAACTGACAGAATATGATTTTGTCTGAAAATGACATCAGATAATTACATCTTGGGAAGCTAATGAAGGAGCCTTTATTAAATTATTAATGTAAAATTTTTTGATCACACCTGATTTTTTTTGGCATGGGTAGGTGGAGGGAGTAAAGTGGTGATGCATTGAACATGGCGTGGTCAAATCAGTAGAATCCGTGTGCCCTTGATTTTGATGTTGGCTTGTTGGCTATGGTCATCCAGTAAGTCCATTTTCAGTGTTAAGGCAAATTGAGATACCTCACGTTACAGGGTTTCTCTCACAGCAGACACGTCTTGATGTATTTCTAGGATATCTTTTTCAGAGGTCTGCATCCGAGCAATCACCACCTGAACATCTATACAACAGCCTTGAGCAGGTATAGATTTGCTGCAAATAATGGTTTAAGATCCTGTAGGAGTTTGTGAATGTCCTGCTCAGTGCCCATATGCCAGTCTCAGCTTGCACTGCCAGGGAGGAAAAGGCAAATAAAAGGCTAATAAGATAATTGGTTAAACAGGGCATGGTCTACATCTCATTTGAATATCATGGGTTCACTGAGTGAACCTGGTGAATAATGAAAACCCAACTGGAGTACAAACTGACTTCAGAGTAAAGAATGTTATAGTACTTTTCAGAAAAATCTTTAAAAAAAAAAAAAAAAAAGAATTCTGATGAATCAAAATACATCAGTTTATTTTTGCATCACATCAGGCAGTTTCTTTTGGATACATGGATCCATTTCAGAAAAATACTTTACATGGTTCCCACCTCTGAACACAAAAGGCAAAGAGGAGTCCCCTTGTTTCTTTTAATCAACCGTTTAAAGGACCACTATAGGCACCTAGACCACTTCAGCTCAATGAAGTGGTCTGGGTGCCAGGTCCATCTAGGGTTAACCCTGCCTGCTGTAAACATAGCAGTTTCAGAGAAACTGCTAGGTTTACATATGGGTTAATCCAGCCTCTAGTGGCTGTCTCATTGACAGCCGCTAGAGGCGCTTCCGCACTTCTCACTGATTTTCACAGTGAGAAGACGCCAGCGTCCATAGGAAAGCATTGAGAATGCTTTCCAATGGACTGTCTGAATGCGCGCGCGGCTCTTGCCGCGCATGCACATTCAGCCGATGACGGGGAAAGGAGACGGAGAGTTTCCAATGCCAAGGGAGCCCGGCGGTGGAGAAAAGGTGAGTAATTAACCCCTTCCTCACCCTAGAGCCCGGCGGGAGGGGGACCCTAAGGGTGGGGGGGACCTAGAGACCCTATAGTGCCAGGAAAACGAGTAAGTTTTCCTGGCACTATAGTGGTCCTTTAATTATATCCCTTAAAAGGGGGTAAAAACAAACATTTTGATGAGTAATTGAGGTTTAAATGGTATGAATATGTTTCGGTAGCATGAAGAGAACAATTTCTGTTAAACTATACCACGGAAATAAACTACCTTATGTTTCAACATAAATGAAATTAGTAAAAATGTCCTAGTTCTCATTCAACCACGTGCAAAGGTTATAAGAGATGGCTACAGATGCAGCAACTCTTTTCCATATAGGACATTTCTCATTGGACATGATAATAGCTTTACTAATTTACTAAAGATTTAAAGGGCTTAAGATCTCCTTTCACATAATGACAGAAGCCAATTCGTGCACTTCAATTCTTGCACAATTGTAGCATGCTCCACAGGGAACTGTAACGAGAACTGTGAGTGCAGCGACAATGAATTATACTTTTACATCTGAAAACAAAGCACTCACCACACTTACAAAATACAAAAGGAAGATGCTCACAGAGAAAAGGTTAAAAAGTCGGGAAAACCTACAACCTTTGGGCATATTACAACACTGCGTCACTACGTCAACTGCAAGCGAATTAATATCCTACTCTTGGAAATAAAGCTATGGACATTATGGAAGTCAGAAAAAACATCATATTTCTGGCCTTTGTAGTAAATCAATTTTACATTTTCTCCTAGCAAGAACATTTAGTAGATACTTTTGCTCTTATACTGGAACATAGTAAACATGTAAGGGGTTTAATACAATGAGGGGAAAAAGTATTTGATCCCCTGCAGATTTTGAACGTTTGCCCACTGACAAAGAAAAGATCAGTCTATAATTTTAATGGTAGGTGTATTTTAACAGTGAGAGACAGAATAACAAAGAAATAAAAAATAATTCCAGAAAAACGTTATACATTGATTTGCATGTCAATAAGTGAAATAAGTATATGACCCCTTTGACTTGGTACTTGGTGGCAAAACCCTTCTTGGCAATCATGTTCTGTAATATACTGAAACAGAGCATGATCTCCTCCCTTAACCCCTTAAGGACACATGACATGTGTGACATGTCATGATTCCCTTTTATTCCAGAAGTTTGGTCCTTAAGGGGTTAAGAGACTGGGCTGCAGGGCAGTATTTCAACATGATAACGACCCATAACACACCTCCAAGACGACCACTGCCTTGCTAAAGAAGCTAAAGGTAAAGATGATGGACTGGCCAAGCATGTCTCCAGACCTAAACCCTATTGAGCATCTGTGGGGCATCCTCAAAACGGAAGGTGGAGGAGCACAAGGTCTCTAACATCCACCAGCTCCGTGATGTCGTCATGGAGGAGTGGAACAGGACTCCAGTGGCAACCTGTGAAGCTCTGGTGAACTCTGTGCCCAGGAGGGTTAAGGCATTGCTGGAAAATAATGGTGGCCACACAAAATATTGACATGGTTATCCAGGCTGTACACTCATTGTAGCAGAGTGTCATCTTTTCAGTGTTGTCACATGAAAAGATGTAATAAAATATTTACAAAAATGTGAGGGGTGTTCTCAAGTACATGAGGGGTGTACTCATGTATATGACATTTGTCCTTTAACATTGTCACGGGAGTCGTAACCCACACACACAGGAAAGAGGAAACCTCAAAAGGTGGGTCCGAAAGACGTATTACCGAATCTTAGAATGGCCGGACTTAACGTAACTATACAACAAGAAACAGGGTCAAGAATAATCAAGGACAGGAATACTCAGAGTCAAGACAAAGCCGAGGTCAGGATACCAGAAGTCACGAGTCAAATACGAAGCTGGGGTCAGGATACCAAAAATCACAAGTCAAATACGAAGTCGGGGTCAAACACAGAAAATCACAAGGGAAACACTAGGAGCACTAAACGAGGTACTAACACACACCACGATAGAGAAATAAAGGGGGGCTAAAACAAGCCTTAAATAGGCTTACCTATGTTCTGATAGGTCCACATCATCACTGCAATCCAAAACATACATCACGTCTACACAATATATATATATATATATATATATATATATATATATATATATATATATATATATATATATATATATATATATATATATACCCTGCCGCGTATTTTAGTCAGACCGCGCGGCTGGAGGAGGTCTGCTAGGATCGAGGGAGGAGAGTGTCCCTCAGTGTGCCGAGCAGACACGGAGCGGTTGGACCGCGCGGCGCAGCGGAGGCAAGTAATGCCACAAACGTGACACTTTTTCTACTACCCCAAGTAATGGAAGGGTTTATTTTTCTTTAACATTTGCTGGAAATGTTGATCTGACATATCTCACCTACGGTAAGTACCATGGATAGTTACCACGTAGTTTTATATTTCAAACCATTTACCAAATTATTTGTCATATTTAAGTTTAGAAACAATCAGAAATTTAAAAATAATAAGCATATAGATGCCAACAGTTTAAGTTATGTCCATGGAGTCTTTGTATATTTAAAATACACCACTAGGTGTCTACAACATTTTGAAAATCTAGATCTGTTTTCAAGAATTTCATATCACTTTTCATCTGGTATTAAAATAAAAGATGTCATGAATACACGTATAAACAAAACATACTGCATCAAAATGTGTTAGGCGAATATATTTAGGCCTTTACTATGTGAAAATAAGATAGTGAGACCAACATTTAAAAACTAAAACAGTGTTCTTATTAATGAAGGTGGGTATGTCATATAGGGACACATATTTAACACATTAATTATAACATTTTTGGCTTTGGCTGTTATTTTTTAAATTGTGATATGGCATACTGGCATGCAATAATCTGGTATTAATGTTTTAATCTTTAGTTTTAATTATCTGCAATTTTATGTGCATTCTGATTTATTGAATTTTTCTGTTTCAAAACTTCAATGTTACCATTAAGACAGTCATTCTATAACCCCATGTTGCAGTGCTTCCCCCCCGTCCCCAAGTTTCATCTACTTCTGAAATCGGTCAGTTTACTGGCTTCTTTTTATCTTAAATGGTTTGTCAATTAGATTTTATATACTCATTGTACTGCTCTGCAGAATAGGTCATTGCGATATAATTAATGACAATCCGGGTATGTTGGTATTGTAAAACACATGAATATATATGGAGCAATATATTTTTACATAAGAGGCATTGTGAGATTTGCCCCACAACCACCATCAGCAGAAAGCAATTATATGTTCAAATTGTTTTGGTCTGATTCTTTCAAATAAAGTCTTTTGGTTGAGGTGGGAAAAAAAAAAAAAATCACTTTTTCAGTTAAACGTTAAAAAAAAAAAAAGATATACATTAAAAAAAGATGTATAGTGCACATACAGAAATACAAACACGTCTAAATTTCTTTTTTTATGTATCTATATTAAGGAAAGTCCTTCATAAGCTACTATGAAAGCCACGCACTAATAGCCAGAGAACCAATGCATGCTGAATCTTATAAAAAGAAGGCAAATTTAGATTTATACCCTTTACCCACAGGAAACAGAGACATTCAGTTCTGTCATCACAATCATATTAACGCTATGCAAGCATTGCATCTTTGGTGGGGGAGGTTTTTTAAACGAAGTACTGAGAATCATTCCTTTCTAGCTTATAGATTATTGGCCCAGAATGTCAATGGTCCATAAAAGATTAAACTAAAGTAAAACGTGTATAAAATCTAGTGTTGGAAAGAACAAACGCTTACCTCGTATTCTAGGTGTTCTCTCTTAACACTGTGAAAACACAGATGTGAAAACACACACACACACACACACACAAAAAAAAACACATTTGTTTCTCTTTTGAAGATAATCATTCGTGGATTTGCACGAATAATTAAATTCTGAAATATTGGAGTAATTTTATAACATTAATAAAGACAAATAAGCACAGTCCAGTTAATTGCATAATTAGGTTTACAGTTATTATATTCTAAATACTTACTGGGCGGATAGTCAAATTACATATACAAATTATTTGTGCTAGAGGGTTAATTGGAGATTAATTTGTTGGTTTCAGGGAGTTTAATCAGTAGGTGGGTAATCCTAAAATTTATTTGGGGCCTCTATCAATTCAGAAGTTTGCAGAGAGTGCATTACACCCAGCTTTTTGAATTTCTGATTGCATCTAATGTAAACAGAAGCCTTACGTAGGGCCTCTCTGTTATGCCTATTTTTTATTTTTATCAAAGTTGTGTTTGTTTAAAGAACTCCACACCTGCTTCCCACCTGCCCGTTGTGTCCTGCGTTAGCCGTCTGTGTTATCGTACATCTTTTGTTCCTGTTGTGGTTTTGCAATTAAAAAGAGATTTACTTTGTCCACTAGCAGTACAACCTCCGCTGGCAGAATGATACAACGAGTAAAAGAATTGGGGTTTTCCCAGTATATCATTTGCAAATTAGCCCACCCTGTAACCCCGGTGTAGTATCTTTTCATTGCAAGGGAATTCCCAATTAATGGTCTGGACAATGCATGCTATTCAGAGTCAAATCCAAACCCTGACACAATATCTTCATAGACATGAATAAGATCAAATATGGAAAATCTCACTTTACTGTAAACTCAACATGTTTATTATTATTATTATTATTATACAGGCACAGTTACTGAACCCTCATTTAACCCAGCATTTAATATAGCAGCCAAAATTTGCTTTTCCCAGAACATTAAATTCCATAATGTAAAATTTGCTTTAACTGTTTGAATGCAAAATTTTGTGTTTTCAACCCCTGTTCCATTCTGCACAGAAATGCCGCATGGAATGAAATTATATGCATTTTGGCAAATGTTGAGATGTGTCCCAAGAGCAAATTTCAGTACAAACCATCTTTACTAAAGGGACACTAAAGTCACCAGAACAATTCTGCTTAAGGACGCTGTTTTGCTGTATATATCATGTCCCTGCAGTCGCACTGCTCAATTCTTGGCCATTTAGGAGTTAAAACACTTTGTTTATACAACCCTAGACACTCCTCTTTGCATGTGATTTGCACAGCCTTCCTAAACACTTCCTGTAAAGAGTCAGCTAATGTTTACACTTCCTTTATTTTAAATTCTACTTAACTTAGATTGTCTCATCTCTTGCTCTGTTAATAGCTTGCTAGTTCCAGCATGAGCATGTCTTGTATGTAACTAAAGTTAAATTTAAAATCAGGAGATAAAGTAAGTTACATCAGATTGAAAATGAAACTATTTTGTTTTCATTCAGGTTTTGTCAATCACAGCCAATGGTGTGGCTAGGGCTGCATAAACAGAAGCAAAAGTGATTTAACTCCTACATGGCAGTGAATTGAGCAGTACAATTACAGGGGTATGATATATACACCCAAACTGCTTCATTAAGCAAAAGTTGTTTTGGTGACTATAGTGTCCCTTGAACTTGGCAGTTGTGTACGTAAGGTATAAACTATAACTATAACTTTTAAAAGTTTCCGCCAATCCTTATATTTGCTCAATACACAGAACTGGCGGTGGTCTTTGCACCCACCCATGGATTTTTCTTCAGAAACCAGTTTGTTTGAGAAATCCATACGGTCTTTTTTATTACAAAATTACAGAATTCTAATTAAGGATGTAAGCCCAAGCCTCTCTTTTACTTATATGTGTCCGCCTGTAGGTTGTACAGCGTGTCTCTGCCACTTCCAACAATAAAAACACATTTAATGTATACCGCAGGCTTCCATTAAATTTGTTATGGTTCTAGTCAGCCTAATATAGATTGTGGTAACACGGTAGAAGGTAAATATACTTTGTTCATGAGTGTTTTTTTTTATTTTGTCTATACCTCATTTGTAGTATAACCAAGGCCAGATTAAGAGCCCAGTGGGCCTGGTGCTGACAATTATGATGGGGCCTAATTACAGAAACTTATCGACAAAAAACACTAAAACATTCATACCTCTTAAGAGTCATGTATCTGATGGAGTTGGGGTTGGAGGGAAACTCAAAGGATGCAGCTATAAGAAAGCATACTATATGCTAATCTCTTTATCTAATTAATGCTTTTCATCTTTCAAGTAAATCCATACCCCATGGGCGTGGTAAAAAGTTTGTACCACTTACGCAAATCACGTGACCAGAACTGCCAAAAGGGGCGAACATGCCCAAAAAGGGGGCATGTCTGTCCAAAGAATTGGAAGCCAGCCTGGAATCAGTGTCCCTGTGCATCACAGTGTCAATGTTCCCATGTCACCCAGTCCCCTAGTCTCCCAGTGTCTGTGTCCCCATTTCTCCCAGTGTCCCCATGTCTCAGTGTGTCCCATGTCACTAGGATACTAGGGGACACTGAGAGACCCGGGGACACTGAGAGACATGGGGGCACTGAGAGACATTGGGTCACTGGTGATTACAGACATGGGGACACTGGGAGACATGAGGACACAGACATTTGGGGACACTGGGAGAAATGAGGAGACAGACACCAGGGACACAGACATGGGGACACAGACACTAGGAGACATGGGGACACAGACACTAGGAACACTGGCTGGGAGGCATGGGGACACAGACACTTGAGGACACAGAGACATGGGGCACTTGTGGACATAGACATGGGGACACTGGGAGGCATGGGGACATTGAGACATTTGGGGACACTAAGGACACAGAGACATGGGGACACAGACACTGGGAGACATGGGGACACTGAGACACTAGGGACACTGGCTGGGAGACATAGGGACACTGGGAGATATGGGGACACAGACACTAGCTGGGAGTCATGTGGACATTGAGAGACATGGGGACACAGACACTAGCTTGGAGTCATGGGAACACAGAGACATGGGGCACTGGGAGACATGGGGACATTAAGGACATAGAGACATGGGGACACAGACACTGGGAGACATGGGAACACTGAGACACTAGGGACACTGGCTGGGAGACATGGGGACATTGAGAGACATGGGGACACAGAGACACGGGGACACAGAGACACGGGGACACAGAGACACGGGGACACAGAGACACGGGGACACAGAGACACGGGGACACAGAGACACGGGGACACAGAGACACGGGGACACAGAGACACGGGGACACAGAGACACGGGGACACAGAGACACGGGGACACAGAGACACGGGGACACAGAGACACGGGGACACAGAGACACGGGGACACGGGGACACAGAGACACGGGGACACACAGACACGGGGACACAGACACGGGGACACAGACACGGGGACACAGACACGGGGACACAGAGACACGGGGACACAGAGACACGGGGACACAGAGACACGGGGACATGGGGACACAGAGACACGGGGACACAGAGACATGGGGACACAGAGACACGGGGATACAGATATTGGGAGACTAGGGGACACTGGGAGCCATGGTGACACAGACATTTGGGGAAACTAAGACACTAGGGACACTGAAAGACATAGGGACACAGACACCAGGGACACTGGCTGGGAGGCATGGGGACACAGACACTTGGGGACACTGGGAGACATGGGGCACTTGTGGACATAGATATGGGGACACTGAGACATTTGGGGACACTGGGAGACATGGGGACACTAAGGACACAGAGACATGGGGACACAGACACTGGGAGACATGGGGACACTGATACACTGGCTGGGAGTCATGGGGACACAGAGACATGGGGACACGTCTCTCTGCTGCCTTTCCCCCCCATCCTTCACATACCTGAGCTTTAGTCTGTCTCTGCAGGCTGGGAGCTGCTGTCTGGACTCTCTGTGCTGTGTAGCTGCTCCCCCGCGGATCAGTGAGTAGAGAGAGGCAGGGTGCCTCTCTCCACACATAGTGACCCCTACTGGCCGGTGCTGGTTGTAACGGATCGCCTGGCTCCCCAACTGGGTACCTCCGTTGAAGGATGCTCCTAGCACTTACAGAGGACTCCAAGCACTCCGTAGACACCACAACCACCATAGACCGTCTCCGTCTCCTACCCACCCTGGACCTACGACAAGGCTCCAGGTTCCAGTGGGTGAACCTCTCCTCCAAGAGAGTGAAGTGAGCCTAGAAGTGATTATCCAAGGGAGCATGCAGAACATAGCAATCCCTTGTAGTGATATAGCAATTCCCCAATAAGAGACAGGACTCTAGATTGAGGGTGAAGAAGAACTGACTGTGCTGGCACACCCAGCCTGATTTTTATTACGGTCTGGTACATACAGTGACCGCCCACAGGGAGGTATAAAATAACCAATCAATCCGTACAATACACACAGACACTCCCACACAAAATCCTCCCCTCTGCCTGTAATATGATTACTGAACACAATGGGTAATCTCATTATCACAGGCAGAGGAATACAGTTTTATAAAACATATCACAGGGACCCCAAAACATGCAATAACCCCATATAAAGTATATCCTCAGAACCAGGGGATCTGGGTGAACCACATATCCAAAATTCACCCAGATCCATTCAGTAGTTTGGAAGATACAGTTTAATGCAGATTCCGCAGAACATATACAGATTATATAAAAAATAATTACTGTATAATGTGTCCCCTGTTGTATAGTGTAAAACTACTGCACGATGTCTTTGTGTACCAAATACCGTCGAGGTGGCACCGTGTAGAAAAGTCACAACAATATTTGTGAGTTAAAATGGCCACCATCCATTGTTCTCACCATGTGCTTCATCCATTGTTCTCACCATGTGCCTCTGATACATGAAATGGTGGCCACCCAGTAACTCCACAGTATGTCTCCAGATGGTTCTTAAAGGGCCAGTAGCAGCATAATATAATACAACATGCCCAAATCAGTTATTTCAAAGTACAAATTTACCAGGGGCCATAGTCAGCAGGTAGGAGGCGGGCAACCAGGCTCCTCCAAAAAGCAGTGGCGAAGTTACTTTCGCCACACTGGTATTGCAGAGTAATCTCCGTTTATACGGAGAAAATTATTTGCATTTGTATTGCTGGTATTACTGCAGTGCCATCATGGCCAGGCAGCCTCCAATACTAGCTGTGCCTTAAAATACCAGTCAGGTGGTAAACCTAAGAGTAGTCTGTAAAAAAAAAAAATATATATATTTTTTCTTTTTTTAACAATGGGCCTATTCCATGGGCCTGGGCCTGGAGCTGCAGCTCCATCAGCCCCTATGTTAATCCGGCCCGGAGTATAACTAGGAGGCACAGTATGCAATGACATCCCAAATGTAAATACATTTGCATGTGATGTCATAAAGACGCGAAAACCTTTTAAATAACTCTGCTTTTGTTTCTAAAAGTGAAATGTTTAGTTGGGCTATAGCACACTTTTTGTTGATACATTACAAACCGACCTGTGTATGTGTTTTGTTTATTTCCCTCCTAGGGACCTGTTCGGTCTTCTGATCCCTCAATGTCATATACCGAAAATGGATGGGCTATAGAGATGATGATTATGTCATACACAGGCTTGTGCTTAGTAGGGGCATCTTAATATACAAGTTCGCCCAAAGTTCTAGTAACACGGAAGATTGCTCCCTACGTTCGACTTTTCACTGTAAACACGATGTACTGGTAAAGTCACTTTAATTGCCATTGGCAGGAAACCCTAAAATCCCCAAGGGATTGTTTCAGTAACCTAGAAAGAATCATTGAATGTGCTTTTGGAAATCTGTTTCAGCATGAAATCCCAGGTGGACATTTATCCTTTACTGTTGGAAGTTGTAGAACAGGTTGTTTATCATCCAGGTACACAACTAGGCCATGCAGCGCCTATTTTATCAGAGAAATTGGTTTTATTTTTCAAACGTCATTCTACTAAAGCAAAACCGTTTTAGAGGGAAAAATTAAACTGCCTGTTTTCCTTAAAATCTACCCTTGCCTGTTCTCGATTACAGTAAATGTAGATAGAGCAGTCAAGAATTACACTCTACAGTCACCCTCAAAGCACAAATAGGGTTATTTACTAAAGTGGGAATTTAAATGCATTAATCACTAACCTGCCCATTTCGTTTAACCTGTTAGAGCAAGGTTGGCACTTTGTCTGGAATCATTCATTCCAGCCCATCTCCTCACTAATTTATTTACAGGAACTTCTATACGCTCCATAAAATTGTACAGCCATCAAACTTAAATTCACCCTTGCTACATTTTTCCTCCTTGCTCACTTTGGGTTACCGATTCAATTATGTTGTCGCGATTATTACGGTTTGAATGTATTATGTGTCAAATGTCTCCGAAGAGCTGCATTGTGTTAACAGTAAGTGTTTCACAGAATAAAGTATAGACAAACTAACAAAAAAGTAAGGACAGCTCTGCACAGGAAACCTAAACCTGGCACATTTAACGCTTTTTATAAAGTATATAGCAAGATGGCCTGCGAGTTTACAACATATAGGAGGTTTTGGGAAACAAGACAAAATGCAGCAGATTTAAACCAGTACAGTTCCTAATGAGTATGCAGATCAGGTTTGATTTCATTTTTTCCTTTATTTCTGATCGCACTAACACCATATTAGCCAAATAATATGTGATCATATGCAGTGTTTTTGTATATAATATGTATCGTATATAATATGTATCGTATATAATATGTATCGTATATAATATGTATCGTATATAATATGTATCGTATATAATATGTATCGTATATAATATGTATCGTATATAATATGTATCGTATATAATATGTATCGTATATAATATGGGAAATTTAAATTGCAGGAAGGAACTAGATTTTCTAAACTCTTGGATTAAGATGTTTTTGTTGAATACACAGATGGAAAGGCAGCATGGTTTGCTATGTGGACAAAGTAACCATTTGCCTAAAACTGCTGTTGACTCTTTTTTATCCAATTCATACCCGATTATGGGATTTTAACCTGGATAGTTAGCAGACAGGGGGCCAAAAATCACAGTTTGCACAGGCTTCCAAGTTCTTTTACCCATGATGGGTGGGTTGTGTACACCTGGGATACATCCCAGGGATAGGTAGTGGTGGTAAAAGTGACGCTATAAAATAATAAAGTTAACAATGAAGGATAAACGTTGCCAACATGTTAACACCAACCAATTCTCTTTCTTCACATGTTGCGTTTGTGCAAATAAGTCTTCATCAGTTAAATAGTATATTATATTGAATTATCCCAGTGTCCCTTAAAGCGACATATATATATATAATAAAACACCGGAATTTGTTTTGTTAATGATGTATTTATTATAAAGTTATAGATTACTATTGGAGTACTCCATGAGGCATCATTTAAACTGCAATATAACAAAACAATACAAGTTGTGACAGTTTCAGTGGCAGGAAACAATGAAGGGGGGGGGGGGAGAGAAAACATTTAATTGAAGATGGTTGGTGTTGGCAGATGACATTCTTTTGGGCTTTTAAAGTCAACATTTCCCTTTTGAGTTAAAATGCACAGAGAGCTTAATTGGAGTTATTCACTTAACTGAGGGCAGTGAAGAATTAACAGGGGGATTGAAATGTCTAGGTTAAATTAGCAAACATGAAAAGAATCGCCAACTGGCTATTTTGCCTAGAATTTGAAATTTCCAGGTCAATTATCTACAATTCCTGGTTCAGTTTGATAAACCCCAGATAAATGAACACATTTTATAGATGGTAGCAATACGGTATTTATTATAAAAATAACTCGAATGTGCTAGTGGAAATTTGTGAACATAGCGGCACTCGACACACTATAAGTGACACCATGACATTTTAAAGAACTGTAGAAAAACTTTTTTTGTATTTTAAACACAAACACATATAAAGTGTATATTTTTATTGGATGGTGGAGTTTGGATGTTTTCCATACAGATTAATAAAATAATCTGCAACTTCCAAAAGAAAGAGTGGAACAAGATAGTGTATACATGACAACGTGTAGTTTCCAATTATAGCCTATTGTGTAAACTTTTAATGAAAATGTACAATTCTTATTCTGTGTTTCTGTAGAAGTACAATGAATGTAAAAGCTCAACAGACCTAGTACTGGTTATGGGATTCCAATAACTCATAATGTCATTATGTAGTAGTCGCATTGGAAGCAATGGAAATCAGGACTGGCTAAGAATTATCAGATCTGGTTAATTTGGTAGGAAATGTTTTTAGTGGGCAGTGGGGAGGTTACATTTCTGTATTTTATGATAATACAAAACAAAACAAAAAGGGGGGAGTGCGAGGGGGAGTGGGGAGGTATCCATTTACATTCATTACTGAGTTATTAGCACTTTCTATTCCCACTGAACGGATATTGTGGGTATAAAAATGACCTTTTGTTAAGTCTTCTCATCATGTCCAGTAACATGCATCACACCCTAGAACGTAATGAGAGCACGTGATACAACACAGTAACTACCCTAATAAATGCCTTCTAATTTCCCATGTGATGTCAAACAGCAGCTTGACATTGCTAAGATCACACATTAACTACATTTGGCAAGGTCAAATCATTGCATCTTTGCCTCAGGCAGACAGAATATGTATCAATTGCAACATGGTAAAGAGAGAATACAGTGCACACACACAGTCATTGGACAAGCACACAAATAGACAAATGCAATCATTACCATGTAATAAATCAATGGTCATTAACAATGCCATTTAAATGAAGCAGCACCAGATTCCTCTTCTACAGAGTGGACTGGGATTAGTTTAGCTCGGGGGAGGATGATGTCTTAAAGGGGCACTGTCATTTTCCAGGGTATTTAACATTATGTTTACTTATCCATATATTTAAGAAATATGTATATGTGCGATATGAAAAATTAAATGTAGAAAATAGAAAAAGACATCTCTTTAACCTGCAATTGGGCGCCTCCATCTTAGCTCTCTATCAGACATGGTAGAAGCTTTGTGTTTAGCACCTGATAGCATATAGGGAATAGGAAAAATTAATCAACGCTTCTGTTTCTCCTCTTCTTTTACAATATTTCCCCTTTTCTCGCCTTGTTTAAACTGGACTGAGGCTTCATGTGTTAAATCTTTAATATAAATTTAAGAAAACATGCATCACATGACAACTGACCGTTAACACAATAAAGGGGACTTTCAATATTGTATTCAGTGTTGTAACATTCCAAAAGTAGTGACGTTGCCCTTTAACAACCAAAACGCCTAACTAGGAGTCATCCTAAGCAAGATATACTTTAGGGGAGCTCAAGTAAAAAAAAAAATGCTTTAAAAGTTTGGCAGAAGCATTAATACTTCTCAAAGTCACGACTCTTGTCCAATGGATTTTTTCTGACCCCAGTACCATGCATTAAGTTATACTTAATTAACCCTTTCAGTGCATGCAACACTATTCTGTTATGTCTATGAAATTCAGGGTTACTTTGTCAGTGCTTGTAATGTAATTGATCCTCAAACTGTAATAACTAACTCACACGTTATTTACATTACGTTCTGCAAACAGTCATTTGGAAAGAGAGGTGATAACTTTAGGTCCTGTTTTTGGAGTAATCTATTCCGAATCTCAATGTTTGTACTTAGCTAGTTTTGTGTTTGCATACTTTTTAAATCTGTAGGAAGCGGAGAGATTGCTTTTGTAGGTAAAATAATAAAACCACTTTAAATAATGATCTGTTCATCCCCTGACTTCTGTTAGGAAATTGTACAATTTTACAATAAGCACCTTAGCCATTTTTCTAAGGGGCAAACATCAGGAAAAGCTATGAGACATTTTTTCTTTGTTTTAAAGGTTCCTAGAGTAGATTGCTACAGGAGGGATGCAAAGGTGTATTAGAAAATATCTGAATTGTGTTAGAACTTCCAGTTCAACATTCAGTTTGTTGTTCCATTAATGAAAACGCAAAGAACTACAGATCTGCTTTTATATAATGTTACCTTTATATTTAAGGGGTTGGATTGCCAAAAAAGAGAGCTGCTTTGTATGTTACATTTTATTTAACCAATGTTTCTAATTTGTGAGTGGGATTATTTTGGCAAATTCAGAATATTGTCACTTTATTTACCATTATCATTTGTAAAATCCTGCAATTTTTAATGTTCCAAAACATCACGTTGCTTGTAATTACATGCTAAACTGTGGAGAAAATTCTCAACTAATTATGTGTAGCCATGCATACTTTAACCAAATTCTTACACTATTTTAAATATCTGTAGCTCTTTAAATAATGGAATACAAATGTACAGTAACAAGTATTTGGCATGGCAGCCTATGTGTAATAGTATTAACATTTAGAACAGGTAAAGGGGCAGATCACAATTCGTAAACAACATCATTGACTACAAAAAAAAAAAAAAAAAAAAAGTATAAAATGTAGTTCTGGTCTGAGTATGTTATACATAGAATTTGTTTTTACACCAACCATATGCAGTTCAAGGTTCATGTATTGAAAGATTCACTTGTGTTAGACAAAACAGGTCTCACAGAATGTAGTTTCCCAATAATGACAATGCAATGTATGACACACAGTCTTGTACCGATAATGTTGAAAGTATATGCAAGCAAAAATGCATATAAATAAATTGCTCATGCTAAAGCATTAGCCACCTTGATATATGTCATTAGCCACGTTAATACGCAAATTGGCAACAAAGAGGAGTATTAATGAATCACTGGTGTTAATGACTGTGCACAGGGGGGAAAGAGGGCGCTTTCCATAAAATTCATTTCAAGCCATAAAATCTCTAATGACACAGGATGAAACGGAAATGGCAAGTTGGAGATCACCGAGTAACCTGGAGTTTTTTTTTTTGCAAAACTTCCATTTAAAAAAAAAAAAAATACAAAAATATATATATTATAGTCCAGATTATTTTAACAGGGATGAGGCGTTAACCCTGTAATTGCCAGTTTTTTTTTTTTTGTTTTTTTTTTTAATATATATAAAAATCAGACAAAATAACTTCAGCAAGTGTCTGGCAGGGTATGGGTTAAATGAATAGGTGTTAAGCATGTGCTAAAGTTTTGCATCTTGCTGAATCCATGGTTTAATAGGTTGTCATAAAGGCTGTACAGGAGGATCCAGCTCTGATTTATACACCTGTATGCATGCTTTTAGCAAACACTGGCATATGGTGATAATGACACAGCAAGCCTGGTGTGTTTACATTGTTAAAACTAGCAGCTGCTATGGGCTTTTATCTGAGATCCAGCTAACTGGCCTCTCCATCTATGGATGTACAGGTAAAGAAACAAACAAAGTTACAGTGTGATAAACTCTATTAAATCTGCAACGTGACATGCAGTATCCTGACAGTCAGTTACTCATCACAGCTGGTACAACATCTAAACAGCATCTTCACAAATCACTCAGGTCCATCTTAAAAAACACAGAAAAAAAAGCCAACACATCATGCTGTTAGTGTTAAGGTGGACACATAAAAGGCATTAGCTTGGAAGCCAAGTGGTTAACACTACTGTCTTGCCAAAAAACACATATTGGCAGGAGAAGCAAATGGAAATAGATATGAGCAGCTCAATTAAGAAACCAGGAGACAATGCTATAACATCATACTTGATTATTTAATTTTTGCACTACCTTACTACTGCAGCGGTGTTTAGTTCATGTTTTTTCATTTATTTGTTATTTTTTTTTAAGTGAGGGCTGCATGTTTTGAAAAGCCCAAGAGCAAAATAATTGAATTAAATAATATGGGATATTTTGTAAATCACCAAAGCTCAATGTCAAAATACATGATTGCATGGCACTCCCCCATTACCTAAGCATCCCCAGCCTACCTTGAGATAAACAGAGCACGCAGAGTGCCAACGTTCCGACCAACATCCTGGTTCACTGCAGGTGGTTGAAAGTTGACCAGCAGTAAGTAACAGTCCACTTCTGGTGTGTCCAGGGCGTGTCTGCAACCAGTCTGAGCAGTATTCTAGAGGGTCTAGAATTGGATTTGGATGTTGTAATTCCTCAGCTAGACTGACCCATGCTGTCCAAGAGCATCCAGCCCCTTCCCCAGAACAAGGGATGGGATGCCAAGAGCAGAAGAAGGTGTGGATGCGCCCAGACCAAGGCTGAGCTCTGGATGTATCTATCTCATCACAATCAGCACACTGGACAGGATTCAGCATGCACCAAGGAGCTGCACTGTGTATTGGCATTGAACAGGCTGCATGTCCCTTCCTTGGATTCAATTGGAGGACAAGGAGACAGACAACTTGAGGTGTGCAGAAGCAGCAGGTTAGATGTCACAAGACAGGACCACAAATCAAAGCACCAGAACTAAAGTTGCTACAATGTAGCTGTAATGCACACTCCCCTGATCACTAGCAATCTTCCAAAGATGCTGCAAGATACCAGCTTAACCCTCAAAAGGCTGGACCATGGCTTGTCTTGGGTTCTATAGCTGTACACACAGTCTGATGCTCTTATAATGATAACAAAAAACAACAAACAAACAAAAACAAAAAAACAGCTTGTTGCTAGTTTTCTTGCAGTTTAAACAGAGACTGACTGCTTCTTAAATACTAGTTAGGATGTTCAGGGAATTTTGAGAATGGGAGGTATTGGGTTTCAGGGTTAAATAAGGCTCTGAGAAACCTACCAAAGGTCCTGAGAGCACATTTAGCTGAGATGCTGTACTCAGTGTTCACTACTGATGATAAAGAAGGCTGCTGATGCTTCTGGGATGATCATTCAGTTGAAGTGAAGCAGAGAGCAAATGAAGCCAGCAGCAAATGGGTATCCAGCTACACCCAGTCTAATTAATAAACTGCAGCCAGGAGCAAGCAGGGGAGGGGACAGGCACAGGGGAAAAACACTCACATACGTACTATACTGAAGTGAAAAGGGCAGAAGGAAGGAGCAGCCAGAACAATCAAAATCTATCAGGCAGAAAATGCACTGCCAAACCCGCAGGCTGCCTGGACTGAGCTGGGATTAACCCATTCGGTGCCAAAACACCTGCAGAACAGATTTCAGAAAACAAACAACAACAAATAAAAAAACAAAACAGAAAAAACAGGCTTAAGGGGTATATAAGGTTTTAAAAGTAAAAAAAAAAAAGGCATTTTCAAAACTTTTTTTTTCTATGAAGTGAGAAAACCAATATATATATATTATCAGATTTTAAGATACAGATTATGTTGCTAACAATCACTTTAAAACTGGACTTTTAGAATTCCTCCTTAGAAGGAGTCCTCTTCAGGATCATGAAACATAAGGGGATCCAGGTTTTCAGTGAATGGGAAACACAGCATTATTTTTATTGATCTATATGTGTCATTCTTTGTTACAGTTTCTACACTTAGACAAGATTTACACTGTATTTTTCTGGAGTGCTAATTTTAATTTATAGCTGTGGCTTGGATACAGCAAGTCATTTGAAATAATTTGTGAATGGAATTGAATCAGCAGTTCCAGTAACTCTGTGGACTAGACCCATGCATCACCTGAGGTCCTCAGGAAGTCCCCATGACTTTGAAGTGGGACCTGCTAATCATCTCCTTTTTCTATTTGCAGTTTTTCTGCTTTTCCATGACAACAAATAGCAAATATTAGTTTTCTATTATTGGAAATGATCTATCTTAGAGGGATGCCAGTCAATACTGGTTGCGCAATGACACCAGGCCTTTTTATGTAGATAAGAACAGACCTTTACCCCACTTAAATAATGATAATGCAGCATTTAAACCTTTATAAATGTATAACAGACTGTACTGTTAGTTCCGTATTAAACCTAGCAATATACACAAGTAAAGAGAGTTTATTTGCGAGTTTGAAACATGTGCTAATTATAAATGATGACTAGTACAGAAAGAGATATCTTGCAACTCCTGCAGTGGATGTAGTTAGATTTTGACTTACCTTGGTGCAGTAGAAAAACGTTGACAAGGATCTACCTGAGTGACATTGCAGTCTAAGGATTAGAATATGTACGTTTAGGCTGGGCGATACCCAACAAAAAGGTGTATATCTGGAATATAGGATCTTTCTACAATAAACAATTGTGAGTATTAAGACAGGGATTGATCGATGTATCTATACATATGCTGTGCCACAATGTGATTTATTATTGAAACACTATTATTAAGAATATAATGTTTACTTATACTGCTCTTCTCTTCAAGAACTCTTCAAGTCAACTTATTTTAAAACGGTTTACAATAAAAATCTATTTTTTTTAAAAATGTATAGAATATAAACAATAATATTTTATGATATTTAAGGTAATACTTACCAATAAGGTGGGAATTTTGTTTTTATTTTTCAGAATAAATCACTTTTACATTAAGATTAAGGTATGCAGTATGTAATGCTGGATTTAAGGCTTAAAGGCCTGGAGCTGAAAATGTTGATTGGCCTAATGACGGAAGATAATTTAAGGTTTGATTGTCGTAGTTGTATGCACTATATGTGTGACATGATGCAAGGCTACTGCTGGAGGCATGACCTCTGGACTCCCCTCCCCCATTTGATTGTAATGTAATTGTGTGATTGTGATGGCTTTGAAACTGTGCACACAATATCAAACCAAGTTACTGTGCATAGTAAAGGCTGAGTGCTGGGGACCATTAGCCCCTTCACCCCAGCACTTGTATATATAACATTTACAGGTTGTGCAGTCATACCCAGAGGCGTAGCTAGAAACCACAGGGCCCCGGTGCAAAAATTGCCCAGCCCTCCCCCCCATACATCTAGCTCCCACCCCATACGTCCCCGCCTCCCGTACATCCCTGCCCCCCCACACGTCCCCGCCCTCCCACACATGTAGACAAACAGATACAAATGCAAACACACACATGCATACAGACACACATAGATACACACAGACAGATATGTAGAGACACACATAGATACACACAGACAGATATGTAGAGACACACACACACAGACACACAGACATACAGACACACACATACACTTATATACACACACTCACAGACATATACACACATACACTCACAGACCCAGACACACACACATTCAGACACACACACATTCACTCAGACACACACACTCTCATACACACACATACACTAACAGACTGTCAGGATCGGGACAGGGATCCAACACGCAGAGTACAAACAGGTACAGGATACGTATACCGGACCTTAGAATGGCCGGACTAACGTACGGAGAATATAGAGAATGGTCAGAGACAAGCCGAGGTCGAGGGAACGAGAGGACAGGTAAGCGAGGAACAAGCCAGGTCAAGGATAACAGAGGTAAACAGAGTAAGTCAAACAAGCCGGGTCGGAACCAAAGGGATAACTGAAAATACCAGAGCACTGTGTGACTAGGCAGGCTAGAACCACGACAGGGCAATGAGCAAATGAGAGAAGCACTGTTAAATACCCTGGCTCAGAAGGGTAGACACGCCTCCGACGAGTCCTGATTAGTCTCCAAACAATTGAGTGACAGGTCGTTCCGGGTTGGCGTCATGACGTCGACTTCCGGACGTCATGCTACAAAAGGAAGTGACTCCCTCGCGGCCGGCGTTTATGTGACCGGGTGGACCGCGAGGAACAGGGGAAACAGAACGTCCGGATGGATAGACGTCTAAGTCTCTACCTCTCCCAGAGGTAGAGACTTCAGGTACCCTGACAGTACCCCCCCTCTCAGATACGCCCACCGGGCGGAATGAACCGGGACGAGCTGGGAAGCGGAAGTGATACCCTGACACAGACAAACACAGACACACACACACACACATACACTCACAGACACACACACATTCAGACACACACACACATACACTCAAGACACACACACATTCAGACACACACACACATACACTTACAGACACATTCAGACACACACACACATACACTCAAGACACACACACATTCAGACACACACACACATACACTCACAGACACACACAAATGAATCATATTTTTTAAATTAAAAAAGGCCCACCCAGCCTCCCTACCTGGAGAGCTGGCGTGGATCTGTCCCTGGGGCCCAGTAGGGCTTTAAAGATGGCGAGGGAGCTGTGTTCTCCTTACTCTGCTCCCTCGTACCGCGTGGGATGTCTACTGATGTCGGGAGCCGGAATATGATGTCATATTCCGGCATCAGCAAACGGCGTGCAAGGGACCAGAGCAGAGCAGGGATAAAACTGTCTCTGCCGGAACACAGCCACCTGCCAGGGGGGTCCATGACAGGGGAAACACTGGGGGGAATGGTGGCATCCCGGTATGACAGGAAGTGCTCTCTTAGTGAGCACTTCCTGGCACACAGCTCTCCCCTCCTGTCAGACAGCCGTGGACCTTGGCCGGTGCGGCTGTGCACTGGTCTAGAAGGTATCCAGGCGGCCCACGGTCGCAGGGGTCGTGGCTGCGGCCAGGCCCCCTGGAGTGAGGGGCCGGTCGCAGCTGCAACCCCTGCGACCGTGGTAGGCACGCCACTGGTCATACCCTACTGTTGTGTATACACAATTTGCATAAGTGCAAATAAAAAATGTTATTGCAAAATAAGGTAAGAGGTGAGTGTAGAGCATAGTGGGTATCTGACAGAGGGATGGGAAAGTCCCTGAGGTCTATGGAGGGGGGACGGGGGGACAGACGGTTACAAAGTGGCACAAAGGGTCTTTTGCATCTATCAGTGTGTGTGTCTGTGTAACTGTGTGTATTTTCCTGTCAAGATGTAAGCGTGTGTGCATGTTTGTATCTGTGTGTATGTGTCTAAGTGTCCAAAGAGCCAATGTCTTTGCACAACAGGAACATGTATGACAATTAAGGATGATATGAGTATATACAGAAAGGATACAGGTTATAAATGGGACCAGTGTGAGAGGATTATTAGAATATGTTGGAAAAATTACAATTTTACATATTCAGAAACTTTATTTAGTCAAGCTTTTGCTTTCTTATATGTAACTTAATTTTTTGGCAAAGGCTAACAATAACAGATTGGGAGATTGGATAGAATAAACGTATTGCCAGTCCTTAGAGTGGCCATGCTTAATGTACAACAGAGAGGTCAAATACAAGCCTGGGTCAGGATAACAGAGAGACAGAATTAACGAAAACTAGCCTGAGTCAGGTAAACGGTATATCAATAGAATAGGTAAATTAGTCAGGAAAGGGTTACAGAGAAACTCAGATTCAAGAACTATGCTAAGGTCAATACTGGGATTCGACCCGCACAGATGGTTATTTTGTTGGGCACATGCAGCCCGTTCCGAGGTTCCTGATCAGCGCGAGGACCAGGTATGTATTGTTAGTCTTAGTGACACCTCCGAAGTCTCTGTGTTTCAGAAATGTACAGACAGTCAAAATGACCACTTTATTTGCGCACATTTAAAGAAATTTAGAAAATGTAGATTGTTGATGGGTTCAGTGAACTTATGGATGGAGTAATCCAGATATTATACAAACTTAGAGAATAAATGACGCTTATATTTTTTATCTGCATAACAGAGTTAATGATATCTGTGCCTCAAGGTAAAGCAGTTTGAAAAGAAATTTGAAGCAGAATCAGATTTGCCATAATAAAGGGGAAACCCTTGAAATGAGCCAAAGTCAAAAGCTCTGAATGTAGAGATTGCTGAGAAATTAAGTAAGCGGTAAACCACAGGAGGAAATGAGCACACAAGGAAAACAATCTGATGAGAAGACTGATAGAAGAAACTGGCCGGACGGCTGAGTGACATAATAGAGTTCTCAAGGATACAACTGATAGATTAGAGATAATAGGGGCGGGATACTTTGACCATGCAAATGGAACCAGGTAAAGACCAGGGAGCAGGAAGACAGGGAAATTGACTCATTTTATCATGAAAACGTGACGTCAGCTGTGCAAAAACCCATTCCATTAAGGAGAGTGGGGAATGTAAGCACTCATTTAGCAGTATGGTTGGCTAGGGCTGGGCTTTTTTTTTTGTGGTCATACTGATGAAGCCCTCTGCCATCTAAAAACTAAATCATAATAAAGTGCACTAAAGTGAAATTACTGGTAACTAAGATATCAGTGACAAAGATCTCTTTGTATGAATATAAAATAAGGGGTTGTGCATAAATCACTCTTTAAAAAAAAATGTTTAATCTTATACATTATCGCATTTTTCAAAAGACATTGTATGAGGCCTGGAGATATATCAGGACCTGACAGTCCAACTTATAAAATGACACAGCTTATTCTTCTAATTTTCTCTGTTTCTACTGCAGGTTTTTGATTAAAAAAACAAACATACGCTATTGTTATAATTCTACAGATAAAATAGTTTTAGTGTTTAGCAAAATATTTTTCTTGAAGATAAATTTTTTTTTCTGAGTTCTAAAAAGTAAAGGAAGAGAAGGACTACTTAACACATGCCAATTCAAAGATATGGACCTGTAGCTGCGCTTATTAAATTAATACAGGGCTATTCACGAAAGTGAGAATTCTAGGTGAATTCAAAGTGAAATTTTACTTTACGATCAAAGTATCCAAACTGGAAAATATATACGGTAAGTCAACTATGCTTTCAATTTGGCGACAATGGCCTTATAGGGATACCACAGGCATCAAAACAACTTTAGCATAATTAAACAGTGTTGGTTTATAGATCATGCCTATGGGGTCTCCCTGGTCAATTCTCTGCCATTTAGGAGTTAAATCACTTTTGTTTCTGTTCAAATTTAATGTAATTTAAGTAAAATTAATTTTAAATCAGATCTCAAAATATCTAAATAATTGAGAATACAATATAAAATACGGATTGTCTTAGAAGCAATAAAGTTTTGTCTTTTTAAATATTTTATTAAATAAAAATATAAATCTAGACATATAAAATCCATTACAATATATCATGGCTAGGACGAATAAACACTGTCAAAATGGTGTTGTTACCAAAAATCCTCTATGTATTTAGAATGTTGCCGCTACAGGTACCCCCACAAATTCTCAAGACCATACAATCCATAATATCCAGATTCATCTGGAACAAAGCTAAACCACGCCTCCATATATCTATACTGCAGCAGATCCAATCCAGGGGTGGTCTAGGGGCGCCCAAGTTAACCACGTACTACGAGGCTGCCATTCTAGACTCTGCCATTCGCTTCCATGCCCCTAAACACACATTTCAATGAGCCGACATGGAATCTGATAAATCCCGCCCACACTCCTTACTTCACATTATGTGGTCTCCTAAGATTCATCGTCCACCAAAGCTGTCACTATAACCCACCTCCATATTGATGCTCAAATATTGGGACAGGTTGATGGCTACAATCACAGAGAAGGGGAAATTCTGCATAAATGCTCCTATTGAAGCTCTAGTGAGACTGACCCATTGGTTGTCCTTAAAAACTTGGGCCAGGTACGATATAAAAGTTATCAACGACTTATGTACACAAAAGGGACTCAAGCCATTTCCGGTCATACAATCACAATTTAATATACCTAACTCTTGTATTTTTCAGTACTTACAATTAAAAAGTGTTATCTCCACCCAAGTGTCCCTGAACCCCCAGATCCAGCCTTATCGACTAAAAGACACGATGGAGGTCATATCTAGATGCCACAACTCGCCACAACTTCTGCTTCAACACACATAAGTATATTTAGTGTGTATTCACATTGGGTGTATACTGTTTTATACTTTATGATTTCTATATAAAGGTGATAAGGGAGTATACTTTTTTTACTCCCAATTGTACTATTATTATTATACTCTATTTCTTGAAGCGCCTACACAAACCATCCTTTTATCTTAATGTATATTTAGTGCTCAATTGGTAAAAAAAAAAATGGGTACGTCAGTCTAAAGCCATGAAATGCAATTGATGTGGAAAAACTGCACTTGTCTTAGAAGCCACCAATTTATCTAAGTGGCAACATAGAAATTCAGGGCTCAAACATGCAACTTTCAGGAATTAGCTCCAGTACTACCAGTGTAGTAATGTGGGGAGGAATACAGGTAAAAAGGTAAAACACATAAGACTGTACAGGACCGCCATCAGGGGGGTAAAGCTGAACAGGACCCGGGACGCCTGTGGAGCCAAGGCCCTATACCACCAATGTACATATATATATATATATATGTAGTAAGGCCTTTTGGCCTGTGTTTGTGGGAGGGGCGTATGACACACCCCTTCCCTACTTAAGGGACATCCCTTACCTGGCTCCTTACCTTCGAGGTCAACGTTGCATGAGAATCCACTTCCGGCTCACGTGCGGCGCCATCTTGCATTTCAAAAAACCCGCGATTTTCGTCTGGTGTAGCTGTGTCCAGGATTCCTTACAGGTTTTCCGCCCGTCCAGCTCCTCACAAATCCGGTCTTCGTCGCTGACTACGTCCTAGTGACTTCAAAATCGTAAGTTCGACGCCTGGATCATTCCCACGGCGTCGCGCTGTTAAACGGGCCTTACTTTGCGGCCTTAACACTTTGCGGCCAGCCGCACTTTCGGCTAAAATCCTTTCGGTTGTTTTTATACGATTGGTACTCATTTACCAAGTACCCACTTCGTTTTCTATGCACTTACTCATATCATATGTACTTATTTGAATGACTGGCTGTCGGTTTTGTAATTCCAAAACACATATCTTTCGCCTATTTCTGTATCATACAGTTCAGGTCATTCAGCGATATATATGCTTTCGGCAGGGCCATTCACATCGCTATTCCTTTCATATCTTCAATACAGCACTGTATACGTATATATATAGATATAGGTCGGTTAGTTAACCGTTTTAGGTACAATCTATGATATGTTACTTCGATCTCATTATGTTTCATGTTATTTTGCCTTTGTATTATAGTTCTGGTTTCACATTAAATCAGATAATAGGTATAGTACATAAATGTGATAAGCTTTCTTTAAAGTTATTTCTGTATATTACGTTGTCACAACCATGTACACCCGATTACATGGCACGTACAATTTCTGACCTTTCTGCATGTACTCAAACAATATATCGAGTATACAAGAACACGGTCCCAACATCACAAACTTTCGGGTTGAATCACACTTTTTGGTTTAACCTCTCTTACGTCAACTTTTTCTGCATATGGTCAATTTTCATATTTTATACCTCACCCAAACCATCTGTCGTTTTGCATCCAGACTTATACAATCCATACCGGATAAATCACGTAATACTCCCTGCACCATGATTACTACAGTAGCATGGCCATATATATATATATATTTTAAATTGGTCACCATGTAAACACATTATACGTAGCCACTACAAAGCGTAATCCCTGCGTTACGGTTTTATTCCATAACAATCAGGCTGGTTACTACCATGCTCTATATTTTCCCCCTTCAACACATACGGTTAATAAAATCAACTACAGCATATCTAGTCTACATTAGTATCACAGGATCCATTCTCATACTATCATATCTATTTCTACCCATTTAGGTTTATCCAAGTTTTCTATACCTGACGCATCATATACGTATACATACTATCAGATACGTAAGCCTGCTCACGTATCACATACGTTCTCCCTAAATAGGACATAGAGTACTGGCAGGTTAGGGGTATAGGCCCAAATAGGTATCTCCCCTCTTGGCATACCGCCTATAGTTTAGAGGTCCGCAAGGCCAACACCCCGCCTCAACGTTTCGGAGGCAAACACCCCTCGAGCCACACGTAAGTTAGCCGCCTCGCAAAGTATAGAGAGGGCGTCACCTGTCACTCCCTTCCCCTGTTTTCTTTTATTGTCACCGAGAGGCCTACGAATTCCTGCCACTACGATGGGTGGCCTCAATATCCCCTCGCGCCAACGCATAGATAGAGCCTCTCATAGCCACTTGGCAACTAGCAGGGCCTCACCTGTCACCAAAGAACAAGATTAATTTTTTCGCCTTAAACGGCATAATTAGCCCGCCAGTACATCCCCTGGGGTTCAACACTAACGATATATTTTCTCATCTAGTATGTCTCAAGGGGTAGAGGATTTCTCCATCCCGAGCACTCCGGCTAGACCAAACACCCCATCACCGGAAGAAGACATGGCTAGTCCTGCATCATTCAAGTCCTGGACAATCCCTCGCATAACCAGAGAACTCAGGAGGCGACATATTCCTTTCCCCGCTACGCCCAGGAAAGCAGAACTGTACAAATTGTTGCACGCCTCAACCGATAACATTGATGCAGGGGAAGGGACTAGCCAATCTAACCCGACAGACATACACGGCATGCTAACATCCCTCATGTCATCCATGGGCAAGGTCAACTCCAGGCTGGAGAAACTGGAATCGGTCACCACAGCCCTTACCTTGGCTGGGTCAGCCACCGCGACCCCTCCGCCACTGGTCGAGTTGCCACTAGTTTCTCCAGCTACCACCTCTGACGAGCAGGAGGTTAATCCTGCCCATATGATACCTGAGCACCTTAAGAAAGACATCCTGGAAGGTAAAGATGTCAACTTAGCTTCACTACTTATTGCCTCCCAGGATGTAGTGGAGCATAAAACTTATGCGTATGAGGATATTTCTGGTGGTCAAGTCCAGGGATGCACGCCTAAATAGGGAACTCACCATCCCGGAATTTGTGTTGGCCTTTGGCATCTACCGGGATGTCATATGTGCAGTTTACCCACACAGGCGTGAGGAATTTGACATGTATATGCACAGGCTGGTGGACCTGGGCAATAAATATGGTGGATCGGCATTCTATGATTACCATAGATCTTTTTCTGCGAAAGTGTCAGGCGCCTTCTCACAGTACGGGACAAGGTCCAACTGGAGCAAGATTGACACAGTGATTTTCTGCAGACACTTTGCAGGTCTAAGGACGCCGGCTTGTGCATACTGCTCCTCCATGTCTCATTCCGCAAATTTTTGTCCCACCACTGCTAACGAGCATACCCACTTGCAAGTACCTAGCTCCGCTGGTCCTATGGAGAAAATATCTAAAGACAAACTGGGAAGGCCTATCAAGTTTCTGGGCAAATCCCAGATATGTAATAACTTTAATGTTGGAACATGTAATTACAGCGGTTGTCGTTTATTGCATATATGCTCAAAATGTTTTAGGGCACATGCTAAAATCATGTGTCCCAATAAAATGTATCCTAAACAATACCTAACGTCTATAAACATATCCCTACTTGCGATATTTCTGTCACAGCATCCATCTACACATTTAGTAGATTTCATAATCTCTGGTCTATCAGAAGGATTCCACACGGGTATCATACATATGCCTTCAGGTATCCTGGAATGTCCAAATCTACAATCCGCCCAACACAACCCTACAGCTGTTGACACACTCATAGCTAAAGAAGTCACAGAAGGTTTCTTATTGGGACCTTTTCAATCCCCTCCTTTCACTACATGGAGGACAAACCCTATCGGGGTTGTCACAGGGAAATCTTCCAACAAGCAGAGACTTATTATCGATTTATCGGCACCACACACCTCTCCCACTCCTAGTCTTAACTCCCTAATACCATCGGAGGAATGCTCCCTGCAATATTCCACCATAGATCACGCCATTACAGCTATCATACAGGCAGGAGTTGGTGCATGGCTCAGCAAGACTGACATAACGAATGCTTTCAAACTACTACCAATCCACCACACACTGTGGCACCTACATGGCATCAAATGGGCAGGGAACTACTACTTTTTCTCACGCCTAACTTTTGGTTCTAAAAGTAGTCCAGCCATATTTGACACATTTGCCGAAACCCTATGCTGGTTACTACTCAATATATCCAGATGCCCTACAGTCATACATTATCTGGACGATTTCCTACTGGTCGAGGAGAATTCTTCCCCTCCCAGTAGCCTCAAAGAAACCGTCAGCCTATTCAACCAGTTGGGGGTCCCAGTCTCCCCTACCAAGACCGAAGGCCCAGATACCATCATCACATTCCTGGGCATCATGCTAGACTCGGCCAACATGCAAGCTAGCCTGCCACGCACTAAGGTAGAAAACATCCTGACAAACATCAATCTTTATATACAACTACGCACTTGTAACCGCAAAGAATTACAATCTTTACTGGGGTCACTCAATTTTGCCATGCGTATTATACCTCAAGGCTGTGCTTTCATCTCACGTCTCCTCAGCTTGTTCCCACTGTTTCTACATGATGCACACAGATTATCTCTAGATACCCAAGCCACGGCAGACCTACTCATGTGGAGAATCTTTTTAACCACCTGGAATGGTAAAAGCATGTTCCTCCCTCCATTGTCTGACACCTCTCCTACTGTTTGGTCAGACGCGGCGTCTACCACAGGTTTTGCAGCGATATTTGGGAACGAATGGCTTTGGGGCAGCTGGCCTTCAGAGGTTCAGGACCTGGAGCGTTTTTCCTCTACCTCAGCTCTGTTTGAGATATATCCCATCGTGGCGGCTGCCGTGGCATGGGGCCATCTATGGACAGGTTCATCAGTAAGGTGTTACTCAGACAACCAAGCAACCTGTTACATTATTAACAAAGGTCGCTCCAATTCCCTTACTATCATGAGATTTCTGAGGAAACTCACTTGGTTGGCAGCATGTCATAATTTCTTCTTGCATTGTGTTCATATTCCAGGTATATGTAAGAGGCAGCTGATAATTTGTCTCGTTTTAAATTCCAGGCCTTTCATCAACTTCTCCCGTCAGCCGCACTCACAGCCACGGCCACTCCACTGTTCCATCAGCTAGTAATGGACTAGACGTTAACATGCAACATTGCAGAACGTTGTCCCAACTAGCTCTATCTACAAATACCCGGAAAACCTACGACAGAGCTTTCATTTTATTTAAAAGATTCCTTTTGGAACACAACATATTACAACCGTTCATCATGACATCATTTTTAGGTTTTGCCTCTTTTTGCCACATCAAACTCAAACTTTCTTACAACACAATCAAACTATATCTAACAGGCATCCAACATCACATGCTAACATTACAACCCAACAACTCAAGTTTTATGTCATCATACCAAATTAAGAACATCCTTAGGGGTATACAAAGATCCGAACCCATGCATACAGCACAGAGGCTTCCTATAGATTTTCATATCTTTAAAGAATTATCACAACTACTAGATCTAAAACCCTTTTCCATCAGCACAACTCTAGTCATCAACACAGCAATTTACGTAGCTTTTTATGGGTTTTTGAGACCTAGAGAATTTACCGCCATCAATACAACACAATCCACTCACCTCCTGCTTCATTTGCACTTAACCAAACATATGGACTATTATATCCTGACACTACCTCATTCTAAAAACAATCAACATGCACCGCCAGTAGAGGTTAAGTACTATCCGACACACAACAGATGGTGCCCCGTCCAAATACTGGACTCGTATACAGAGAATAACAAGGCACCGCCATCACAACCACTTTTTGTGCTACGAGGTTCAGTACTCACTACTACCACCTTCATGACCCACGTCAGGTCATTACTGACACAGCTGGGACTCAAGCCAGCTAACTATTCAGGCCACTCCTTCCGCATAGGAGCAGCCTCCACAGCCTCCAGTGTAAACATACCGGTTCATGTTATCAAGACACTGGGGCGCTGGAAATCATCCGCTTACACACGATACATTCCTAACCCTGTACAAGAAGTAAGAAATGCTTTTCAGAACATGTCTTGTTAAAAGTATGTATCTTGGTGGTTTGTATTAAATATTGAAATTTCTATTTTTGCCCTCTTTATTTACAGGCCTACCTCATCGTCGGTTCCGGCACACCACAACCGACTTGCTACTTTTATACCATCCTACACTTATTAAGGTCTTATTACTCTATACCATCATGAGCCCTTCACACAAGTAGTAAGGCCTTTTGGCCTGTGTTTGTGGGAGGGGCGTATGACACACCCCTTCCCTACTTAAGGGACACCCCTTACCTGGCTCCTTACCTTCGACGTCAGCGTTGCATCACCCTCCCACCCACTCGTCTTTATCAAACTCCTTTTATTACATTTCTTCTTGGTGGGCCCTCTTTGTTTACAGGCCTACCTCATCGTCGGTTCCGGCACACCACAACCGACTTGCTACTTTTATACCATCCTACACTTATTAAGGTCTTATTACTCTATACCATCATGAGCCCTTCACACAAATATATATATATATATATGTGTGTGTGTGTGTATATAGACACATACACAGTTGCTTGCCTGGCAATTTGTGGCTTGCAAGGGGACCTGTTGCTGGAGGTAGAAGTTGAGACCCCTGAACCCCCTTATCCATCACCACAAACACACACACCGAATGGAGTACACAAACACAGACACTGTACTACCTACATACACTGCATCCACTACACATATACTTCAACCACTACACACACTTCATCCACTTCGCAAACACAGACAATGCATGCACTACAAACACACACACACACTGCATCCACTACACAAGCACAGACATTGCATCCATAGCACAGACTACATCCACTATACAAACACAGACACTGCATCCACTACACAAACTACATCCATTACACACACACCCACTGCACCCACTATAAACACACACTGCATCAACTTTACTTATCTTTGTGGGTGGACTTGGGGTCAAGCTCCAGGCAGTGGCGGATCCAGAGCCTGATCTCGGGAGGGGCACTTGTAGATTATTGAAATAAATAATCCAGGCACAATAACCACTACAGCTCAGTGTAGTAGTTATGGTGCCAGTAGTGCCAGGATCCCATCCTAGAGTAAGTAGTCAAACCGTTTAAGAACAGTTTGACAACTTACCTGGGGTCTGCTGGGATATAGGGCATAGGAGCAGTGGCATGTGTTAGGGGTGAAGTGTGTGTGTGTGATTGATGAAGTGTGTGTGCGAGTGCGTGAGGGCGGCAGTGTATGTCAGGGTTGCAGTGTGTGTGTGTTAGGGGGCAGTGTGTGTGTGTGTGTGAGTGGTGCAGTGTGTATGTGAGGGTGGCAGTGTGTGTGAGAGTTGCTGTGTGTGTGCGTTTGGGGCAGTGTGTTTGGGGGGCAGTGTTTGTGGGGCAGTGCGTGTAGTGTTTGTGGAGCAGTGTGTGTATGGGTGTGCAGTGTGTGTATGGGGGGCACTGTGTGTAGTGTGTGTATGGGTGTGCAGTGTGTGTATGGGGGCAGTGTTTGTGGGGCACTGTGTATGGGGGCAGAGTGTGTACTGTGTGTATGGGAGGCAATGTTTGTGGGGCACTGTGTGCATGGGGGGCAGTGTTTGTGGGGCAGTGTGTGTTTGGGGGACAGTGTTTGTGGGGCAGTGTGTGTATGGGGGCAGTGTTTGTGTGGCAGTGTGTTTATGGGGGCAGTGTTTGTGTGGCAGTGTGTGTATGGGTGCAGTGTTTGCGGGGCAGTGTGTATGGGGGCAGTGTTTGTGGGGCAGTGTGTGTACTGTGTATGGGGGGCAGTGTTTGTGAGGCAGGGTGTGTAGTGTGTGTATGGGGGCAGTGTTTGTGGGGCAGTGTGTGTAGTGTGTGTATGGGTGGCAGTGTTTGTACTGTGTATGGGGGCAGTGTTTGTGGGGCAGTGTGTGTAGTCTGTGTACGGGGGCAGTGTTTGTGGGGCAGTGTGTGTAGTGTGTGTATGGGAGGCAGTGTTTGTGGGCCAGTGTGTGTATGGGGGCAGTGTGTGTAGTGTGTATGGGGGCAGTGTTTGTGGGGCAGTGTGTGAAGTGTGTGTATGGGGGGCAGTGTTTGTGGGGCAGTGTGTGTAGTGTGTGTATGGGGGCAGTGTTTGTGGGGCAGTGTGTGTAGTGTGTATGGGGGCAGTGTTTGTGGGGCAGTGTGTGTAGTGTGTGTATGGGGGCAGTGTTTGTGGGGCAGTGTGTGTAGTGTGTGTATGGGGTAGTGTTTGTGGGGCAGTGTGTGTATGGGGACAGTGTGTGTAGTGTGCATGGGGGCAGTGTGTGTAGTGTATGTATGGGGGCAGTGTTTGTGGGGCAGTGTGTGTAGTGTGTGTATGGGGGGGCAGTGTTTGTGGGGCAGTGTGTGTAGTGTGTGTATGGGGGCAGTGTGTGTAGTGTGTGTATGGGGGCAGTGTTTGTGGGGCAGTGTGTGTAGTGTGTGTATGGGGGCAGTGTTTGTGGGGCAGTGTGTGTAGTGTGTGTATGGGGCAGTGTTTGTGGGGCAGTGTGTGTATGGGGGGCAGTGTTTGTATGGGGGGAAGGAGGGTAGGGAGGCTTTTTAATATATCTTTTTTTTATTTTTTATTATTAATAAAATGAATGTACTTTATGTCCCCCCTCCCTTCTTACCTTTATTGAGGAGGAGGGGGGACGTTTCTCCATCCCTGGTGGTCCGGTGGGGATTCCCTGGTGGTCCCCGTGCTCCAGGGCTAGAGTTCACTCTCGCGAGAATTGGAGCGTTGCCGTGGTCGCGAGAGTAGGACCCGGAGGAGCTGCAGGCTGAGCTCCCGTGTCCTCTCTCCTCCCTACCTCCTTCACCTGCCGGCTGTCAGCACAGTGCCTGCGGACCGGGGAAGGAGATCTCTGATCTACCCTCCGATCCTTGAAGGCACATTGCAGGGCTGGCATAGCTGGCAGGGGAGAATCTCAGGGAGGAGGGGGTGATTGCCCCGTTGCCCTCCCCCCCTGGATCCGCCACTGGCTCCAGGGTCCCAGGCCTTGAGTTATGAAAGGAGCCCCGAAATTTCTGATGACAGCCTTTAATGCTGTATAATTCATTCAATGTTTAATTGAAACATTTTTTTCACATAACAGGTCATTGTAATGGAGGTGAACATGCTGTCATACTGCGGTGCATTATGATGACCTTGATTGTTGAAAATTCCAGCATATTTCTCAACCTCAGGAGGACTTTAAAAATGGGACAATATCCATGTTTTTTTTAAGTAGAAGAGCATTTTGCATTGGATATGTTAGTATCTGGATAGCATTCTGTATTTTTTTTTTTTTTTTTTTTTTTTTTTACTTTTTTTTTTTTTATATTCTTTATTTTAGCAGTGCATATGAGTTAACAACGTACATGGGGTACCCCAACGGCAATCCTCATGCTTTATTTTAATAAACATTTGTAACAATAAGGGGTATGTTGATGCATGCACAATTTTATAAGTAATAAGCAGTTTGGTAGGATTATTCACGCTTTGGTATCTCTTAGCTGTGAAGCAGTAGTATAGCATTTGTGAATAGCATTTGTGAATCAAGTAAGATAAGCAACGCTTGGGTGGAACTGCTGGAGTCTAAAATAAATGTGAGGTTACATGCTAGCCCATGCACTCCTGCATTTGCTAAAGCGGATACTGTGCATTTACATGTTATATATACATGCAGGAGTGTGTTGTGGTATTAGATTGACTCTGCAAGGTTAACAAGGATTTCCAGGCTATAGGGTTGGTCTACTGTCTGAGAATCGTTTCTCAGGTTACCCTCAAGTTAGACTGCACTACTGTACTGTGTGGTTTGCACATGTCTACAGTGGACCAGGTAAATATTAATATTGCCAGCATGTTAGTGAGTAGGAGCTTAAAATCAGGCACTGTGGACTATCAGGTTTCGTCAGCAGGGATGCTTAATCTGAAAGGTTAGCCGCCTTATGCCTAGCTGTCCCTGCACTATTGCGCGCTGCCCTGACAGTTTGTGTATTGGGTGGCTCGTTCGATGCCCACTGCCGGTAGGCTACCACCCCAGAGCACCAAGGTCTCAAAGTCCCAAAGTCCTTTACACCGCTGCTTCTTGGCTGCCGTCAGGCAGCAAGGTTCTTGTTTCAGACCATTTCCCCATGGTCTATTCCGTGTCTGTAGTGGGCGCTGTTGCACGTGTCTCTTCTGCCAGGTTGATTTGGGAGCGTGGGGTCGGTCTATTCCTAACCAGCGTGTGGTAAAGCCGCAATGAGGCTGGTGAGAGGGTCTGCGTTGGCGCCATGCCCAGTGAGTGTGGGTGTTGGGCGGCTGCGCGGGCGCTGGTTTGCTTGCGGGCAGGTAAGTAGGTGGTCGCTTTGCAAAGGTGGGAGGTTGTAATGGGGCTTGTAGGCATACGTAGGGTGCTGTGCCAGGTACCTTTTTCAGGTGAAGTGCAGCTTGAGCAGGCCCTCCGAGTGCAGCAGTGAGTCTGCGTTAGGAGGCTAGGTCAGTGGAGTCCCGCACGACTTGCTCCCCGTTTATTCTCTGCTGAGCTTTGGTTGTATGTACCTGGATCCGGTCATGCTCTGGGCAGGTTGTCATGAAGGTCGGGTGGTGTTGGGTGGTCTCTCCTGCGTTCGGCTTGTTCGTGCCTGCTGGTCGCGCACATGGTTGACGTGCGGCGGCCATCTTGAGGGGCCCTGCCCTGTAAGTCTTCTGCAGTAGGGCGGTTGTTTGGGCCCAGGTCAGCGTTTCTGTAGCAGCCCGTGGAGACCGGGATAACCCCCCCGGTCCAGGGGGGGGGGGAAGGCGAGACGCCGGCCGGAGACCCGGGAGAGCGGCCGTCTCTGCCCGGCTCAAGCTCCAGCGAGCTTCGGGCCTCGTCGGAGTACTTTGGATGCCAGTCTAGGTTATGAGGTATCCCCGTGTGCCCCATCAGCTGGAGGTCCCGGTGGGCACCAGTATGGAGCTGTAGTTGCTTTTGGCTCCTAGTTGGCTCCGATTCTTCAGGCCCTGAAGCGGGAGCTCAGACAGAGCACGTCTGATCCCGCCGGCGGTCAGGCCCCCAGCATTCTGTATTTTAATGGTAAATGCAGCCAGTTTCTCATCAAGTTCCTATGTTACTCTGTTTATTTTAGGATGACTGGGCCATGTTTCCAAATCCTGTCTTCTCCTGTGGCCAAATTATCCTTTGCCTCTGTTTATCTGACATCCCCAACCGCTTCCTCTTTTACCTCCATGACAAACTGGGCTCTAATTATTAATTGCCAAACATCATTCCTACTTTTTCCCCCCCAAATTGGTGATTTGTGTCCCCTGAAACGCATGCGTTCCTAGGCCATCTCCTTGTAGATATCAGTGCACGTTCTTTCCTCCTTCCTTCCTTCTGAAATACTCGAAATGTTGCTCTTCCACATTTGCCCTGGAAATCACTCTATTCTCTTTTCTTGCTGTGATTTCTTCAGTTTCATTTTGCCTAGTGGTGAATGCCAATTACGAATCTCTTAATCACCAATTCATTTTTGCTGCTGCCACAATGACTCAAGAAAGTTCACCGGCATCTGATTGTAGTCTTTCATGGTGTAAGGAAAACTCTTGTTTTGAGAGAACTTCATAGTGCACTGCAGCTCACCTTTAGACAAAGGCTGAGCTGACATATCCGCTGTAATTTTGTTTTCTCTTATGCAAGTTTGCTTTTTCCATCTTAGATTTTACCAGCAATGGACAGTAGAATTGTCCTGCTTTTCACGAGAGACAAGACTGGAATTCTCGTTATTATGACATCATGACATCACAGTTGTTTCATGCAAATCAGTTTTGCTGCTTTATTATCATGCTGTTGTCCTATAAAATTCATTAATGCTCTATTAATCATGTAATGGTAAAAATACCAAAAATGCTAGATCTAGAAATGGTTACCAGATGTGCTAGATAAAGCATTTCTGGTGACCTTGTCCCTTATATAAGGGTAAGTGTTTTTCATAAGTGCTCCACTATATAGGCTGGTGGTAGTTCATGCCACTCAGGTCATTTGTGGTATTTGTATTTTTTGTGTTGAGTCAGGGAAAGACTCAAATTTGTGTAGTAGCTGCTGACATATTTGTACATTATTTATATATGCACAGAGCACTTTGGATCTTTTTAAATACAACAAATCCTCATCAAGAGCATAACAATTTATTTTGCAGAAGGGGATGATAGGTGCATATGTTGCAGTCTTATTTTGATGTTTTCCTAGTAAATGTCTTGATAACACACCTAGTTTGTCTTATAAAATCTACTTTCTAACCACAATAGATGTTTTGGCAACATATCATCCTCTAGAGATTAAGCTAATACAATGGGTGCTTTTTGGATCAAGACAATTTAGTTAGATCTAAAAGCTTGTCTATACTTCTACTTTTAGAATTTTTAGCATTGATCAATAAAATTTAAAATAAACAAAAAAAATCATTATATTGAAAATTAGATGTAATCATAATACATGGGCCCTCAGTAAGTTTAAAACAAAATCCAGAGGTGGGCCCCATGCTCACTGTGCCTAGAGGGATATTTGCCACACCTTGCTAACGAGGCCCAAAGAAGGCCTGAAGTGTTCCTGTATCTCATGCAGAACTTGCTGGCATTTCGGTTCTGAACTGCCCTTACAAGTGGAATCAGTTTAAATGCAAATTGCCTGGACGACCCCAGATAAGAAAATTACAAGTATCTTTAGAAAACAGATAGGCTACTGACATGAGGCACTACTGATACCATAACCACTACAGCACTACAGCACACTGAGGTGGTTATAGTGTTTAAAGTGTTCTTTTAAGCTGTAGTATATTCTTCATATTGACTGCAGTAAAGAGAGGAACGGGGGGGGGGGGGGAAATTATTGTGAAGGGTGAAAAGAAATGAAGGATATCATGTGGCAAAGCTAATTTTGATTACATTAATATTAACCCCAAAGATGCAATGTGGCACAAAAGGCACCTGAAAAATCCGAATGTTGGCAGAATGTCAACCAGCAGCAAGTAAAGACAGGACTGCCAAGAGCTATGGGTAAGGAAAATACTTTGATTTGTAAGTGTCAGCTTTTTATTTTAATCATTAAATGTAACTTAGTATACTGAAGGGTGCACCACAAGCTCTCTTTATTACATTTCGTATTGACTAGCATGTTGCCCTCTATCCCTTTGCATCTTTGCAATCCTAACATCTCAAATAGGTTTGTTTTGCTGGTCTATCTGGATTTTATTAAGGATGAGCCAGGAATGTATATTTATACTATAAAACATTTTTATTTACTCACTCACCCATCTTGGTGGTATTTTTGTGTATTCCTCATTCTCGATTCCACTACCAGAGGGAATTTCTGGGCTGTATCTTAGCTGTTCCTAGAACTGTACTCCTGTGGACAGGGATCTCCAATGTCCCACCTCAAATTTTCTGAAGCCAGTATCCCAACTTGGGGGTCACAGCCCTGCGTGCTCCTATCGACAACCATTCACATATACATTAGGATCATTGCCACACAGTTATTTTTTAATACGATTTTACTAATGTAACACATACATAATGTAACAACGACATTGTAAATTGCATTTTTAACAGATGACTAAATAGAGTTATTAACTGATTCACAATAAATGGCTAATTATTAACTAGACATTCCTTGCAAATTACAAAACATCAGTTTCTACTTGGTATGTATTCCTTTATTTGTAGTTGAGGGCAGATTTGTGGTTGGTGTCTGTTAGTGTTGTCTGTCACTGTGGAATCCTTATGCCTAGTTAATCAGGTCATGCCGACATAACACATTCTCAATGCTCCTGGGTAAACATCACGGTAAACAAGAGCAAGTATAACCATGTGATAGTAATTCACCCAGTACATCATTTAAAGGACTACTTATAATATAGCCACACACAATCCTGAATCCAGTCATAGAAGTAAAATGGATTGGATTCATGAATTTATTGTTTGAGCAGGTTTATCTACGTAGCGTGGTGTAGATAAATACCTAATTAATAAATATTCTTAAATATTTTGAAGTGAGTCTAATAATGTGACAGATCTATTTAACAACTTCAGCTTTCTGAAAAGCTTTATGTGTGAAGAGTGTGTCCTCTTTTTTAATTTTGCAAAAAGTGCAGATTTCAATAGAAATTGAGACTTTTATAAATTAACCTGGTTACACCCCCCGGGTTTTCAAGCAGAAAACAGATCCTGTTACTCCCTGGTTTCATTAGCTCAATGCAGCTGACCTAAAGAGACAGCCATTGCTCAGATCACCTACAAATCCGTGATTTTTTTTTTATTTGGGCAGTGGAGTGTCCCTTTAAGTACACCTTTTAAAATAAGTTCCCAGTCTGTTTGCCTCTGTCTATCTTCAAACCAAGTTTTGGTAAACAGTATAACCAGCATCACCAATGCATAATGCATAATTCACATTTCTGACACCATCGCCAAACAATTTTTTTTGTTGTGTGTTCTAGCAGTTACTCTTATTTGCTATGTTACTCTAATAACTTTATCGTTAGAGGAGGTTTTGTTTTTTTAAATAATGAATTTCTAATTGAAGGGTCTTCGAGTTCTCAAATCCTAACAAACAGGTTTATTCACAAGAGTCTGGAAAGTAACAAATTGAAATACGAATGATAAAACTAATGTTGAATAAAACGATCTGTGTCTATAGCGAAAAAGGAGACTTTCCCCTAAATTTTGTAATTCGAGGTTTCATTTGATACAATTTAGAGATTATTAAAAAAAAAAAGTGGCACGTTGGCATTGAATTCCAAGGGCTTTTAGTAAGAGAAAGAGTTATTCCTTTTTGTCACAATAGGTTTAATAGGATCAAGGGGATTTTTACAATATGGGTCATCACTCATTCTGAAATATAAAAGTGCAGAGACAATTTTAAGTTAATAAAGAAGGGATAACAATCAGAAGAATAAAACATTAATTTGCAGGATGTAGTATTAATGTGAAATATCAGGAATTACTAAGAACCTTACCCTACACCCCCCTCCTTCCAGCTCCAGTCTTTAGGGTTTAAATGCTCAGTTTAGTCTGATTTACTCTTTTACAGTTCTACTTCATGTGGAGAATCAATAAAGATTATGGCACTATAAGACCTACATTTATTTCCCAAGAATATACTGTTAACATTCTCATTGGACAGCTCTTTGGCTCTGTGATTGGTTGTTGTACCGGCCTTCGTCTTTTAATTTAATTTACAGTAGAGGTTTCAAACACAGTGAGTTCTTTATTGCTTAACCCCTTAAGGACCAAACTTCTGGAATAAAAGGGAATCATGACATGTCACACATGTCATGTGTCCTTAAGGGGTTAAACAAAAAAAAAAAAACAACTATAACCTCCCAGGAATAGTCAACCTTCTGCACTCCTGATGTTTTGGACTACGCATCCCATAATGCTCTTACAACCGTAATGCTTACAAAGCATCAGGGGAAATGTAGTCCAGAACATGTGGAGTGCTGAAGGCTGCCTATGCTTGATACATTACCTACTTACCTTCTCCAATAATGAAATATTAGTATATATTACAATCCCAAGGGCCCGTATAAAAGAATATTGCACTGGACCATCACATTCACAAAATAGTATTATAAGCAACAATTAAACTGAATTTTGGCTGGATGATAGTTTTGACTCTGTAGAAGAAAAATAAGACAAATTGGCCTAAGAGAGAGCTCAGAACTGGGGACCATTTACCATTTAGATGCACCCATCTGTCTCTAATGTTCTATGCAAGTCTATAAATAAACTACTATTGCACATCATCCATGCACAAAAGTGAAATAACTCAATGTGAGCTTAGAAAAAAATTATAAAGGCTTACGGTCTGCAATACAAATGCAGAAATTATATAGCATTAATATTAAAAGTGTGCTGTTGTGTATTATCTACATATCTCAGGTCAGACATCAATTCAGAGAACCCACGTTTCCACAATTCTTCCAGAATGCCCTGCTGGATACGCAAATGAGCACAAGCAAGCATTGTGTTCCAGACTTCACTCTGCATTTCTGCTGACAGCTTTTTAATTCAAAGCATGATTTATAGTGCGAAGAGACCAAGGACCAGGAACCAACCATCGTCTGTACGGCTTTGGGGTTGGTTTTGGTGTAGAAGGTTTATAGTATATAGCATGAGTATTAAAATGTTGTGGTGAGAGCAAAACATGATTGATGCAAATTCAGAACTAACTGTTGTGCGCAGTTTATATATCTCAGACTTCATCCATTGTTTGCAGTGGCGACTCTAGTGGGGGGCACAAATATACCACAGTCAAAACTAGAGGGATGGGCACTAATAATTTCCACCACTAAATCATATTAGTAGTGATTGCAGGGCAGCATTGGGTGTAGAGGAGGGTTAGGGGTTGTAGTGGGGGCAGTTAGTAATAGGGGCTTTAGTGGGTGCAGGGGGTTAGAGTTTGTAGTGGGTGCAGGGAGGGTTATTGGCTGTAGTGGTTGCAAGGTGTATAAGGTGCTGTAGTGAAATTTGGGTTAGTAAAAAAATTTGCCTGCTTCGGCAATTCGGACCAATGGCATTCGGTTCGGCACTTCCGAACTACCGAACTTTGGCAATTTGGAACATGAAACAAATTAAACAAATTTAACATGTCTAGTAAGTAGTTGTGGTGGCAGTCCGGGCACTGGGAGCATTATTGATGTAAGTAGTTGTAGTGGCAGTCCTGGCACTGGGAGGCGGCATCCCTATAGATGTGTTTGTGGTTGCAGTCCTGGGTTTGGGAGGCGGGAGCCCTATAGATGTGTAAGTGGTTGTGGTGGCAGTCTGGGCACTGGGAGGCGGGAGCCCTATAGATGTGCAAGTGGTTGTGGTGGCAGTCTGGGCACTAGGAGGCGAGAGCCCTATAGATGTGTAAGTGGTTGTGGTGGCAGTCCAGGCACTGGGAGCCCTATAGATGTGCAAGTGGTTGTGGTGGCAATCCTGCCACTGGGAGCCCTACAGATGTGTAAGTGCTTGTGGTGGCAGTCCTGGCAATGGGAGCCCCTTGCCCATTACTCTAATGGGCAGGGGACAGCCAGTGCCAGGACTGCAACCACAACCACTTACACATCTATAGACTGCCACCACAACCACTTACACATCTATAGGGCTCCCAGTGCCCGGACTGCCATCACAACCACTTACACATCTATAGGGCTCCCAGTGCCCGGACTGCCATCACAACAACTTACACATCTATGGGGCTCCCAGTGCCAGGAATTAGCTTATTGGTCAAGATTCCTGTCATCCTTCAAGTTATTTTTCCTACCTCTCTTATGTTTTACCACTTTTCAGATATCCAAAGCACTTCAGAACTTCTGCACTTCGGACATTCGTAAGCATCTGAATGTACATTCGGAATGAAATGAATTGCACATGTCTAGTAGTGGGTGCAGGGAGCTTTAGTGGGCATAGAGAGCATAGTGGTTGTAGTGTAGCAGGGGTTCATAGGTGCTAAAGTGGGTGCAGGGGATAATATGGGCTCTAATGGGTGCAGGGAGATCGGGGCTGTAGTTTTTTCAGGGGTGATAGAGGCTATAGTGATTAAAATAGGCTTTAGTAAGGACAGGGGGTAATAGGACTGTTGTGAGTATAGGGGATAGCATAGGCTGTAGTGGGTGCAGGAGGTAATAGGGGCTGTAGTTGTTGCATGGACTATGGCAGGGGTTCTCAACCCAGTCCTCAGGACCCCCCTACCAATCCAGGATTTGGTGATTACCTGGGTGTGTCTAAGGTGTTTAGAAAAAGGGGAAAAAAACACCTTAGACTGTTTTTAGGTGTTTTTTTTTCATTTTCTTTTTCTAAACACCTTAGACACACCCAGGTAATCCCTAAACCCTGGACTGGTAGGGGGGTCCTTGAGGACAAGGTTGAGAACCCCTGAACTATGGGCTGTAGTGGATGCACGGGAGGTAGGGGCTATAGGGTGTAATATAAGCACCTGTAGAAATCTGTCAGGAAGAACACAGTTTGCCAGGTCTCGCTCTACATGAGTTAAAGCCTGCTGGCTTAAATTATGCTAGGACAGTTGGGGCTCTCCTCTGATCTCCCCAGCTGGGCCGTAGATATGTGTCTGAGCCCCTGACTGCCACGGCCCTCTGAGATAGATGTTTATAGGTGGCACACAGGAGCAAGGCATTTGCCCCCACTTTACCCTCTGCAGCGACGCAAATGTCTGTATTGCAGCAATATCTTATCCTATGTAGATCACAAGCCTTTCAAAAGCCACTCAGATCACCAGAATTGTAGATACATGATTGTTAAATGAAACAGATGCTTAATTGCCCTAAATGTTTGTGTATATGATAAGCATGCTTTCTGATTAATCTCTGTTCTCTGAGCACCCTTAGCTAGATACACAGGACAGTACTTGCAAATCAAGTCATGTATTAAGATTTATTTGCCCTCCTTAATTAAAACATACACATATTGCAAGAGAAAGTAGAATTATTACCGCCCAGCAAAAGGTTTAAGGAAGGAGGAGAGCGGGGAAACTGCACGTCCCAAACAGATATAAATCACACAATGTCTTCTTATATTAATTGGCAAGCTGTACCGTAATCACACTGTCAGGATACAGAGGAAACTTTCATCTGTAATTTTGCCTTGGAGGTTAAATGCTAATTTAGTTACACTTGGGTTAACCCTGTTGTTCTGACACCTGTTTATGTCCGGACAATTTTTTTTATATATATTAACCCCTTAAGGACCAAACTTCTGGAATAAAAGGGAATCATGACATGTCACACATGTCGTGTCCTTAAGGGGTTAAACAAAGTGAATGTTGAAAGGACATACAAAAGTTAAAGTTTTAGGACTAATAACTCAGAATATAACATCTTTAGAAGTAAATGGTTGTTTAAAAATATATATTTCAATAGGAACAAATTGCATCTAAATTATTTTTAATTAGGAATAAAATTACAATATTTCTCAAATGCTATTTGTTATATACATTACTGCAATGTAGAACCAAAGCAAATTTTATCAGAAACAGTTTCTTACTATTCCGACAGCTAGATGAGATCAACTCTTTAAAGAGATACTATCAAGGAACGAGTGGGATTTGTACATGCAGAGGTTGAGCAGCACAGATATGACCACAGACGGATGTATACATTAACAGCCTGATTTAAAGGCAGCAGGAAATAAACACAGTGTTTGCATGTTACTTGCCCTTTAAGCCCTTGTGTATGTGGCAAGACATTTAAAGGCCTTATGTACCATTTCAAGTTACATTTTTTTAAAGACACGCCTTTTCTGTGAGGTCGGACACTTTTCGGTAATTTTTCGTCTTGAAAAGTGTGTGAATTTTGCAGATGGCAATGTAGCACTATTCCTGTGAATGTGAGATATGGTTGCTGAGGCACACATCATGGTCAACTGGACAAACTGCACTTTGCCTGGTCACAGTATGCTCTCTGGCAAATAAAGCAATAAAGACTACAGCCGCATAGTAATGTGAGAATAAACATGTTGCTATGACAACACGACTGTCTATGTCATCATGCAGTGCAGGGCTTTAACGCCCCTATATAGCATAGAATGCCATGCATTAAAAGTACCAGCAGAGTTAAACCATTTCTGGCACCCGGGAGTCCCAGGTATCATTTGATACCTGAGGGTGCTCTCTGTCAGCAGTGGCCTGATACTGACTGATAAGGGCTTATGTTCAGCCACAGTGATTCAGGGCCTGTCCCTAGAGAGAGGGAGATCCCAGGGTCTAAGAATATCCATGCCAACTGCCCAACACTGATCAATGTGTGATTGGCAGAGATACCAATCAGAATGAGAGGGAGATTTCCTTGTCATGCTGCAATCACACAGTAAAGAGCGCTCTGTACTGTATAAACTGGGAAAATCCCACTGCTGATGTCAGTACTGACATCATCAGAAGGAATCCCTCTAGGGTGGGATTAGGTGTTAGGATTACTGGTGGTACTAGAGGCTGGATTAGGGGTTAGGTTATGAGTTGGATAAGGTGTTAGAATGGGGGATTTGGGGTAGGAATGTGGGTAAGATTAGGGTCATCGGTATACATGTGGTGTATAATGGTACTCGAGAACAGTAGCTGAATATAAATTTAGGATCTTTACAGTAGTGGGATACATGTGGTCTGTGAATTTCCCAAAAAGGTTTGAGGAAAAAAAGATAAAAATAACCAGCAAATTTGACTGAGTTTTTAAAATAAAATATTTAAATGAAAAGTGTCAACATACTCTTTAAGTAGTCAAATAGCCTGGGGAAATTACTTTCTACAAATATATGCGTTTTTTGTTGTGGTTTTATATTTTGTAACTACTTTTAAAGTTGTAATCTCTGCATGCCAAAGTATGCAAAGTATTAGCCTTAGAACGCAATTCCCTCCTTGCAATATTTATTTTATAACTTCTAAACATTAGTTGAAATTTTAGATATTTTGGGCATTTTAACAATCAGGACGAGTTAATGAATCATGCCTTGGTCACAAACATGTTACATCTCAGACGAGTCTTGGTCCTTAAGGAGTTCAGCTATAGCATACTTGCTGAGGTCAATAATGTGAAAGGCATGGCTACACTGAAAATGACTCTCAATTTTACATACAACTCTAAGTCGTAGGAATTTAATTTGAGCTTGACTCAACTTTTGCCTGTTTTTTGCTACTGAGAAAATGTCATGCAATGCATCTTGCTTTTTGTAAGAACAAATCAGCCACCGTTATACTTTATTTTACAGATATTGCATGGAAAACTAACGGTCTCTCTAAATACAATTTTCACAATAATGTACACACTTAACTTTTGCCCCATTCATGTGCTATCTGTGAATTTAAACGTTAAATCATAAACTTTAAATTATAATTTTCATGTAATTTATATAATGCTAGATTTTTAACCGAATAAAGTAGTATTACTAGATGTCCTTTCTTTTTTTTTCTCATTTTGTAACTTTGCTTTTAAATGCAAGTCATTGAGTCAAGATTTGGTATCATACACAACATATTGTAACTCTATAGGCTCGATGTTGTTGATAGCAATGTCAAAAATTATAAATGGAATGGCTGCTTGAACAAAGAGGAATGAAAAAACAAAACATGAAGTGCCTAAAATGACAGGCACATCGTTGATCATCATGTCGTTCTTGATGATGAGCCTGATATGTCATTGTCTCTAAGGGGCCCAAAGGTGGTATTTCACTTACTCAGCTTAAAATAAGCAATAATGGCTAAATATGGCATTATTAACAGTATTACTACTACTTGCAAAGATCCGAGCCTTGGAAATCAATACTTTAATGCTACATTGTGAGATATTTTTGTGTGGTTTAAATTATGTTTTTCATGTGGTCATTTAATGTAAAGGGATACTATAGACATCAAAGCAGTCTTGATTTATAGACCATGCCCCTGCAGTCTCACTGCTCAATTCTCTGCCATTTAGGGGTTAAATTACTTTTGTTTCTGTTAATGCAGCTCTAGCCACACCTCCCTTGGCTGTGACTCAGACAGTCTGCATGAATAAATGGTTTAATTTTCAATCAGATGTTAACTTGCCTTAGACATTTTTATCTCCTGCTCAGTAAATTGACCTTTACTCATACGCAGGAGGCTCCTTTAGTGTCTAAAAGGCTATTAACAGTGCAGGAGCTCAGAAATTCTAAATTAAAAAAAAAATATGCAATAAAGAATGTTTAAACACTAGATCTCTCTTTACAGGAAGTGTTTAGGAAGGCTGTGTAAGTCACATGTACGGAGGTGTGACTGGGACTGCATAAACAAAGTGATTTAACTCCTAAGTGGCAGAGAATCCAGCAGTGAGACTGCAGGGGCATGATCTATAAATCAAAAATGGCTTTATTGGGTTAAAGTTTTTTTTTGCATATAGTATCCCTTTAAAGAGCGGATATCCATTGTTAGAATATATACTTCTTACAGCAGAAGAACAGAAGAAAAAGCATATTAAAGTTTTATATGGTTAATATTTTTGTGTATATGCAAGTGTCTATATAGTATTTGTGTTCTTGTATAAATCATAAAGAAATGTGAATTAGTATCATTGGTTAAGTACATAAGAATTCATGCAGTTAAAACACAAGGCAATGGCAGGAATCAGGCCCTCAGATCCTGAAGAAATACTTTGTCTTGTAGAGTATGACATGAGCACCCAAATGAAGGGAATGGCCAATATACACAAAGATTGAATTAATTCCTAGGTTTAAGAGAAAAAATGGCAATGTAATTTAGATCATAAAATCTAATAATTCTATATGATAATAAAATGAATTATTTTTTCAAGATATATATTCCATGTATACATTGAATACATTATAGTTAGAGTGCAATTGGCAGTAAGTCTCCAAATATTTGTACTGCTATCAGACCAGATCAGTAATCGGTTGGCCCTATAGCGATGGATAAAGAAATGAAGGAACAGCACAGGGGGTAACCCTAAGTAGATAAATGCAAAAGGAGAGAAGAGGAGACTGTCCCTAAATAGTATGTAAGAAAATCTAGAAAAAATAATAAATAAATAATAAATATTTTATTAGGTAAGACTAAGAACACACACAATTACTGACAAAGTTGCTAGTCACTACTGTCCCAATAACTGTCTAATTCGGGGCAATAGTATCGTGTGCACTGTACTACTCTTGGGGTGGGAACTTATCTACTAAACCTCTTTGTGGTTTTTGCCCTGTCATTGTCTATCTACATTTTGTTCACTGTCTTCCCGTTTGCATATATTTCTCACTTAGTTTGTCTAGTTGCAGCCACCGTGTCTGCCCCAGTTATCCATTATTGGGACAGTAGTGACTAGCAACTTTGTCAGTAATTGTGTGTGTTCTTAGTCTTACCTAATAAAATATTTATTATTTATTTATTATTTTTTCTGGATTTTCTTACATACTATTTAGGGACAGTCTCCTCTTCTCTCCTTTTGTAATATGATTATATGTGTAATTCCACATCTGCTCATCCCCCGTGAAGAGAAGACAAATTCATGATTATATATATTATGCATATTAAATAAAAAGTGTATGCCCAAAGCTTTATGGAGAAGAACAGGGTATTTTCATTAAAGTGACATAAACATAGTCCAAATGTATTATGTAAACAAGGTGCTAGCAGAAAAGGGTACACATCGATAGATTAGGAAAAAATATATACTTAAAGGGTCACTCTAATCATCATTACAACTTTGCATGATTGCAATTGTGATGGTGTCTAGAGCACTTTAAGTCGACTCTCGGTTTTGAGAGTAGTTTGGAACTGGATCGATTGGTAAAAATTGCTGCAGCTCTAAGCAAGCCTCTCATAGCAGCCAGGCAGCTGGAATTCTCGTACCAGCTACCTGCTATCAATTATGTCCACATTTTGGCATCAATATATCTAAAACACAATGTGGGCTAAGCCATCTCTCGTTTCAAGCCGTAGACACTCCGTAGACACTGTGGATCAATGCCCGATTCAGTAAACAATGAACTGGACTATAGGTAAAATAATAACGGCTGTGGGAAAGTTAATTGAATAACTGATATTCGGGGATAACTGCTCTTTGGGGACCTTTGCTGGAGAGACTTTTATGGAGTAATAATAAACTCTTCCTGGTTAGGTGAGATCTAAATGAAGCTTACAGGCAGATCCACCAAATTACACATCAAGGGAAAATGTAATGAAATCTATCTTTTACATTTATTTAAATTTTTTGTTGTTGCAGTTTTTAATGCATTATCTATATAGCCATATAAAATAGGGAATAGTTTTACCCGATAGTTTCCCATTAATTTTTTAATTTGTCCTTTTATGATATCTAAATGTTGCCCCAGATGTAAATCCAAGAAGTCTCACTGGAAATGGTGATAACTCGTTAAAATGTGCCTTTAAATATTGAAATAAGTGTGTTTTTCCTTTACCTTATTGGTAACATGCAGTTATATGCAGCTATCTGCCAGTCTGCTCAGAACTGAGACAGAGGAAGGAGTGTAGTTAATGCTTCTGTATTATACTAATGAAACTCAAACATGGAATACAAGGCTCGCTGTGGAATTCTCTATTTCATTCGGCTAAATAAATGTCAGGCCGTTTGAAGAGTGCCTTGCAAGCTCTCTGTGTAAAGAGTGGTATAACCTCTGCTCCCAGAAAATACACAGGGGGCGACAAGCTATGAAATATGGACAGTGTGTGGGTGTGAGATTCAATTGGCTGAAGATGTCCCTGGAGGGATAACATGAGAAATGAATGGGCCGCATGCCTTTTCTAATCATTATGCAACCCTTCGGTGAGAAGTGCACATCTGATGTCACTTTGTCACTACCCTGTGTTGTAAGGTGGGTTTGATCTCATTTACCATATGTCTCTTTTGTTCTTGAGCTGGGGGTATTTTTAATTTAAAAAGACAAATTTCCCAGGGCCAAGAGACACTCTGTTTTTATGGTCCTTTCTGCTGATATTTTGCTTGTAGCCATTGATCTTAATTCCAAAGCCTTAGTGGTTTCTAGTAATCAGATCATTAAGGGTGCATGTGAAATTAGATTGCAAGCTCTCTGAGGCTTTAATTTACAATACCCATGAAATATTTAGTTATTTGTCTGATAACACTGTGCTTATTTTTGTAACATCTACTCTATTTTATATATGTGTATTTTTTTTTAACTGTGAATATCTATGCACCTTTTAATAATAAATGATTACTGTGTTGATACGCAAAGTGCAGATTTTGCTTTCTTTCAGGGTTATTTATCAAATTCCTATGGCAAAACCATCCAGCTCCATACAGGGCCATACGGACTACAAAATCATCATCTCTTCCCCCCTATGTTGACCTCGTTAGTTTCTTCTCCCTGCTATACCTAACTTCCCTTCTCGCTTCTCGTCTTGACTGCTCTATCTTCCTTTCTATCCTCTATTTCCTTTATGCCACTTCTCTCTATACTCCTTTCATGTAATACTAGCCCACCATATTCACCCATCCCTTTAATTGTGACTCCCCATGTTACCCCCACCATCACCACACCACTCTGTCCATTATATAGAAATATTACTTTGATGTCAGTTCTCTTGCATTGTCCCTTCCTTCTCTACTAGGCCATCAATCCTGTCTTCCTTTTATGTCAGAACCCTTAATGTATGTCCTGCTATTTTCCTACTTTCCTCTCTTTATCATTTATTCAAAGTCACCTTTTATTTTTTTTATTGGTATTCTTATTGGTATTTGAATTAGTACACACAGTATTTGTCATTTTCATGGTATAGGAATATTACGAATTATATGTTAACTACAGGTATGAAGCATCAAGCAAAGCAAGAAACAAAAACATAGAAAGTTCCTAAGAATTTAACACTATAGTCGCCAAAACAACTGTAGCTTAATGAAGCAGTGTTGATATATAGATCATGCCCCTGCCTTCTTACTGATCAAATTTATGCCATTTAGGAGTAGTTAAATCACTTTATTTATCCAGTTCTAGTCACACCTCCCTACATGTGACTTGCACATCTCTCCTAAACACTTCCTGTAAAGAGTCATCTAATATTTATACTTCCTTTATTGTAAATTCTGTTTAGTTTGGAATTTCCTATTAATTTCTTAAACACATTTAAAGTAAGTAACACCTGATTGAAAACAACACAAGTGGACTCATTTAACTTGGACTTGGATCACTGCCAATAAGCTGTGATAACAGGTAGATTAATCTTGCCCTGAGATGTGCATTCCCCAGAGTTTTTTTATGCCATCCCTTCTTCCTGAGCCACTACCCCCTATGGTTTTAAAGCCTACAGGTTCATTCTCTGCAAGAATGCCTCTGACTCTCCAGAGGAGGACAATGTGAGTATCGTCTCTCCATGCGGAACTACTAAAAAGCCTGCAGTTCCCCAGCGGTACTTAATTGAATGTTCCTACAGCTTCTTGGCAACGGGAGTCAGGTTTGCCATTAAATGGGAGACCATCATAAATTGCAACCGAGCATTCCTGAAATTGTATATTTCCCATCTCTCTGGAGTGGGCCATGATAGTGGGTTGAACCGCAACGTCTCTTGTAACTGCTATAATGTCTCTGAGAGCCCCAGTCAGAGCCCCTGCAGCCTTGCGAACTCGGAAAGTTGAACACAGCATAGTGTGATCCGTGCAACACCTGAGGCTTATTTAGGTGATCAGCCTGTGGACGGATGGTTGTAGTGCATCCCCACTAACTTTCTCAGGTATACCTTGCCTATGACAGGACTCCAGCAAGGTCACATCCCAGTTCGTGATTGGCAATCTAGGGCTTCTTGTGCTTGCGCCCCATAATGTAATTGGGGGGAGGGGGGAAGCTGTGGGTTTGTTATGTCTTTAGAACCTGAACCTGTGAATGTGGTAAAGTCATTTTTACTGTTGGGCAAGATCAGAGCTTTTTGTCTTCATGACATTTAAAAAAAAAAACACTCAATTTAATATAATTTTTTTTTACCACTTTAGTAGATATACCCCCAAAGAAACCAAACATGTATATTTTTCATACATGTTTTATTTGGGAATATATGACAAAAGTAGCTTGCAAGAGCTGCAGACCTGCTATCTGCAGCTCTTGCAAGCCTTCTCTATCTTTCCCAGGAACAGACTGACAGTACACCAATCAGAGGCTCGTATTAAAGGGACACTATAGTCACCATAACAACTACAGCTTAACTACTACTTAACTACTACTACTACTACTAGTGAGTACAATAGCTCCCTTCGGGCATTTTCATGTAAACATTGCCTTTTCAGAGAAAAGGCAGTGTTTACATTGCCCCTAGGGACACCTCCAAGTGGCTTCTCCTCAGATGGCCACTGGGGGGGGGCTTCCTGGCTCAGGGCTGCACAGTAAGCAGCCCTGCCGTTCCGCGTCCCCACGCTCTGCATGGAGACGCTGAATTTTCCTCATAGAGATGCAGTGATTCAATGCATCTCTATGATGAGGTCCTGATTAGCCAAAACAGATTTTAGCCAATCCAATGCTTCCGCTATAAAAAAGCATTGGATTTGCTAAAAATCAGCCATTTTGATGATGTCACAAAGGGGGAAGAGCCAGCGCCGGCGGACCCACAAGGCGCTGGAAATAAGGTGAGTTTTATACTTTTATAGGGAGCTGAGAGGGGCAAGCCACCTATATGGTGGGTTAAACACAATAGGTTTCAGGAATACATGTTTGTGTTCCTGACCCTATAGTGATCCTTTATGAAAATTGTGGCTTGACAATGCTTCTCAATGAGTTGTACTACAGTTCATTGAGAAAGGTGAAACATATGCTTGCTGTGCACTGTGGGATTAATGGAAGCAGAAGAAGATCTCCCAGGTTGTCTGAGTGACAGTCAGGAAGGTGTTTCTGCCCCCAATTAATTATGCAAGTTCTGATGTCTATTGAAATTGTCACTTTTAAAAATTGTCACAAACAGTGTTAATTTTAGTCATCTAAATTGCTTTAGTTTTAGTCGACGTGACTAAAAATGGGTTTAATTAAAGCCTCTGTCTGACTCTTTTGCCCCTTTCCAACCCCTCTGTGCACTGGCGGATCCAGAGTCTTATCTCGGGAGGGGCACTCAGATTATTTAAAGAAACAATCCAGGCACAATAACCACTACAGCTCTCTGTAGTGGTTTTGGTGCCAGGAGTGACGTGGCGCCCTCCCAGAGTAAATAGTCAAACTGTTGAAGAACAGTTTGACAATTTACCTGCTGTCTGCTAGGATAGGGGCTGTAGTAGGGGATAGGGCCTCTAGTAATGTGTGTGTGTGTGTGTGTATGGGAGGCACTGAGTGTGTGAGGGATGCATGGTGGGTATGGGAGGCAGTGTGTGAGGGGTGCAGAGTGTGTGTGTGTCGATGGGAGGCAGTGCATGTGGGACAGTGTGTGTATGGGGGTGCAGTGGGAGCACTGTGTGTAGGAGGCAGTGTGTGCATGGGAGTGCAGTGTGTATATGTGGGGTGCTGTGGGAGCACTGTGTGTGTATGGGCTCAGCTTGTGTATGAGGATTGTAGTGGGGGCAATGTGTGTATGGGAGTGCAGTTGGGGAAGTGTGTGTATGGGGGTGCAGTGTTTGTGTGGGGAGCACTGTGTGTATAGGGGTGCAGTGTGTGTGTGTGTGTGTGTGTGTGAGATGTATGTGGGGGTGCAGCGTTTGTGTGGGGGGGATAAGTATGTGGGGGTGCAGTGTGTATGGAGGAGAAGTGTGTGTGGGGGTGCAGTGTGTGTGTGGTGCAGTGTGTGTGGGGTGCAGTGTTTGTATGGGGAGCACTGTGTGTATGGGGGTGCAGTGTGTGTGTGTGGGAGATGTGTGTGGGGGTGCAGTGTTTGCACCCCCCCACACACTGCACCCACACACACACTGCACCCCCATACACACAGTGCCCCCATACAGTGTGTGTGTGGTGTGCAGTGTGAGTGTGGGGGTGAAGTGTTTGTATGGGGAGCACTGTGTGTGGGGTGCAGTGTGTGTGTGGGAGCAGTGTTGTGTGGGGTGCAGTGTGTATGGAGGACAAGTGTGTGGGGTGCAGTGTGTGTGTGGGGGTGCAGTGTGTGTGGAGGATAAGTCTGTGTGTATGGGGGGCTGTGGGGGAAGTGTGTGTGTAGTTGGAGGGGGCAGAGAAAAACAATTTTTTTTAAAATAAAAAATACATTATTTTATATTTTTTATATCCCCCCTCCCTTCTTACCTTTGCCCAGGGAGGGGGATATTATTTCAAATCCCTGCTGGTCCTCGTGGTGAATCCCTGGCGGTTCTAGTGGGAGTGAACTCTAACCTGCAGCTCAGGCTAGAGTTCACGCTCGCGCGAACGGAGCGTTGCCGTGGTAACCGCGGCAACACTCCGTGCTCGCGAGAGGAGACCTGGCGGAGCTCAGCTGCAGGAAAGAGCTCCCGGGTCTCCTCTCCCTCCTCCCTCCCTGCCGGCCGCCAGTAATGTGCCTGCAGACCGGGGAGGGAGATCTTTGATCTCCCCTCCAGTCCGTGAAGACACTTAGCAGGGCCGGCGCTTGGATAGCACCGGCCCTGCAGGAGAAAGCATCGGATCTCGGGGGGGGGGGCAATTGCCCCGTTGCCCCCCCCCCCCGGATCCGCCACTGCCTCTGTGTCTCTTTGTGTCCTCCCAGCCCCTCTAGGTGTCTCTCTCCCAAGCCTTGGTCTGTCTCTTTTGCCCCTACCACAGCCCCTCTGTGCACTGTTAATTTTGGGGGCAAATTTTACTTTTGTTTTAGTCATAGTCCTATTAACTAAAAAAAAGCCATTTTAGTCATCTGAATTGTTTTACTTTTAGTCTAGTTTTAGTCGACTAAAATTTGACTAAGAATATTAGTCGACAAAATTAACACTGGCCGCAAATATGACAGATATTTCAGACACATACAGCATATCAGCAAGCATCTTTCTTTTCAATAATTTAATGCAAATGCCTCTGTCTATTCTTCCTGTATATCTCTTCCCTATCCTCAATGCCAGTGGTTCCCAAGCTAATCTTCATGGCCCACCAACAGAGTGGGATTCATTTTCCTTTATATTACAAAAGAGATTCTGACAAAATCTGAACTGTTGGTGGTTCATGAGGACTGATTTGGGAACCACTGCTCAATGCCATTTGTTCCCTCTAGGGTAAAGTAAATTTTATCAGTTCCTCTCCTTTTATTCCTTTTCTTCGCCAGAGTGTTGAAAGTTGACATTGAGAATAAAGGGAGGTGCCCGTGTGCGGAGAGTGGTGCCTGTGTGTTTGGAGGGAGAGACAGTGTGTATGGAGGGGGGTGACAATGTGTATGGAGGGGTGACAGTGTGCACCGAGAGTGGTGTCAGTGTGTGCAGAGAGAGGTGACAGTGTGTGGGTAAAATGACATAGTGTGAGGGGGTGATATAGTGTAGGGAGGTGACAGAGTAAGAGGGGGGTGACAGTGTGAGAGGGTTTCATTAGTGTAAGGGGAGGAGGGTGACAGAATAAGAGGGGGTGACATAGTGTGAGGGGGTGAAAGTGTGAGATGGGGTGACATAGTGTGTGGTGAGCGACAGGGTGAGGTGACAGAGTACGGGTGGGTGAGAGTGTGGGGGGGGTGACAGGGTGGGTGACAGAGTAAGAGGGGGTGACAGGGTGAAAGGAGGGTGACAGGGTGTGAGGGGGAGACCTAGTGTGAGAGGGAGGGTGACATAATGTAGGGGGGTGACAGAGTGAGAGGGAGGGTGACAGAGTGTGAAATGGTGGCATAGTGTGAGAGGTGGTGGCATAGTGTGAGAGGAGTGTGAGAGGACGTGACTAAAAATGGGTTTAATTAAAGCCTCTGTCTGACTCTTTTGCCCCTTTCCAACCCCTCTGTGCACTGGCGGATCCAGAGTCTTATCTCGGGAGGGGCACTCAGATTATTTAAAGAAACAATCCAGGCACAATAACCACTACAGCTCTCTGTAGTGGTTTTGGTGCCAGGAGTGACGTGGCGCCCTCCCAGAGTAAATAGTCAAACTGTTGAAGAACAGTTTGACAATTTACCTGCTGTCTGCTAGGATAGGGGCTGTAGTAGGGGATAGGGCCTCTAGTAATGTGTGTGTGTGTGTGTGTATGGGAGGCACTGAGTGTGTGAGGGATGCATGGTGGGTATGGGAGGCAGTGTGTGAGGGGTGCAGAGTGTGTGTGTGTCGATGGGAGGCAGTGCATGTGGGACAGTGTGTGTATGGGGGTGCAGTGGGAGCACTGTGTGTAGGAGGCAGTGTGTGCATGGGAGTGCAGTGTGTATATGTGGGGTGCTGTGGGAGCACTGTGTGTGTATGGGCTCAGCTTGTGTATGAGGATTGTAGTGGGGGCAATGTGTGTATGGGAGTGCAGTTGGGGAAGTGTGTGTATGGGGGTGCAGTGTTTGTGTGGGGAGCACTGTGTGTATAGGGGTGCAGTGTGTGTGTGTGTGTGTGTGTGAGATGTATGTGGGGGTGCAGCGTTTGTGTGGGGGGGATAAGTATGTGGGGGTGCAGTGTGTATGGAGGAGAAGTGTGTGTGGGGGTGCAGTGTGTGTGTGGTGCAGTGTGTGTGGGGTGCAGTGTTTGTATGGGGAGCACTGTGTGTATGGGGGTGCAGTGTGTGTGTGTGGGAGATGTGTGTGGGGGTGCAGTGTTTGCACCCCCCCACACACTGCACCCACACACACACTGCACCCCCATACACACAGTGCCCCCATACAGTGTGTGTGTGGTGTGCAGTGTGAGTGTGGGGGTGAAGTGTTTGTATGGGGAGCACTGTGTGTGGGGTGCAGTGTGTGTGTGGGAGCAGTGTTGTGTGGGGTGCAGTGTGTATGGAGGACAAGTGTGTGGGGTGCAGTGTGTGTGTGGGGGTGCAGTGTGTGTGGAGGATAAGTCTGTGTGTATGGGGGGCTGTGGGGGAAGTGTGTGTGTAGTTGGAGGGGGCAGAGAAAAACAATTTTTTTTAAAATAAAAAATACATTATTTTATATTTTTTATATCCCCCCTCCCTTCTTACCTTTGCCCAGGGAGGGGGATATTATTTCAAATCCCTGCTGGTCCTCGTGGTGAATCCCTGGCGGTTCTAGTGGGAGTGAACTCTAACCTGCAGCTCAGGCTAGAGTTCACGCTCGCGCGAACGGAGCGTTGCCGTGGTAACCGCGGCAACACTCCGTGCTCGCGAGAGGAGACCTGGCGGAGCTCAGCTGCAGGAAAGAGCTCCCGGGTCTCCTCTCCCTCCTCCCTCCCTGCCGGCCGCCAGTAATGTGCCTGCAGACCGGGGAGGGAGATCTTTGATCTCCCCTCCAGTCCGTGAAGACACTTAGCAGGGCCGGCGCTTGGATAGCACCGGCCCTGCAGGAGAAAGCATCGGATCTCGGGGGGGGGGGGGCAATTGCCCCGTTGCCCCCCCCCCCCGGATCCGCCACTGCCTCTGTGTCTCTTTGTGTCCTCCCAGCCCCTCTAGGTGTCTCTCTCCCAAGCCTTGGTCTGTCTCTTTTGCCCCTACCACAGCCCCTCTGTGCACTGTTAATTTTGGGGGCAAATTTTACTTTTGTTTTAGTCATAGTCCTATTAACTAAAAAAAAGCCATTTTAGTCATCTGAATTGTTTTACTTTTAGTCTAGTTTTAGTCGACTAAAATTTGACTAAGAATATTAGTCGACAAAATTAACACTGGCCGCAAATATGACAGATATTTCAGACACATACAGCATATCAGCAAGCATCTTTCTTTTCAATAATTTAATGCAAATGCCTCTGTCTATTCTTCCTGTATATCTCTTCCCTATCCTCAATGCCAGTGGTTCCCAAGCTAATCTTCATGGCCCACCAACAGAGTGGGATTCATTTTCCTTTATATTACAAAAGAGATTCTGACAAAAACTGAACTGTTGGTGGTTCATGAGGACTGATTTGGGAACCACTGCTCAATGCCATTTGTTCCCTCTAGGGTAAAGTAAATTTTATCAGTTCCTCTCCTTTTATTCCTTTTCTTCGCCAGAGTGTTGAAAGTTGACATTGAGAATAAAGGGAGGTGCCCGTGTGCGGAGAGTGGTGCCTGTGTGTTTGGAGGGAGAGACAGTGTGTATGGAGGGGGGTGACAATGTGTATGGAGGGGTGACAGTGTGCACCGAGAGTGGTGTCAGTGTGTGCAGAGAGAGGTGACAGTGTGTGGGTAAAATGACATAGTGTGAGGGGGTGATATAGTGTAGGGAGGTGACAGAGTAAGAGGGGGGTGACAGTGTGAGAGGGTTTCATTAGTGTAAGGGGAGGAGGGTGACAGAATAAGAGGGGGTGACATAGTGTGAGGGGGTGAAAGTGTGAGATGGGGTGACATAGTGTGTGGTGAGCGACAGGGTGAGGTGACAGAGTACGGGTGGGTGAGAGTGTGGGGGGGGTGACAGGGTGGGTGACAGAGTAAGAGGGGGTGACAGGGTGAAAGGAGGGTGACAGGGTGTGAGGGGGAGACCTAGTGTGAGAGGGAGGGTGACATAATGTAGGGGGGTGACAGAGTGAGAGGGAGGGTGACAGAGTGTGAAATGGTGGCATAGTGTGAGAGGAGGTGAGAGAGGGGGGGTGACCGTGTGAGAGGGGGAGAACTAGTGTGAGAGGGAGGGGGACATAATGTAGGGGGGGGTGACATAATGTGGGGGGGTGACAGAGTGAAAGTGGGATGACAGCGTGAGAGGGATGGTTACATTGTGTAGGGGTGACAAAGTGAGAGAGGGTGACAGTGTGAGGGGGTGACAGAGTAAGAGGGGGGAGACAGTGTGATGTGGTAATAGTGTGATAGGCAGTGGTGTATCCTGGTTTTGTGCTGCCCTAGGCAGGGGGATGACAGAGTGAGAGGGGGGACAGTGTTAGGGGGTGACATAGTGTTAGGGGCTGACAATGTGAGGTGGGGTGACAGGCTGAAAGGGGGTTACATATTGTTTGGGGAGTGACAGGGTGAGGTGACAGAGTAAGAGGGGGGTGACATTAGTGTGAGAGATGGGGTGACAGAGTAAAAGGGGGGTTACAGAGTAAAAGGGGAGTTAAAGAGTGAAAGGGGGTGACAGTGTGATGGGGATGACAGAGTGTGATGGGGGATGACAGAGTGAGAGAGGGGGGATGACAGGGTGAGAGGGGGTGACAGTGTTAGGGGGTGACATAGTGTTAGGGGAGGTTACAGTGTGGGGGTCACAGGGTGGGTGACAGGGTGAGAGGTGGGGTGACAGAGTGAGAAGTGGGGTGACAGAGTGAGAGGGGGTGATAGGTGGGGTGGCAGGGTGAGAGGGAGGTGACAGGTGAGGTGGCAGGGTGAGAGGGAGGTGACAGGGTGAGGGGGTGACAAGTGGGGTGGCATGGTGATAGGGAGGTGACAGGTGGGGTTGCAGGTTGACAGGGTGAGAAGTGGGGTGACAGAGTGAGAGGGGGTGACAGGTGGGGTGAGAAGGGATGACGGGGGTGACACGTGGGGTGGCATGGTGAGAGGGAGGTGACTGGTGGGTTGACAGGGTGAGGGAGGTGACAGGTGGGGTGGCAGGGTGAGAGGGGGTGACAGGGTGAGGTGACAGGTGGGGTGACAGGGTGAGGGGGGTGACAGGGTGAGGGGGGTGACAGGGTGAGTGACAGAGTAAGAGGTGGGGTGATAGGGTGAGGGGGGTGACATGGTGAGAGGGGGTTACAGGTAGGGTGAGAAGAGGTGACGGGGGTGACAAAGTGAGGAGGTGACAGGTGGGGTGACAAGAGGTGATGGAGGGTGACAAAGTGAGGGGGTGACAGGTGGGGTGACAGGGTGAGAGGGGGTGACAGGGTGAGAGAGAGGTGACAGGTGGGGTGGCAGGGGGTGACAGGTGGGGTGGCAGGGGTAGGAAGGTGACAGGTGGGGTGACAGGGTGAGGGGGGAGACAGGAGGGTTGGCAGGGTGACAGATGGGGTGACAGGGTGAGGGGGTGACAGCTGGGGGGGCAGGGTGACAGATGGGGTGACAGGTGGGGTGGGAGGGTGACAGATGGGGTGACAGGGTGAGGGGGGTGACAGGTGGGGAGGCAGGGTGAGGGGTGACAGGGTAAGGGGGTGACTGGGTGAGGGGGGGTGACAGGTGGGGTGGCAGAGTGACAGATTGGGTGAGGGGGTGACAGATGGGGTGACAGGGTGAGGGGGGTGACAGGTGGGGTGGCAGGGTGAGGGAGTGACAGAGTGAGGAGGGTGACTGGGTGAGGGGGGGTGACAGGTGGGGTGGCAGGGTGACAGATGGGGTGAGGGGGGTGACTGGGTGAGGGGGTGACAGGTGGGGTGGCAGGGTGACAGATGGGGTGAGGGGGGTGACAGGAACAGAACAGGGGGTTCCCTCCAGGCACAGGAATAGAACAGGTACCTTTTTCCCTGGTGGTCCAGGGGTGGCAGACTCCCTGGTGGTCCAGTGGTGGCAGTCAGACTCCCTGGTGGTCCAGTGGGCTCTCCGGTCTGCAGCTCTGCCGGATACAGAGCTGCAGACCACATGGTGAATGTCTTGCGATCTCCAGTCAGAGCGTTGCCATGGTAGCCTGCGGCAACACTCTGATTGGCTAGAGATCGCGAGACACTTCAGTCTGCAGCTCACACCCGGCGGAGCTGCAGACTGAAGGCTGGCTCTCCCGGGCAGACTGACAGGAGGGGCCTCGCACCCGGCGGCATACAGGGCAAGCCGCCGGGCCCCCTCCAGTGTCGGGTCCTCGAGGACCCGACATGTCAGTCTGCCCTATGGCGGTTTAGGCGGCTGCGAGGCACCACACAGCGCAAGGCACCACACAGCTCAAGGCCTTAGGCGGCTGCCTAAACCGCCTAATTAGAGAGCCGCCTCTGTCCCTCGATTTGCAGTAAAACCTGCAAACAACTCATCTTGAATCCAGAGTTCTGCCTTGCCAATGCCACGTGTGCTGGGGATGCAACTAAAGAGTGATTTCAATAGAAATTTACACTTTTGTACGTTAACTTTGTTACACCCCCTGGCTTTCAATCAGACAACTGGTCCTATATCACAGTGCTCCTCAATGCTCTCCTCAAGGCATACCTAAAAGTCCAAGATTTAGGAATTACCTGGGTGTTTCTATGGTGTTTAGAAAAAGAAGAAAAACACCTTAGAGGCTAAGGTGTTTTGTTTTTTATTTTATTAAATTACTTTAGACACACCTGGGTAATCCCTAAATCCTGGACTGTTAAGTGTACCTTGAGGAGAGCATTGAGGAGCACTGCCATATCATCATGTATATGGTCATAGTTAGATTAATTCTCTGCTTATTTTTGATCCGAAAGGCATTTTCCTATCATTGCATTTTCTTAGTGTTTACTAAGTTTACTAATAAAACAAGTCAAGAATAATCATTGAAAAAGCAGACAAAAAATATCCTCTAAAAGTCTTAAACAAATTGTATAATTATAACGAGATACAGAACTAATTGATTTACAGAAGACGTGAAGCTGAATTAGAACCTGAATAGATGAATAGTTGACCTACCCACCAGTGTTTCACATCAATTGTAAATAAAACATTAGGCACAGCAGGAAAAAGAATAAGCACCCCAGCATTGTGACAAAGGAGTCTAAGTGTATCATTTATCTAAGCACATTCTGTCATTCAGTCCATGGAATGATTCTAAAGTTAAAGCAGGTCTGGAAGCAAGCATGTATTAATGAGTTGACTTAAAAAAATGCTTCCCTATAGCAGATAGCATGCATCTCATCCATGGAACTATGTTAGATACATTATGTGACATATGCCACGTGGAACAACATTTGATTTATTATGTAATGTACAGACCCTGCTAGTTCACTGCATTAATGAGTATGACAAATGTGTCCACTGCTAAAAACACTACTTTACCCACCCTTTCGTGTTATTTTATTGGTAGGGAATAGCCAGGAAACGGTCAGTCCTGAAGAACTCATCTAAATATTCTTAAGAGTTGAGCTGATATTTAGTACTGGGAATCATAACAATTCTTTCACCTAAACCAAATTTAACTTATTCACCAATTTGCCATCTTTGAGAAAGCAATGAGCTAAAGGTGCTTCCCATTGAAAATAGCATAAAATTGTGTTAATTGTAGCAAAATGTGCATGAACCAAGAATGGAGAATGTATGGCACAGGTGCCACAAAAGGCAGTTCAACAGCTGGAATAGCTCTCAGTAACATAATAATGGGGATGTGACTTAAAATAAGTACAGCAAGCATGGTACTAAATACGATATCATCAGGTCTGATATCAGCAGTTTGGAAGCTAGAGGCAGGCAATTAGAAGTAAGCCTGCTTGAGAAGGGACTTATGGGGGCATGGCAGTTCATATTGATAAATAGAAGCTAATGGAAGAGTGTGGTTACTAATATGAAATATAAAAAAGAAGTTGTGTAAAACAACTGCGGGGAAAAACTGATGTGGTGAGGAAGAAAGGCACACTTATAGAAGATGGAAAAGGAGTGGATTTAACAGGGAGCAAGAGATCTTATATGGTGGTGAGAAGTGGGTGGATCTAGAGCAGGGATAGGCAGCCTATGGCAGTGCAGATGTTTTGGACTACACCTCCCATGATTCTTTGCCAGCATTATGACTGTAAGAGCATTGTGGGAGATGTAGTCCACAACATCTGGAGTGCCAAAGGATGCCTACCTCTGATCTAGAGAATATATTGGAGAAAGCTAATCTAGGATACGGACAGAATGATGGGAAGTTGAGTATCTCACCTTTAAGTAACGGAATACTTAAGTGACATTCACAAATATGCCAAATGCACAGAATATATCTAATTTTAGACTGGCTTCTGACTGCCATGAATGTATCATCTACTGTGGACCCACTGACCATTATTTGGATTCTGGATGCATTTCAGCATCTTATTACTGATTCAAGCTTTAAGACAATCGAATAGACCTTTGATTTCAAATGGATAATTTTTTTCCACAACAGCCCTAAAAATACAAGGCTTTTTGCAGCTATAAAATGCAGACACATTTCTCATTTTACATACCTGGTTCAAATTGTTGAAGAGTGCATTTATATTAAATAATTTTAAGGCTTTACTGATGCTTGAGATCCTTGAGAGTTGGCTTGGAACTGGGAGACAATAGTGGCGTTGATTCATGTATATCGGGACTGTGGAGTACTGAAAGAGCATTTCACAGTGAGAAGATGCTCTAGTACAGAAGAGAGGCAAAGCATTAAACAGCTGGGGAAAGCAGCAAAATTCTCTGCTGGGGAAACAGTGAAGCTTGGGAAGAGAAATAAAATAGTGTGTTGTTGTTTGGGAAAAGAAGGCAACACGAATCTGGTCTGGGAACAAAAAGGCAGCCCAACAATAAAATATTCTATTATCCTTTTCTACAAAATGCTGTGTTATTCACTAAAATCCAAATGGGATCTAATTGAAAATCGAATTAAAAACCAAATTTCAGAATTAAGGATTAATTACATACGCCAATTATGGCGGTATTGGTGGAATTTTCCAGATTAGTTATTTTTTCTGACATATTTCAGTTTACATTTCAATCCATTACAATTTGGAATATTTTTGTAACAATCCCTCATTCACATGAATGCATTTCTCGCTTGAACATTACAATCCGTGTTCAGGACCCACACAGTGAATGCATTATAGAAATTAAATAAATCACGCCATGGTACATTTCCAACATGTACCTCTTCCTTGATAGTACTCATCTATACTACTTGATTTTAATACTTCCTAAAAGCCATTTATTTCTGCGTAAAAGAGCTGGCTGCACCATCTGCATACTGAATGGTTATAAGTAGCTGTGTATTGATTTTCACTTCTCCTGTAAAGCTGTCAAGTGCTTTCTTGGGTGTAAGAATGCTAGACAAAAAGAGGTAAATAGAGCTGCTTCGGGTGCCTGTAAATCACGACAGCAGCTTAATGACGGGTTTGGCAGAACAGAGCAAGAAAATGTTGGGGGCAACCTCTGTCTTAGTGCATACCATGGCAGCTTCACACGGGTTTTCAAGGCATTCCTACTGTGTTGTTCTGTCTTCACTGTTCCCTTGTGTAAATCCATCCTACAACTATCAATTCCTAGCACAGTCAGGCTTCCCTAGAACATTTTAGGGAGGGAACAGGGAAGAGGGCCTTATACCTCCTGGGAAACCGATGTCCATTTTCTCACACTAAACCTTGAGAAATAATTGCCTTACGAAGAGCATAGTTGACCCTTTTTCAAATGACACACCCTCAAACCAATTATTTACACACAGTGGTTAATATACATAGTAGGGTCCTTCCAATTTTAAAAGTGTCAGGAAAATAATTAAAGGGACACTCCAGGCACCCAGACCACTTCTGCTCATTGGAGTGGTCTGGGTGCCAACTCCCACTACTCTTAACCCTGCAACTGTAATTATTGCAGTTTTCTATAAACTGCAATAATTACATTGCAGGGCTAACTCCACCTCTAGTGGCTGTCTACTAGACAGCCACTAGAGGTCACTTCCTGGGTTCTAGCACAGGAAACCTGTGCTAGAGCGTCGCTGGATGTCCTCACGCTGTGTGAGGACCTCCAGCGTCGCTCAAAACCCCATAGGAAAGCATTGAAATGATTTTTCAATGCTTTCCTATGGGGAGACATAATGCGCATGCGCGGCATTTCCGCGCATGCACATTAGGTCTCCTCGGCCGGTGGGCGAGATCAGTCTCGCCCACCGGCCGACGCAATCACTGGGAGGAGCGTCGCGGAGACAGCGGCGAGGGACATCGCCGCTGCCTCAGGTAAGTGACTGAAGGGGTTTTCACCCCTTCAGTAACCGGGGATTGGTGGGTGGGAGGGAGAGGACCCTCCAGTGTCAGAAAAACGGATCGTTTTTCTGGCACTGGAGTTTCCCTTTAAGAAGTTCTGGAACTAAAATAGTCTTCGTAATGACTTTCCCAGCTCTTGTTCTTGCTTGATGTAACATACCTGTATTACTCATATTGTTCTTTATTGTTTGTTGAATGGTACCATACAATGATAATGTTGTACACATCATGACTAAACTAAACTCCTCTCAACCAGCCTGCAGATCACCAGCCTACAAAATAAGGGATTGTACCAGAGAACCATGAAGATTGAGAGACACACTTCTCTTGCCTCCTTATACTGTAGAATGCTTGATCTAATCACAGATAGATTGGAGCAGTGGTTCCCAACCCAGTTCTTGTGCCCCACCAATAATCCAAGACTTATATATTTCCCTTTTTTATTCCAATGGAGATAGTGACAAAATATGGAATGTTGGTGGGCCATGAGGACTGGTTTGGCAACCACTGGATTAGAGAAAACCAAGGTGACCAATTGAGACTTGGTCTCTTTGCCTTTAGCAATTAATATATCCGCATTAAACACGAGTCATTATAAGTATAGTAATGACAATATATATTTAAAAATATCCCGAGCAGCCCTGTACTGAAATATAGTAAAGTTATGGTTATATTATTTTCTTCAGAACGCATCCTTTAAAACTAAAGTGAGTTTGTGTTACAAGTATCTATAAGATTAGGAGATCCAGTTCCTGCAGATTTGGGGGCCATTTGGAATTTAAGAACCTGCAACAAATTCTGCCCACTGAGGTATGCCCTGGAGTAGACACAAACAGCTGTAACAAGATCCCAATATAATATTTGGCTTGTATAGAGTGCACATTGCACAGCATTGTACTGTGTGTGCGTATATTTGTGCTGGTAAGCAGTTTGATGGACAAATAAATGATGTTTCTTCCATTTCTCCAGCTATGCTGTAATCAAAGGACTATTAATTATTTAATGGTATTAATAAAGACGTTGATTCTGCTGTCTGTTACACATTGTCATTTTTTTTCTGTCTTTAATATTTAATAAACATTTTAAATAACAGGAAGAATATGGTTTCAGCAGTGACTTTTGCTTTGATTGATTGTTTAAAATAAAACAAATGATGTCCACTGATGTCCACATTTTCTAAATAATGCTTTATATCTGAGATCAATCTATGGATAAAATGCCTTCTGGCTCCTTACTCTGCATTGCTATTGGAAATAGACCTTTATAAATAAAATAATATAAATCTATCAAGCTTACTACATGTTAGTGAATTTAAAAATGCAGAGATCAGAATTTGAGAAATATACTTCCTCCCATTGACTGCATACTGTTCTGATCATCTGTAAAGCATAGTTTCATAGGCTTAAAATATTGCTTCCTGGCTGATAAATAGAACATTCATCCCCACATACAAACACTGGTTACCTACAGAAGTATTGTACTGTATATGGCATGATCTGTGTATGCAATATATTTAACAGCTCAGTACTTTTGCGGTATGCAAGGTATAGCTTACATGGACTTATTCTGTGTTTACATTCCCAAAAAATCAATCAGAAACAGATGCCTTTTAGAAACAACATAATTAGTTTCAACGAAGGTTAATGGTAATAATTTTCTTGTTTTCACGTTGGTGGACGACTCTGGATGACCACTGTCAACAGATGATATTTAGAAAGTATGATAAATAGTTGACCATTAATCGTTCTTGGTGGAAACATTTTTTTTTTCAGCTGGAACTCAAATAAGTTACCGAAGATATTTATTGATGGGAATAAATCCTTCATCCTTTGTGAACTTGGTTAAGATGGCCAAGATAATCCCCTATGGTAAAGAAATAAGATGACCAGTCAATACACAAAAGCAAGGATGGATATATGTGCCGTCAGCATCACAGACTAAAAGGGACAGATGTCCTAGCTATAATCTTAAGTGTTTTCATTGATTTGACTATGTGAAGAGGCTTTGTTTAACCTCTGTGCTACCGTAGCATTTACAAGCTCGAATTTACCCTAAAGTATCAGCTTCTTCATCTTCTCATAGGCTGCTTTTGATGTGACGCTGAAAAAATATTTCTGAGAAAAAGAGATTTTCTTTCTCTGATCAATTTTCAAACTTTGAATTCACAGAGCCCAAAGGTCCAGACTTCTTCCAAATGGACCATTTGGTTTATAGGACAACTGTAATAGGCACGGCTCCCCACTGCCCAGAATACTAAAGCTATATATTATATACTCAATGCTAGAGCATGTAGATTTGGTAATTTATTTTCTTAGGGAATGTGCAGGTCTTAATGTTACTAAACTATAAATAAATGACTATCTCTGAAGTATACTTCAGCTAATTGGGGAGGCGAGGGAGTACAGAAATTATTTCAAGACTCCCACCACTGTTCTTCAGTTCTACATTAAATACATTGAGGGGTGAAGTCAGTTGTTGTATAGGGTGAGTGAGAATTCTGGCTAAAAATAATAGTAGTATAATTTACTATGGGTACGAATGGGATATCCCTTTTCTAATGCATTGGGTGATCACACATTAAAAACACACGGTAATGTATAATTTTAACAAGCTATTTTGTGCAATCGATACCATGCAGATTTTTATTCACTATTCATTACAGCAGTGCTATGATATTTACTATATATTTTTTTGACAGCTAAGGTGCAAATAACTAAGGCCTCAATATAATATTATTGAATAAGCTCATAAAATTATTTAATATCTTTGGATAAACATTTAAAATTATTTAATATTATGAAAAATATTTTAATGTTGTGATATTTTTAAATGTGTTGATATATTGTTAAAGGTCTTATACATTATATATTTTTTCAAATTTTTTAAATATATTTTTTAAATCATGTGAAGTTCATCCAAAAATGTTCAATAATTTGAAAAGCTTATCCAACAATACTAAATCGAAGTCTAAAGTAGATAAAATATTCCTTATTGTGACCTTTTTGTACACTGTTCATTTTTTTTGTTTGTTTAAAGCTGTTTACAACTTACCCCCAAGATGTTTTAGAGATCTTCCCAGTTAGGGCAAGTGTACAATTATAATGGAAATAATGCTATATTATAATTTTTATATGTATAGTTTATTAAAGTTTATAAGTTATTAATAAACTATATTATATATATATAAACTATATATAATAAAATATATATAAACTATATATAATAAAAAATATATATAAACTATATATAATAAACTATATTATATATATATATAAAACTATTAAGAAAACCTAAATAAAAATAAGACAGTTCTGGAAGAGATCAGGATTAATATCAGTGACATGTTATTCTTCAGTGCATAGCAGAAGTCCATGTACTATATAATTATCATATCAGAGAACTGATACAAAATATAAAGAAAAGCTAAATATTTAATACTATAGTAACCATAAACAAATCAAACTATAATTATAGAAATAAAATCAAGAAAGTCACAGCAAGGATAATTCTCTCTATTTTTCTGTTTCTAAAAATGTAAATAGTGTTTATGATTACACTACTGTAAAAATTGTTAATAGGAAAAAGCATGGGAAATATATAAAATTACAAGCTGAAAAAATACACATGCTCAACACACACAATACCATATGTATTTGACATGATATAAGGCAACATGCAAAATATTTTTCATTTGTGTTATTAAATGTACTAAACTGAATAACAGTTGATGCTATGATACATAGATACATACATAAAATCCTAATTTATTAAGTGCATTTTTACTAACAAATGTCTCCCAAAGTATGTAATTATCATACAAGGGAAAAAGGTACATGCTACATTTAGAAGCAGTGATAGTTCAGTGGATCGGCAGATACTTACAAACAGACCAGCATAAAGATTATAAATAATACAATTTACTTACAGTGTTGTGTCAAGTCTCATTGAAATGAGAATGCTGGTATGTTAGAGAGCACACTCTGAGTAATGTATAAAGAACATAACAGGATTACGAGCTTCATTGGCCTAGAGCTAAAATTTAAAGTGGACCTAAATACTAACATTTAATTTGTGCTTAGAACATCATGTGCCTGATCTCCATCTGCAATTAGACTCCGTAGCTATATGCAACACATTTTCTATGTGCATTATAAATTGGAGTTTTCAAGTATAAAGTCCATCTTCACAACTCAAGCTGAAGCACAGTGAAACCTTCTGGAGGATCAAGGGATCTATATGGTGGCATACATGTCTAGTCAGAATATACACCCTATGGGTTATAGGACAAACTTGCGTCTGGAGAAGAGACAGACTCCTCATATGTGCAATGGGCCTAAGGCACTTTTGGGTCCCTTCAGTTATTAACAAAGATACAGATCAAATAATGACTAGGATATACTAAGCCAAAGCTACTTTTGGCACTTGACATTTCATACATAGCCAGGTCAAGTAAGATATCTGTGCCTTCATGGCTACAAGCTATGCTTTGGCACCCAACAATCCGCAGCAGGCAACTTGAGTCTGTTGGATGGTGTGGGCCTAGAGCAGGGGTACCCAACCCAATCCTCAAGTATCCCCTACCAGTCCAGGATTTACGGATTACACTGTGGTGTCTAAAAGGTTTTGTTTTTTTCTTTCTAAAAAAAAAAAACACCTTAGACCCAACTGGGTAATCCCTAAATCCTGGACTGTTAGGGGGTACATGAGGACTGGGTTGGGAACTACTGGTCTAGAGCATCAATTCCTACATTTATTTGGCCCTGATAAAGAGCACTTGTAGGGCAAACAAATAAAAGTGATGGAATCAGCAAGGAAACTAGACTGGAAGTAGTACTTCAAATGGAACAAGAGCTTTGCAAAATATAAGCATATCTATCTATCCATCTATCTACGCACACATATATAATATTAAAATATATAAGCTATGTCTTGACTCTTGTAATAAAGTGGATTTTCTATTCCCCTGAATGTTTTTCTCAAAGGTTCAATGAAAATCTGTTAAGCACATGTTATATTAAATGGTATACACAGTATTACGTAAGTGCCTGCCCTCGGAGTTCAAGTTTAACATGTGTTGCGATGTTATACATGAATAAGAAGTTCCGATTCTCACATATTTTAAAGCATTCACTATAGATGCAGAAATGTAAAACAGAAATTATGAGTGAGTCGAGCTTAAAACATTTCAACTGACCAAGTAACCTTAAACAGTAGAGGCAAATAATGATAAAAGATGCAATAATTATGAACAAAGTAACACAAAACCTTCAGGGAAAAAAATGTGCTACGGGCTATGTTTAGCTGTTAGCATATTGTGCTTGAAAATATGCATCCAATCACAATATAAAAAACTTTATTACATTGTTTTGAATTACAACATTACCTCATGGTTTCCCACAGGAAGTAAACGTGTTAAATTCAAAATTAGGAAATACCAATAAAAAAGTCAAAGGTTGCGTGTTTTGGTAAATTTTCTCCTGTTTTGTCACCTGAGCAGGAAATTTCATATAGGGATTTATTCATTTAATAACAAATTGTAGTAAATTGAAAAACAAATTGTTAAATGAAGACAGAAAAAAGCCAAGCTGTGTCAAGTGGAGCTTAGTTGTTTTTTTTTTTTTTTTTAACAAATCAGCAACTGTTGCTTAAATGTTACTATTAGCATTTCAATTACTACAGTTTGATGTCTAGTAGATAAACCAATACGTTTGTGTGTCTCTGCGTCTTTGTATTTATGTATGTGTTTTTATTTGTGTTTATCAACCTGGTTTATTGCTCATACTCTACAAAAAAAATGCATAGCTACTTACTGGTTCCTCAAATTCAATATGCATAAAGCTTCCCAGGTTCACTATTTAGTTCCATTGAGAACCCTGCGAGGTATGTATAAAAAGTATTGTGTTCTTAAAAGCAGGGTTCACTTCGTAGACATGAACATTTCGTCATAGTTTTCGTTAAAACTATGTTTTTAGTGATGAAAACAATACTATAATTGAATTAAAATAAAATCATTATGGCAAAAATTATAATGAACGCTGTGAAGATTTTTTGCACAGGGCGCCCAAATGCCTAAGGCCGGCCCTGTGTGTGCATATATGTGTGTTTATGTGACAGTGTGTGTATCTGTGTGTTTCAGTGTGTATGTACAGGGCAGTGCATGTGCATGTGCATACATCCCAGCAATCAAATGCCAACTCTACATACAAACACATTCAAACGCAAACACTAAACACAAGTACACCAGTGCTTTTAAATAGCAACAGTACAAACATACAAACATACAATTGCATTCAAATGCCAACACTACACACAAACACATCCATACATACATACATTCAAACACTCACACAAAACATGACATTCCCTCATTAAAACACAAACGCTGTTCACAAATGCAACTCTGCAAAAATAGCTACATGGTAGATTGTGGGAGATGTACAACAGATGGAGAACTAACTTTTGGACATGTTTGTGCTAAAGAGGGCCCAAACAAATTCTTGCTTTAGGGCCCTCTGTACATGAGTTCGACCACTGTGTCTCTTTAATAGATAACGGTTTCATTTTCTATATTCAGGTTCAGGTAATAGGTGCAAAAGTATTTTACAGCCAATACAATTTTTCTTTTTATTAATATTTTAGAGTTGCACTTCTGCTTGAAAGAATAAAGAATATCATTTGCAACTTGTTATAATCAATACATATCTAATTACTGGTGTTTTGTGAAAAAACAAGGTCCTCTTTTGTTTCTTTCTGAGGCTTCTATAATATTGATAATAATAAAGACATGTTACATCAAAGCAGTTCAGACAAAACAAGAAATTCTCCAGGCACTCAAAGTGTTCAAGCCGCAGGCAGTTTTAATAGAACAGAAAAGAGCAGCAACGTTTCGACCTGCTATGAGGTTTTTGTCAAGCTTGATAAAGACCTCTAAGCAGGTCGAAACGTTGCTGCTTTCCTGTTCTATTAATACTGCCTGGAGAATTTTTTTTTTTTATTATCGTTGTGGTATTGACAGTTTGGGTGGCTGCTGGGATTGAGTGCGGCTCCTGTCTTTATCATTGCAACTTGTATTGCACATTCAAACCTTAATACCATGAATAATAAGAGGTTAATCAATGTTTACTCCTCCAGGAGTATATAATGAGTTTGGAAATTCTAGAGAAATGTTTAAATAATGCATTTTGCAATTTAACTAAACCCATTAGATTTTAGTCAACTAAATCTACTGTAGGTACTCATGCTAGTCGACCAAAACTAGACTAAACCTAAAACAATTCAGATGACTAAATTACATTTTAGTCAAAAGACATTGACTAAAACTAACTCAAATGTTGCTGTCAAAACTATCACTGTTGAAAAAAAGTGCTCTTAGTGGAACCAGCAGGACCATTGTATTGGTGATTCCCATGGGTGTACGGACAAAGGGTATCGGGGGACGTGAATGCCTCAAGAAAATCTGGTGTAGTTTTAAAGATCATATATTTTTAGTGTTCAAGGATGATAAGTCAAACAAAACTTAAAATAATTGGTTTTCCCATTCTACTAATAGACTCTCTAACAATCATATATAATTGTCTTATATTAATGTTGTCTGTAGAAAACTGCATGGCTTAATATATGATCCCTAAGTGACCAAGAGATAAAGGCTGTCCCCACCAGATTTTAGTTGGTTCTACACAGATGATGACTCCACCTTGCATGTAGTCGAATGTGAGGGCTTGGGTTTCTGTTTCCACTGTCACATATCCTTTGCACTGCTTTCTTGTTCTTGTACACTGTAGAAGATGAAAAATGACATCCAAACACGACACTTGACATCATCACGGTCACGGAAAACCATATGGTGGATACACAACGGTTCTACAAGAATAGAAGGATAGATTGATGATCTGCTTCTCTCACCGAAGATGGGACTTTACTGTTGTATCTCATCTCACCCATTAAATTATGGGGGGCATGCAGGGAACCACTGTGCCAATTGATACATTTCATTTTATGTAAAATCTCATCAGGGTTATTAACTAAAGCATGCATTTGAAGAAATTCTAAATAAATGTAAAATTGTACACCAGAACAGCCAAACTGGAATTTTTTTCCAAGTTCACTATGTTTTCAATTCAATGATTTTAGCCTAAATTTGAAATTCCCTTTTAATTTCCACAAATTTACACTTGATTGAGTGACTCTGTGTTAGATATTGAATTCTGTATATAAAACCTTAAAAATAAAAAAAATAGATTTTTTTTTCTTTAAACTGTTAGATGTCACATACATGGTAGTTTCAGGCCAGTCAGTATACAACAGCAGATTTATATAATTGATAATAAACGAAACATGGATTGATTAAAATGTGTAAGCTCCTAATTACAACATTTAATTGTAAACACTGTCCAATGCGGACAAACAAAGTACACAAAATAAACAGTACTTGTTAATTATGCTCTAGCCAGCTGTGACATAGCTGAATTTAGTATGCATTAGAACATTAAAGAGAATTGTCTCATGGCTGATGGGTATACAATTACTACACTATCTACCTCTAATTTTGTAATTTCTTATCATTCTATATCTCTATCACCTGAAGACATCTCCAGGTGATCCTTCCACCCCTTATATGAACATACAATGAACAGGTGCTAAACAAAATATGGACCTCTGAGCTACTGTTCTTTGTTTACTGTACAATATTATAGGTAGACATGCCTACTAATATTTCAAATGGACAAAGGGACACTTATTTAGTGGTGTTAGTGGTGGTGTGACAGAGCTGTTTTGAGAATCTTTAGGAGGCTTACTAATAACAATTTACACATTTAAATTGTAATTTATAACAATAACAACGCCTTATTTAAACAGGCGAATTTCTAAACACATTTTAATGCAGTTTAAAGACGCAGTACTATGAGTATTGACGTAGAGCTCTGTTATGAAGTCAGAAATACCAACAATAAGGGAGACTTTAGAACTGAAAAGAGGGACAGAGGGATTAGTGCCTGAAACATGGACTGTTCGTCCTGAGCACTTGACACTCCCGAACGCCAGACACTTGGGTGGTATGCTAATCACAGTGAATGATAAGGCAAAATGTGTAAATGAAGTGAATCTAGCTGCATCTTTTTTATCTGTTTTTTTTTTTTTTTTTTTTTAAAGACTCTGAGATATGATGGTGGTTATCTATAACATTTCTTGTGATCATTTTCATGTTTTTCCCTCATTTGTGCACATGCACCATTTTCTTATGTACAAAGCTATTTACTCTTTTTGAACTGTTTTGCCATTTGAATATAGATTTAATACTTGGTCACTTGTGCATAGGACCAGCAGCTAGTGAGAGCAACAATATGTTCACATGCCTACGTGTTCACTGGTGTCAAGTAATTTCCAATTAGCTTGCAAGAGCCCTGGATGCTCTACATTGAGCTTATACATGCAGAACAGCTGTTAAAGGGGCAAATTCCAAAACACTTCATTAATGTTCACATATTTGCAGAAGGCTATTAAGCATCCGTGACTTGGGGTTACCAAACTCAGATAATTAATAATGGAAACACTTTGAAGCTTGAAGGACTTTCAGTGGGCTCCTTCTCAATGCAGTCACCTTCTGTGCATCGTTAATAACTAGTAAAGCAATCATTCCCTAATGCTCTATTTACATTTTAACTGGGCAGTCTATATGTGGCAATGGGTACCATATAGCACCAAATAGGAGATATTAAACAAGAAAAATCATCAAGCTAATTGCATAAGCATAAAAGGGAAATGGGTTTTTAACAGGTTAAAAACTATATAACAACCATTGTCAACAATACACCAACGTGTTTCTCCATTTGGCATATCTAGATAAACACAAGCTATATATTTTTCTAAAAAAAAAAACACTGGATATGCCAACATATATATGACATTTATAAAAAAACTAAATAATTCTATGCCATTGAACTTCCTACCAAACGTATGTACCTTTAAAGGGACACTATAGTCACCTGAACAACTACAGCTTAATGTATTTGTTCAGGTGAGATCTATAGCTCCCTGCAGGCAATCTAATGTAAACACTGTATTTTCAGAGAAAATACAGTGTTTACATTGATTGATAGGAATACCTCCAGTGGCCGTCACTCAGACGGCCACTAGAGGGACTTCCTATCATGTAGGCCCTAAAAAGGCCCTGTACACCTCAGCCTGATTAAAATCCGTCTGACGTGTGCAGGAGAGAGAAGGCACTGTGTGCGCGCCTTCTCTCTCCAGCCTGTCAGCAGAGGCGAGGGGGCGGGCAAAGACCGCGAGCTGAGCTGTCAGTCAGCTCAGTTCGCGGCCGTGCACACTGCGCGCATGCGCGGTAGTCCGCTCAGGACTTCAGAGGGCGGCACAAATGCCGCCCTCTGACGTATGTGCGCATGTACGGCGAAGCCGCGCATGCGCACAAGGGAGCAATGATGCTTCCAAATGGAAGCGTCTGATTGCTCCCTGCAGCGCCCGCCTATTTCGTCATTTGACGAAATAGGGGGCGCGGCTTCACGAGGCTCCCGGCGCTGGAACCAGGCGAGTAAAAATGGCTGCCTGGAGAGTCCCTTTAACTAAATAACATCAACATATTATATTAGAGTAAAACTGTCACTTCTCTGGAAATTACATAATTCATTACAATTCAGAAAATCCTTTATAATTTATGTTAACATTTTATGTGATGCTCGGTTTTATTTGTATATGTATATTAAAGTATTAGCAAGTGATATACAATACAGTTTGGTCCAGGCAAAGCTGAATTCTTATACGTCATCTTCGTGTTTTCATTGGGAGTGCCAAACCTATTCAATATGCCTCTTAATGGCAGAGGTTTAAGGGGTATATATTATACCCATTTGCAACTAAACATATATTTGACAGAAGTTTTGTTTGCCAAAGCCGATACTCCTCCATTAAACTGCTCGATTTGGACAAAATTGGCGAATTATTTTCCGATCGAATTTCATTCCAACTAAAGAAATTCCGCAATTCGCGTTTGCATTTTGCAGCTGTACCTAGGGAGCTTTGAGCTATATATCTAACCCAGTGGTGTCCAAAAGGTAGATCCCCATATGTTGTAAAACTAGAACTAGACAAAGCATCATGGAAGCTGTTGTTTTAAAACACATGGGGATTTACTTTTTGGGCACCCCTGATCTACCCCATATACAACTCGGGGCTCCCTGTATTAAACAGCCGGAAGATCAATAGTAAGAAAAGCCCTTTTATTTAATTTGGTCTTTCAGCTGTTAGTTAATAGTATATTACTTTAGTGTAAGGTAAATTTTATCTCCCCCAGTGGCTTCTAACTATCATGAAAGAGAGTAGTGACTGGGTAGCTATTACTGCCCCGACGATAATCCTTGCCCTCCTGGTGGGGCAATTAACAATAGAGACATAGCATGGGGACAATGGCAAGAATAATTAATGGTGGGGCGCTAGAGGGATACAGAATAGGTGACTCCGATTGTATCTAGAACATCTTAAGACATTGTATTTAGAACATCTCATGGAATTGTATTATTTTAATTTTTTGTTTTGTTTTGTTTGGTGTATGTTTGTTTGTGTTTACTTTTTGTATTATATCTAAAACATGAATAACAATTGTATTTCTGCATTGAAATACAACCATGACTGCTTTTCTGTTGTTACACCACGATATCTGCAAAATTACTGCTCCACATCCTCAATAAACATATTTTTAAAAATTACATTGTTAATTAAATTGGAAAAATATATATATTCCCATAAACGACATATTTCTAACTTTAGAACAGTGTTTCTTAAACCCTGGCTAACCTCCCTCCCCCTGATTATTGTATTAGAGCCCCCACCTACATATAATGGGTGGAGACTGCAAGAGACTCTAGGTCCACTCTGTTCATTTTATTTAATAGCCCCACTAGCTAGCCTGAGATTGGAAGCTATGTCTCTATTGTTATATATTTTTTTTATGTAACATCTATACAATTTGCAGTGCGATTTTGGCACACAAAGAGTGTCAGACACTGAGACATGAGATAGGGTTTTAAATTGTATGTTCATGAAGAAGCTGTGTCTGCCCCAGATATTAGTAATGATTAACAGATTCATTACTTTGATATCTGCAATATTGGTAAGACATCAATATTCTTATTCTGCATATCCTCACAGAGTTGGTATAAAATTATATTGCAGGAGCTCAATGTATCTCTCTTTCATGACAAGCTGATTTGGTTTGCAAATCTGCTGTCAGTAGGCATGTGATTAACACATGGTGATAGAGACCGAGAAGGTACAGTGAAAGGACATTGACTGCTTTCAAACCAAAATAAACACTCCTTGATGAATTCATTCCTCATAATTTTCTTGGGAGGTACACTGTCGTATATATGACTGGCTTAAAGGGACTCTATAGTCAAAACAACTTTAGCTTAATAAATCAGTTTTTGTATATGGATCATGCCCCTGCAGTCTCACTGCTCAATTCACTGCCATTTAGGAGTTAAATAACTTTTGTTTCTGTTTATGCAGACCTAGCCACACCTCCCCCGGCTGTGACTGACACAGCCTGCATGAAAAAAGTATGGTTTCATTTTCAATACGATATTAACTTGCTTTAGGAGTTTTTATTCACTGCTCTGAAAATTTAACTTTAATCAGAAATAGGAGGCTCATGCAGTGCCTAGCAGGCTACTAACAGAACAGGAGATAAGACATTCTAAATTAAACATATTTTGCAATAAGGAAAGTGTAAACACTAGATGACTTTGTACAGGAAGTGTTTAGTAAGCCTGTCAGGGCCGTCTTTAATATGAATAGGACCCTGGGCAAAGAATTTTGTTGGGCCCCCTCGGCCCTGCGACCCTCTCAATCCACCAACCCCCCAATTACGCCCAACCCCCAATCACACTGACATATTGACACATACACACACACAGACATATTAAAACATTCACAGATACATACTGACACACACATACACATACTGGCAGACATATTGACACACATTCAGACATACTGACACACACACACACACACAGACGCACATACATACACACACAGACACATACACTGATAGACTTATTGACACACACACAGACATGCTGATACACACACGCATACTGACATACACACAGACACAGTGACACACACAGGCATACTGACATACACACAGACATACTGACACACACAGACAGACATACTAACACACACACATACACAGACACATACACTGACAGAAATACTGACACACACACGCAGACATACTGACACACACACAGACATACTGACACACACACAGACATACTGACACACACACAGACATACTGACACACACACAGACAGAAATGCTGACACACACACACACAGACATGCTGACACACACTGACAGAAGTATTGACACACACACACACAGGCATGCTGACACACACAGGCATGCTGACACACACAGGCATACTGACACACACACAGACAGACATACTGACACACACACACAGACAGACATACTGACACACACACAGAAATACTGACACACACACACAGACACAGACATACTGACACACACACACACAGACATACTGACACACACACACAGACATATTGACACACACACTGACAGAAGTATTCACACACACACACACACTGACAGAAGTATTGACACACACACAGACATAATGACACACACAGGCATACTGATATACACACACAGATACACTGAAACACAGACAGACATACACACACAAACATACTGACATACATTTAGCCACCCTCCAACCACCCTTACCTTTTCTGGAGGGTGGTTTCCCTGGGGAACAGTGGCAGGCTGAGGCAGTTGGGAGTTCTCCTCTTAAACTCCCCTCCTCCCTGCCTTTCTCCTCCTGTGCGGCTCTGATCTCCGGTGGGAGGAAGTGACGCGCGGCACTCACTTCCTCCCAGCTGGCTGACGAACAGGAAGGGGCCTGGTCGCGCTGTAAGCGTAACAGCGCCCGACCGGGCCCCTGCTGACACATGTCCACCGGGTGGCCCTTAGTGCATGGGCCACCCGGGGGCCCTCTTTAGCATGCGGGATGGTGCGGCTCTGTGCAGCCGCACCACCGGGTCCAAGGGGGGCTGCCCAAATCGCGGGGCCCACGGAGCAGCTGCTCTGGGCCCCCCAGGAGCAACTGGGCCCGGGGCAGCTGCCCCGTTTGCCCCGCGCTAAAGACGGCCCTGAAGCCTGTGTAAGTCACATGCAGGGAGGTGTGCCTAGGACTGCATAAAACAGTGCATTGACTCCTAAATGGTAGAGAATTGAGCAGTGGGACCGCAGGGGCGTGATCTATAGACCAAAGCTGCTTCATTAAGCTAAAGTTGTTCTGGTGACTATAGTGTCCCTTTAAACTTAAAAAGAGCAGGCACAATATCTACTGGGGCTTATAGTAATGGGTATGGTCTAGGATGCTAAATGTGATGCTTTGTTTAGTTAAATCAAAATCAACATTGGCAAAAACAGGTGATTCCCTGGAATTCAAAGTCCATCTTCTCCTGAGAGGACATTTGAATAAGAAAGCTCACTTTCTTGATGATATTCAGTAAAAATATAAAGATGGAACATGTAGATTAAATAGTTAGAATAGTGTTATTATCAAAGTTATTGAGTTCAAGGGTTTAATTCTTCACATTGAGTACAATCAAGATATCCTGACCATGAATTATACCACTAAAATCGTATTACTAGAGTATTTGTTTGCTCCAAAATACATGAATGAAATTTATATATTAGACTTATGCATTCCCTTTCAAATGATTTGCAATTTGTCCACATTTTGGGAAGTCTGCAAATCTTCCGAATTCGGAAACTCATAAATGGACTCATAAAACAGCTTTGTTTCTTTCATGATTCAGAGTTTTGTTGGGGAGGAGCTTAAATAGACATATGTGTAAAGGTCCATATGTTTAACCCTTGGGCTGGAGACCCTGGTCGGGATGCAACTTAATTGATTCACTAGGGGACATCTGGTATAATATGACAGTGGCAGAAATTGAAGTGTGATGTCAAAATTTTGGATGTTTACTGTGGGGATCATGCACTATTGATTTTATAACTACATGTATTGAGTGCCAACAGGGTTATATGGAGAGGCATGACAGTAAAATCTTTTATAATTCCAGGCTGTAAAACTACAAAATTATCGGGTAGGGATATTAATGCAAAGCACAAATTGAATTACATCTTTAACCATAACATACGTCTCTAAAGACAAAATACCCTATTCAATATTTGCATACAAATCTGATTGGATGCTTTAAACTGAGCTGTATTCACTATCAAGCTGGAGTGATAGGATTTAATTTAGTAAATTCATTTTTCAAAAAGTTGACCTAAAGTTCTATTGAAGTCTCTATTCAAATGGCACAAACTGACTACAGCACTTCACCATGCATGTCTTAGAACATAGTAACTCACAGAATGTCAGAACGGTCTCCAAACGTAAATGCCAAGTCAGCACTTTATTGAATAACAGAGCTAATAGTCATAGTGGATAATTCTTTGTCTTCTACCGAGATATAACTTTTCTTTTAATATGATGATTGCTAGAATCTTCAGAAATTATAATGAAGGTTGTATACATAGAGTAATAAAATGATGCAAACATAAAAAATACAGAGGGAAAGGGTATCGTATAGGGCACTCCATATGTTTTCAACTACATATCCCTAGATGCTTTGTCAGCATTATGGGTGTAAGAGCAGAGGCGGCTCTCTAATTAGGCGATTTAGGCGGCCGCCTAAGGCCTCGCGCTTGCTGGGGCCTCGCGGCCGCCTAAATCGCCTTAGAGCAGACTGAACTGTCGGATCTCCGGTCTATGACCGAGGATCCGACAGTGAGAGGGGGCCCGGCGGCTTGCCCAGTATGCCGCTGGGTGGCCCCTCCACATGGTCTGCCCACAGATCTGCAGCTCCGCAGAGTGCAGAGCTGCAGATCAAACGTGATTCTCGCGAGCACACAGAGCGTTGCCGCGGGTTACCACGGCAACGCTCTGATAGGGACTCGCGAGAACAAGGTCTGCAGCTCTCGCGGAGCTGCAGACGGAACAGCTATCCCACCGGACCACCAGGGACTTCAACCACCGGACCACCAGGGTCAAAAATAAGGTATTTAATTGTGTGGAGGCTTGTCACAGCCTCCACACACACTGCCCTCCTACCCCCCACTGCCCACCCACCCCCACTGCCCTGTCCTCAACACTGCCCTCCCATCCCCCACTGCCCCAACACTGCCCTCCCACCCCACTGCCCCAACACTGCCCTCCCACCCCACTGCCCCAACACTGCCCTCCCACCCCACTGCCCCAACACTGCCCTCCCACCCCCCACTGCCCTGCCCCAACACTGCCCTCCCACCCCACTGCCCCAACACTGCCCTCCCACCCCCACTGCCCTATCCTCAACACTGCCCTCCCACCCCACTGCCCCAACACTACCCTCTAACCCCCCACTGCCCTGCCCCAACACTGCCCTCCCACCCCACTGCCCCAACACTGCCCTCCCACCCCACTGCCCCAACACTGCCCTCCCACCCCCCACTGCCCTATCCTCAACACTGCCCTCCCACCCCACTGCCCCAACACTACCCTCCCACCCCCCACTGCCCTGTCCTCAACACTGCCCTCCCACCCCCCACCCCCACTGCCCCAACACTGCCCTCCCACCCCACCGCCCCAACACTGCCCTTCCACCCCCCACTGTCCTGCCCCAACAGTGCCCTCCCACCCCCACTGCCCCAACACTGCCCTCCCACCCCACCGCCCCAACACTGCCCTTCCACCCCCCACTGCCCTGCCCCAACAGTGCCCTCCCACCCCCACTGCCCCAACACTGCCCCCCACCCCTTCTGTCCTGTCCCCCACACTGCCCTCCCACCCCCACACTGCCCTGCCACCCACATACCCTGCCCCTACATACCCTACCACCAACACTGCCCTGCCACCCACATACACTGCCCTGCTCACCGCATACACTGCCCTCACACCCCCACTGCTCCAACACTGCCCTCCCACCCCCACTGCCCTGCCCCAACACTGCCCTCCCACCCCCACACTGCCCTGCGACCCACATACCCTGCTCCTACATACCCTACCACCAACACTGCCCTGCCACCCACATACCCTGCCCCTACATACCCTACCACCAACACTGTCCTGCCACCCACATACCCTGCCCCTACATACCCTACCACCAACACTGCCCTTCCACCCACATACCCTGCCCCCCATACTGCCCTGCTCACCACATACACTGCACCTACACTGCATATGTTGCCCTGCCACCCACATTGCCTGCCCCCCACACTGACAACCACATACCCTACCCCCAACACTGACACCACATACACTGCCACCCACACGGACGACCACACTGACAACCAGATACTTTGACGACCACACTGACAACCACATACCCTGCCCCTCACACTGACCATCACATACACTGCCCCCCCACACTGACCATCACATACACTGACCATCACATACACTGCCCCCCACACTGACCAACACAGAAACTGTCTCCCACATTGACCACCACATACCCTGCCCCCCACAATGACACCACATACCCTGACCCTCACACTGCACCCCATATACCCTGCCCCCCACACTGACCACCACATACCCTGCCCCCACACTGTCTCCCACACATTCTGCCTCCACCACTGACTCAATCACTCTCACACACCCTGCACCCTACACTGTCATACACACTGTCTCTCACACACTCTGCCCCCCCACACAGTTTCTCACACAAAATGCCCCCCCCCATTGTCACACACACTGCCCCCTCCACTGTCACAAACACTGCCCCCTTCACTGTCTTCCACACACTTTGCCACCCACACGGTCACACACCCTTCCCCCTACACTGTCGTACACACTGCCCCCTCATGCTGTCGCACACCCTGCCCTCTCTACACTGTGTCCCACACACTGCCCTCTCTACACTGTGTCCCACACACCTTGCCCTCCCACACTGTTACACACCCTGACCCCCCACACTGTCACACACTGTCACCATCCTCCACACTGCCACCCCACACTGTCATCTTCCTCCTCACTATCACCCACTCACACCCTGACCCCTAAACTGTCACATTCCTCTACACTGCTCCCTCACCCTGTTACCCTTTCACACACTTGCACCCCATATTGTCAGCCCCCAACACTGTCACCAATACATACAGTCACTCCTCCCACACACTGCCCCTGCACACACTGTCACCCTTTTCAACACTGCCTCCCACACTCTCACCTACCCACCGTCACAATTCCACACACATACAGCCACCCCCACACTGTCACCCACCACATGCTGTCATGCCCCCTTCAGCCAGCCTCGCTCACATTAACCTCTCCTAATCTTGTTGCTCTCACCCTCTCCATCCATACCACAATTACCAGCCCTCGCTCTTCCACACTCACCCTATAACATTAACTTCTCCTATCCTGTCACTCATCCTGCCTAGACATGCCACACTCACCCTGTCACATAACCCTCCCTCATCCTGTCACTCTCACCTACCCTCGCCCTGGTACACTTTCTCCTTCAACCGTGCCACCCTCACCCCAACAGCGAATACAGAGAGTAAATCTCTGTATCCAGTGCTGCAAGCCTGTCATTCAATATAACAGCAGCTCATTATACACACGATGCAACCCCTATATGGTTTTTTTACTATGCGTGTTAATCGGGGCCTCTTGTTTGACTTTCGCCTAAGGCCTCATAAAGTCTAGAGCCGCCACTGTGTAAGAGCATTATGGGAGATGTTGTCCACAACATCTGGAGTGCCGAAGGTTGCCTACCACGGTATAGAGAAAAATATAAAGCCTACCTTAAGCACCCTTCAGAAAATTTAGCTGCTCCTACGGCAGGGTAATGAATGTTCACGTATATTTACTAATACAGTTTAGGAGGAAAAGCATCCATTTCCAAGCGCTGTAAGTAACAATTTGTTCTGAAATATATGATGCAATTAGGAAAGATCAATAGAGCTACAATGTGATCACGAAAAACACCACTCATACCAACATTACTTGCAGTCTACCTTTAAAGGAAACCGTTATTTCTTAGAAAACTGCGACAGAACCAAATGGTACTGCTTTTTGTTTATTACTATGTTGCATCTATTCACATTTAAACCTGGATATTTCTTGCGCTTTCGGAATGTCAGCCCCAGCTGCTGGGTGACAAGTGTCGCATTGAGTTATGGGTCAGCGTCATATGTCGAGCTGAGCCCCCAGCGTATCACTAATGAACATCCCCATGACACAAAATCAAAGCTAATTTCATCTTCGATGGGGCAGCGGTGCCTTTTGCTGTAAATATGATCCTATTGTTTTCCTGTCACAATGATAGGTTATGTAGCTGGCACTGTTAATAAGACAATTATCATGGAGCACAAAGGCGTCTTAAAAGAGGGAGAGCAATACAAGAAGTCACTTTTCTTAAAGGTGAATTACTCCATGTGGTCCATGCATCACACTGAACACAACTTAACTCCTACTGATCTCAGTGGGAGATAACAGGAAACTGCCAAGCCTAATAAGCATAATTTATTTCATTTGCTAGAGATTGGGAATTAAAAGTAACCTCGTTTTGTGATGGTTAAATGTCTTCCCTGAAGAAAAAAAAGCAACCGCATAAAAACAAAACAAAAAAAACCTGTTGTGTATTGCGAAGTTCCAAAACTCAATTAGAATTCAACTTTTATTATTTAATTTTTTTTAGCTTTCATGTCACATGAGAAATAAAATCTCGTTTTGGGCAGACTATGGAATCTAAACTAATTTAGGTCTTAATGAATCAATTATGATAGGAGCTAGCAATCATCGACGCATAGTTCTTTTTCAGCACCCTTTAATGTCATTAACAGTCAGGTGGACATACTTGCTTTCAGAATATGAAACATAAAAGGCAAAATATTTAGAAAAGAAGGGCTTTGAACAAGTTTGGCAATGTTTCAGTGGTATAACCATAGCAACCCTGTCCAAGCGGAAAACTGGTCACCGATAAGTATCTTGGAATGTAGAATAGGAAGATACATCAGCAATATTGGATCAGAGAATTATGTTTTGAGAGTACCTCCACTCCTTCTCAAGCAACATTAGTTCTACTTGTACACGTGACACAAACCCTAAACATGTGATGTAAACCGTTATCATTTGCTTTCTTGCCCTAATAAAATATTGTCTTCATGGTTTTGAAGTAGTATTGGATTATGGTTCTTTTTTTTAGTTTGCCTGCCCTGCCTGTATTCACCAAATAAAGGTATGTAAGACTTCAGACAGCTTATTAACTCTATTTAAGACATAATGGGTTAGTAAACGTTTTGGTGTCACAGTGTTTTATTGGTTGTACTGCATTGTTATGCCTAAATGTTCATTGCTGGAGTAACAAGTTGGCACTGCCAAAATAAAACAGATTCAGCCCGGAAAAAAACTGAAATTAGTTTCATGATTCAAAGCCTCGTCCCTGGCACCAACAAAAAGGGGGGACAGAAAGGAGAAGAAGTTGAACTTCAATTTGGTGACATTAGATCAGATTTTGGATCTAATCCCTCGCCTTTGCATCCACCCAATAAAGCATATCTTCCTTTCGTTTCTCCAATGGAAGCCATCTTCTTCTTGAGTATATACAAAACTCTAGGAATGTTATTATGGCTTCATTTATTTATCGGCCATTCCTCCACATTGCTCGTGAACTTTATTATGTAATTTAGTTTTCTTTATTGGTGGGACCTGTAGTATAGATTGTTTTGTTATACATAATATAAAATGTGATGTACTGCATATTCTTTTTCTAATTCTTGAATTATTTTGTCTAACCCATGCATATCTACAGCATTGTATTTTGTTGTGCGTCTGCTGCAATAAAACAACAACAACAAAAAAAAAACATCCAACTATTAAGCATTTTCTTATGCAATTATACTCTTTCAGGGTATAATAAATCCATAAATCCATAGAATATTAGGGTAATAATTAATGATAAATAACTATACTTGTATATATTTTTGCTATTCTTATTATTGACATTTATTTCACACCAACTTATTCCTCAGCGATTTACAATATTGTCAAGAGGGAAATTAAACAAATGACACAATTACAAAATGCTAAAGGATAAGTAGGTTGATGAAGATCTGCTCGAAAGATCAATTACAATCATCTTTCTTGGGTACAATATATAATATATCAGATTCCATTTTATTACTGATACTTTTTACACTGAATTTATACATTATTGGTTGTGCTAATAGAAAATACGCTTTTGTGCTTAGCACATTGTACAAATGCATCAATTTTGAAATCCCACCAACAAATAGCTTGAATGGGGGTCAGTATTTTACGGTTTAATGCTACTTAATCTGTTGAATGGCTACTTGCCACTAATTCCTTATGTACTTCTTGGATGTCAGTGAGCATACTGTATGTTATTGCAGAACAGATGTTTGCTAATTGATTTGGATTGCTTTCTTTAAATGCTCGCCTGTAAGTGGAGTGTATAGGTGCAATTGATTGCCCTGTTGTGTCGAATACACAATTGCAACTCCATAAAATAATTAGGATGTGCCTGAAGGCATTTGTTCTGCAGAGCTGTTAGCATATTAGGAATAAGCATTTAGCTATAACTCTTTAGGTTTCAGGAGGATACTAATGCAAAGGCATTCAACACATCTAAATATTCATAGCTGTTTATACAGAATGACATAAAATACACAATATATACTCAAATATATCATGCCATCCCAAGGATGATGCATTGTACGTAGAGGGGTACGTTTCTCATAAATTTGTTATGGTTGGAAAAGTTTACCAAATTTTACCAAAGTTTACTAAATTTTTTTACCAAAATATACTTTTAAAATGTTTTTTTTCCAAAATATTAAAATATCACAATATTTTAATATATATATATATATATTAAAATATTAAATATTGTGAAAGTTAAAATATTGTGATATTGTGAAAGTTTTTGTATGTACATATATATATATATATATATATATATATATATATATATATGTACATACAAAAACTTTATATATATATAATATATATATAAAAAAAAAATATTAAATAATTTGTAAAGCTTTTCCAAAGGATCAAATAGACTGAATTTCATAAACAGTTGGACAAGAATGCAATAAATAAATAAAGACTAAGAAAGTCACCTTTCATGTTTTGCACAATTACTTTCCCCTTGTCCTTAAAGGAGATGTATTATGAGAAATCCACTTCTGATAGGATGTAAGATATTTTAATATAATAGCGATTATGGAGAGTGTGAGAAATGAAAGCGTTGGAAGCAGTTTTTAATATATCTATAAAAGGATATCCCCGCTCACCAAACATTATTTTGAAAACATGAGGAAATTACTCCCTCTCCTTATATTTTAACGTAAAGGGATTTCACTATTACAGTTTTGGAAAAGAGTAAATTTAAAAAAATAAAAAAATGCTATAATGCATCAAAATAGATCCCCATTAAAGAAACACTGTAGCGTTAGGAATATTAAGGTCTAGTTTAAGATGCAGAATCCTTTCCCTAAGTATCAATCATAAAGTACCTTACATAGGTTGCGTACCAGTGATATTCACCATTTGAGCTTCGTGTGTAAATTCACAGACAGGGTAAACCTAGAATTCAATAATGTTATCACGATAGGGTCACAGGCTTGACGGTTTCGTGCCATGTATGTGGTTGGTATATGATGTCTGCCTTCCATTATAAAACTTGTGGGAATGAAGAAAAGAGGACACATCTATGGGTCCAGAATGTGACCAAGGGAAGGAGAGAAAGGGAGGAGAGAGTTGGCCAAGTCATGGTAGTGGCTATAAATGTGTAAAAAAGTGAGGGCGAAAAAAAAAAATAGTATAATGGGGGGGGGGGGGGGCGGGAAAATTTCCCTCCCATTATCAGTAATTCATATCTCTCAAAGCATGGGTGGGTGCTCCACAATCCAAGGATCCCAGATTGTATTAAAGAGTTTAGTATTGTGAACTAAAGCAGCCAATTTATCCATTTAGCCAGTTTCCCCTGTAACTCCATTAAGATAGGGATGTCACTGCTCCACCAGTGTTGTGCTATGGTTCTCTAGTAGCTAATTCAATCTTTTCTATAAGTTACAATTGGGCTCTCATCAGGTCCCTGTGGGGCTTATACAGGAGCTAGATCCATGAATTCATGTGGAAGGTCAGTGTGGAAAATCCTGGAAGTTGAGTGACCTCAGTCCAGAGTTGTGAAATCTTGGGTGCATCCCCACCAAAGATGAATGTATTTACCCTTCTTACTACACATTTTCTAGCAGTGATTGAATCTAAGCAGTCCCTTTTTTCAATCAAAGGACAGTAACATACATACGTAGCATGGTCTTGTACCAATGCTGTGGTTTCCCAGTCCGAGGGGTCCAAGAGGGTTTCCAAGTCCCTCTCCCAAGCCGACACATGTGATAATGCTTTTTTGGGGCAGTAGAATTTAAAAGGGAGTACATAATTGAGATTTGTTTCTTTTGTACTGGGGATTGTAAGCACATTTTCTCAAAAGTGGTGTGAGCGGAAGCAGCAGCTTTCTTATTAATTAAAAGTGTTCCGGAAGCTCAGAATTTGAAGGTATTGGTAGTGATCGAAGATGATAAAGGGTGTGGTTTGTTGTAGGTCCAGGAATTGTATGACCTGTTAGTTCTGAAAAAAATTATGAAGTCTGACCAGACTGATGTCCTCAGAGTGTGTGAAATGTTGTGGTGTCATGCCTGGAACGAACTGTTTAATCCTTAGTATTGGTGTCAAAGGAGAAGGGTTATTTATAATGTTATCTTTGAGTGCTACTCTATCCTATATCTGGCTTGAGGTTGTTAGCCCTAGTGTAGTGGGAGGCACCCAAGGTCTATCCTGTTTTTGTAGTCATGGGTATAGGGAAGGAAAGTCTCTGCCTAAGATGTCATGTTCTAGATTGACCCAAAGCTTTATTCCGGCAGGTGCATGTAGGTTCTGGATTTGTAACAGCTGTGCCACCTGAGAATAATGCAGAATATTGGTTAAACTCAGTCGCCCATTTTGTGTGGAATGTACATCGTTGCCCCTTTTTACTCTTGCCTTTTTTTCCACCCAAATAAATTTGTCTATCTCAGTCTGCAATGTTTCAAAATCAGATGTGGATATGGGGATAGGGAGAGCCTGAAAGATATAAAAAGAGGGAAATAAAAATTATTTTTACAGAGGCTAGTCTGCCTAGCCAATAAATAGACAGGTTTTGCCAAGTCTGTAGATCCTATTGTGCGGCTTCGAAAAGTAGGAGATAGTTTAGCTGATAAGTGGTCTACAGGGAGAAATTTGCTCACGTAATGAATATTGTGATCCTCAAAGTGCAATGGGTAAATATGTTGAAGGGAGAGTATCATCTGAGTTGGTATGTATATGGGAAGTGCCACGTTTTTTTCTAAGTTGAGTTTGTACCTGGAAACCTTTAGTCATAAAAGAGGCCGATAAAGGGGGGGGGGACGGTCATCATGAGCAGAACATACTATATGCAGGAAGCCTACAGAATTCTAGAGGATGAATCCACCTATAAAAAACTTGTACAAAACCCCACCAAGTCCTTTTTGGAGGATCTTAGAGCTTTACTCCAAATAGGTCTAGACCAAGGGATTATTTCTTCCAAAGAATTTCAGTATATCTTTAATCCAACATGTAAAATAGCGATTTTTTATTTCCTTCCTAAGATCCACAAGTGTTTGACGACCCCTCCAGGTCGGCCAATCATTAGTGGGATCAACTCATTATCTTGTAACCTTTCCGAATATGTGGATTTTTTCCTTAAGCCTTTTGTTTCTTTATGTCCTTCCTTTATAAAAGACACCACTCATATTCTCCAAACTTTACAATCTTTTACCTGGAAATCTTCCTATATACTAGCTACGGTGGATGTTACCTCCCTGTACTCCAATATCCCCCATATTAAGGGTTTGGAGGTTATCAGGGACGTTCTAATCCAACAACATACTTTAAGTTCAAAGCAATTCGTTTTTTTGTGTCTCTTGCATTCAGTTTGTTTTAACCAAGAACTTTTTTTGGTTTGATTCGAATTTTTATTTACAGCAGTGTGGCGTCGCCATGGGGACGAGGTTTGCCCCCAGTTTTGCGAACTTATATGTATCCCATTGGGAGGATTCATGCATCCAATTGGGACCACATCCGGGGGGTAGCCTCGTCCTATGGTGACGCTACATTGATGACGTGCTCATTATCTGGGAAGGAGAGGAACAAGGCTTGAAGAATTTTATTGATACTATCAATTTAAATCAATACAACCTAAACTTTACTTTTAATATTAGTACTACTACCATTTCTTGGACCTAACTCTATACATAGAAAATGAGATTCTCCATACTAAAACTTTCTTTAAGAAGACCGATTGTAATACCGCTATAAAAAAGACTAGTTTACACCATCCAATATGGCTCAATAATGTCCCAAAGGGCCAAATAACTAGAATGAGGAGGAATTGTTCTAATGTGCAGATGTTTGAAGAACAATCAAAAATAATACAAAACAGATATGTTGAAAAAGGTTATAATGCAGATCAAATAGAAAAAGATATTATAAAAATAAAAAATAGAGAACGTGCAGAATTTTTAATGGATAAAGATAAAAACAAGAATAAAACCATAGGATGTAAAAATCAAACTACTGACGGCCATAGGGAGTTTGCCTTCATTACAAAGTATAGTTCTCAGGCTAAAAAAATAGAAAAAGTCCTCAGAAAGCATTGGGCCATCTTGAAAAAAGACGACATCTTAGGAGATAAGATACCAGAAAAACCTGTAGTCATATACAGAAAAGCAGACAATTTAAAAAATAAATTAGCACCTAGTCTTTTACCAAATTTGTTGAAAAGTCCAAAATTGAATTTTCTCCAGTCACAAAAGACGCCAGGCTTTCATAAATGTGGGGCATGTTCCACATGCACCCACCAAAAAAGAAGGACTATATCCTTTACAGGATCCTACACTAACCAAACATATAACATAAAGAAATTTGTACACTGCACATCCACATATGTAATTTATCTTTTACAATGTGGATGTGGTGCCCAGTATGTGGGTAGGACCATCAGAACTTTGCATACTCGCCTTCGAGAACACTTTAACAATATTAGGACACATAAGGTGGAACATAGTGTCCCTAATCACTGCAACTCCTGTAGTTTGTTTCAATGGTCGACCTTCGTCGCCATTGGAATAGATCAGGTCACAACAAATTGGAGAGGAGGAAGTAAAACTAATGACCTAGCTAGGAAAGAAGCCTTCTGGATCTACACTTTAAATACCCTAAATATGGGCCTCAACCAGGATATTGATTTAGGGGGGCTTTTGTAGTCTATATAATATAGTGATTCTTTTGAGACATTTTTATTTTTTTAGGGTATATTTGGTTTTATGCATCTAGTATGATTATTATTCTGTATTTTCTTTGTATTTTATTATGTTAGTTTTTGGGTGTATTTGTGACACCTATATATTTATATTTGTATTTTTATTTATTATGTATGGTTTACTGATGGTTTTTTTTTTTTTTTTTTTTCTTGTTCTTGTTTCCATTTTTATTATTATTATTTTTATTCCTTCTGTTTTTATTCATTCTTTGTCCCCCTCATTTTTTGTCCCCCCCTGTTTGTTGGGCTTGAGCCCATACAGTCTTTATCTGTTCCATTAGTGTTCCGTAGTTCCGCCCTGGGCACTCGGCTTTTCGCTGCAACCTTTTGGTTGCCGGAATTGCCGTGCGTTCCACGGTGGAACGCGGAAGCGTTTTCAGTCCTAAGTGATAGGACGGCAAGCGTTCCACAGTGGAACGCGGAAATAGCTCTTCCTTACACAGACGGCCGGAACACGTCATCACGTCCGGCCAATCAACAACCGGCAAAAACGAAACCCGGAAGTATGTTCTCCGGTTCGCGGCAAAACGAAAGACCTTGAAGCCCTATATAAAGAAAGGACTATATGAACGTTACTGCATATCCCTGAAGAAGTCTAGAAGACGAAACGCGTTGGATACCAGCTAGAGACTTTATATGTTTTTGGCTTTTCTTTTTATTGTTCATTTTACCACAGAGGGATTCCATTTTCTCCTGGGTACCACTTGTTTAGTGGAGACAAGCTGCTTTTACCTTTTATTGATGTAAGTGCATTTTGTACTAATAAATTCTCTTTTTTACTACAATACTGCTCTATATATCTTTTTGCCTTTGAGGATTGGAGGTCTCTGCATATGCTGCTATACCACATCGCATACCCATCCTGAAGGAAACGCCGTTTTGTATATATACCCTTTGGAAGGGAGACAGGCGCTGATCTCCAGTATAATCTTGTAAGTTCTCTACCTCCGGGTCTGAACCACTCATTATTGTACATACTTCACCATTGTGTGATTTTTTTATACATTCTAGATATCCTGGAAATTGTTGTGTCATTTTATACACAGGTCGTATTTTTATGATATTTGCTCTGCTACCCCTTTAATCTGTACGGTCACTTGTTGGTGCAGTACAGATTTTCCCCTTTGTTACTATTAATTGGGTGTATGTGAGGTACACTTTTGGGTGTTTAGCATTGCTCTTTGGTTCTTTTGGGATAAAATACAGTACATTTCTTCTTTTTTTTATACCTGGAAACCTTGGCATAGTCATCTAGTAAGGCGAGAAAGGGGGGAAGAAAGAGCATGGGTTCAGTCAATGTCGGGAGGAGGTAATCTGCATGTGCAGCAATTTTGTATTAATTGTTGTGTATTTTAATGACCCAATAATGTTTTCATCTCAGCTTTTCTGGAGTAGTGGTTCTAGAGATAATGCAAATAAAAGTGGGGAGAAATTACAGCTCTGGCGTGTTCTTTTATAAATGGTACATGATAGAGATTGGGCATTGGGGATCAGAAAGAAAGAAACAAGGATGGGATTTATCTGTGACTAGCTGTCCAGATTAAGTCAAATGTATGCCTCATATTGTCACAGGCCTGTCTAGAAGGGATAAAGCCAACCTGGTCGGGGTGGACCAGTTTTGGGGTAAAAGGTTGGAGATGGTTCACCAGTATTTTTTATAGGCATTTACCTGTCTGTTTTTAAAACTGTTGTCAGCTCCATATTATCTTTATAATTGCATTGCATATTCTAGGTAAGTTCCCAACAACTATTCGTAGCGACAACATTAGACTCTGGTTCAGCATATTTATTTCCATGTCGTAATACAAAATCTTAAGAGTAGGGCACAACATTATTGTGGTTTCTTGTTATAACGTTTAGTCATGTCCTGTTACCCTGTTTTATGTCTGTGTGGATGGAGAAAGGGAAAAACAAGGGCATATTGTTGAAAGAAAAGTGTTACCCATGTTACCCATGTAAACAAAAAGGCAGAAGACATGGTTTAATGAAGGAGAAACTGAGACAGAACAAGGAACAGCGGTAGGAATGAACCGAGAAGAGCAAATGAAAATACCATAGAGAAAGAGTAAAGAATCAGAAGATATGGAATGAAAGTTAAATATACAGTCAAAGTGTATTTAGCATATAAATGGTTTGATGCTTGTTATTAAGTCACCCTATATGTTGGGGGTTCATAAGCTCATGGCACCAGGATTGGCTTTCAGGCATGGCATGCATGCAGGTAGGAGATAGACAATCCAGTCATTTTTCATCCTAAAGTAGAAACATCTTCTGGATGGCATTGCCTTGTTATACTTTAAATAACAGTCACACAAAATTTGTATTTTAGGCTTCAGAGAAACTAGATTGTTGGTTAATATGTGGCCCATTGTTTGATGTAATAAAGGATCACAAAGGTGACAACATGTGACTGGTGGCATTCCTTTATCGAGTATTGGAAGTACATCTTATATTATTTAAAAAAAAAAAGAGTAAAGAAAAACTAATTCTTGATATCTTTATCGCAGACAGGGATGGGATCACAAATTCCCATTACACATTTAAACAGCAGCCAAAATGAGCTGAAGGGCACTCAGCCAGCGACTGGATCATTTTACAGTAATGAATTATCACAAATAACTGCTGGAAAGCTGCTCTCATTCAAATGATCTAGTGACAAAATAAAAGAGAGAAAATAAAAAATAAAGACTTAGGAGCTCTGAAGAACTATCTGTCTGCAGCAACCAGCTTGTCTGGGACCTGATGAGTTGGCTGCGAATTTACATTATTTCAAAGAAAGATACAGACACCCATTTAGTGGGAATTTGTCATCACCATTTTGCTTGCAACACTCCTTCTGTTGAAACAAGTATAATGAAAGAATAACATTGTATTATTCCACTTCAAGATTCCTGGGTCTAGAGTCATAGCTCCTGCTATGTGGCACAGAGGCCTTTTCCAATGTGCTGGATACTCAGAAAATGTATATATATATATATATATATATATATATATATTATTTTTGGCACGGATGTGCAAAGAGCCACAGCTCATTATAATCAGTCTGTGTAGAAAATGGAGCAAACGTATTAGTGGTAATATGCCTGCAGGAAAAGTGGCAATGAATAATCTAAGGACTATGCTTACTTCAATGAGATGAAGTGGTCTAGTGTCCTTTTAAGGAGTAATTGATAGACATTTTCAGCCGGGGATGCCCTAAATGAGCAGGTCTACTTGGAAAAGGCAGTAGGCCCTCCACAAATGAGGTGTCAGCCTGGCATGAAGGCAAACCAGTCTCTGAGCTGGCTTAAATCAGGGCAGACCATGCAGAGAGCACTGTTGAAGTGGCCTCTGCATAATCCTAGCACCATCAGCACAGAACGAGTATGCCTAATGATCCAAAAATACTGTCAAATTCTTGGAATTCCAATTCTTGGAAACAAGAATACCAAAGCTAGTGGTATTAATTACTTCAAAATACCAGCCATGGCTTGGGCTGGCCTTGTAACCTGGGTACACTTCTGCCCCTAATAACACGGAGGACCCAGGTAAGTTGTCAAACTGCAGGTGGCTCTGCTAGGATAATGCGATAAAAAGTTCTACAGCTGTTAAGAAGATCTTCCTCACTTACCTACTCAGAACCCCATGGACTAATTCTGACGACACTGTTTGTAAAACATAAACACTCTATGGCAACTGTAACCTATCCATGTAATTTAAACCCCCTTAACATCATCACATAGAAATTTGGCTTCCATCACACCCAATAAGTCTTTTCTTTATAATGTGTAAAATAAGACATTTTGTATGCAGACTCTGTGTAAATCCAATACTTCCTAGACTAGAAAACCTGTGCTCAGTATTGCTGCTGTAACCATGAAATTGAATTAAAGCTTTTAAAGCCCTCGGAGCTCTCTCCCAGTGGTAAAGAAGCACAGCCCACAATTGGAACAAATTAGGTTTCCTGAACTAAACAGTAAAAACAGTAAGATAAGAATGAATAATGGAATCTGAAAGGCCGTCTTCTACAGAAACAAAAAACAATGTTGAATAAGATCCATTTCATCCACCTTGTCTGACTATTTTCAGGGTCTGTTTTAAAACATACGACTGTATCACATATAATTTAAATCTCTATAGAACTCCTGCAGACCCTGCAAGTTTCCAGTTTCCTACTGCCAAACATTAACCACATTAAGTGAACCAATCATCTATAAAGAGAATAGAAAATGTAAAACTATCGATACAGCATAATGAAAAATTTTGTATTGTATTGACATGCATTTTAAACTGATCTATAATTTGTGTGATAATGGATCAAATCAAATAGAGCCCTATTGCTGTGGAAAGAGTTTATATTAGCAGTTCTGGTTTATAGCCCAATCATTGTTTGAAAGAAATGTCCATTGTACTTAGAACTCATTATTCAAAACTGCCAGTCTGCCACCAGTCCCCGAAAACATCTGCCTCACCGTATATCAATCATAAAGCAGCTGTGATTACTGTTAATAATTAATTAATTGTATTGTATAGGCCCTGTGCTAAATGTGTAACATTGTATGTGCTCTTCTGGGCAAGATAATATAAAGTAAGTGAACGCATTAAAGGAACACAAAACTGTATTACTAACACTAGTTTCCCTCTGACTCTTTGCCTCCTCCATCCGATTCCCCGAGTCCATGAAAGGGTTAAATAACTCTTTAAACATTTACCTAATTTCAGCACTGAGTTCCCTTAATGCTGGGCCGGGCTCCTCCTCACCCAGCATCAGCCGATCAGGGAAAGCTAATGCGCGGCAAGTGCTGCATGAGCATTAGGTCTTCCCTATAGGAAAGCATTGACTCAATGTATTCCTACGAGGATTTAGAAGATGCTGGATGTCTTCATACCCAGTGTGAGGATGTCCAGTGTCGTTTCACAGAGTAAAACAATGTGTCAATGAAGAGGGAAATCATCACAGTAACACTTTAGGCACCCAGACCACTTCATCTCATTCAGAGAAACTGCAATGTTTATATTGTAGGGTTAAGATTGCCTCTAGAAACTGCATCACAGACAGCCACTAGAGGCAGTCTTAACCCTACAATATAAACATTGCAGTTTCTCTGGGGCTAAGGGGGCAGTGTCACTGCACCCAGACCACTATAATGAGATGAAGTGGTCTGGATGCCTTTAGTTTCCCTGTGATGATACAGCCCTGGCGTCTCTGATACAGAAGGCGATATCATCTGTGGGTTTCTTTCGCTAACCTGCACAGCTAACTGCTATACTAAGTACTAAGACCCAGTATTTTGAGTCGTGTATCTATTGGCAATGCAGGATATACAGCACTGACAGTTTGGGTTCGTATAGGATATTCTGACTATCTAGTCCACTGGCAGTTCTCTATGAGTAAATACTGTATAGTGGACGACAAAGAGCAATATACCTGGATGTTTCAAGATACACACAAGCTCCTATCGGTAAATAACAATCATATTTTATTGTGGTTCATAGACAGCATATATATATTGTTCTCCAAATAACACATAAACAACATTGACTAATCTGGGACGTCAGAAACCCAGGGGGAAATTAAATCTAATATAACATGGTGGTAAATCTCAAACAATAGAGAACCTAATTTAAAACAGGTAATTCAATTACAGGTACACCAGACAACAGGCAATGTTATTAAAAATATCAAACTAATTAACAGAAGCCATCAGGTACAGTTTATGACATGCGCACAGTTGGATTTAACGGCATATGCGCTAAACTTACCCTGAACCCCATTAATACATTGACACAGGTTATACTGTTGGAAATATTAGTCCACAGTTTTATTAATTAAGAATTAATTAAGGTATAACAGATAGGGTCATTGCCAACAAATATTATTTAAGCCAACATTCCCCCATATACATAACATATCCCTGGCAATGACCCCACAATAATAACAATAAATAACAATATAATTAACATATTAACAGAAACTGGCAATCCAACATGACCACATTTTCACCAGATTAAATTGTAGGGGTGTACTAAGACACCACTACACCCTCAGGTTCGGAGCCACCGACAGGCTCGTACCTACCAACCAAGTGTAACACTGCCTAATCCACACTAAACCTCAAGATGCCCACTTCCTCCTCCATCTACCCCCCGATTTAACCTAGCCATTCCCCGCCACAGCTCAGGACTTGACACCTAAAGCTCCTGAGCACCCCCGCCCCACACAGAAAAAGGCCTGCTGAAGGCCATCCTGGAGGCCCAGAATGAACATGTCACACCCCACATCTGAAATATGTACACCATCCCTACTGAAGTACGCAGTAAGCATGCCTTTCAACTCCTTGTGCCTCACTGCCACTCCACTTATATGATAAAGACCACCGGGTCCTTGGCATGTTGCCAGTGAAACTGAGGAACCATCTCGGACCACTCCACCACCACACCTGGAACTAGCTCCCGTAGCCGGTCCACATCCTTCTTTATCCATCTGAACAGTTTCTTTTTTGGGGCCATGCCCAAATCATTACCCCCAGCATGGATTAACAATACATTGGAAACAGTGCCCACCGCCACCCTCCAGGAAAATCTCCCCACTAATGTCTTGCCAACCAAAACCCCGAAAACCAAACCCCTCCAGTGGCACCAAATCCAGAGGAAAGCCCAGCTGTACTCCTTGTCTCTGAACTGCAGCTCTTTTCTGTGCCCAGTAGATGTAAGAGTGGCCCACCAACCAGGCCACCTAACCTAAAATGAAAACAGAATCAGTGACAAGGCATAACATCCACCAACACCCTCCAAATCCATGCCCATTAAACCAAGTGTTCCGGTCATAAGTAGGACCTAAACTGTACCGATTCCCACCTACCTATACGTTTCACCAGTTCCTCACCTAAATACAATCGGGACGCCTCTGTCACCGCCCCTATCCGGAAAAAGTCACAAAAAGTCATCAAGAACCCCCACCCGATTCCTCCTTCACCACCAAAAAGGAACGACATTTTTTGAAGTAGACACCCAAAATGGAGTAGCCCATAGGCAAGCAAAGGTCCACAAAATAAGCCCCGTTGAACATGCAGCCTAACAGATGACAATCTGGAAGGATCGCCAGTTATCCATGTCAGCTTTCGCCATCAACGCCCCGCTTCCTGCCTTCCTGCCTTCCTGTCACATGCTGTTCCTAGCGGCGGATCATTCTGGCTTTCTATTCTATGTCTGGTTTTCTTAATGCTGGGTTTTCTGGGTTTATTCCTGTATTCCGTTCCTGGAATTCAAAGTCTCTTGGATTCCTTTAAATGTTTGTTTTATATTGCCACACCCGTTCCATTTCCATGATTCCTTTTGTTTCAGTTGGTCCCTGCAGGCAGTTGCTCAAGTCCTCTGCCTTTTCTTGCAGGTAAGTGCTGTATATGTTTTTTATTATTATTCATTTAGCAGACATTAGGCACTTAGAGTAGGACCTGCCTAATATGGAGTACATTGACGTTGTCGCAGGCTTATTCAATGTATGATCATATAATGTAACTAAATCCCCATAATTTTTCACATATAGTACTTAGTTATGTCCCCTTTTGTTTTGCCTATTATATCGTGTCTTGTTTGATTTTGTATTTCCAGTCCATGGACAGTCCTGTCCTGCCCCTGTTCTGTTAATGTTCCCTTATGTATTGTGTAAATTTTCTGTGTTTAGCTTCCTATCCTTCTCTGGTTCTGGGTTCTACTAGTTCTTTCTTGTTTTCTTGTTTGGTGCCTATCCTAGTCTTGCCTTGTTTCTGTACTGGATACATTCCTGCTGCAGAGCCTCCCTATTCAGCTCCAGGGAGGTCTGCTTATTTCCAAGGTCCTAGTTCCTGGGATCCGCTGAAGCTGCATCAGGGTCCTGGCATGTGGCCGCACAAACGCTGGTGCTCAACACCAGGAGGCGTGTGGTTACCCTGCACCAGACCAAACCCCTTGGAAAGCCCGTCCATCAATAACTGGCATCGCCCCTATTACCGTAACGGCTTAGCCAAGGTAACATCACACTGACCTTCACAGGCGTAGCCCCCAGTAGAAGTGGATGGCATCACCGCACCCCCGGCTCGCTGGCAGAGGAAGACTTTCCCCGCTTGAAGCACCTGTTGAGGCCATGGGAGCACCCGCAGCCTGAGCATTTGTGCTTAAATTTACACTAGGCACTCCACTTGCATTGTCCCTCATTAAACGTCCAGCAGAACACTTTCTTTTGACTGGCCGATGAACAGGAGGTCCATCCCGCGCCAGCCCCACCTGGAAAGGGTGCAGCTTTCTGAGCTATCATCAGTTTCATCCATAGGGGCAGGTCCATTTGGTCCCACCACATCCCAGGATTACCTGATAGCTCATCGTATTTCCACCACGCTAAACCCCAATAAGTACGATAAGCCTCCCAGATCCCATCCAAGTAGCAGAAAAACTGAGAACACCGTTCGGGAAATTTCTCCCCCAAAACACTAGCCAGTATGCAGAATGCGTGAAGCCAATTCCCAAAAGACTTGGGCATCTTCCGATGCCTCTGTCTCTATTCCCCCTTCTCTTTCTTTGCATCCTTTTTATCCTCCTCCTTCAGATCAAGATATTCATCAAAAGGAAGGAGCAAGACAATTTTGAGGTATTCGCCCCGCTATATCTTTTCTTTCACTTCCAATTTGAGATGACAACCCAAAAGTCACGCAAATGACACGTGCACATTCTGCCTAGTTATCGCAGGGATCTCACCTGTCCACTCTGCACGCTTGCTGACCCTAGCCGATGTCCCCGACCTGAGGGAAATCACTCTCGTCCCGTCACGGAGGCTGCGGAGGGCAGTGTTCAGAACAGTCTTTGCCACCCCACTCTCGCCTGCCAGGGGGACCCCACACCTGACTAAAATGCACCGCCCGTGTATCGCCAACGGCCCAAGTGTTCAGAAAAGACCTCAAGCTAGCCAAAAGATTCCCAAAATGTAGTGCAGAAGAAGACTCACCGCCAGAACCCTCTGCTGTAGAAGAAAGCGGGGCCGCTGTCCTTGCATTGGCCATGAGAGGGTCAGGAGTAGCGTCATAGCTTCTGCATCTAGCCGCCTGGTCCAGCCTCAGAACTGCAAGAGAAGGGGTTGCCGACCTCCGGGAAGAAGACAACCTGGGTAGTCTGTTCATATGAACCCCAACCCGTCCATCCTTATCACGTTCCCGACCACATTTCCTATCCTCACTGTGTCTGGCCGCCTGGCCCGATTGGTCATATGGGGTAAGCCTACCCATCCTATAGCTCCTGCTAGAAGCACTGCGCTGGCTTTTCGCCCTCCCTTCTGAGGAAGTGGAATGCCTCCAGCAGTAATGCCTAAGAGAAGGGCTCCTGTCTCTGCTGCTCCGACCAGGTGTGGACCGCCTGCCCTCGCTGTGCCTCGTCCTGTCCCTGGAATGATACCAAACAGTAGTCTGGCCTGGGACACCCGGTGACCCACTATCCTGCAGTTTAGAGCGGCGCTCCCTGCATTCCTGAACAGCATGACTCCTCACATCCGGCCTATCAAGCTGCCTAGTTCCCTGTAGCTGTACGTTGGAGGGGCCTTGTCCTCCACTTCATAACCACCGCAGGCACAGGGAACGCCATCCGCTCCTGCAGTCAGGCAATTCCATGCTCACTCACCGCAACACGAACAAAACCTACCCAATCCTGAGAGACAACTAACAGGTAAGATCAGGTTTTAGTTAAGATGGTCACTTCATTAAATGGCCGATATAAATACCCCCATCATAACTCCACCCCCCAGCTTACTAGCAGTCACTCAATTTCCCCTAACTATTATGCCTACCTCCTAGCTCTGTCAAGGCCCACCACCATAGCTGTGCTGTTCCTTGGGCTACATTCCTGAAAGAGGGGGAAACAATGAATCCAATTAACATGGTTTACTGCAGGGGGTAAACCATCAGCCATTGTCCCTCACACATTTACTGTGACAAAATGTAATCCTGCAGAGTCTACTTTACTGCTAGAATTATGCTTTGTACATAAAGCAATAGGGGCACATGTTTAGGGTCCCTGGCATCTTTGGCAAAACAAGGGGACAACATAGACCTGACATGATGATGCCCATTATAATATCATCAAGTCTCTACTGTACAAGTTAAGCAATGCTTTTTTTTTTTTTTTTTACTTGCATCCTGTTTGTTTTTCTGTGATCAGTTGTATTATAGCACAATATTATAATTAATGATCTATTTGTTTTAATATTATCCTTGCAAAAAAGTTTAATGTATCATAGCCTACAAGCATATATTATGGAGTATATTTTTATCATGATTTATTATTTTACATCAAATGGACACTTTGCAGCCCAGAATATTCATTTAAATAACCAATTAAAAACTAAATAAATACATTTTTTTAAAATACTTTATTCTGATGAAACATTCAAATACATGCAACAATAAAAAAATACAAATAATTTTTAAAAAATCCAATTATTTGCAGCTTCTGCAGTGCTCTCCAACTAAACTAGGAAGTGACTCAGCCAATCACAACGCTCCGTGAAGTCTTTATGGCAATGTTGAGATTATCTCTACATTATGCTGCTCCAACCTATCTATCCTCCCTTATACACAAGTATGTCCCGTCTAGGCCCTTACGATCTGCTGAAGTCTTACGTCTATCTTCTGTCCGTACTCCCACCTCTGATGCTCGCCTTCAGGATTTCTCGAGGGCTGCACCGTTCGTGTGGAACTCGCTTCCCTCGTCTGTTAGATGCTCACCCAGTCTCCACTCCTTCAAAAGATCGTTAAAACCCCACTTCTTCATAAAAACTGTTAATAGCTCCCAACTGATTCCTCTTCTGCAACTGTCAAACTGTCACTAGTCTAATACTATCCATACCTTTTTGTGTCATTTTACCCCACTCCCTCTAGCATGTAAGCTCTGTGGGGATATTTATGGGATAATAATAGTAAACAGTTGAGAATTGCCCACTAATTCAGTTCTCAGATCCCAAAGATCGTTATCGTGTAAGTGAAATGTATTCCATATAAATAAAATCACAATTTGTTATAAAAATAGATACAATTTATTGTGACAATTTAAATAATAATAATATGTACCATGCATGATAATAATCAATTAATATTTAGTATAACATGGTATGCAATACAATGGCAATACATTCCAATGGCTGACACAGTCTTAATTGTCAAGATAAGATTTATGACGGTAGTTTCACAGAGCTTGCAGCGTAAGGCCATAAAACTTAGCTAACAGTTAGAATAACTCTTTCAATGCTGGCTAGACCTCCTAGGTAATTAAGACCTATTCTCATGTAATATAAAATAAAATAACATTTTAACCAGCTCATTAGTCATTTCCTGGAACCATCCAATAAGAGTAATCTACCATGTTCTATAAGCAGAATCTTAACTTGCCTAAACAGATATTTTATCTTATTTTAGGGCAAATCAATACACCTGGATAAATATCACGATATGCTAACATGTGATAAATCACATAAATACATAATTATTCTTTTCCCATCTGCAGAATGGGATGGTTATAACTATATACTTCTTTAGTAACTAAGATTTCTAAATATCGAAATCTGATCGTGATTTATCCAGTCATATATCATGCTATTAGGAAATTGTAATTAATTTAGATTAATTAAATGAAACCAGTATAATTACCAGTTAGGTAGATTTTCTCATCATATGAATAGGTAGTCTCAGGAACTGAATGGATGGATGTGTGATTGGTGTGTAAGAAATTCTGAGTGCCCTGGAGTGGATATCTGTCATGGATTTCTCTGCATTGCCCCCGACTGCTCACCTCTTTGCTTCTTTGCTTCTTTTGCATACCTCCCTCTTCCCTTTGTCTTAACTTTTTTTAAAGGGAAAATTCACTAGGTGATAGACCAATAGAAAACTGGAGGTGTGGTTACCTTCCAGATAGCAATTTAAGTATTTAGTCTATAGAGGGCAGTCTCGTCCCACTAAACATTCCTATCCAGGAAAGAGTTAACTTTTCCTGGTGGCTATTTTGACGTCATTTACCTTAGACGTCATTTACCTTATCTTTATTTATAATTTAAGTTTTCTGTCAGTTCAAAGAGTTTCTTTGGGCTTTCTTCAGACTATGTGTCTGGCAATTCTGCTATAATTTCTAATATGACAGTTATAACTAAATATGACCCCTAAACTTACAATGGGACGTTATACAATATCGAAAGTAAAATTAAATTATTTAATCTTCTCCGTCACAAATGTCTGGGTTTAGAATTAATTATATTCCATTAGCATTTAGACAGTCTGTCCATCCCCCGTTCTCATTTCTTATCAATTTGGTTTGTATATACTAAGCATTCCTTAGCTTCTGGCAACGTGGTTAGTTTTACAGAAGGGATAGAAATCTTGTGTCTTTTGTTAGCTTGAAGATAAAATGGAGTCTGCTCTGTTCAGAATGATTTAGGCAATATACACTTTAATTTCTATCATAGCACAAAATGTCTGCCGATATAAATACCCTGACAGCTCATTGAGCAGGGCCCTCAACCCCTCTGTTCCTGTGTGTCCAACTTGTCTGGTTACAACTACATGTCTGTTCGTCCACCCATTGTAAAGCGCTGTGGAATCTGACGGCGCTCTATAAATATGATAATAATAATAATAATAATAATAATAATAATAATAATCTTCTTTCAAAATGTAATAACTGAACTACAACTCATAGAAACACTGTGACGTAAAAAGGTGAGCTTTTGGGGAAAAACACATTAATAAAAAAAAATAAAGAAGGCCAATAAAAATACATATAATAGCACTCCACGTTATTAACTGTAACCTAACTGCACACCACAACTAAAACTGTTGGCACTGAATCAATAGGAAATGTAGACAGTCTCCTGAATACATTTAAATAACAGGTTACAAAACTGATTTCAGTCATGCGTGTGTGTCTGGCCCCCTGGCTCTCCAATCACTCCGAGAAATGAGAGAAATGAAACTAAAAGTCATGTAGTTGACAATAGCTGACACATGCCAGACTGCAGCTGGGATTACAATGTTTTGCAAGAGTGGGACTGATGGCTTGGAAAATCCCTGCTTCATATATGCCTTGCAGCTTAGATCCATCAATGTGGTGGGGGAACGTTGTTCTTAGCACATTTACAGGACAAGGCAATGAGGTATGAGTTTGTGTATACAAAAACCTGATAATACAGGCAGGTTTGAGAAGATGCATGCACATAGATTAGGGGAAGATCTGCTAAATGTAAATACAATAAAGAAACATAGCGTTTAACTGTGTGGGGACTGGCACTGGTTTATAATCACAATTGGTCACTCACAGATTTGCAGAATTAAAACAGCCTTGAGTGGTATCTTTTTCTTTCAGTGTCCAGTATATTGTCCCTCCTCACATGTTCCTCACGGAGCAAAATGTATGTATCTCAAAAGAGAAAGATATATACACGAATGTAGTACACTTCCAGAGTTAAGTGAAAAAGTATTTAATGACTTACATTTAAGTATAAAACAAACAGCTTGTCACCATGCACGTTGCACGTCCTACGCGTTTCGTCCTAGGTGTGGACTTCCTCAGGGACTTGGTGCAGTAAAGTGCAAAAACGTAATAGCAGCATAGTAAATATCCCCCCTCCCAGTCCTTATATACATCCCCATTGTGTCCCAAACGTTCATCAGCTGGCTTTCGATTTTCGCGGCATGGAACCCGGTGACGTCATCGCGTATGCCGCAATGTTCATCCTGGTGACGTCATCACGTCCGACGTGTGTGTTCCATCTTGCGTTTCACAGACCCGGAAATGGGTCGCGGCCATTGAGAGTCTCTCTTATTCTATCGTGTTAACTCAGAACATGTATAGGTGAATAAAGGAAACCGGGGTGGGGAAAAAAGAAAACAGTTAAAAGAACTCTGGATGGTACTACTCTGAATAGATAAAATAAAATAAAATAAAATAAAATAAAATAAAATAAAATAAGCAGGAATATGTGTTCCTACTGCAATTTATATTCATAATACAGTCTGTGGATACATCTCGTAATAAAAAATAAAAAATAAAGATTTGTGTATAAACATGAATCAACTGTTCTGCATGTGTATATATATCATTCTTCAATTTCTATACATATATCATTCTTACAATTTGAAGACCATATATGATACAAATGTCAACATTACTGCTATCTAATGTACATTGGTCATACAATATTTATTATCTATACACATTGGTGTGATTAGTGAGACCCCTTTGTATCACGCTTCTGTCTCTTTCTACTTAAAGGTAGATGGAGTCCATTTGTGTCTTTGAATTAGATGAATTCCAGAATATAAATAAAAATAAATATAAAAATAAAAATAAAAAATAAAAAATAGATGTAAACAAAGAATAAAAAATAGAGAAAAAAATAAAAAATACTAATAAATGTAAAAATACTAATGAATATAAATATAAAAATAAAAATAAAGAATGAAATAAAATAAAATAAAATAAAAGTAAGGTAAAAATAAAAATAAAAATAAAAATAAAAAATAAAATAAAAATAAAAATAAAAATAAATTTAGTTCAAATGAAAATAAATATAAAAAAATATTAAAAAAAAGATACAAAAAATATATAAAGATGTTGGGGTGTAAGAAATAAAGTGAAAATAAAATTAAAAATAAAAATATATAATTTAAATCTTCAATTTTTCGAATGAGAGAGAAGTGTGATGATACCCATACACTACACAAGAAACGGAAAGAAGGTGATTTATTTAATCTTCAAAAAAGCTCCACAGATCAATGTCTAAGTTTAGACCAAGAGGTTGAAGTGTTTTTAATGTACTAATCCAAAAAGTCTCTCTTTGAGGAGGGACAATATACTGGACACTGAAAGAAAAAGATACCACTCAAGGCTGTTTTAATTCTGCAAATCTGTGAGTGACCAATTGTGATTATAAACCAGTGCCAGTCCCCACACAGTTAAACGCTATGTTTCTTTATTGTATTTACATTTAGCAGATCTTCCCCTAATCTATGTGCATATATCTATTGAAGACAAGAGGAAGTCTTCGGGGAGTTACCGGGATACTTCACCTAAAACAATAAGGGAAGTCCTGGTTTGCTTTAAACCACATATATATTTTCTTCACTGGGTTGTGTTCACATATATTGTTGTTTAGGTTTGAGAAGATGTTTTGGAATGAGAGGACCACATGATATTATTGATGCACTTACAGTTATGCTATATTAGTCGGATACATAGTTGTACCAAAACTGCTGTGCTGATCAGACAGTAAAATAACACTTAGATGTGTGAAAATAGGGTTTTCTAGGACATTTAAAGTAGTCGGTCAAGTATGATAGAGAGATGACTTTTCTTTGGAACAGGATTAAGGTTACCTAGGACCCTAGGCAGAATGCCAGATGAGATCTGTTCAAGTGTGTGTGTGTGTGAATGCGTGTTGTGTGTGAGATTAAGCAGTGACTGAGTTTTGTATGTGGATGTGACTGAAAGTTGTGTGTAAGGGGAGGCTAAGTGTGCCTGGTTTTGCTCGTTAAGTGTTGTGTGTGGTGGGTGTATTTTACATGTAGAGGAGTTTACCTGTTGTGTGTGTAGGGGAGTCCATGTGTCGTGTGCTAGTGGAGTAAGAATTTTTAAAGAGTTCTCTTGTGAGTTAATGACTCAGAGTGTTGGCTTTTGTACTCTAGGTCATTGAGAAGCATAGAGGGACCACAAAGTAGCTTTTAAAGTTGTCTACACCCAATGTTGGTGCAGACCACAATGCTCACTCAAGCAGATGAGGAGGCACAATGCTGAGCAGGGATATGTTTTGGACAACTTGGGTGCTCAGATCAGGGGTATACGAGGATATGAGACACATGTGGTTCCTGTATGATTTAACTGTATTTTGGGGTGCTTTTGTGATTTTGTGTTTGGTTTTCTGTAACTGTAATTAATTCACTGTCCTTTCACTCAATTATCTCCCAGACACAGATGCCTGGGCAGGCTTACAATGAAAATGTATGTGGACCCCATGCGGGGGTTACGCCCATAAAAGAGCTTGTCCTTGAATAAAACTTCAGTTGTACTCCCTTAACTGTGTGTCATCCAGTTACTGGGAAGGGATAGGGCTATTCACTCTTCATCCCCAAACCTTGGCATGCCTCACAGCTTCTGGCACACTGTATTTAGAGTGACAAGACCAAAATAGAGTTTTATAGTCACAATCATAAGCGCTATGTTTGGAGAAGGGTCAACAAGGCCTATAGTTAAAAGAATAGCATCCCGACTGTGAAGCATGGTGTTGGCTCACTGATGTTTGGGGGGAGGGTGTGAGCTCTAAAGGCACTGGGAATCTTGTGGAAATTGATGACAAGATGAATGCAGCATATTATCATAAAATACTGGCAGACAATTAGCATTTTTCTGCACGAAGGCTGCGCATGGAATGCTCTTGGACTTTCCAGCATGACCCACGTTGACTCTCCAGTGGTTCCAGCAGAAAAAGGTCTTCTGACCTTAATATCATCGAGCCACTCTGAGAAGATCTCAAGCATGTAGTTCATGCAAGACGACCAAAAACTTTGCATGAACTGGAGGCATTTTTGACATTTTGCTATGAGGGGTCTCAAAGACAACTGTTACAAAAGACTGCACGCTGTCATTAATAACTTTTTAACAAGGGTGAATTTTTTTTTTCTTTGTTGCAATGTTTTGTTTTATGATTGTGCCATTCTGTTTTTTTTTTTTTTTTTAAAGATTCTTTATTTTTCATTTTCATATTTCATACGAACGTTTGTACAGAAAGAAGAAATTGGTTATTTGGGTAACAACAATAGGGTATGGCATGGGGTTATGTGCATTTGGATCTGGCCTTTTGGTTTTGATGTCTTTTTCTATACCTCCAGTTGAGGACCTTTATTTGTTGGGGGTCGCTTGTTCAACCTCGCTGTTTATGTTGTCTGCGTACTTGTTTTAACGGTGGGGTTGTGGTTGGGATGCGATGTCCTAAGTTGGGCAGCGGTCCAGTTTGTTGACTTTTTCGTCTAAAAGTGGTGGTATAGCTTGTGAGTCTGTTGTGCCAGGGGTAATGGTAGTAGTCGTTTTTTTTTGGGGGGGGGTTTGGCTGGTGTGGAGGTTGCTGCCTTAGGTAGGTTTGCTGGTTACAGTTGGGATAGCAGAGCCTGGCATGTGGGTTTGTTTCAGTAGTCGGAGGGATGGTAGGGTAGGTAAGGAAGGTGTGTGAGGGGGGGGGAGGGAGAGAGTACCTTGTGGTGGGAGGGTGAGGTGATGCTGCCCCCTTGGTTGCCCCCCAGAGCCCCGAGTGGGGTGGCTTGGGTTGGGGGGTTAGTTAGGTTAGCGTCAAGTTCGTCGCCAGTTGCGAGTTGGCGGTGGTGGTGTGGGTTCATGGGGTTGTTGTAGGTCACCACGGGAGTGCGCTGTGTCCTTCTAGCCACGGGTCCCAGGTTTTATGAAATGATTTTGGAGTGTCATGTATTTGCGCTGTTAGCTTGTCCATGTCTACGCTGTCAGTTATTTTAGTGTGTATTTGAGGGTGAGTGGGTATACGTTGTGTGGACCAGACTTCTGCAATTGCTCTGCGTGTGGCTAGGGCTACTTTTGCAATGAGTTTGTTTTCGTTGCGGGTGAAGGTGTCTATGGGTTTAGAGAGTAGGAGGGCTCAAGGGTCTAGAGGTACAGGTTTGTTAAGTATTCTGGTTAATAGTGTTGTAATTTTTTTTCCAAAGGGGAGTGAGTTTGGGGCATGTCCACCAGCAGTGGAGGAATGTGCCAGTTTCACCACACAGTTTCCAGCAGAGGTTAGTGGGGATTTGTTTCACTGCTTTTAAGCGGCAGGGGGTGAGGTACCATCTGAAGAGCCTTTTGTAAGCCTGCTCTTTATGAGTGAGGCAGGTTGAGATGGATTTGATGGATGCCCAGATGTCTGCCCAATCGGTGGGGTCTTCAGGAGGTCCTAAGTCCTCTTCCCATGCTGTGATGTATGGGAGGGCTACCTGAGTGTGATGCATAGTTAGTGTTGTGTATAAGGTTGATATTTGGCTCTTTCTGGATGGTGAGGGAGGGTGTCCCTTTTGAACCCGGTCAGGGTCGAGGTGGCTGCCATGCGAACTGTGTCCATTGCTGCAAAGCTTCGGAGTTGGAGGTAACGGAAATAGTCATATGTGGTTAGGGATTCGGGGTTGGGGATTTCTGTATATTGTAGGAGCTTGCCATCGGGGTAAAGGTGTCCTAGTCTAACTATGTCTCTGTCTTCGAAGTGGGCATAGTGTTGTGGTGTGAGGCCTGGTGGGAACATTTTGTTGTGGAGGATTGGGGTAAGGGGCCTGTGGATAGGTCGAATTTGTAGCTGAGGCGATCCCAGAGGTCCAGGGAGTGGGTGATCGTTGGGGAAGTGGGAGGTGGTAACGGTCTGTGCTGTTTTGGGAGCCACATGTATTGGGAGGGGTGGTCCCGGCCGAAGATGAGGTGTTCTAAGTCTACCCACCGTTTGTGTGCGGGGGGGAGATGCCAGTGTTGGATTTGCGTTAGGTGGGCTGCATGTAGGTAGTGTGTGAGGTTGGGAAGGCCCAGCCCTCCGGAGGACTTAGGTACATATAGTGTAGTTCTGCAGACTCGGGGTTTCTTACCGTTCCTGACGAATCGGTCTATTGCTGTTTGCAAGTGTTTAAGATCAGTTTTTCTGCAAGGGATGGGTAATGCTTAGAAGGCGTAGAGGAATTTGGGTAGGAGATTCATTTTGACCGAGGCTATTCTCCCGATCCAAGAGATAGTCATCGGTTTCCAGCGTTCCAGGTCTAAAAATGCTTTATGTAATAGAGGGGGGTAGTTGGCTGTGTAAAGGGCGGTGGTATCATTGGTAATTTGGATGCCTAGGTATGTGATTGTCGTTGGGTAGATACGGAAAGGGAATTTGCGCTTCAAGGTGTTGATAGTGGGTTCGTTGAGGTTGAGTGGCATGAGGTCTGATTTTGTGGCATTTAGTTGGTATCCCGAGATCGCTGAGTAGTCTTGTAGGGTTGATAAAAGGGCAGCTAAGGTTGGGATGGGGTCGGTTAGGGTGAGAAGGATGTCGTCTGCATATGCAGCAACGGTGAATGTTTCATCCCTGATCCGGAGTCCTTCGATGTGTGGGTTGTTTCGTATGGTCTCCAGAAGGGGTTCGAGGGATATGGCAAATAAGAGGGGGGAGAGGGGGCATCCTTGACCGGTGTCGTTCGGTATAGGGAAAGAGGGGGGGGGTGATGTTGGGGATTAGTAGGTGTGCGGTCGGTGTGGGATACATTGCTTGTAGAAATTGAGTAAGTTCATGTGGGAACCCAAATTTACGGAGCACTGCGAAGAGGTAGGGCCAGAGGAGGCGATCAAATGCCTTCTCGGCATCTAGGGAGAGTATTGTCGTTGGGAGGTGTTTATGGTTGGCGTACCAGATTAAGTCTATGGTTCTCCGTGTGTTCTCCGTGTGTTGTCTTGTGCTTGTCTGGTCCGGGTTGATGAGTTTCGGTAGGAGGGGGTTAAGTCGAGTAGTCATTACTTTGGTCAGAATTTTTAAGTCAATAATCAGGAGTGAGATGGGGCGATAGTGGCCTGGTTCGTCGTGGGTTTTTCCGGGCTTGGGCAAAAGGGTGATGTTGGCTTGTGTCATGTCGGGGGGTAGGGGGTTGCCTTTGAGCATTGCGTTAAAGACTTTGCATAGTCTGGGGGTGAGTATGTCTCCAAATGATTTGTAGTACATGGCCGTTAGGCCGTCAGGGCCGGGGCTTTTATTGAGTTTTAAGTTGTTTATTGCTGCTAACAGTTCCTCTGGGGAGATGTCTGATGAAATTAGCGTTCTAGCTTCGTCGGTGAGGGAGAGCTTCCCGAGGAAGTTGTCAGTTAAGGTTTGGGTTAAGTCAGTTTGGGGGTCTGGAGTATGGTTGTAGAGGGACGTGAAATATTGTTGGAAGGTTTTTCCGATCGGGTGTGGGTTGTCGCTCATTGTGCCGTCTGAGGTGCAGATTTTGGAGATTCGTTTTGTGTCAGTCAGGTTCTTGAGGCGTTTTGCTAACATTGAGTCTGCCTTGTTGCCCTTCTCGTAGTACTTTTGTTTGGTCCATGTGAGTGCTTTGGTTGTGGCTGAGAGAGAAAGGCGTTTGAGTAATGACCTAGCTGTTGTGAGCTGTTCAAGGTGTAAGGGGGTCGGGTTTTGTTTGTGTAGGGTTTCCAGGCGACCTATTTCGGTAATGGTTTCCATTAATTGTTTATTGTGTTGCTTTTTGCGTGCTGTTGCTATGGCTATCAGTTTGCCTCTTAAAACTGGTTTGTGGGCCGCCCATAAAGTGATTGGGGAGGATACAGACGTGTCGTTCAGGGTGAAATACTCTTTGATGTCTGTAACGGAGAGCTGATTTCTCGCAGCTATTCTCCACTTTAGATCCAAGGAAGGCTCAGGAACAAGTCATTAGTAAATCCACAGCAGAGTTTCCAGCAGGTAAAAAGGTACAGCAATATCCCCACAGCACTCCCAATAACTGGACGACACACAGTTTCAGGAGTAGAACTGACAATCGTTTATTCCAAGGTTTCTTATAAAGCCTGCTCCCATGCAAGGGAGGGAACTACAGTAATTAGGACAGTAACCAATACCATTCTTGTTACCTCCCACACATCTCCTCCCCTCAGAGTGAGTCATAATCCCCTTAAGTTGTACAGTACTTTACCCCAAACTTGGATGTACCCCTAAACCATCACATATCCTTAATATCAGGGTACCGCTAGGTAGCCCTGATCTGGGTGAATATAATATCCAAAATTCACCCAGATCGGACCAGGGGTTCGGTAGTTACAGGCAGGTGAAGTTTGACCGACCGCACACGAGTTGGTATCCGAAAAGGGTTCCATGAGAATGGGCCCTGCGGTCGGTCTCCGTTCGGCAGTTAAAACAGACATTTATAATTGCCATCCACATTTACATTCACCTAGATAGTGATTCCCTCATTCGGTACTTTATTACTACCGAATGGGGATTCGTTATGTTTCTCCGTTCGACAGTTACGGAGCCCTGGAGGTCTCAGCGGTGTTTGGTTGTTTGCGTGTCCGATTTGAGTTCCAGGCACTCGACGACCAAACACCGCTGGGATTTTCATGCGTAAGATGGCCGCCGCCACGTGTACGCATGCCGAATGGCGGCCACCCAGATACAATGTTAATGAGTCGGTTAACTTGCGGTTGGAAAGAATGTGAACTTTAATAGCTGGCACACTTCTCTCTGGGTGGTCCCTCCGTTCGGTAGTTTCCATAAGTATATAGTACGGATGGAAACTACCGAATACCATACAATTCACATAATACACAAACGAATAGCAATTTCAACATAGGGAAAACATATACGAACACAGTCACACAGGCATTTTGCAGGACAGGCTCACTGCATTCCGCTACACTGCTCCCCCTTGCCCACAAGCCGGCATACACAGTCTGATCCCACACGGATCGGCTTGGGGATGACCGGGGTGCTCACGGATCATTTTTCCAGATCAGTTTGTCGCGACAACCCGTCGGCGTTTCCATTTTGCTTACCCGGGCGGTATTGAATGTTAAAGTCAAAAGGCTGCAGCGCCAAACTCCAGCGCAGCAGCCTGGCATTGTCCCCAGCCACCCGGTTCAGCCAGACTAACGGGTTGTGATCCGTGAGCAGCGAAAAAGCCTGTCCATACAAATAGGGTTGCAATTTCTTCAAGGCCCACACCACAGCCAGGCATTCCTTCTCGATGGCGGCGTAGCTTACTTCCCGGGGTAAAAGTTTGCGACTGATGTAAGCCACTGGATGTTCTCCGCCATCGGCCCCGACTTGGCTTAATACTGCCCCCAATCCAAACATAGAAGCGTCTGTGTGAACAAGAAAACGTTTAGTTGGATTGGGAGCGGCCAAGACAGGGGCATTAACAAGTGCATCTTTCAAGTGTTGGAATGCCTGCTCACACTCCGGGGTCCAGGTTACTTGGCGGGGAAGGTTTTTACGTGTCAGGTCCGTGAGGGGTTTGGCCAGGGCACTATAATTGGGGACAAATTTCCGGTAATACCCTGCTGTCCCTAGGAAGGCTAACACCTGGGTTTTAGTTGTCGGGGTAGGCCACTGTGATACTGCCTCTACTTTGGCGGGTTCCGGCTTCTGCTTACCACAGCCCACTCTGTGGCCCAGGTACTGTACCTCGGCCATCCCAATACTACATTTAGCTGGTTTTAGGGTCAAACCAGCCTCCCTGATCCTGTCTAGAACCGCTCCTATATGGGCCAAGTGCTCCTGCCAGGTATCGCTAAATATGGCAATATCATCGAGATATGCACAGGTATAATCTTGGAACCCATCTAGGAGGCGGTCCACCATCCGCTGGAAGGTAGCCGGCGCGTTTTTCATCCCAAACGGCATGACCTTAAATTGGTACAGGCCGAATGGGGTGACAAAGGCGGACTTAGGGATGGCTTCCGGGGCCAAGGGAATCTGCCAATACCCTTTGCACAGATCAATCGTGGTAAGGTATTGTCCCCTGGCCATCCGGTCTAGTAACTCATCGATCCTAGGCATCGGGTATGCGTCGGATACGGTCTTCTCATTCAGTCTCCTGTAGTCCACGCAAAAACGGGTCGTGCCGTCCCGCTTTGGTACGAGGACCACTGGAGATGCCCAGGGACTATCTGAGGGCTCAATCACTCCTAACTGTATTATCTCCTCAATCTCTTTGCGCATATTCTCCCGGACCGCTTCAGGGATGCGGTAGGGGGTCTGACGCATGGGCAGTTGACCTGGGGTGTCTACTCGGTGGGTAGCCAGAGGGGTGTATCCAGGTACATTAGAAAAGGTCTCCTGCTTTTCCTGCAGTAGTTGTTGTACCTCGATACGCTCCTGTGGGCTCAACCGATCCCCCAATACGACGGCTCCTAAATCCCCAGCCAGCTGTCCATCTTCTAACAGATCGGGGAGGGGTAGGCTGTCGCTCTCTTCAGAGGTGGGGGCGCAAATAGCTGTCACCTCCTCTGAACGTTCCTGGTAAGGTTTCAGCATGTTCACATGGATCATGCGTCGCCCCCCATTCCCTGCGCAGTGGCCAATTATATATGTGGTGTCACATCGTTGTTCTACCACTTTATAAGGGCCTTGCCAGGCGGCCTGTAGCTTATCGTGTCGGACAGGTTTTAAAATTAAAACTTTCTGTCCGACCTGAAAGCTGCGGTCCCTGGCGCCCCTATCGTACCAGGTGCGCTGACGCGTCTGAGCTGCCTGTAGGTTTTCCTTTACCGTCTTGGTGAGTGCTTCCAGGCGATCTCGGAGGGCCAACACATATGGTACAATAGGGGTACCATCCACGCTACGGTCTCCCTCCCAGTGCTCTCTAATCAAGTCTAGGGGTCCCCTTACCCTCCTCCCAAATAGCAGTTCAAAGGGGGAAAATCCTGTAGATTCCTGCGGCACCTCCCTGTACGCAAACAGTAAGTGTGGCAGGAATTTTTCCCAGTCTCGGTGAGTCTCGGCGAAGGTTCGGAGCATCTGTTTTAAGGTGCCATTGAACCGTTCGCAGAGCCCATTAGTCTGGGGGTGGTACGGAGCACTGATTATAGGTTTAATTTTACAGAACTTCCAGAGTTGTTGGGTAACCTCTGCCGTGAACTGAGTGCCCTGATCCGAGATGATCTCCCTGGGTAACCCCATCCGGGAGAAAATCTGCATCAGCGCCTCAGCCACCGTCTCTGCATGTATATTCGTTAAAGCTACCGCCTCGGGGTAGCGAGTGGCATAGTCCACTACGGTCAGGATGTACCGTTTGCCCGAGGGGCTAGGTTTCCGGAAGGGGCCTACAATATCTACGGCAACCCTATGAAAGGGTTCCTCAATTATGGGTAGGGGGTGCAGCCTCGCCTTACGCTTATCCCCCCTCTTTCCCACCCTCTGGCACGTGTCGCAGGTATTACAGTACCTGCGTACCTCCTGGCTAATCCCTGGCCAGAAGAAACTTTGGGTCAATCGATATCTGGTACGGCTGACCCCCAAATGTCCGGATAGCGGAATATCGTGCGCTATCCGGAGTAATTCGGTTCGGTACCTCTGAGGTACCACCAGCTGTCTTGTAGCAATGGGGTCTGACCCACCTATCTGTTTACTTGTTTCCCGGTACAATAACTGTCTGTCCCATACAAATCTTTCCCCCTCTGCCCCCGGTTGGATAGAGGTGACCTTGTCTCGGTATACCTGTAAGGTAGGGTCAGTGACTACCTCGGCTACAAACTCATCAGGAGGGGCCCAAGGGATACAGTCTAGGGAAGGGGAGGAATCTCTTACCTGGACCTCCGGCAGTGCGTTGTTTTGTTGGGTGCGGGCCTGCTGCCTGGTGACTACTGGGTGTGCTTCTTCAGTAGTTTGAGGTTCAAATGCGGAGGTGAGTTTGCCCAGATCATTCCCCAGGACCACCTCAGCAGGTAATTGCGGCATTAGTCCCACTTCCACATTCCCGAACCCCGCACCCCAATGCAAATGTACCCTGGCTGTGTCTAGCCGATACACGGCTCCCCCTGCAACCCTGACAGCCACAGTCTTATTCAGTTTGGCCTTGTCCGAAACCAAATGGCTTTGCACCAGGGTGATAGTGGCTCCCGAGTCTCTGAGCCCCTGCATAGGCTTCCCTTCCAGATATACGGTCTGCCTATGGTGCTGGCGGTTATCCGCCTGTGCCTGTAAGGGGTTGGCCTCATGCAGCACTTCCCACTGTTCCACAGTCGTGACTGGAACGGCAGAGCTGTAGGGAAGTGGTACCTCGTCCTGGTAATGATGCCCTGCTGCTCTTGGTGGTGGTGGTGGAGGTCCTGGTCGGATCCAGGTGTTGCGTTCCCTGGACTGCGGACAATCTCGCTGGTAATGTCCCCACTTCTGGCATCGGTGGCATTGCACAGAAGCAGGTGTGCGGTATCTCTGCTGCGCTGCTGCTGGTGCTGGTGGAGGAAGTTGCCTTGGTGGGGGTTGAGGGTTAGGAGAGAAGGAGTTCCCCCCCAGTGGTCGCATGACAGGTTTGGCACTCACTGCTTTGGTTTGTCTGCGAGCGTCCATAAAATCATCTGCCTTTTTGGCAGCCTCGGTGAGGGTGGTGGGGTTACGATCCCTCACCCATTCCTGTAGCTCTGAGGATATCCCCTCATAAAACTGCTCCAACAGCAGCATTTGTAACAAGTCCTCCATGGACCGCGCTTTACTCGACTGCATCCACCCAAGAGCTGCCCTTTCTAGTCGGCAAGCCCACTCTGCGTGCGAATCTTTGTCCGCCTTTTTCAATTCTCTGAAGCGCCTCCGGTATGCCTCTGCTGTTATTGCGTACCGGGCCAGGATAATTTCTTTTACCCGGCTATAGTTCCTAATTTCGATATCAGGCACAGTGCGGTAGGCTTCAGCTGCCCTTCCCGACAGCCGTCCTGCCAATATGGGTACCCATTCTTCCCTTGGTATATTATGCAGCGTACATAGTCTCTCAAAATCTTGGAGGAAGGCATCTATATCCTCCTCTGCTTCCACATACGTTTTAAACGCTTGATAGGGGATTTTAGGCTTACCCTCTTGTGCCACAGCTCCTGCGGCACTTCTTTCCGGTGTTTGTGGTCTCCTGTTTCTCATCACAAACTCCTGCACCTCTGTCATTGTTTTAGAGATGATCTCTGTTGGTGGGTTTTCCCCATAAAAGGCCAGTCTGAATTGTAAATGCCTTTGGAACTCCTCCTGTTCTGTTTCAGGTCTTTGTTCCGTGGCCTGGACCTCTTCTGCTCTGTACTCTGCCATTACTTCGGTGATAAGCGTTGCTTTGGATTTGCTGCTGGCAGAAACACCTTTCGCTTCCAGAAGGTCTTTCAATGTGGTTCTCTTTAGCGTAGAAAGATCAATCTCCATTAATCCTTGTTCCTCTGTGAGTCTGGATCCCAGCGCTGCCAACCAATGTAACGGAGAGCTGATTTCTCGCAGCTATTCTCCACTTTAGATCCAAGGAAGGCTCAGGAACAAGTCATTAGTAAATCCACAGCAGAGTTTCCAGCAGGTAAAAAGGTACAGCAATATCCCCACAGCACTCCCAATAACTGGACGACACACAGTTTCAGGAGTAGAACTGACAATCGTTTATTCCAAGGTTTCTTATAATCGTTTATTCCAAGGTTTACCCCAAACTTGGATGTACCCCTAAACCATCACATATCCTTAATATCAGGGTACCGCTAGGTAGCCCTGATCTGGGTGAATATAATATCCAAAATTCACCCAGATCGGACCAGGGGTTCGGTAGTTACAGGCAGGTGAAGTTTGACCGACCGCACACGAGTTGGTATCCGAAAAGGGTTCCATGAGAATGGGCCCTGCGGTCGGTCTCCGTTCGGCAGTTAAAACAGACATTTATAATTGCCATCCACATTTACATTCACCTAGATAGTGATTCCCTCATTCGGTACTTTATTACTACCGAATGGGGATTCGTTATGTTTCTCCGTTCGACAGTTACGGAGCCCTGGAGGTCTCAGCGGTGTTTGGTTGTTTGCGTGTCCGATTTGAGTTCCAGGCACTCGACGACCAAACACCGCTGGGATTTTCATGCGTAAGATGGCCGCCGCCACGTGTACGCATGCCGAATGGCGGCCACCCAGATACAATGTTAATGAGTCGGTTAACTTGCGGTTGGAAAGAATGTGAACTTTAATAGCTGGCACACTTCTCTCTGGGTGGTCCCTCCGTTCGGTAGTTTCCATAAGTATATAGTACGGATGGAAACTACCGAATACCATACAATTCACATAATACACAAACGAATAGCAATTTCAACATAGGGAAAACATATACGAACACAGTCACACAGGCATTTTGCAGGACAGGCTCACTGCATTCCGCTACAATGTCTTTTGCGAGGGACATGGTCACGGGCTTGTCATGTAGGAGTTGTGGGTTGAGTTTCCATGTCCATGGATGTGTCATGTTGGTGATAGAGAGGGTTATGGAGATGTCGGCATGGTCCGACCAGGTTATGTGGCCTGTGGAGGTGTGTGTGTGATTCTCGTCGTGATGTTTGGGGAGATGAGGAAGTAGTCGATGCGGGAGTAGGTGTTGTGGGGGTGGGAGTAGAATGTGTAATCGAGGGTTGTGGGGTGTTGGGCTCTCCAGATATCCAGGAGGTTATGTGTGCTCAGGAAGTGGGAGAAGATAGTGTCGTTGTGTGATGGTCGTGGTTCGCCCTGAGGCTTGGTGGTGCGGTCTATGGATGGATGGTGTGTGGCGTTACAGTCACCACCTATGATGGTGAATGTTGCGTTGAGCGTCGCTAGGTGGGCCGAGAATGTTTGCCAGAATAGTGGGTCTGGGGTCGTAGGCGCGTATAGGGAGGTAATGGAATAGGTGGAGGGACCAATTTTGCCCGTGTGCGTTAGGTATCTCCCTTGTGTGTCCGGGAAGGCTTGTACGTCAGTCAGCAGACAGGATGATTTGAGTATGATGGCCACCCCTTTGGTTTTGGCATCTGACGAGTTAGCAAGGAAGCTGCGGTTGTAGTGTTTGTTCTTGAGTGGGAAGTGTTTATGGGGAGTGAGGTGAGTTTCTTGGATCATAAGAATGTCTGCTTTTTGGCTGTGGGCCCAGTGTAGGAGGGAGTGACGTTTTTGGGGGTTATTAAGGCCCTTTGCGTTAATGGAAATACAGTGTAGTTTGAGTGGCATGGTCCGGGGTAGGTTAACCGCGTGCCGCGGTGTGTGGGGGGTAGGAGGGTTCAGAGGGGAAGTCCAGGAGCCCGGGTGGTCCCAAGAGGGCAGCAAAGGTACTCGGTGAGTCGGGTAAGGCACGGTGGGGGTGAATGTGCTGGGCTTATGTCAGTTGCCAGCAAGGGTGGACTGTGTTGCCGGAGGTCTCTCGGGCCTGTGTGGTCTGAGACCGGCGGCACGAATCAGGTCGTGTGGGGGGGAAGTGGTTGTCTACTTAGGAGCAGGCGGCAAGCAGTGTACAGTTTCGTTTGAGCAATCTTGTCTCAATACAGAACCTGAGTAAGTTGAACTTGGGAGGGAACGCTTGGAAGTCAGGGCACCCTTAATCTTTATCTCGCCCCCCAGTGCCTGGTACCCGGGGGGACACACGGGTATAGACGGTCTGTACAGCATGAGTGTGCGGTTGTCATGTCTCACCATTAGTTTAAAGGGATGGCCCCAGGAGTAGCGTATTCTCCGTGCTTGTAGGGCTTGAGTCAATGGTTTCAGCTCTCTGCGTTTGGGAAGGGTAGTAGGCGCTAGATCTTGATACAGTTGTACCATGTGTCCTTCTATTTGTAGTGGGGTCTCTCTTGCTGCGCGCATAATCGCCTCTTTGACATGAAAATAATGACAGCGGATGATAATGTCTCGAGGCTGCGTGGAATTTATGGAGGGCGGGCGGAGGGCCCTGTGAGCCCTGTCGAGGAGGAGATCAGACGGTGGGGCGTCAGGTAGCAAGCTGCTGAAGGCTTCGTGGAGCATAGCGGTGAGTGCCTCCCGTGCTGAGGATTCTGGCAGCCCCCGTATGCGGATGTTATTGCGCCTAGACCTGTTGTTTAGGTCTTCTTGCATGTCTTCTAGGTATGCTATTTGCCCCTGTAGTTCTTTGAGGGAAGCCTCGTGGGTGGAGGTGGTGGCGGTTACCTCGTCCATTTTGTTTTCCAGCATATGTGTGCGTTTAGAGAGGTCTGTCAGTCCTTTTTTGAGTGGGGCTAGGTGTTTAGTTAGCTCCTCTGCTACTAAGGACTTCATTTCTGTTAGTAGGTCTTTCAGGTCTTTTCTGGTGAGGGGTGATGATTCCCTTTTGTGGCTGGTTTTGCTGGTATCAGAGTCTGAGTCTGAGACCTGCTGACTGTGTGTGCATGGCGCCTCTTTATCTGACCTGGCTTTGAATATCGGAGACACAGCCCCTCCGGTTTTCAATTTCCTCTCTCCGCCCATGCTAACGCGATCTAGCGTGGATTAGGGTTGTGGTAGTCGGTCTGTGGCTAGTTTGCAGGCTTTGTTGCCCCTATTGTAGGCTAATGTATTTGTTGCCGCCACGGAGCTCTCCTAGTCCGCGGCCATCTAAGTTGACGGTCAAGCTCCGCCCCCCGTGCCATTCTGTTTTAATTTCCAGTTGAATGTGAATCCCATAAGAAAAAAAATAAAATGTGTTTTGCCTGCTCACTCGTGTTTTCTTTAAAAATGGTACATATATTACAAATTCTCCAAGGGTATGCAAAATTGTGTGCACAACTGTAAATGGCCAGGGCTGTGTTTGGCTTGTGCTGGCTCTGCCCCTGATCTGCCTCCTTGACAAACTCAGCAAATCCAATGCTTTCCTATGTGAAAGCATTGTGATTGACTCAGAATGCCACTTTTGATGATGTCAGCCAAGCAGACAGATCAGGTGCAGAGTCAGCAGCAGCAGGCTGGAATAAAGGTAAGATTTTTGCTATATTCAGGGGGGCAAGAGGGACAAGATCCATAATATGGTGGTTTTAATACTTTAATGTCAGAAATACATGTTTGTGTTCCTGACACTATAGAGTTCCTTTAAGTATTTCTCCATAGTGGGAATTATATTCATTTTTATTTCTTTTTGGTGTATATATTTTGTACCAAAGATTGTCACTGAAAAAAATATGCCCCCATTATACAATAGTTTCTGTGACAATTAATGGTGCAAAACATTCTCATTCACTTTAACTACCTTGATGTTCAGTGTGGTGGACTGTCTGGCGCCCCAACTGGGTGCCTCCACCAATCGATGCTTTCTAGTGCTCACCAAGTACTCCAAGCACTCCACCAGACACCATAACCACCAAGGGAGTGTAATTAGTATAGCAATCCCCAGAGTGAATATAGCTGTTCTCACCACACATGAGACAAGGCTCTATGTTGAGGGTGAAGAGGAACTCGTTTAATGGCAGCCACAAATGGCCTTAAATGCAGATGCAAGGGGTTTCCGATTACATGATTACATATTCCAGGAGCATTCCAGACTGGACCTCACAGTAGACTACAGCAAAAACATACACATGATTACATTGTCTCTCAGGTCCACTCCCACACAAAACAAAAAAAAACAAAAACTGTGCCTGGGAGATAATTGAGTCATGAACTCTACTAAACTCAATTATCTCCAGGCACAGAAAACATACATTTTAACAACCTCCTGAAAGTACCCCTAAAACACATGGAAACCCCACCAAAGTCAAATCCACTGATAGCCCCTATCGGAGGGACCAACATATCCAAAAATTACCCATATAGGTTCAGGAGTTCGGGATTTCCATGGAGGTCATAATTGTAGATTATGCTAACGTAGTGTACCTATAATCTTAATTTTAATAATGACAGGAGGCGAGTATTTTGCATATCTTCCTTTACTTTATGCCTCCAGCAGCACAAGTCAATCAGAAAACTTTAAACCAATCAGTAACCAGCATCACATCCATATATAAAGCCCTGACAGTCACATGATTTCCTCTTTCTTTGATGCGAAAACAGTCCATTATAGCGTCAGGGAATTCGAATAACAGTCTTGAGTAACGTGTAGAACATAATTTGGAACATGACTTGAAAAACCTTCCAGCTTTATCTTGATTTTTATCTTTATGATGGTTACTCTGAAAAGAACAGAAATACGTGAAAGGTGATGGAACCCAACTGATGTCCACATAAAAACCAGTACTATATGCATCTATATTTATATTACGTTAACAAATTGCAACATTAAACAACCATAGTATACTTAAATAATCGCCACGGCTGTAACACCCGTCAACCAAATAAGCATCCCATAAATATACTGAAATATCCAAAATCTTATAATTAGACTGAGAATGATAACCAGAAAATTAGAATTTCCCAGAGTATAGGGAGGGAAACAGGGAGGGAAAATACTCGCCTCCTGTCATTATTAAAATTAAGATTATAGGTACACTACGTTAGCATAATCTACAATTTTATCACATGACAGGAGGCTTCGTATTTTGCATTTTTAAAGCTTGGTATGAGTGAAAAGGATGCGCGTGTGGTTGACGAAAATAAATATACGGATTGTTCATGGTAACTGGCTTGTATGGTTGGTATAAGCCCAGCAGATGTCTTTAATGTGTCAATCTAAGTGTTGTCTGGATCTCCATACAACAAAACACCGCTATAACTGCACAAAGATTGGTAAACCGTCGGGAACAGGGTAAAATACGGACGCGAAAAAGGATTTAGTTCTACGAGACACCGTAGAGGTCCTTCCTTCTGGTGATACCGAAAAAACATTTACGTCGAACTCCAGAATATCTGATACCCGACGAAACAAATCTAACGTAACGTGATTATGGCTGACGGAGGGGTAGGTTCTTGTTATCTGACTATTTCCGAAAAACCCAATCGAAGTCTCACCACAGTGATACTTTTGCTCATGGTTCTGGACCGTATGCTACCCCGCGGAAAACGGCCTATCAAAAGTTCTTGATCGACCGGAGTGTCGTGAATCGTACTACGCGCTGTCGAAATAAGGGAACGTATCCCGATAATGGATCGGTCGGATCGTTCCGATCGGCCCTTCGCGAAATTTATGAAACAGATTCAACCTTGAGGTAGGTAGGGGTAATAAAAAAGATCGTAGTCCCTTTCCATACCCCAGTGAATTCCAAGTGTTCCATGTGGATAAGTTATTTCGGGGAATACCTGTTGTCCATGAGTCCCATGACTCTAGTTGGCTGCGATAGTCCCTTGACATACCAGTCTCCCTTGGAAGACATCAATCCACCAACTCTAGCCGCTCCTACATTATCAATCGATGATGTTCTCCCTTTGATCTGCCCGAAGGCAAGTTAAAACTGAAGGAGCAGAGGATGATCCCAATTAAAGACAATCATTCTTGGTGTCCCGCTTATCTCCTCTACCTCTGTAGTGGGTACTATCGAGGTCCTTGCCATTCTGATCCCAATTTCATAGGTGTGCCCGGATCTTATGCAGTGAGTTTTCAGTCGATGTCTGGCCCGGTAGTGAAGTGGTCCTGGGAAATAATCAGGGTACTATGGAGCCTTTCCGCCATCTCCGTCGAATTTCCTTACGAAAGTCGCTATCGTTGATGCGGGAAAGGTGCAATCCGTCTAGGGTGGAATCTATTCCGAAGTAGAGGTACGTAGTTACTCGGAACTGGAACCGAACCGACTCCTCTCTGTTCACTAAGAATCCCAACAATTCCAGAAACTGTGCTCTTCCGTGCGTCCTGACCAGCTTCCAAAACTTCTTGAGGTACTATGTGAACCAATAGGTAAGTGTCCTTTCAAATCTAACCTTGCAAAATCCTTTCGAGGAGTAGGTCTCCTAATAGATGTATACCTTCCTTCTTGAGATGTCGGTACGTCCCAAAACCATTGGGTTGGCCTATGTTGATGATTGGGGGAGAGTCTCCTGTCTTCTTCTTTACTACTATTACGTGGACTTCGGTCTGATCGGGACATAGATATCCCTGCAGTGACACTGAGCTCCCTGTTGAGGACTATCTTGTTCATTCCTAGATGACCTGGGCATTCCATCCTGAGCTTGTTTCGTACTTCTTTTCCCCTAAGCCGGAGGTTGGCAAGGTGTGCCCGGTGCTCCGGCAAACCCCTTTCGGATGATCCTGGGTGTCTGGTGGTACGCGAGTCAACCAAGGTTGTCCAGTGTGTCAAAGGAAACTTTTCTTGCTAGGTGGGTTCTGTCGCTTTTCCTCTTCCGATGGAGGCTCTCCATTCTCTTATGATCTCCAGAGAAGGGGGGGAATGGAGTCCTCGTCCCCTGATGATGGAGTCTGAGATGTTCAATGTGCAGGACGTTCTGAGAGACGGCTCCGCTAAGTCGGGGTGTTCTCTTTCCCTTTTGGGGAAGTCGCGTTGGGCCCTTCCAATGGTGTTTAGGTGGTAAGGTGCCCGACTTGTTAGTCAGCCTCTTGGAGAGGACTTCTTCCCCCAGAGTTGCCCTGGCGGTTTTAATCTTCACCTGGAAATCGGTCGGTGAATTGAAGGAAATCCAATCTGTTGGTTCATACCCATTCGTTCTGTGGAGTCAGGGGCGTACAACAGTACGCTTATAGTCACTCAGTGTGCCTCTGTGTATAACCGGGGTCACCCAGTACTTCGATTAATCGGTACCGCTTGCGCAGTATCTGGGTAGTGGCCTGAGAATGAGGACACCCTCCGTAGGGCCGGTACGTACCCGGGTATGGGAGACGTGAAGGCCTCCCTATGTATAATCTAATGGTTCATCCTTATATGTCCTAGAATTGTGGAGTTTGGCGGAATAGTGAGTTCTCCTTCTCGGTTAAGGGAAGGTTGTACTGATCCTCTAATTAAAACATAGAGGTGTCGGAACACATGCCTGTAGTGTACCCTGGTCTGTGCATACAATGCCAGAACATACTCTGAAGGTAGAAGCCCTAGACAAGGGCGCGGGGGATCACCCCTTCGTACCTATGTCACTAGCACCGGAGTAAGACTAGCTTAGGGTCACCCAGCGTAGGGGGTCATCCATGTATGTATGTCTTTTATGGTCTGTTGGGACCCTCTTCCGGGCTCTGGGGTACCTAAACAGGCGTCAGGTACGGTAATACATTTATTGCCACTAGAAGGTCTCCACGTACAACTGGGGTTCCCCCAGAATTGTTTCCATCAGTGCCACTTAGAGATTTCCTGCGAGTGGTCTGAGGAGGGGGTCGCCCTCAATAAGACCGGGATGAACGGTCAGAAATGCCGGGACGTAAGCCCGTGTATGGGGAGATATGGTAGTCTCCAAATTATCCAAGGGGTCACCCTTAATGGATATAGTACTGTGGGGCTTTGGCAGCACCGTGAGCTCTCCTTCTTGGTGCTGTCGACATACATGTATCCATTGTGTTCCGGTCTGGCATACCGTAACAGATCGTACTCCGTGGTTATCAGCCCGTCCTAGGGCGTGTGGATTAGACCCCAATATCTATATGTCCTTAGCCATTCCGGGTCTTGGCTGGGTTCTCCGACTTTTTGAGGTATGTCTTGCCAGTCCTCCTCCTCCGAGGGCGAGTCCTCTGCCCTCCATTCGTCTATGATTTCTAATGACGGTGGTGATAATGGTTCCTCATCCTCTGATGAGGGTCTTGTGGAGGGGAGCGGTCCATGCCTTGGACTGGCGGTTCCGCTTCCTCAGTATATTCCCTTCACCTCTTGGAAGGGTTGTGTTGGAGCCCATCCATTGGTGTTTGGACGCCCATGTCTCCTGCCTAAGTTGTGTAGGTTCCTTATCCTTTGTTCTTGATGGAGGTGTGGTGTCCACCATCTCCGGCGCTGTCTGCGTCATCCTTTTGACTAAAGCCTTTTTCCCGAAGCCGACCCCGCGGCAGTGATCATGGCCTGGAAATCCACCGTTGATGATGGAGGAGTGTCTGACACCATGGTAGCATGATTTTCTCCCTTCTGTGGGGAGACAGTTTATACGTCAGTGCGTATGTAACTACACAGTGGCTTCCACGTACAACTGGGGGACACCCAGGTACCATGTACTCAGTACCACTAGGAATTTGACTAGTGGTCTGTAGAGGGGTCACCCTCCTATCGACCGGGGTGAACGGTCATTAATGTTGGGACGGAGCCCGGTAATGGTCGGGACGGAGCCCGGTAATGGTCGGGACGGAGCCCGGTAATGGTCGGGACGGAGCCCGGTAATGGTCGGGACGGAGCCCGGTAATGGTCGGGACGGAGCCCGGTAATGGTCGGGACGTAAGCCCGGTAATGGGAGGTATCGAAGACCTCAGTACGCTTTTGTAAGGAGTCATCCTTGTGTAATTTTTCTTGTATGTCTTGTATGTAATTTTGTGGAATTTTTTGCCACTGTGGATTGTGCGTACTTCGTTATAAGCCCCTCATTGGGCGTGGTGGTCACCCTTTGTAAACAAATTTGTAATGGTTTCTGGATAGTTCTTTGGTGTTTCCACCCGTGTGGATCAATCCTCATTGCCTTCTGTGAGTGATCATCCAATTGGGCAGTGCAGCCTGAGCCTGATGTGAGTTGTTCTTGGTTTGGTGTAGTACAATCCCAATTGTAAGTTACCTGCAGTGGCCCCTGAGCACAGAGTTGCAGGGGTTAACTGCCGTGAGAAGTGTGTTTAGCCTGATGGGAGTTGTTCCTGGTTTGGTGCAATACAATCCCAATGATAAGTTACCCGCAGTGGCCCTTTAGCACCGAGTTGCGGGGGTTAACTGCAGTGAGAAGTTTGCTTAGCCTGATGGGAGTTGTTCCTGGTTTGGTGCAATACAATCCCAATGATACGTTACCCGCAGTGGCCCTTAGCACAGAGTTGCGGGGGTCAACTGCAGTGAGAAGTGTGCTTAGCCTGATGTGCAATACAATTTTGAAGGTAAGTTAACTGCAGTGGCCCTGGCACAGAGTTGCAGGGGTTAACTGCAGTGAGAAGTGTGTTTAGTTTTACACATATATATTAAGTGGCAAAAAACTTTTATTTCCAACAGCATCCAAAACTTTTACACTTTACCTTTAAAAAACCTAGTGCCAGTTCGTGGGAATCACGAACTGGCGAAATTAAGATGGCCGCCGAGGATCTCGCGGTATCGCGAGATCCAAGATGGCCGCCGTTCGCGCGTAAATTTTCCCGCTCGGTCCGCGATCGCGTCCGCGATCGCGGCCCGACGGTACCGGTCGGCACCCCCTTGTGCCCCCCCATCCACCCCCCAGCATCCTGGACCCTAAACAAACCGGTTGGACCCGCGCGATCGCGGTAAAATGCCGCGAATCGCAAGGGTCCTCAGGCAAGCAGCCTGACACAACAGAGCCCTGAAAGGGAAAACCCCAGGGTAGTGTGGATGAAAAAACAAAACAAAAAACGGACTGTCCAGGGAGAAGGGGATTGAGGGGAAGCAGGGATAATAGAGGGACAGGTTAAAGCCCCAGACAGGGGGTTAAAGACACAGTGTACAGTAGAAATTTAAAGGTATAAATACAAGTTAGAATTGCACTATAAACAGAAAGCATTTGAGAGCATAATACTCTGACCTGTGCCTTGGCTGGAAGCAGCAAAGAAAGAGGTAATCATGTGACTGTCAGGGCTTTATATATGGATGTGATGCTGGTTACTGATTGGTTTAAAGTTTTCTGATTGACTTGTGCTGCTGGAGGCATAAAGTAAAGGAAGATATGCAAAATACGAAGCCTCCTGTCATGTGATAAAATTTGACTGACTGTGCACATGGTCCTATGCCCAAAACAGTTCCAGGGAATTAGGGCTAAGGGTCGGTCTCTTTCAGTACAAAATACAACAATATGCCGAACATAACTGTTCGTACGTGTGCTTGCCTTGTGTACCTTGTTCGAGAGTTTGCTTCCACTGAACGCCACTCTTCTCATACGAACGCCACAGAGCATACTTGGAGATGGAAGTCCCAGCGGTGTTCGTGCCATTGAGTGTTCGATTTGGGTTCCATACACTCGACGACCAAACACACGCTATACGCGTTTGCGGGAACAAGATGGTCGCCACCTCGTGTTCTTCCATATGAACGGCAGCCACCCAGTCGATCATTAGAATGTTGCAGTTAACAAGGTCAATAAGGTTAACAAGCAACACTCTCCACTTCCAGGTGGTCTCTTCGTTTGGTAGTCTGTTCGGGACATGAACACAGCAAACATAATCCATTCAGTACATCTCATGTACCAAACCTGGTGATTCAAAAGGCACAAACTGAGCCTTTTCCCAGTCCTGCACCAAGGTCTATTACAGGGCCAAAGTCCTGAGGTAGGAGGCTGGCCAGCAGGCCCCTCCAAAAGTCTGTGGCGAGGTTACTTTCGCCACATTCAGCCAGCTTATTCCAAAACTGTGAATATCAAATTTAGGTCAAAGTAGCTAAACTGGAAAAATTCTCTAAGTCTGCTATGCTTTCAGTTCAGCTACTCTGGCCTTAAATTTGAAATTTACTTTGAATTCTCTCATTAGTGAATAACCCTGTATTTTGAAATGTTGGTCAGGCTGGCTGAACATAATAGGAGCTGTAATTACTATGGTAAACTATTCCTGAGTTAAAGTAAAATTTTCAGAATATAAAACAAATATGTTACTGTGTATTTTACAGTGCAATGCATAGCCGAATGCTCAAGGCATACTATGGCCTTGATGAGGATAAGAAATTAATCAATTTATAATTATCTTCATCCTGGCATGAGTAAGTCCAGGGCAATTAAATGTGTATTGCAATAATAGGGAAGTTAGAAAAGTAAACTATGGTAACCCCAGTAATCCTGGTACCTGTTGCCAATGAAACACAGAGGTTGAACTTTGAATTAGATCATATTTTTCAGTATAAATGACTGCCAATTTTTATTTGTAGTAAGTAAGTAAGCACGATTCACTGCAAAATGCGAAGTAAGCAGATTCACTACATTATATTCTCCTGCTCACTAATACAGAGGGGCACATGGCCAACCTTAATTTTTGAAGGCCTCAGCCCACCTAATCTCTTGCCCAATATAATGTCCTTCTGTGGGAAATCACATTACATTTCTAAAACTCTGCTACAGCTGCCAACTTGGCTATTTATGATCCTGCAGCTTTCATTTCTCCTTGACAGTTCGAAGAATGAATATCAAAATGCTGGACCTGATTAACTTTAGAAAAATGGAGTCTTATGTCTGCTGATCAATAGCTTTTATTTTCTAGCAATGTCATAAATTCTCTTGGCAGTTTGTGGTTAAGATTTCATGGTTTAGGTATGTACCTTGTCACTGTTTCATAGGACATACATTTTTATTTACATTTTACTGTATGAAAAAAGCAGTTGACAGTATATCAAAAGAAGAAGCAGATTCACCTAGCAGCAGGTACGGCAGAAAATTCAAAAGAATGTCTGGGTTACGAAATACAGATTTTTAATGTACTTGGACAATGCAGTTAAAACATTTGTTTTCAAGTAACTTCTAACTACCTAAAATGCTACCTTTTCTTAGCTGTAGAACATGCTTTTTGCAGTTAAAGAGACACTAAAGGCACCCAGACCGATTCATCGCGATGAAAGGACTTAGATGCAGTGCCCCTGCCTTTTGACACCTGCAGTGTAAAACATTGCCGTTCTGTAGGAATACACCCCAAACACTTTTAGGATTCATAAAATATATTTTAGAACATTATTAAAAAATTAAATACTGGATACCGTATGTCACTGCAAGTTGGTTGCACCCTGGTTTTTCAGTCCAAAAATTGGGTCAAATCCAATTCATCACATAATAATTGCATAATTGCACTTTTTGTTCTAAGACAATCATATTCTTGAAAACCGATGGCAAACATTCTACTGATCTTATACTTAAGAGAGGATTTATTACCTATCTGTTTATTGTATGTTAGTGCATTTTATCTACGTAATGCACTAGGAAATGTGCATGTTCTTAGCTAAAACGACAGGAGGACAGGGATCAGGATCACAATTAGGAGACAGGGATCAGGATCAGAGTTCATGAAATGCATTAGGAAATATGCATGTTCTCAGCAGCCATGTTATGTTATCAGCAACTATGCTATTATCAACTATAATATCAGCAACTATTAAAAAGCTGTTAAAAAATAAAGCTTCACATAAACCGTATAATGGTTGTACTCCCATTTTTAAGGAACGGAATTGGGCATAAAATCTACAACTATTATGCAGTGAAATATGGTATATTGCAAAGTATATGAAAAAAATAAAATAAGTCTACAGGCTTTACTTCAGTGTTTGTGTGAGATCCTTACTTAATCTCCCACATAAGGCTGCTGGCAGAGGGCAAAGCTTTCTGCTTGCATTACAACACTGAACAGGAAGACAAGAAGAACTTCAATCACCAGACAAATCCTAAAGTAAACACTCTGTTGATGCTGAACATAAGAGGGATATAACTTCCTGGGTAGCGTTTAAGGAGGCTGTGTGATGGTTGTGTAACATATGTGTTGCTATTAAAGATGTCCCGAACGGTTCGCTGCCGAATAGTTCCTGGCGAACATAGCTTGTTCACGTTCGCCACGGACAGCGAACATATGCGCTGTTCGGTCCGCCCCCTATTCGTCATCATTGAGTAAACTTTGACCCTGTACCTCACAGTCAGCAGACACATTCCAGCCAATCAGCAGCAGACCCTCCCTCCCAGACCCTCCCACCTCCTGGACAGCATCCATTTTAGAATCATTCGGAAGCTGCATTCTTTTTTTTTATTATTCTTTTTTTTTTAGACAGAAGTGTGTTATATTTGAGCATGCTAGGCTGAACGTGCGTATATCATGGCTAGTTGCACTGAGGGTATAAGTATATAACAGTACATTGTTGTGAAAGATGTCTGTCATGTTTAGGGTGTAGCTTGCACGTTATCAACTGTGTATTTATATCAGCAGCTCCACCACTAGTTATAAATCAAGTGTGAGTCGCCCCATGAGATGAGACTAGTGAATAACATAATACATGAATGGTTGAGGTAAAGGCATGTAAGGAACTACGACAATAAACTCTTTAGGAGGTGAAATAATGACATGTTTAAACGCTTGCTACTTTACGATTAGTTAATTTGCAGAGAGCAGTTCATGTGATCAAAGGCATGGTGTGGAGGATCGGCTATAGTGGGACATGCTTGGCAGGCTGCTGTTTACTGCTTGTGCTCATCCGATCCCTTCTGGGTGCCAGGTGCAGACCCTGTGAGTCCCTGATACCTGGAACAACAAAGGCAAGTCTCTGGCTGAGTGCCGGGTTCACGGCTTGAGGTGGTGGAAGCTTGTTTTGTCGGGTGGTCAGATCTGTCCCGGTGGTGCTTCACGTCCGGTGCGGGATTGTGGTGGCTTAAGGTGGAGGCGAGTGCTAGACGTGGGGCAGGCTCTGCATTTCTGTTTGTTCTTCCGGTCCCGTCTTCGACGCCTTTTGCGTTGGTGGATTTTAATGGGGACTGCTTCACTTAGCTGTGGTGGAGCTTGTTGGGGCTGTGGTGGAGCTTGTTGGGGCTTCCTGCTTGTTATTTGCTTCCAAAATTGATTAAAGAGTCTGTCCATAGACTCAATATCCTGCCATGCTTTGCTGGTACCAGGAGGACACGCGGCTGCCGCCATATTGGAAGAGTCGCAGATGAGTATGTCAGCCTCGGCTGTGCTCTGTGCGTCTATTAGCTCCAGACACCCTCTCAGGGGTGGACCGGGATAACCCCCACCAGTCCGAGGGGGGGGTAACGGAGCTCCTGCTGGGAAGTAGCTGCTCCTGGGCATCCCAGGATCGGGAGATCGGCCGCCTCTCCCGCCCGGTGAGCACCAGGCCACACTTGCCACGCGGAGTTAAGTAAGACTCTGTCGAGTTGCTGACCGCTATTAAGCTTGTCGGGTCGGTCAGGTAGGAGAACATTGCTGGTTCATCCCCTTCTGGGGTGAAATTCGCTTGTTGATAGCTGCTTAAAGTGAGATATTGAGGGAGCTCACATGAAGTGCGTCTTTCCTCCATGACAGCTAGGCCCCGCCCCCCAGAAGCTGCATTCTTAGTGAGAGGAGGGACAGTGTAGCTGCTGCTGATTTAATAGGGAAATCGATAGCTAGGCTAGTGTATTCAGTGTCCACTACAGTCCTGAAGGACTCATCTGATCTCTGCTGCAAGGACAGCACCACAAAAAGCCCTTTTTAGGGCTGCTTTTTTATTTTTTTCCCCTGTGTAATCTAATTGCAGTTGCCTGCCTGCCAGCGTGTGTGTCAGGCTCACAGCGTATACTGTGCCCACTTGCCCAGTGCCACCACTCATATCTGGTGTCACAATAGCTTGCATTTAAAAAAAACAAACATTTTTTTTTTTACTGTAATATAATAGCAGTCAGTTTCCTTCACATGTGTCTGTTTCAGGGCCTGCCAGGGCACAGTGTCACACCAGTGCAACTCATATCTGGTGTAACAGTAGTGTACATTAAAAAAAAAACTAGAAATTTGACTGTGAAATAATGGCAGTCAGTTTCCTTTACACGTGTGCGTTTCAGGGCCTGCCAGGGCACAGTGTCACACCAGTGCAACTCATATCTGGTGTAACAGTAGTGTACATACAGGGGGCTTGTTGTCACCTTTCGGGGACCACATATCACATATCTGGGGTTTATTGTTACAGGGGTCACATATCTGATATATATCTGATATCACATATCTGGGGTTTATTGTTACAGGCGTCACATATCTGATATCACATATCTGGGGTTTATTGTTACAGGGGTCACATATCTGAAATATATCTGATATCACATATCTGGGGTTTATTGTTACAGGGGTCACATATCTGATATATATCTGATATCACATATCTGGGGTTTATTGTTACAGGGGTCACATATCTGATATCACATACCTGGGGTTTATTGTTACAGGGGTCACATATCTGATATATATCCGATATCACATATCTGGGGTTTATTGTTACAGGGGTCACATATCTGATATATATCTGATATCACATATCTGGGGTTTATTGTTACATGCGGCACATATCTGATATCACATATCTGGGGTTTATTGTTACAGGGGTCACATATCTGAAATATATCTGATATCACATATCTGGGGTTTATTGTTACAGGGGTCACATATCTGATATATATCTGATATCACATATCTGGGGTTTATTGTTACAGGGGTCACATATCTGATATCACATATCTGGGGTTTATTGTTACAGGGGTCACATATCTGATATATATCTGATATCACATATATGGGGTTTATTGTTACAGGGGTCACATATCTGATATATATCTGATATCACATATCTGGGGTTTATTGTTACAGGCGTCACATATCTGATATCACATATCTGGGGTTTATTGTTACAGGGGTCACATATCTGAAATATATCTGATATCACATATCTGGGGTTTATTGTTACAGGGGTCACATATCTGATATATATCTGATATCACATATCTGGGGTTTATTGTTACAGGGGTCACATATCTGATATCACATATCTGGGGTTTATTGTTACAGGGGTCACATATCTGATATATATCTGATATCAAATATCTGGGGTTTATTGTTACAGGGGTCACATATCTGATATATATCTGAAATCACATATCTGGGGTTTATTGTTACAGCGTCACATATCTGATATCACATATCTGGGGTTTATTGTTACATGGGTCACATATCTGAAATATATCTGATATCACATATCTGGGGTTTATTGTTACAGGGGTCACATATCTGATATATATATATATATATATATATATATATATATGATATCACATATCTGGGGTTTATTGTTACAGGGGTCACATATCTGATATATATCTGATATCACATATCTGGGGTTTATTGTTACAGGGGTCACATATCTGATATCACACATCTGGGGTTTATTGTTACAGGGGTCACATATCTGATATATATCTGATATCACATATCTGGGGTTTATTGTTACAGGGGTCACATATCTGAAATATATCTGATATCACATATCTGGGGTTTATTGTTACAGGGGTCACATATCTGATATATATCTGATATCACATATCTGGGGTTTATTGTTACAGGGGTCACATATCTGATATCACATATCTGGGGTTTATTGTTACAGGGGTCACATATCTGATATATATCTGATATCACATATCTGGGGTTTATTGTTACAGGGGTCACATATCTGATATATATCTGAAATCACATATCTGGGGTTTATTGTTACAGGGGTCACATATCTGATATATATATATATATATATATATAAGAGCAGACATTAGACTGTGAGAGTAGGACCTGCCAAAGATGGGGTACATTGACGTTGTGGCAGGCTTATGCAATGTATGATCATATAATGTAACTAAATCCCCATTATTTTTTGCCTAGATAAGGTGTTTTTAAAAAAACCTTTGAAAAACTAATAAAATCTGTCAACATTGAAGTTGCTGTTTAGTAGATAGGAGAGTGTGCTGGATCTTGTGTATTGTTTATTATATATATATATATATATATATATATATATATATATATATATAATATCAAATATCTGTGGTTTATTGTTACAGGGGTCACATATCTGATATCACATATCTGTGGTTTATTGTTACAGGGGTCACATATCTGATATCACATATCTGTGGTTTATTGTTACAGGGGTCACATATCTGATATCACATACCTGGGGTTTATTGTTACAGGGGTCACATATCTGATATCACATATCTGTGGTTTATTGTTACAGGGGTCACATATCTGATATCACATATCTGTGGTTTATTGTTACAGGGGTCACATATCTGATATCACATACCTGGGGTTTATTGTTACAGGGGTCACATATCTGATATCACATATCTGGGGTTTATTGTTACAGGGGTCACATATCTGATATCTGTGGCTATCAAGAGTGGGGCTAAACCAAAGTGGAGAGAGACCGTGGGGCAGGTACCTCTTTCCTCCTTAGACATGAATCATCTTCCAAAAAATAAATCAAGTAATCAGAATGTTGTCAATAGCTAGCTAGCTATTTTTTTTTTCAAATACATAACTAAAAATGTATTTCTATTTTAATTAGCCAAAGGCCTCAGCCTTTAGAGCATTATTGTAAGGACCACAAAAAATATGGGGCTTACAGCAGCCCAAGGCACCCTTTAATTCATAACATGAACCCACGTGCTAGAAATTGGTGGATGCTGTACATGTCATTTTGGGCATGCCACTGCCCTGCCTATTCCCAAAGTAACATTTTGGTCTGGCTCTGTTTCTAGGTTATTCCAAATTATTTGTTCAAAGGTCTGCATATAGTTTATAAAATAAAAACAAAACAGCACAAGTTATGTACTTTGTATCTGTTTGGAAACTCTTTAGCAATAGATTTGATACATTGATACACTAGACTGGAAGTGTGCTATAGTAGTGGATCATGTTGAAGGCATCATTTAAAAAATGACTAAAGAGGCACTGTCCTCCACCTTCCCCCCTCCCTCCCTCCCTCACAAATCTTTATAAAATACTCAAATTGACTGTGTTGGAATTTCAGCCCAGTCAAAACACATACTGAGACAAAGTAGGGACTACTGTGTCTCAGTATTTTTCCTACACCTGACACTTCGTGATACTGATTTGATAGTGAAGGCTGCAGGTAATTGGCTCAATCTATGGAGGATACTGCAAGATTACAGCATTGACAACCGCTCCTGGCGCTGATGCAGAAGAGGAATGGCCGGAAAAGGATGTCGGTGTCTGCAAGGTAAACTGACCTGTGCCTGTCCCCCGGGGCCACCAGACCCCGAGCGGCAATGTCACAGTCAGGAGTCTTTACAAATTATACAAAGTTCCCAAATGGTGACAGTTCTGCTTTAACACATTTTATGGGGAACAGAAAAAACATATTTATTTATATTCGTTATTATTATTCCAATTCAAACAAAAACAAAACAAACAGAACATGATCAGACTAGTAAGAGTTCAACTGCAATTTAGAAAGAGGAAAGCAGGCCTGCATTTATAGGACACAATGAGAAAATATCAACCTATGGTACATATCGAAAGTCACAAGTTAGGTGATCTGTTCCTTTAACTGCATATAAGATCAGGATAAAATCTGATCAGGGTCTGATCGCACAAAACAAACAGATCCTTGTAACAGGAATACAGAGAAACATGCAAGAAATATTGGTTCACTTTGGCAATTAGAAAGTGAGTGAAATGTAGCAAAAGACACTTTACTTAAAAGCATTTACAGAAAACACATGTAAGTGGAGACCAGCGATATCCATCAGTACTTGCAAATGGTGTGCAAATGCTTTATTTATGCTTCCTTTGTGTTAACCCTTTTAACGAATTTCAGCAAATCCCTTCCCCCTCCTTCGGAACTCGTATCAGATAGCCGAATTAGTATATAATTTGTTAAGGCAATATGTGGGGTATGCTTTTCTATAATATTTACTTTTGTCTAATGCTGTGAATTTTGTTTGTGCTGAAACACATTTGTACAAATAAATACTGACTGCAAGTTGTATTCTGTAATATTAAAATAATTTACATAGCATTAATCAGTACTGGATAGATTAGGAGTGGCCTTTACATTGATCATAGTACCCAATCAGATTTGTCAATCAAGTATATAAGAAATCCTCAAATAAACCATCAGATTGGACCACTCTTGATGTTGGTGTTCATATTGTGCCCTTAAGCTGTAATCATGTTCTGTTTATCTCAATAACAGCAAGCACTTGATTAGCATCATATGGCACAGAGAAATATCTCATAAACATTATCTTAAAAACCCTGGTGTGTTAAAACCTGGGACAGTGTGTACTTTATTATTTAGTGATCTGAATGGAGTATTACATGGATACAATTGTTTCCGAAAATGCCAATAGCTACAGGTCTTTTACAACCAGCAATATACTGTATAGTTGTTGTCTCAGTCCATGTTATATTTGCCTCGAGCTGGGGTACAGTTGTTCCCATGCTTTCCGACTTCCTAGTAGAATCCTACTGATGCAAAATGACTGCATCCAATGCTAGTCACTGATGTTGTGCATGTACCGACGCACCGTAGGCTCATTTTGCAAATGACAACTAGACCCATGTGCAAGGCATGAAATTTGGTTTGACCAAAACACTTAATCTGAATATATATATAGATTTTTTTCTTTTTTTTTTGACATGGCAGAATTTTGTTCATGGGTTGGTTCGGCTTGTCCGAATTTCATTCATGAAAAAAAAAATTTCATCCATGAAAGCAAATTAGACAAGCCAAAAGGTTGTGAAAATGGACCAAGCAGAATACTGCAAAATATACACATAATGTAAATATATTGTGCTACACTGGTGCAGTTTCCTACCATTTCATTCACAGATATAGTGAGAATAACTAACCAATAGAGAAAAAGAAAAGAAGGAACAGTAAAAAAAATAAAAAATAATAATAATAATAAATAATAAATATGTATATATTATGCATTTATTTCATATATAATGTATACATATAAAAATATAGATTTTTATACTTCTCCATTTTTGCCCTATATTGGTCACTTCTTACTTGTTCTGTGAATAAAATCAACATTTAGTGGCTGTCCCATAGCCATCAATTATCCTTTTTCCATTAATACTTTATTATAGCAACATGGGCAGAACTCTGAATCGTGAATCAAAACCAACATGCTTGTCCATTGCACCAGTCATTTGTTCATGTGTTTGGTCGTAGGGTGGTTCGCAGTTCGGGAATTCAGACGATTAGCAAATCGGCCAAAACTCTGACTAATTGCAATTTGGAACAAACTCGATCTCCAAGTCTAACAGACACGTCCTTGTAAAAGGCCATTGCAAACTCGGTGCAGTTGTTTATAAGCATGATAGCGCATTCTTTGACTAGTTTGTATATTCTAGGCTATGGGCTTTTTCTCATTGACTTTGTTTACCCTAATTCTTGACCTGGCTAGTTAGCCTCTCTGTATCCTGACTATTCTTTCATATTTTGTAATACTTTGCCTTAAAGGAACCTGTATCCCCAGCGACAAAGTAAGTTCCCCCTTGTCTGCCATAAAAATTTATAAAATGAGTTATTTACTTTTAGGTTTTTTTTTTCAGTGCTGAGGCTCCCTATATCCAAAAATAATGAACATAAGGCATTTGTGAGTCGAATTGTTTTTGTGTTACTTGGAATGTAGTTTTGATTCCTTGTTGACAGTGTAGCAAGCCCAAAAGCTCAGCAAGGCATCTTGAGGATGGAAAAGATTCAACTAATAGGTATTTGAGGCAGCTGGGTCTTAAAAGATGCTTGGCTCCCACAATAGATACATACGGGGACCTTCGAACACAGCTGTGCGATTTTACTATAACATGTAATCCCATGCTGAGTAATGCTTTTCTCCTGTAAATTTCAATACTATCAGACATGAGAGAGTATCATTGAATTCTCCTTAGAAAGGCAATATATACTCTGGACAGGTGCATTTCACAAGAAAAATGATCTTTATATAACCCTAATTTTTAGCACTTACAGTGCAGATTTTGGTTAAGACATAATTAAAAATAACAGAGTTGTACACTGAGGAATTGAAATAATCTAAAGAGTAAGAGAAAGGTAAATCAAGCTTTTAAACAGGAAATTGAAAGAAAAAGCCCCATGGTGTTTGGCAGGTCAAGTAAAGAGTTTGTGATAAATGCATATTTCATTAATATGGCTGCTCAAAATCACCTACCAATATACAGATTAAGGAAGAGAACACACAGACAAGTCTAATTTAAATTTTACAAGTCTACTTAACATCACCTATCTCAGCAAACAAGTATGGGGATTCAGTTCCACCAAATGGCCATATCGTGTTCAGCCCACCACTATGTTACAGTACCTCAATATACTACCACGCAGGGCCGTCATCAGGGAATGACAACTATGACGGTCCTATGGGGCCCAGACTGTTTGTTGCTATATATACAGGATTTGTCGCTGTATATATGTGTACCTGCAGACCCCCAGCTATATGTTTGTTGCAGAGGGGACCCGCAGCACTTTCTGACTTCACTGCCCAGCAGCTCCTGCCTCTAAATCTCGCAAGCCCCGCAGCCTCAGAGCGTAGCCATAGGTTACAATGGCAACGCTCCGCGCGACACACAGGCCGCAACAGTTAGACAGAGGAGCTGCTGGGAAGTGAAGTCAGATACTGCTGCGGGCCCCCTATGCAGAGTCCAGAGCACCATGCCACCGGACTACCAGGGATCTCCCCTCTCCCAGGCCAGGTAAGAAGAAGGGAGGGGGGGGATAATATAAAATGTTAAAAAAGAAAATATTTAAGAAATAAATGTTAAAAAAATAAAAATGCCCCCTTCCCATTTTACACACATAAACTATACACACACTACACAAACACACACTTTGCATTCATTATGTACACACTTCATGCTCCACATTCACTATACACACTGCATCTAATGCACACAAACAGCCTTCATTATACACACTCTGTATTCACTATACACACACTACATCCACTACACAAACACACACTCTGCTACCACTACATCACAGTACCCCAATATACTACCACTATGTCACAGTACCCCAATATAGTTCCCCTTCATCACATTACCCCCAATATGTTAATACTATGTCACAGTGCCCCAATATCGTTCCCCTTCGTTACATTACCCCAATATGTTAATACCATGTCACATTACCCCAATAATACTGTGATGTAGTGGTGGGCTTAACATGATATGGCTATATGATGAGAGTGAATCCCCATATTTGTTTGCTAAAATTAAAAATCATATGTTTATATGTACACTGTTTGTTAATCTATATTTTGTATCAATTTTGTTTTTTACGACAGCACAAGTGATGGCACTTGTCAGAAGGATGTCCATAAATTCAGTCTGTAAAGGAGAGTGATATCACTCCTGCCTGGAGAACACAGTCTAACAAAGTTTAAAACCTAGATGTCCAAGCAATGTTATTAGAAGTCAGTTAAGGCCGTCCTGCTTCCAAAGACTTACAGGACCACAACTAAAGGGAATTCGTTTTGAACGACTTTTGTAGCAAAGAAAGATAACATCACCCCAATGGGAAGTCTCAGAAGATCTAAATTCTATTAGTAGGAGTGACAGTAGAACATAAGAAGCGACAAAATTAAAATAAAAAGGTTTAGCCTGGTTCCAGAACAACAAATAGTTTATGGCCTTGCCATATCACAGCATCTCCTCCTTTTTCACTACATTTGTAAAGAGGAACCTTGGACTCTGTTGGTCCAGAAGCTGCAGTGGGAGGTGCGTGACTTTCCCCACTACACAACTTCTCTCTCACTGCTTCAGTGTTTTCCAAATGTGGCCGTGATGTGTGTGAGCAGTCAAAATGGAAATGGATGTTGGGTTCACATTAGTATTTATGTTCTAAGTAACATGCATGTCATATGATAGCAATGCTTTTCAAATATCTGTAAAGTTATGGTTAAAAGTAATAAAATAAAACTTTTGTGATATTTATGCAATATTGATTAATATTTACATTAGTTTTAATTTGTATTGCACTTTGGGTTCCTATATTTATGATTGTGGCTGCTTTAAAGCATAAGTGAGCCTAGGGTGAATATATTTTTAATTGTGCATTCTAGACATCTCCAATACAATGTTCTTTTGGAAAACACCCAAAAAAATGCAGTAAAAATGTGATCTATGAATTAAACATAGTACAATACAGATTTTATCACTAAAATGTTTCAAGTTTCTAAATATCAGTACACACTATAATTTAAGTAAATTGTAGTATAGAAAATTAACTCTAAATAAAGACTCCATGATATTACAGCTGCAGAGATTCTCGACCTTAGCCCCAATGGCAGTACATGTGAAAATGTGCACAGTCACTCCCTAACTTGCTACATTCCCTGCTCAGGCACATTTTTGGGTAGTGGGAACATACAGGACCCAGGCTCAAGATCCAGACCTGACCTTCCATATCATCAATCCCTTCTCCTCTGGCCCACAGACCCACAGCAGCAATTCTACAGGTAAGGTATTGCCCATTGACCACTGGACTGGCAGATATGACCTCCTCCTCCCTTCTCCTGACACCATCTTCACAAAGATGCTTTTAGCTATTTAAGCCAAAAAATAGTTCTCAGGTAACATGCCTCCATAAATCTAGCAAAATCTTACTTGTATTCAAGCCTGAAGCTGTAGCTCTGCATGCTGTTTGCCTCAGAAAAACAAGCTGTCTGCTGACATCAGCATAAGTAGTAGCCTGATCCAATCACAGTGCTTCTCCATAGGATTGGCTGAGACTGACAAGGAGGCAGATCAGGGGCAGAGCCAGAACAATTCGAACAGCCCTGGCCAATCAGCATCTCCTCATATAGATTAATTGAATCAATGCATCTCTATGAGGAAAGTTCAGTGTCTGCATGCAGAGGGAGGAGACACTGAATGTTTGGATGCATTTTAGGCAGCCATGACCCAGGAATGATCTCTAACAGCTATCTGAGGAGTGGCCAGTGAAGTTATCACTAGGCTGTAATGTAAACACTGCATTTTCTCTGAAAAGAGAGCGTTTACAGCAAAAAGCCTGAAGGTAATGATTCTACTCACCAGAACAAATTCAATAAGCTGTAGTTGTTGTGGTGACTATAGTGCCCCTTTAACCCCTTAATGACCAAACTTCTAGAATAAAAGGGAATCATGACATGTCACACATGTCATGTGTCCTTAAGGGGTTAAATTCTAACATTTGTTACTTTTCTGGCAAAAACAGCATGACTGAGACCTGTAGCTCTAAAACTGGTGTAAAAATCGGCACACTTTTTAACCCATTTTCTATCTATAATCTGTGACAATATATATTAGGGCTCAAACTTTAAGTCTACTCTATGGACAGACCTAAAAGTTACTCTCGCCACTACAAACCCGGAAGGACCATGGCGCACTCACCAGAGGTTAATATCTATTCAGCAAGGCTTAATTTTTACTCACTAGTGGCTAGTAGGAGTGGAAATTATGTGCCCTGACTTAATAAAAACTAGATTACTTATGTATTTAATCTATACTGCTGTAGGTGGTGAACAGATAAATATTCCAATTACCAATCTTATTATAAATAGTGCAAACACTGCTTCATAATTGTACCTCTCTTACCATGGCATCACATAACCCTGGAAGTGCATCCAATAATAAATATATTTAACTAATACAAATACATTTTTATTAGTTGAAGTACATTGGTTGCCCTGGTATTTTTATCTTATAAAACATGCTTCGATGAGTTTGTTCTGCACAATGTTTTTTTGTGTATTTATAGCTGAGCATTAAAATATGAAGTATTGTATACTTGCCAACATTGGAAGGTATGGAACCAGGACAAAGAGGTGGGTCTATACAGGAATCCCCAATAGCATAGCTGGGATTACTGGCAATGCCCAACGAGAGTAGGCCTGTTTAAAAAATGTGGTGGGACTAACCAAACAAGGGACATTTTTGCCTGTCATGATTGCACATCAGGCTAACTGGCCATTGTGTTGGCAAGCCCCACTCAGGCCTGCACATGTATAGAGTGGCATTAAACCTGAATGCCTTCAGTGAGGTTTACATACTGTGAACATGTCTAATGACCCAATTTCATTGCTGCTTATGAGAATTTGGTCAACAGTGTCTCTTGATGAAAGACACCACAGAGCACACCTGAAACAATGGGACACGACCCAAAATCGCGACTGTCTCATGACCAACCTGCAACTGCTGGGAACTATGTGTTTGATATTACAAAGACTTACCAATATGACAGTAAAGATCAGGAATCTCTTTAGAATACGAAGTGGATCCTCACGGAAAATCAGAATGATTTTTCCTGCCTGTAAGGGAAATCACAAAATACAAATAAAAGTGAATTCTGTTGCAAAGTTGCAGAGTAGTGTAGTCATAGATTATATTTGAAAATAATTACAAAGAGGAAAGTGTAAATAGTGATGTAACCTTTGAGAAATTTCAGATGAGCCAATTAATCAGCAATGAAAATTATATATTTACAGTTTTGCCCCCAAAGTGTGCATTTCTGCAAGGTTTGGCAAACAGTAATTCCTGTAAATAATAAAAACAGTGCAAATGTAATATATTTCAAGCAATGATTTAAATGGCGATGTATGTTTCCGGTAAACTTGTTGATTTTAGACTGATTGGTGAGAATTTAATATCATTGCAGTTTAATTATTAGCCTTAATCTGAAGAAGTGCTGGGAGATGAAAAAATATGTATTTTTTTCTGTAAAGATCCTAAAGTTTGGACCTTGCTTCATGCAGATACAGATGTTCCTAAGTGCTGCTGTGCGTTGTTGAATGAGAACAAGGTAGGTTTGGAGTAATAAGGTTAGAAGAAAAACAGACAGACAGATAAATAAACAGGCATAGATAGGTAGTTGGACAAACAGACAGACTACTAATCTGTTCATAAAGGTGTTAGTTGCACTAAAGAGATCAGAAAAATGCAATTGTATTTTCTGTTGCACACAAACGTGCAGTGGCATACTAAGGGGGAGCAGGGGGCGGTCCGCCCTGGGTGCCACTAGGTAGTGGGGTGTTATGACCAGGGCCAGGCATGTGTGAGCTGTGTCGCCATGGCAGCTGGGTGGGGAGCTGGGCAGCCGACACAGCTCACACAAGCAGAGACCAGCAATGTAGCCACTTTAAAACCAGCTGCACAAAAGGAAAGTGGGGGCAGAGCCAATCCGGTGGTGGGGCGGGGCGGGGCGGAGCTTAACTAGGCCCCCACCCGCTGCTGTTACTGCTGCACATGGAGCTTCCCCAACTGACAGACTTCAGAGAATCCACTCCTCCTCCAGCCCATACTGTCTGTAAGTAAGCGAAAGAGACAGTGTGTGTGTGTGTGTGTGTGTGAGACTGCCTGTAACTGTGTGTGTCTGACTGTCTTCCATGAACTCTGTATGTGTGTGTGTGTGTATGATTGTCTTCCTTGAACTCTGTATGTGTGTGTGTATGTGTGTGTATGACAGTCTTCCTTGAACTCTGTATGTGTGTGTGTGTGTGTATGTCTGTGTATGACTGTCTTCCTTGAACTTTGTGTGTGTTTGTGTGACTGTCTGCCTGTAACTGTGTGTGTGTGACAGTCTGCCTGTAACTGTGTGTATGACTGCCTGTGACTGTCTGCCTGTGACTGTATATGGGGCTGTCTGCCTGGGACTGTATATGTGATTGTGTGCATGTGACTGTGTGTGTGACTGTATATGTGACTGTCTGTGTGTGACTGTGTGTGTGTGTGTGTGTGTGTGACTGTATGCCTGTAACTGTGTGTGTGACTGCCTGTGACTGTATGCCTGTAACTGTGTGTGTGACTGCCTGTGACTGTATGTGTGACTATCTGCATGTCACTATGTGTGTGTGACTGTCTGTCTCTGACTGTGTGTGTGTGTGTGTGTGTGACTGTCTGTCTGTAACTGTGTGTGATTGTATGCCTGTAACTGTGTTTAACTGTATGCCTGTAACTGTGTGTGACTGTGTGTGTGGGGGTGCAGGGATTTTGTAGAAGGTGTCAGGGGTCTTGTACAAGGGGGGCTGAGCAGGGGATTTATGGAAGGGGAGTGCAGGAGTTTTGTAGAAGAGGGCATTACAGGGGTTTGTAGAAGGGGGGCAGGACAGGGATTTTGTAGGAGTGGCATGGCAAGAAAGGGATTTTGTAAAAGGGGGTAGACAGGGGTTTTACAATGTTTACAAATTTGTGCAATACATTATAAAAAAAAATAAAAAAAAATTAAAATTTTGTGGGTGTTTTTTTACATTTGCCACACATAGGATCCGCCCCGGGTGCCAAATTTATGTATTTATTTATTACTGGTATTTATAAAGCGCCAACAGATTCCGCAGCGCTGAATCTCCAATCTCTAATCCAAATGTTCTAGGTACGCCCCTGCAAACATGTACAACCTTAGACAAAGTACTAATGGTTTCAGTAATAAACTGTGTAATGCAATATTACTGACTACTACATTACAAAAATGACCAGTGCATTTATATGGATCAGAAGGCAATACTTTTTATCTTTATTAGCTGGCCACTAATAACATCTTCACATATCTCCAACTAGACTCATGATCATCTATTATGATCAAAATTTCCTGAAAACAAATAAATACCCATTGGCCCACAGATTCAAGTGCAGACGTGTCAAACTCTGTAAGTCTGCAGAGTTTTGGGATCTCTGTAGGCCACATTTCAAAAAATTAAATACTCACTTTAGTAAATAATCCTTTAAAAATACAGTAATTGTTATCTAAAAAAAAAAAAAAAACTGCACGTGTGTGACAAAAGGGATTTTTATTTAAATTCAGCATTTTAATACTTTGCATAGTCACTTGCATGGCTCCCACCTGTTACTTTTTAATAGCAGTGGAAATCCATATTGAGCTTTATAAGTATTATCACTATGACAAGCTTATGCACTGCAGTGGTTATGGTGCCAGAAGTGCCTTGGCACCCCTCATTGTAAGGAGTCAAACTATTAAGAATGGTTTGACTTTATAATTGGGGTCTTCTGCACTGCTTCCTGCTTCCACTATAGCTCAGTGATAGCCAGAAGATCTGAATCTGAGTTAAGCTTAGATTGACAGTGATCAGCTGACACTCTAAGCCAATGTGCTTAGCCTTGCACTGCAGAGCTCAGCTCAAAGAGCCAACATAAACTCCTTTCGGCTATCCCTAAATTGCACAGGAAGCAGGGAAGGATGTTCAGCAAACCCCAGGTAAGAAGTCAAACTATTCTAAAATAATACAATTGTTAAAAAAAGAATCAGTTAATGAGTTACATTTAGCAAATAAAACATAACTGTGTAAATAAATATTGTGTAAAGAAATATTTAGAACTTAGGTTACCTTAACAAACAACTTAGTTACTCATTATATTCCATCTCTTCTTATATTGACACAACTCATCAACTAAGCATGGCAAACTCTCATAGTAAGAAAGCCATTAATATGAAAAACTCCCCTGACAGTTCATTGACAGAGCGATGTCAATATGATCCATAAAATTCCAATCTGTCAGGATAAGTAAAACCCTATCGTAGAGGTCAGACTCAAAACGGTAAAAGAAAAGAGCACACTAGTGGTCCTTAGGGTTGGCTGGGCTTATCACATACAGGCATGGGACAAAAAGATAGTGTAACTGAGAAACAAGTTAATGTCAGGAGAACAGTGTTGGACAAGATCGACATAACGAGCTAAGTGAATATATCTAGCTTCTACTGCAGGAGAAGAATGAATTCAGCATGGACGCCAGGTGGGCACAACTACGTTGACAAATATTCTAAACATTGTCCTACAGATACTCTGCAAGGGTGCTAAGGCATACTTGACACAATAATCACTACAATAAGCTGTAGTGATTATGATGATTGCAGTGTTTCTTTAAGTGTATTTATAGTAGTGTAGATTTCTGACTAGTATAAGTATCGGGATTTACTGCTGCCCCTATTCCCGTTACTCATTATGGAAATTCCGTAATGGATCACCTTCAGGCGTTATTGGCGAACATCTAGGTTAGTCTCATAGGCACTGTCTTGGTATTATACAAAAGAGTGCTCTACATGGCTATTCAGATTGAATGAAGTCTGTCTGTATCCAATACATGTCCAGAACTCTGACTCTATGCCCACTTTAAGCCTAGTTCATAACAAACCGTGTGCCATTTTTACAGGCACTTGTGATGTTCGCACGTAATCAATACTTCAGAAAATGGCAGTAATGTTTGTTTGGGACACTACTACTTGTCAGTCTCAGCACAAATGCCCCAAATTAGCTACAGAACCATGACTGAGAATTCACGTAGGCACTTGTTCTTAACAATATATGTGGTATTGATTTACTCGCACCTGTATATTTTACAACATTAACAATCCTCCTTCAGACACTGGAAGATAATGTTTAATGTGGACACTACAATCCAATATTACCCCCAGAAGCCTGGGGGTAAGTCCACTCTGACGTTTGTTCTTAACAATATATGTATTGATTTACTGGCACCTGTGTCACTTAGCACATAAACAGGTTTTCCTTCAGAAAATTGAATAAGATGTGACATTAAATCCTGCACTTGTATCTGGTCTCAGTAAGAGAATGGAAAATAACCTTTGTCACAGACACTCCTCGACCTGTCTGCATCGTGATATGTTACCAGTATAAACTCTGTGTATAAGCTACTGTCCAAACTGAAGATACTTATTTGGCGTTTATGTAACTATATTATATATTGAGAAATCTCTACTCCAAGCAAGTTTGATTTATGACGAATTAGCAGTAATGATGATCAGAGAAGATTAAAGTGAATTTTGTTGTTTTCCAAGCACTGAAGTTACCTATAGTGCCCACTCTCCTCGCTGGCATCCCCCCCCCCCCCCCCATTGTGCTTCAGGGGGGTAAAAAAACCTTTATCACCTACCTGGAATTAAGCCTGCAAGGTAATTATTGTGTTTATCAAAACAAGGTTAGGGGCCTGAGACACTGCACCGAGACCACTTCAATGAACTGAAGTGGCCTGGGTGCCTATAGTGTCCCTTTAACCCCTTAAGGACACATGACATGTGTGACATGTCATGATTCCCTTTTATTCCAAAAGTTTGGTCCTTAATCCCAAAGAGACCACCATTATTCACAAAAGGATTATAAATGCATGGTTCCGGGGCACGTATCTAACCCCTGCTCCCAAGGCAACCGCCTAAGGTTGCCTTATGGTTAACCTGTTCCAATGATGATCTCAGAAGAGATATAGTGGTTGCTGCAGCACATCAGGATAGTGCTGGATAAAGGTGAGTTTAACTTTTTTTTTTGTTACTTTAAAAGTAGGGGCCATTAATCAAATGGAGGATGTGACATTAAATCCTGCACTTGTATCTGGTCTCAGTAAGAGAATGGAAAATAACCTTTGTCACAGACACTCCTCGACCTGTCTGCATCGTGATATGTTACCAGTATAAACTCTGTGTATAAGCTACTGTCCAAACTGAAGATACTTATTTGGCGTTTATGTAACTATATTATATATTGAGAAATCTCTACTCCAAGCAAGTTTGATTTATGACGAATTAGCAGTAATGATGATCAGAGAAGATTAAAGTGAATTTTGTTGTTTTCCAAGCACTGAAGTTACCTATAGTGCCCACTCTCCTCGCTGGCATCCCCCCCCCCCCCCCCCATTGTGCTTCAGGGGGGTAAAAAAACCTTTATCACCTACCTGGAATTAAGCCTGCAAGGTAATTATTGTGTTTATCAAAACAAGGTTAGGGGCCTGAGACACTGCACCGAGACCACTTCAATGAACTGAAGTGGCCTGGGTGCCTATAGTGTCCCTTTAACCCCTTAAGGACACATGACATGTGTGACATGTCATGATTCCCTTTTATTCCAAAAGTTTGGTCCTTAATCCCAAAGAGACCACCATTATTCACAAAAGGATTATAAATGCATGGTTCCGGGGCACGTATCTAACCCCTGCTCCCAAGGCAACCGCCTAAGGTTGCCTTATGGTTAACCTGTTCCAATGATGATCTCAGAAGAGATATAGTGGTTGCTGCAGCACATCAGGATAGTGCTGGATAAAGGTGAGTTTAACTTTTTTTTTTGTTACTTTAAAAGTAGGGGCCATTAATCAAATGGAGGATGTGACATTAAATCCTGCACTTGTATCTGGTCTCAGTAAGAGAATGGAAAATAACCTTTGTCACAGACACTCCTCGACCTGTCTGCATCGTGATATGTTACCAGTATAAACTCTGTGTATAAGCTACTGTCCAAACTGAAGATACTTATTTGGCGTTTATGTAACTATATTATATATTGAGAAATCTCTACTCCAAGCAAGTTTGATTTATGACGAATTAGCAGTAATGATGATCAGAGAAGATTAAAGTGAATTTTGTTGTTTTCCAAGCACTGAAGTTACCTATAGTGCCCACTCTCCTCGCTGGCATCCCCCCCCCCCCCCCCATTGTGCTTCAGGGGGGTAAAAAAACCTTTATCACCTACCTGGAATTAAGCCTGCAAGGTAATTATTGTGTTTATCAAAACAAGGTTAGGGGCCTGAGACACTGCACCGAGACCACTTCAATGAACTGAAGTGGCCTGGGTGCCTATAGTGTCCCTTTAACCCCTTAAGGACACATGACATGTGTGACATGTCATGATTCCCTTTTATTCCAAAAGTTTGGTCCTTAATCCCAAAGAGACCACCATTATTCACAAAAGGATTATAAATGCATGGTTCCGGGGCACGTATCTAACCCCTGCTCCCAAGGCAACCGCCTAAGGTTGCCTTATGGTTAACCTGTTCCAATGATGATCTCAGAAGAGATATAGTGGTTGCTGCAGCACATCAGGATAGTGCTGGATAAAGGTGAGTTTAACTTTTTTTTTTGTTACTTTAAAAGTAGGGGCCATTAATCAAATGGAGGACAGAAAAGTAACATTTAAAAAATGTATTCATTTTTAACAATCGAGTGTTCCATTAAGGGAGAGTACTTCTAATTTCCTTCTTTGCCTGTCAGTATGGCTCTGTCATTGCATCATTGCATCATAGTTTACTTGAATGTGTCTACTCGTTCTAAGATGGTATTGTGTTCCATTAACCTCTTTGTGTAAAATGCAACTGAGGACTGGTATTTCAAACTGAGAAAATTTTAAATTGTGAAAACTGAAATTGGCGTGTCTTTGACACAAAAACTTGTCATAAAGGTACCCCAGAGAAATTATACCAACTCTTGACCAGACCGTGAGAGCAATTACATGTGGACAGGCTCCATGACGCACTTAACTCCTTCAAAGCTAGACTACCCTGTAAACACCATACAATGCCCAACAAGGGGTTTTACTATAATTTTTTTTTTTACAAAAATAAAAAAATGCACAATAAAAATCCCAACACATCATACCGTTCCCAGTTGCGGGACCCCCTCCACACCCCTAGAGATGACTGAGTCAGGGTGTAGGCCGGAGGGCCGGCTGGACTCCCACTTTTCTAAGCCACCAGGCGCTGATACACACACTAGCCTCACACCTACACTGCCACAATCAACCAAAAAAGGGGGACCCTGTGGGCCTGGGAGGGTGGCTCCCACACCCCACAGAACTATACAGGACTCACAGATAACCAAACACAGGCCACATTGGTGGACTGAGGAATAGGTGCATACGAGTGGAATGGGGAGAGACAAGAGCCCTAGAGAACATGAAAATGTTTATTACAGTGTGTGGGTCTTGCACATCGATGCACAACGGACTGGGGCGGGGAGCTGCCACCTGGCGCCGAGAACATGCTATCGTGTGTGGCCCACACCCCCAGGGTGCTCTGGCGATCTGTAAGACCAGACTTCAATTTGTAAATATATTCGGTTATAGTTATGTTATATTTATATTAAAAAAATACCCCTTCTGTCTCAATAGAGATGTCTTTGCCAGAGGCTCAAGGAAGCGAGGTGAATGGTTAGAGTTAGGACCCACCTAGGCGGGTCTGCCTTGATGTTGGCAGGTGGGCTTACCCTCTCATGGCCATTGGAGGTAACTAAAACCCTCCATTTGTTTTTAAATACATAGGGATTAAGGAGAGAGTGCAGGTAACTTGTTTTTCTTTGGTTTTTACTATGTATTGGAGCCGATGTGTACTGTGGTCATTGCTGCTGCCCAGTAGTGATGGGAGTGAGTGCAGGACTTATCATTTTGCATTTGTATCCACTTTTTGTCTTACACAGCTTTGTTACAATGCTGCTGCCCATCCCATGTGTTCCCTATTAAGGGTTAATAGATGTATAGGGGTGTATATATTAAAATAAAATAAAAAAACATTCTGTCTCATTAGAGATGTCTTTGCCAGAGGATCAAGGAAGCAAGGTGAATGGTTAGAGTTAGGACCCACCTAGGGGGGGTCTGCCTTGACGTTGGCAGGTTGGCTTACCCTCTCATGGCCATTGGAGGTAACTAAAAACCTCAATTTGTTTAAAAATACATAGGGATTGAGGAGAGAGCGCAGGTAACTTGTTTTTCTTTGGTTTTTACGATGTATTGGGGCTGATGTGTACTGTGGTCATTGCTGCCACCCAGTAGTGATGGGAGTGAGCGCTGGATCTTTTTACACATAAAAAAATGACAAACATCCACCCGACTATTAGAGCTAACAGGTGACCCTTAGGAAAACAGAGCTCCAACACAAGACAAGCCCCACAGGACCCAAACTAACTGAACCAAACGCCCTCAGGCATTCCATAAAAGAAATACTGTTAGGGGGAGTGGCCCGGTCCATGCTATGGTCTAGACGCACATTTTACGAGAAGTTCAACAAAACGGACATGCTGCTGACAAGATCCCTATGACCAAGACAAGGGTTCCAACAAATCACTAAGATTCTTACACAAACGGGGGACACGGCAAAAACTCCAGATGACATTAACCAAGACTTTACACAATATTACTCCAAACTATACAACCACTCCCCGCTCGACGACAGGCTTAACCCAACATACACAGCGGACCTCCGCTCCTTCTTTGCAAACACAGATCTGCCACGGGTGACAAGGCAGGAAACGGAGGCACTGATAGCCCCCATAACATCTCTAGAGGTAGGAGCAGCCAATAAGACCCTTAAGGGAAACAAAGCCCCGGGACCTGATGGGTACAGCACGGGATATAACAAAAAGTTCAAAGACCCCTTAGTACCACCTCTTACCAACTTATACAATCACTTTATGAAAGGGGGGACCCCGGACTCAGAGATGGCACTCGCAAACATAATGCTCATACCTAAACCCGACAAGAACAACTCATAGGCAGGCAACTATAGATCGATATCACTGATCAACACAGACATGAAACTGTACGCACACATGTTATCCTCTAGACTGAAGCCGCTCTTACAGCGCCTCGTACACCCTGACCAGGTGGGCTTTATGCCCGGGAGGCAACTATATGAGAACACAACAAGGAACACGGTTTTAAAATGTCACATGGGAGTATCAGGATGGCCCTCTCTGGTGCTATCACTGGATGCCAAGAAGACCTTCGACCGAGTGAAGTGACTGTACCTGTTCGGCCTTCTCGCATCTTGTGGCTTCCCGGAGACGTACGTCACAGCGATACGCGCCCTATACTTAAACTTAAGAGCACAGACCATCATCTCGGGCACAACGTGCTCCCCATTCCCCTTACACAACGGCACAAGACAAGGATGCCTACTGTCCTCCATGTTATTTGCACTGTTAGTGGAGCCACTGCTGCAGGCGATACGGCAAAACCCACAGATATGAGGGGTGACAATGGCAGGAAAGCAGTTTCAGGTCTCTGCATACGTGGATGATGTCCTCCTGACCCTCACGGACCCAAAACGGTCACTGACACATCTGACAGAGCTCCTAGATCAGTATGGCAGAATCTCCGGATAAAAAAAATAATATGTCCAAATCCATGGTACTACCACCTCTCGGCTGCGGATATGGTGCTGGTCCACACCACATTTAACCTGCACATATCTAGAGATACGCTTTAATATCTAGGGGTACAACTAACATCCGACCACATGCAGATATACGAACGCAACTACCCACCGCTGATAAACGCCCTGATCCAAGAACTGGATCAATGGACAGACAAACCAATCTCATGGATCAGAAGACTGCATACCATAAAAATTAATATAATGCCCCGGCTCCTGTTCCTGTTTCATTCCCTACCAGTTAAGGTTACAAGAGGGGATCTAGCACATTTACAGCACACCATTGACACTTTTATTTGGCAGAGAAAACAGCTTAGAATAGCACGAGCTCTGCTATACTGCCACAAGAATAGGGGAGGACTGTGACTACCACATTTATATCTTTACTACCTTGTAGCGCAACTGGCACAAATAGTGCACTGGCACTCATCCCCGGACCAAAAATGCTGGGTAGATATCGAATCTACCGACAGGGGCGGATCTGCCCCAAATTTTTATATCGGTTCCAAAAACCAGTAGGCCATTCCTTAAGACAACATGCCCGGCAATACTCAGCTCTGTCAAGATATGGGACCTGACCGCATCCAAATACCACCTTAGCAAATTACCTTCCTCCGTGACACCAGTCCTCAGGAACAAAGCTTTTCCTCCAGGACTAAACGCACGTGACTTTAAGGGGATAGAACACACATGGACAAGATTGTCACGTATGACCGATTAAAGGAACTAGCCACACTTCAGACGAAGGACTACTTCCGATATCTCCAGGTATGCGACTTTGTCCCCGCCGAGTGGTACAGACAGTGGCCACTACCTCTCTGACATTCTCCAAGAAAGGGCACAGCAGGGCCTGATATCACTGTTATATAGCCACATTAGTGCAGAGTCCAATGAGTGGGGGGTGCTACGATACACTGACCAGTGGGAGGCCGACCTGGGGGAGCATATAAAGATCAGCCTCACGGACACATGCTGGAAGACATTTGGGGAGAGAGGGAGTTATATCCACATGTGGTGGCAATGCCCCAAGATGAAAGAATGCTTCGTGAAGGTGGTGAAGCCGGATCCTTCAGAGGCCCCTTGTGCTGGACCCCTGGGCCTGCCTCCTTTCCAGACCCACCGAGGGTTTGCCCAGACATGAACAGAAATGACTGAACACGGTTTACCTGGCGGCCAGACGAGCCCTAGCCCAGAATTGCCCCCACTGTCCATTTTATAGCTAAAATAAAGGATAACTATCTCATGGACAAACTGATGGCACAGGTGAGACACTCAGTTAAAACTTTCCAAAAGATGTGGGAACTCTGGGACCAGTTTGTAGTCTGAGAAGGGAAGGGGAAGAGAGAATGAGGGCAGATAGGACAACACACAGGAAGGGAGGGGAGAACCCGCACGGAATGGAGGCCGGGGGGAGGGAACACGTCCACCCACGACTAAGATGACTCTCAGTAATACATCACACACTACAGGACTATGATCAATACAAGTGTACAAGTTACTCTGTTTCTAAGTTGTATTTTTCTGTTGTTATCCTTTTGACGACCCATACGTTCTATGGGACAAAAAGGTAAAATGCTGTAGGAATGCAAGTCAAATGCCTTGATACAGAAAGCTCCTTGCACTAACCAAATGTCTTCTTTTCTGTAAATGCATGCTACATATATGATGAACTGGCTTCTGTGCAAGCCACATAGACTCGAGATACAACACACTGATCAGATACCACCGTACGAATGGATACATGCTCTAACCACTATTTTTCCTTTCTGTAAATCCTATGAATAAAATGGTACAAAACGACTTCTGCGAAAGCCCAAACTGTCACATCAATGCATTCCATACAGTACAAAAATAAAGAATAAAAAAAAAACTTGTCATAAATCTGGCAAAGGTCTTCATGGGGATATTGCTGTACTAGGCAGAAGTAGCAGAATACAAATCTGTGGTCTTTCAAGTAGTGGAGAACACAAATTAACTCAATAAATAAAGCATGTAGGTGAACCCCCCCCCCCCCACAAAAAAAAATAATTCATTAAATATAACCATCAGTTTTTTTAAATGTAATGATTAATGGAAAACTGTCAAATGTTCTTAGTTAAATTCCCCCGATAGGTCTGCTTTCTACAAATGTATACTTTCGTATAGTGGTTTTGGATTCTCTGACTTCTGTCTTAGTATGCAAAATATGGCAAAGATTACATTTTTAAATCGTAATTCACTCATTGATATAATTACCTGTATCTTCCAGGAATGAATTAAAATCATATTGGGCATTTTAACAATTGGGACTAAATTAAATCGATTTCTTTTATTTTCTACATTTGTTGTACAGTTACTGTTAAGTTATTATGAATAGCACTGTGAAGCAATGTGTTTTTCCCCTTATTTTTATATGAATGTATGTATGTACATATATATATATATTTCCTTTTCATAATCAGTAGTGTGTTAAGTATACTTATGCAGCATCAAAAAAAATACTATATATATCCATTACAAAAACAATATAAAGTACGAATGGGTACACATACGAAGTACATATGTCTTATTGATCCATTTGGGAAAGTTTCCTTGATTTCAGAACTCTTCGTATGTATCTGACCCAATCTTTTCTGGCTTATCTTGAGTATTATGGTATTACGGTAAATAAAGAAACAATTCTCCTCATTACTGTCTACCAACAAGGCTGAAAATGAATAATAAAAATGCAGAAGTCTGTATGTTAAAAAATGACCCCCTTGGCAGACACCAGAACTGTGACGGATGATATTTAAATTGACCTATTTTTAAAACTCATCCATCAGTTGCTTGCTTTGAGGGCTCCATACATTCTACAGACAGATCTTACTGACGTATACGCTGTACTGGAATCTTTGATATAATGCACCATTGTCATCAGTCTCACAATTTATAGGGTATATAAAACAAGCAAGATGGAAAGGGGTAATTTATTATTCAGCTTCATTTTTAGATATAGTGAATAATGCTCATTTATATGTGGATAATTCTTTGTATTATGTTTTAAAAGTGCAATGTTCATAAAACAGCAGACGTTCTGCATGTTTGGTCAGACAACCTTTATTTGGCTAGCACTAGTATTGTGAAATTTAATCATCATCCACGTGTTTTTGGCAATTCACTGAGAATGTAGAGATTTATAGTCCATGGCAATAGGAGTGACAAAGGATGCATGTCTGTCCATGTATGTTGTTTTCCTCTGTCCATAATGTCTGCAGGTTGCTCCTCTGTGGGATTTTTTTAACTGATGGATTGTGGGTAAATCAGTTTAGCAGCTGAAATGGAACTTTCTTAAGCTCCGCCTACGGCCAAAGATTGCCAAAGTTCAATCGCCTCATAAGAAAAAGTAGTTCCTACTATTTATTATGTACAACTAAAAAAAACTATGGTGAAAACGGTGAATTTAAAATAAATAACTAAAACCAAGGAGAAAAATAGGGTAAAAAAAAAAAGAATTCATTTGAAAACAAAACCTGCAACGTGACAGAGCCACTTTAAAATTATCTTAACTGATCTGTCAGATATTTAATAAAAATATATTTATAATCCTTCACATAAAAGTGCTTGTGTTATTTGTGTGGCAGAAAGATTTGGTTCTACCAAATCACATTGAAAAAATGTTTAGTTTGGGTAGTCTGATAGTCGTCCACGTGCAAAAATATTCCTGAAAATGATTTAGATGAACCACAAAAAGTGTGAAAATGTGCCTACCAGTGTACTGCAAGTAATACATTTTGTGTATATATTTTTCAGTACACTGATAGGTGCAGTTTCTCAACTTGTTTCACAGATTAATTGAGAAAACAGGTCTGTCAGGAAAAAGTCCAGCCGTTGTTAATATAGTAAGAACATCGATGTAACCTGGCAGCCAAGGAAAGTGGACTGGAATGTGCATACGTGAGCAATGACAACTTCACGGTACTAGTCAGTGGGGGCGCTAGACGTTGCATTTAAAATGACTGAGTGAGCAGAGCAACACATCTGCATTAATCAGCATCAAATTTTACGTTAAGCTTGAACATTCTCCCACGGAAACTATTCTGATGAGAAGAAAAACAAAAACAAAGAAACTAGTCCTGCGCTCAAACTCCCATTACTCCTGGGCGGCAGCAACGACCGTAATACACATTAGTCAAAATACATATAGTAAAAACCAAAGAAAAAAAACGTACCTGCGCTCTTTCCATATCCCTATGTATTTTTAAACAAATGGAGGTTTTTAGTTACCTCCAATGGCCATGAGAGGGTATGCCCACCTGCCACGTCAAGGCAGACCTCCTAGGTGGGTCCTAACTCTAACCATTCGCCTTGCTTCCTTGAGCTTCTGGCAAAAATATCTCTAATGAGACAGAAAGGGGTATTTTTTATATACATCCCTACATGCGTATTAACCCTTAATAGTGAGCACATGGGATGGGCAGCAGCATTGCAACTGATGAGAAGGCTTTCGGGGACGATGCAATGACTGCAGCACAAATAAAAGTGTGGCACAAACGCTTCAAAAATGGTAGAGAATCTGTTGAAAGATTTGGTGCCCTGCGACTTTTGTCTCTTCCTAAAACTAAAATCTCCTTTGAATGGGAAGAGATTTAAGACCTTATATGAGATTCAGGTAAATTCGGCAAGGCAACTGATGGCGATTCCAACAAAGGATTTTGCAGAGTGTTTTGAACAGTGGTAGAGACGTTGGGAGAACTGTGTGAGGTCCCAAAGTGCCCACTTTGATGGGGACTCAGACTGTCCTATGTACAATGCTTCTTGTATCTTCGGACAGACCTCATATATAAAATATAAATATTGATTTTTATCACTGTTCCTCTTTTGGTCACTTCTCACTTGATCTGTGAATACAATTAACATTTACTGGATTTTCCCTTAAGCTTCAATTTTCTTTATTTCCCATCATCTCTTGTTTTGGCACATGGTCGTCAATTGTGTAATTAGTTTTTCAATTATATGTCCATTTGGCACTTTAGAATTTGGACGACACCTCTGTATGATACTTGACAAAACTACATAGTAGACATGTGCATTTGTTTAGTTTTTAATTGAATTTTGTCTGAATTTCCAAATTCCTTCACAATGAAACAAACCTAAACCAACTCATTCAGAACAAACAGAAAGGTCTCAGCTACATTCATTTTCATAAGGATAGCAAATTAGAGTCTTAATTGGCAATCAAGAAAGCCTTTTGGTGAAATACATCTTGGGTGGACTATACTCTTGATAAATATACTGTTTACAATGTAGTTGTGTTTTAATGCTTTTATTGTTTTAAGTGTGTAGAATTTGCAATAAATATTTGTTTTAACACTTTATATTGTCCCATTGTTCATCCAATTCCAGTTTGCACAGTGTTAGTAGTGTCAACCTAAAATTGGCATTTAAGTCATTTAACCCCAAAGCCAGGACCAAAGGCTGTGGAATAAGTGAGTGGAATCACAACACCCCTTTTGCCTGTATCTATTGGGTTTATCAATATTTCACCATTTCTGCTTCCCTGTTTGTCCTGTTTACCTTTTTATGGAGGATCTGTCAGGGTACCTGCTGTCTCTACCTCTGTGGAGGTGAGACACTTGGACGTTCTTCCTCGCAAAAGGGTTGAATCACTCGTTCCTCGCGGTTCCCTCGGTCGTTTACACGCCGGCCGCGAGGGATCCACTTCCTTTTATGACGCGGCGTTCAGTAGCCGACGTCATGACGACAACCCAACCCGATCTGTCAATCAAGCCCCAAGCACGAATGAGGATTCGTCGGGGGCGTGATTACCTGTTAAGAATCAGGGTATAAAAGAGGGCTTTCTACGTTTGTTCATTGCCCTGTCGTGGTTCTAGCTTGTCTAGTCACTCAGTGCTCTTGTATTCTGTTAGTTTCTTTGGTTTTGACCCGGCTTGTCTGTTCTACCTCGTTTACCTCTATTACCCTTTGACTCGGCTTGTCTCTCGTTTACCTGCTCTCTCGTTCCCTCGACCTCGGCTTGTCTCTAGACCGTTCTTTACTACTACTTACGTTAGTCCGGCCATTCTAAGGTCCGGTATACGTACCCTGTACCTGTTTGTACTCTGCGTGTTGGATCCCTGTCCCGATCCTGACATTACGACAGGGCCATGGATCCTGCAGGTACAAACACTCAGGTTGGTCCTTCCGATTCTAGATTTGATGCCATGGATCACAGAATGGACCAGATGGCTCTAGCGCTGCAAGCTTTATTATCTCGATCTAGTAATCCACTGGAGGAGATGCGAGCTACGTCCATCTCTCCTGTAAGTTCAGGTCTAGAAGTAGCCACTGTAGGTGCTTCTTCCCATATTACACCTCCTGTACGTTATGGTGGTTCTCCGGAGAAGTGCCGTGGTTTCTTAAACCAAATTGGTATTCATTTTGAATTACAACCTCGCTCTTACCCTACAGATAGGGCAAAGGTTGGATTCATTATCACACTCCTCATTGATAAGGCTCTGAGATGGGCCAATCCTCTGTGGGAGAATGAGAATCCGTTAGTCTATAATTATAATGCCTTTGTCGCTGCTTTTAGAAGAACTTTTGACCCTCCAGGTAGAAAGGTCAATGCAGCTAGATTACTATTGCGCCTTAGACAAGATAACCAAACCCTTGTGGAGTATGCACTAGAGTTCAGGTCTTTGGCGGCAGAAGTTAAGTGGAATGAACAGGCCTATATAGACGTATTTGTAAACGGATTATCTGATGTAATCCTAGACGAGGTGGCTACTAGAGAGCTCCCTGAAAATTTGGAGGATTTAATTTCTTTTATTTCTCGTATTGACGAACGTTTAAGAGAGAGACAGAACACTCGTGATAATATTCGTAGACCTTCCTTTAAACTAGCGCCTTTATTTCAAAGTCCTCAAACCACTATCCCAGTTTTTTCTGAACCTATGCAAATAGGCAATACTCGCCTCTCAGAAGAGGAGAGACAGTACAGAAGAAAGGAGGGATTGTGTATGTATTGTGGAGTAAGAGGGCACCTTCGCCTAAATTGTCCTAATCGTCCGGGAAACGCTCGCACCTAAGTTTCTCTAGAGGACAGGCCTTGGGTGTTTCTATTATTTCCTCTATACACAATTATAAAGATCACAGGCTTCTACTACCGGTTTCTTTAGCATGGGAGAAGGGAGTAATAAAGACTATGGCATTGATAGACTCCGGAGCTGCTGAGAGCTTTATCGACCAAGTTTTTGTTTCTAAACACTCTATCCCATCTCAGCTAAGAGATACTCCCTTGGCCGTTGAGGCCATAGATGGTAGACCATTATCTGAACCTGTGATTTCTCATGAGACTATACCTGTTATTTTGACTGTTGGTATCTTACACGAGGAGGATATATCCCTTATGCTTATCTCTTCCCCTTCTGTTCCTATAGTTCTGGGGTATCCATGGTTAAAGAAACATAACCCTATTATTGATTGGAAGCTAGGGGAGATAACTTCATGGGGTCAGGGTTGCCAGGACAGGTGTTTACAGAAAGTCTCACCACTTTGCGTAGGTAATACACCGGTTAACTCCACCCAGTCTACAGACTTACAAATACCGTCTCGATACATAGATTTAAAGGCAGTCTTTGACAAGAAGAATGCTGATACTTTACCTCCACACAGGTCCTTTGATTGCAAGATTAATCTCCTACCTGGTACTATGCCTCCGAGGGGCAATGTATATCCTTTATCCACTAAGGAGAACTTAGTCTTAGAGGAATATATCCGTGAGAATCTAGACAAGGGATTCATTAGGAGATCATCCTCGCCTGCCGGGGCCGTTTTTTTTTTTTTGTGAATAAAAAGGATGGCACGTTAAGGCCTTGCATTGATTACCGAGGTTTGAATAAAATAACTATCCGAAATGCATACCCAATTCCCTTGATTACTGAGCTCTTTGATCGTTTAAAGGGTTCCAAGATTTTCACCAAGTTAGATCTCAGAGGGGCGTATAACTTGGTGAGAATTCAGCAGGGAGACGAGTGGAAAACAGCGTTCAATACTCGATATGGGCACTATGAGTACACGGTAATGCCTTTTGGGCTCTGTAATGCACCGGCAGTATTTCAGGATCTGATCAATGAAGTTCTTAGGGAATTTCAACAGGATTGTGTTATTGTATATTTAGATGATATACTAATACACTCTAGAGAAATTGAGACCCACCACAGACAAGTCAGAAGGGTATTGTGCAAACTCCTACAACATGGATTGTACTGCAAATTGGAGAAATGTAGTTTTGATCAATCTCAGATAAACTTTCTTGGTTACGTGATTTCTGGGGAAGGCTTTAAAATGGATCCGGATAAACTCCAGTCTATTTTAGATTGGCCATTACCTAGGGGTCTCAAGGCCATTCAGAGGTTTATTGGATTCTCCAATTATTATAGGCGGTTCATTAAAGGATACTCTTCCATTATTGCTCCTATTACCAATATGACCAGACAGGGGGCTGACACTAAGACTTGGTCTACTGAAGCTCTCGTTGCCTTCAAGACACTTAAGGAACTTTTTGCTTCTGCACCAATTTTAGTTCACCCCCGATACAACTTTACCTTTCCTACTCGAGGTAGACGCCTCAGAGACAGGTATAGGTGCCATCTTGTCTCAAAGGTTAGGCGTGGATAAACCATTACATCCATGTGTTTTTTTTTCCAAGAAACTATCTGGGACTGAAAGCAGATATGATATTGGTGACAGGGAACTACTAGCTGTTATCATGGCCTTAAAGAAGTGGAGACATTTATTGGAGGGGACCTTGCATCCTGTTACTATTCTGATGGATCACAAGAACTTGTCTTATATTGGGGAGGCCAAGCGCTTATCCGCCAGACAAGCTCGTTGGTCCTTGTTCCTCACCCATTTCAATTACGTGCTCACTTATAGACCTGGTTCTAAGAACTCTAAGGCTGATGCTTTGTCTCGCCAACATGAACCTTCTACTATATCTGAGACGGTTTTCTCTTCTATAGTTCCCAAGTGCAATATTATCGGCAACACTAGCCTCAGGATTCATTCTCCGTTGCTTGCCGAGATTATGAAGCTACAACATCTGGCTCCTAGACAGAGTCCTGAGTCACGGCATTTTGTTCCTGCTGAACTCCAACTAGAACTGCTACAATGCTTTCACAATAGTAAGGTGGCTGGGCATCCTGGCATTCGTAAGACATGCTCCTTAATAGCCAAAGATTTCTGGTGGCCCACCTTACGTAAAGATATTAGGGATTTCGTCGAAGCATGTGAGGTCTGTATGAAGACTAAACTACCTCAGACGCTTCCTTGTGGGCTTTTGCATCCCTTGGAAATTCCCGAGAAACCATGGACCTGTTTGGCTATGGACTTCATTGTCGATTTACCTGTTTCTAAAAAACAGACTGTGATTCTCACGGTGGTTGACAGGTTTACTAAGATGGCTCATTTCGTGCCCTTACCTAAACTTCCATCTTCCCCTGAATTGGCTGAGATATTCGCTAAAGAGATATTTTGTTTACATGGGATACCTTCCGAAATTGTTTCTGATAGAGGTTCCCAATTTTTTTCCCGTTTTTGGAAGTCATTCTGCTCTCAAATGGGTATCAAATTGAATTTCTCTTCTGCCTATCATCCCCAGTCTAACGAAGCTGCTGAACGCACTAATCAAAAGATGGAACAATATTTGCGTTGTTTCGTTTCCGAACACCAGGACGATTGGGTTGGTCTGATTCCTTGGGCAGAGTTCGCACACAACAATCTCGTTTGTGATTCTACTCGTTCTAGCCCCTTTTTCATGAATTATGGCTTTCATCCCTCCATTCTTCCCTCGGTTTCTCCTTCCCAAGGAGTACCGTCGGTTGATGTTCATGTTGCCAATCTGAGGAAGTTGTGGGATCAGACTCGACAAATTCTCTTGCATAATTCCATGTTGTTCAAGAAACACGCTGATAAACATAGAAGGGCGGCTCCAGTCTTTGTTCCAGGGGACAGGGTATGGTTGAGTACCAAAAACATTCGCTTGAAGGTTCCTTCTATGAAATTCGCTCCTCGTTACATTGGACCTTAAAGGGTCCTGACTCGAATTAACCCAGTTGCGTATCGTCTGGCTCTTCCATCTGCCTTACGCATTCCTAACTCCTTTCATGTTTCCTTGTTAAAACCCCTAATATGTAACAAGTTTTCCTCCACGGCATCCTCTCCTCGCTCTGTTCAGGTTGAGGGACAAGAGGAGTATGAAATCAATTCCATCATCGATTCTCGTATCTCCCGGGGGAAGTTACAATATCTGGTTGATTGGAAGGGATATGGTCCTGAGGAGAGGTCTTGGATACCTCAGGAGGATGTGCATGCGCCTCGCCTCCGCAGGGCTTTTCACTCCTGTTTTCCATCTCGTCCCGGTTCCTTCCGCCCGGTGGGCGTTTCTGAGCGGGGGGGTACTGTCAGGGTACCTGCTGTCTCTACCTCTGTGGAGGTGAGACACTTGGACGTTCTTCCTCGCAAAAGGGTTGAATCACTCGTTCCTCGCGGTTCCCTCGGTCGTTTACACGCCGGCCGCGAGGGATCCACTTCCTTTTATGACGCGGCGTTCAGTAGCCGACGTCATGACGACAACCCAACCCGATCTGTCAATCAAGCCCCAAGCACGAATGAGGATTCGTCGGGGGCGTGATTACCTGTTTAGAATCAGGGTATAAAAGAGGGCTTTCTACGTTTGTTCATTGCCCTGTCGTGGTTCTAGCTTGTCTAGTCACTCAGTGCTCTTGTATTCTGTTAGTTTCTTTGGTTTTGACCCGGCTTGTCTGTTCTACCTCGTTTACCTCTATTACCCTTTGACTCGGCTTGTCTCTCGTTTACCTGCTCTCTCGTTCCCTCGACCTCGGCTTGTCTCTAGAGCATTCTTTACTACTACTTACGTTAGTCCGGCCATTCTAAGGTCCGGTATACGTACCCTGTACCTGTTTGTACTCTGCGTGTTGGATCCCTGTCCCGATCCTGACAGGATCATCCTGAAGGAAAGTTAAGTGTTACCTATAAGATCATTTTTTACTGAGCCAAATATCTAGGGCTCAGGTCCATGTGAGTGTATATCTCTTCCACCATTTGTAATGTATTTGTGTATTGGACTATCTGCACTATAAGTTTTCTCTGTTTTTCTCTTTTTTGTAGTACATTTACGTTAGAGATTTACATTTAATTTCATATAAAGAAAGGGATAAGGGTATCCCCCTATCTTCTATATGCATGTTATTTAAGTTTAAGCGCTCTGCATTTTGACATATAAGGGATTGTTCACTTATAAACACTTTTGTTTATTTACATTATATTGAGTGAGGGAAAGAAGGTATCCCTTCACGTGTGTTTTTGAGCTGCTTGCTTATTAATATTTGCACAGATTTTTTTGTCACACAGTTTTTATGAGGAAACTTTGTTATTGATTTAATATTTTTCTATATACTTTTACAATGATTTATATCAATTATTAAAATAGATTTAAAAAATGTGTCATATATAAAAATAAAGATATCAATATAATAAAAAAATATCAAAACTATTACAAAATGTAGATCTTCTTTCTTAATGTTGAATCATTTGAATTTTATCCAAAATATCATTTGATATCATTTGAAGTTTATCCAAAATTATCGAATCATTTGAAAAGCTTATCCAACAATATCAAATCAAGCCTATATCGTGATGGTAAGATAGCCCCCCAAAATTGGGACCTACTGAATTTGGAACTGTTGAGGGTGTCTGATACTGCAATATTTCCCACGAGGTCTGAAATGTGGTTATAAAAGCAAACATTACATATACAATAGATGTGAAAATGAAATATACGTTAGATGTGAAAATAAGTCAATATAATCAAATATCTTACTTATAAGTAAGGCATTACTAGTATTACTGGCAGGACAGTAAACTGAACAACGGAATGGAAACAGAATATCTGCATTTGAGCATAATACCCACATAAGTAAATAAAGATAAATCAAATACAGCCAAGATAAAGGTATTTAAAACTGCTATAGCAATATTTTTCAATCTCTGGAATGCTAAAGTAATGCTAACAGTGAAATCGTAGAGTCCATTCATTCCACCCCCCACCCCAACTGTATGAATGGTATGACCCATTGAAACTTCCTTTACTGTTTGGAAGCAAAAGTACATGAAAGTAAAAAAAAAAAATTAAAGACACTATAGTCACCAGAACAACTACAGCTTATTGGATTTGTTCTGGTGAGTAGAATAATTACCTTCAGGCTTTTTGCTGTAAACACTGTATTTTCAGTGAAAATGCAGTGTTTACATTACAGCCTAGTGATAACTTCACTGGCCACTCCTCAGATGGCTATTAGAGATCTGTCCTGGGTCATGGCTGCCTAAAATGCATACAAACATTCAGTATCTTCTCCCTCCGCATGCCGACACCGACTTCTGTGGGCAGTAATAATTTTCTTTTACTTAAAAAAATTAATATATATATATATATATATTTGTAGTCGGGGACAAAAGCCGTATACATGATAAGTTAGATATATGAGCAAGTCGGTTGTGGTGTGCCGAAACCGACGTATCGGGTAGGCCTGTAATAAAAGAGGGCAAAAAGTTGAATAAGATACCTTATTACACATCTTTACGTTGCAAGATTTGTAAAGGCTTGTCCTACTCAACTCTAGCTCTGGTTGTGGTATGTATCTAGTAATGTGGATTTCCAGTGTCCTAATGCTTATGGTGTGAGCAGGGACATTTGTCTGGAAGCAGCTGATTCTGGAGGAATGTCCCAAAAAGGCATTGGGGTTGAGTCCCCGTCTAGTTAAGAGGGTTCTGAGGTACATTATGAATTTAGCTGTAGTGAGTGGTTTGCCCTGCAGTTAAATAACCTGTAAAGGTCTGACATTTTGACCGGCACCTTATTGTCCGTAGGATAGTCCTTATGTCCCTACATATTACATATGGTAAGAGGATGTATACTGTTTGGTACTAGGATAGGCACTTAAGATATGGTGTTGTATTCCAGCCAGGTACGTTTTGTAGTGTTAAGAGAGATTTTTTAAATTGTGTGGGCAAAAAGGAGAGGAATGTCGCAATGGCGACTAGTGAACGAATATCGGTATTATGGTAATCGGTGGTAAACTTGTTGTAAAGGTGAAATCTCTATTGTATGCTCCTGATGTATAATCAGAGAGGGCAGCTCAATCCAGAAATCTGCCAAATGCCATGAGGCGAGTTAGTGCAGGATTAAGCCATGGAATGTGGGTATAGCCAGCTGCTTTATTGTCAGAGAAGCACTTGACAGGTTCCCCTATTCACTCATACCTCCCCAGGCCTTGTAGGCGGCCACTATGGGGTAGATTCCAAAGAAATGTTGACAAGGAATGGAAAGTGTTTTTTTTTTGTTTTTTTTTTCCAGAGTCTCAACTGGCCAGGCATCTCAGAACCAAACGTCACCAAACTGGCTGTGAAATCAGTGTGTGCGGACGCATTGGTCCATGTAACTGGGAAATGATGAGAAATGGCGGGAATAACCTAGTCTCCTATTCCAGTGTGGTATGAATCTGAGCCATATGTGTAGGTCTGCTTACAACTAGTGCCAGAATGCTACTGTCAGTGGGAAGAAGACTCAGCGGTCAGGAAATAAATGTGAAGAATAATTCTCATGGCGAACTTCAAGTGCCCAGTAGAACTGTAGGTCAATACTCTCCCCCCTCCCCCCCCCCACATGTTCTTTAGAAGAAAAGGTTCCCAGGACTCAGATGCGCTGTACCTTCTCTGTAGGTGGACATGTTCTGTAGCGTATTAGTGTCAAGATGAATGCCTAAGAAGGTCAGTTTGTGAAAGTGGAACCCATAGTGAGGAAAAGTGCCATCGTCTTGTGAATACTAACCAGAGTGGAGTGAGGGAGTTCTATCGCGAGGAAGTTATCTAAGATAACGGGTGACTGCAGGACATTTGCTAATATTGAGTGTTTGTCAACATAGTGTGTTAGCAAATAAGACAAACAGCTTGTGGTTACTCTTTGCTCTAAAAGTCATGTCAATCCCTCCATAAAATGCCACGAACATGCCCTCGGGATGGCTGAATAAGTAGAAGCTTGGAGGCATAGGAAATGTCTGTCTTGCCCACCCAAGCTCCGGTCAACCCCTTTGGCATAGTGCCGAGAGAATTCCTTAGAAGAAATCAATTAGTTGAGGCTAGGGGTGGGTAATTTTATAACATGACAGGAGGCTTCGTATTTGCTTAAGTCTCTCTTTACTAGAACTCCACAGCAGCACAGAAAAACAACCAATCAGAAAAAAGTTAGGTACTATAAAACTCCCCTCCTCATGCATCATTTCCTCTTTCTTTGCTGCTCCGCATCAGTACAGGTCAGAGTACCACTGCCTCCTGCTAATATTAGTGGGTGGCCTTGGGATTTATTTGTTTATTGCTGTAATTTGTATTTATCTATCTGGGAGCTTATAATTTTTTCTGTAGCTTTATTCCTACATAGCATGCCTCTCTGTAAGGTGTTCTTGTCCTTTCATGGCAGATGCCCTATTATCATCTGCCTGCATTCTTATCTGATAGCCATCTTTGTATTCGTTTTGTCAGCTATCTATGGCTTCTATTATATATATATATTCCTTATATGTTTGTGCATGGATTCGGGGGTCTTGGTGGGCTTTTTCACCCTTACTGTACCCGTGTTTCTCCCCCTCTGCTACCCCCCAGATACTATATTTGCGTTTTCCCTGTTGCCTCTGCCCCGCTTGGCGGGCTGTAGTTTCCCCCCGGGGTCGGCTGGGGGCTGACTGTCTCACCCCCTCCGACCTCCCGGGCTTTGCCTTCCCTCAGATGTGGGCTTACCGCCTCTGACCCCCTGGGCTCCGAGACCGCGGAGTCTCCTCCGACAGTCCCGTGCCTTTCAGGCCGGTCCCTGGGGCACTCGTGATCGAGCGCGAGTACCCGACGGCCGGATCTTCTTCCTCACTTGGCCCCATGTCGCGGCCACCTCCGCACCGCGTGTGTCCGACCGGTGGAGGAGGGGGCGCTTAGATCGCGACCCCCCCCCCCCCCCCCCCCCGGCTGTGCATGCTTCTATGGAGATCTGCCTTCTGGTTTGTTGCCCTAATGGAAGTCGGGCTGCTGCCTGACTTTGTGTTCTATCCTGCCTCAAAGGCATTTGGTTTTGTTGTTTATACCTGCAATAAATAAAACTTAGTAGACTCTCTACCTTGCCTTTTAGTACACATCTATGTATATATCCTATATATCCTATATAGGTTTACAGCTTAGGCTTTCTTTTTTCTTATAGTGTGTTTTGGTTTTTTATGTACTTGCTCTTCCTTTGTGTTTAAAGCACCCAGTTACTTATGCCACCATTTTTTACATTAATCACTACTTCATTCTATTGGGGCAATTTTCAGGTGCCCATATCAGGCAGTTATATATTTTCCTTGACCCTGCGTCAGATTTTACCCAGACAGTCATTACTGCGAGTTCTGCTATCAGGATATATCACAGCTTACTGTGTGTTACAGGTATATTGGAACTGTTATACAGGCTCTGTACAGGGCGTATTCAGCGCCAGCTAATTCTAGGATTCATGTGCTTCTCAGTATTTATTTTTCCGGCCCACCTTTGAGGCCTCAGATGAGACTACTCTCGTATGGTTTCTCTGTCCATGGCATATATATGTTACCAGTCCCGACTCTGACTCTAACTGGTAGGGGAGATCAGTCTACGCTGATAATATACAATTTTATCGGGTTCTTGGGGAGAGTCATTGAGTTGGCTATTGTCTAATCCTACTCCTGGAAGAGTCCATGGTTACAGTACCCTTCAGGTGGTATGGTGATGGTAATCCATAAGATGCTAAGAAATTTCAAACGGATCTGTGAGCAAGTGCATACCAACTCACAGTTTAAGGTGAGTATTGTTCAGTGGATCTTACACTCATGGACATGATGGTAACTGGAACAATTCCGCTTATACCCGATACAGCTGGAATACCACTATTTTCCTGCTGGGCATTTAGGGACTGCCAGTCCCGGTCCAGGCTATTCACACGGCATTACGCTGTCTAATAGGGTTGATTGTCTAAGAGTCCTATGTCACAGATGCCCTGTGGATCTACAATTTTTAGGGACCTTTACCCGAACTCAGAGGTCCCCGTTACTCATTCAATACCCACCGTAAGCGCTACGGAATTGGAAGGCGCTATATAAATACGTGTTAATAATGATATTATGGTAATACACAACCCATGGATTGGCCCGCTTTGTCTGTGCCCCATTGATTGGCCTGCTTTGTCTGTGCCCATAAGAACGGCCTGCTATGTCTGTGCCTATAAGAACGGCCTGCTATGTCTGTGCCCATAAGAACGGCCTGCTATGTCTGTGCCCATAAGAACGGCCTGCTATGTCTGTGCCCATAAGAACGGCCTGCTATGTCTGTGCCCATAAGAACGGCCTGCTATGTCTGTTCCCATAAGAATGGCCTGCTATGTCTGTGCCCATAAGAATGGCCTGCTATGTCTGTGCCCATAAGATTGGCCTGCTATGTCTGTGCCCATAAGATTGGCCTGCTATGTCTGTGCCCATAAGATTGGCCTGCTATGTCTGTGCCCATAAGAATGGCCTGCTATGTCTGTGCCTATAAGATTGGCCTGCTATGTCTGTGCCCATAAGATTGGCCTGCTATGTCTGTGCCCATAAGATTGGCCTGCTATGTCTGTGCCCATAATATTGGCCTGCTGTGTCTGTGCCCATAAGATTGGCCTGCTGTGTCTGTGCCCATAAGATGGGCCTGCTGTGTCTGTGCCCATAAGATTGGCCTGCTGTGTCTGTGCCCATAAGATTGGCCTGCTGTGTCTGTGCCCATAAGATTGACCTGCTGTGTCTGTGCCCATAAGATTGGCCTGCTATGCCCGTGCCCATAAGAACAGCCTGCTATGCCTGTGCCCCATTGAATAGCCTGCTGGGTCGGTGCCTACTTCAATGGCCGGCTACGTCTGTGACGATTTGCTTGGCTAACCTTTCGGTGTCCATTCGTTTGGCCTGCTGGGCCTATGCCTTCTGACGGGTTGATGGGTAATATCACTGTGGAAAACCCAGTGCGCACCAGTGACATGGAGATAGGCAGGTGTCCAGACAAAACACCATTGCCATAGTGTTCAAGAGGGCACCAGTATACGGCCACCTGAATATGGTGGGAAGGGTGAAGGCCCTAAACCTCAGGCCTGAAGGGCGAAGTTTCTTATAAAGACCCCGGACACGTCCACGGTTTTACTCCAGACCGGCGACGGCACATCTCCAAGGAAAACTTCGCACAGACGAGGGCCGGTACTCGGACTCCTCCAGTAGAAAGCGGTGTTTTTTCCTTGTCTTTACCAGCTACTCCGTACCTGCTTCCCGGAATCCTTATAGGTTCGGTAGCTTTTTCCTGCGTTAGGTTAGCTCCTGGCCCTGTCCAGTGGGACTTACTTTTCTTACCTTCCGGCCTGCTGCTTGCCTTCTATCCGAGATAGAATGGGTTTAATTTCTCTTATCTACGTTTATTGTTGCTTTTTGTTTTTTCATGACTTTCTTTTTCCTTTTCGCTCGGGTCGTCGTGAGGCCTGACTTGGCCTCCTCCGACCTCCCGGACACTAGTGGATTGCGGAGAACGTCTCCAGCTTTCCTCGGACTACCAACGGTCTACCTGGACCCCGCGCGCGCGCACGGGATCCGGATAGTCGGTTGATAGTTTTTCCATCGTTGTTTCCCAGATTGCCCTCAGCCTTATGCTGACATTTATAATTGGTGCGCCCTACAGTTTGGTCACCCTGAATCTCTGGGGACTCTAGTTTGCACCACAGGAGGGTGCGGCCCTCCATCACCTAGGTCCGAGTATATTTACTTTCAGGAACAGAGGGCGAACCCTCTCATACAGAACCGGATACTGATTTGTTATTAGAGGGCGCAGCCCCTCACTCGTCCTCAACCAGATACTGGGCTGGATTCAGAGGACAGATTGGGTGGACCCATTCTCATAGAGAGAATCGATCACGGATGTAGACTCTGTTGTTGGTTACTAACAAGGCGGCCCACTCAGGCTAACAGCCGGACGCTCTCACGATATGCGATCACAGTAGTAGAGAGCGCGGCTCTCTCATACACTCGACGCTCTACAGTACCGGCCATTTGTTCATCTCACAGGCTTGTGCCTGTGCGAGACATTGATGTCTACATAGAGGGGCGCCCCTCCTGCATTCAATTAGAGCTGACATCCACGCTATTAACTTCGTTCTAGAGGACAGCCTTGTCATGCAGGAATTACATGTTTAGACTAGATCCCTCTATTTTATCTCCTGTGATGGATCTACTGGAGCCGGACCGCAATAAAACACGCGAGAAATACTCGGAGGTATAACGGGGGGAGTTATTTACACACACTCCTGGAGATGGTACGGCTACCGGATGGTCCTCCGGTATTATGAGTGCAGGTTTTTTGGCATATTCTGCACCATATAATACAGAGATTGCTTTCTGTTTTGGATATCCAGACCATTACGTACAAACTGCGCAGACAGTTTCTCCCATGTCGAGATGTCAGGAGATACGGAGACCTTCATGGAGCACACGGGCACTGCTTTGCTCGGGTAACAAGATTAAGGAAGGTCTATTATCCGGTCTGAAGGCAAACCGTACGTAGGGGTCACAGGATAAGACCGGAAACCCCAGTTGTCTTGACCCCCCCGGTCATTACGATCTTGGGATAAGAGGGCAGGACTGCCCCGTCTCCTCAGAGCGCATACCTGGTGAACAGGGTTCGGAGATGGTGGATCCTCCGTCTATACTTTATTTATCCCTCACGGGAGCCGTTTTGTTTTTTGGATTTGCGCCGACCTACTTTTTAACTCAGTCGAGGAGACCTACGAGACCTTATGGGGATACCTGGTGTACCCCGAATCCTACATAGACATCTTTCACGCTTAGACAAGGACATATATGGGTGGAAATCTGCACTCCGGTTTGCATTTCCCATCCCTTTGACTATTTCTGGGATTCACTATTCCCAGAATAGTCGACCACCATTCCTCCTCACGAGTTCAATTCGGAACCCTGAATGGACGTCCTTTTGGAGTCTTTCCCCTACCGCATCCGAGGATTACACAGTCCACTTGGAATATTGGAATCACTTAGGATACGGCTAGTTTGACCACACTCTGGTGTGCATTAGAAATGTATTCTCGGATGAGACATCTCACCGGGTAGGCCAGGAGGGAACGAAAGATCCTACTTGGTTCTATTGCGATTTGGTGGTGGACTTAGGCGCATTCCTTGAGATTGAAGATCTACCTGCAAGACCGCGTTGCCGGGTGACCCTGGCACGATCGGTGGAGCAACCTTACACATCAAGAGTTGAGACATGGTGGCAGTGTCTTATCGCGGCCCTAAGTCCGCATATGACTTTCAAAAATTTTTCACTGCAGGGAAATGGCTAATAGGGCGGCTTGTCAGCTCATGGACCAGCTGGTAGGCAACAGGTTGCATCCCCACGTACAATGGATCTGTCAACGGACGTTGTTTTTTCAGTTTTTGGGATACTTCTCCAGCTGGCGTCTCCATCGATCGATGTATTGTCATCTATCGCAGTTGGAAAGTCCATTTAGGATTGCTCGGATAGCTCCGAGCATAGGTACCAGCGAAACAAACAGCGTTGGTTTTGTTGTCTGAGCGTTGAAACAGCAAATACGAAGCCTCCTGTCATGTTATAAAATTGTAGATTATGCTAGCTTTAGTGTACCTATAATCTTAATTTTATTAATGACAGGAGGCGAGTATTTCCCACCCATTCTTTTCCCACCCTTGTTTAATGTTAAAAAATTGGATTAATCAGGTACGTATGCAACTCTGTTTGTTGTCTCTGCTACCTGTCGCCTGTTCTTATATCTATGTTTATTTTCATAAGTAGGGTTGGGATATTTTCGTTTTAAGGTAATTTTGGTTGTTACATTGGGTGCACACATGTTTATTCAGAGTACTTTTCATTGGATAATCAACTTGCTTGGTTCTGTTTTTTCTCTCGTTTCAGTTTACAGTCCATCAACACTATCTGGTTTGGCAGTTCTTCTCGGATGGTGGACATCGTTGTATTCATCGTATCTAGGACTTCGTTTCTCCCCATTATGTTTTCTGCTTTTTGTTCTGTTTTTGTCGCAGCTTGAAAGAGGAAATGATGCATGAGGAGGGGAGTTTTATAGTACCTAACTTTTTTCTGATTGGTTGTTTTTCTGTGCTGCTGTGGAGTTCTAGTAAAGAGAGACTTAAGCAAATACTCGCCTCCTGTCATTAATAAAATTAAGATTATAGGTACACTAAAGCTAGCATAATCTACAATTAATATGGTTGTCAAATACCTTCTTAAGCAACGTGATTGTGTTGCAGGGTCTATTAATGCGGACTGAAGGTTCTGACACTCGTGAATACCGGACAGGTGTGTGACCAGACCTGTGTGGAACTGGTGTGTGGAAACCTTGATGTAGAAGTCGACTGAGTGACGGAAAGGGTGTGCTTAGAGGTAAAACTCCAGTTAGTCAATGTAAACCTTCTCTATGGTGAGGAGAAGTAGAACCACTTACGTCACGAAAGTCTGAAGGCTAGGATGAATTCTGGGATAGTGAGTTTCTGATTGAGTCTGAGATTCTGGTGTATAGAATGATATACAGATCATCGTAGTAGTAAGACTTGTACTAAGACATCGTGGGAGGCAATCAGTAAGGAGACTAAAATTAACCTTTCCAGATGTCTTTGCGTATGGTCAGAAAGTATGAGGGAGTAATAATGTAAACCAATGTGCTAGGGGCGGGATTTGAAAGGTGTCAGGATCGGGACAGGGATCCAACACGCAGAGTACAGACAGTAGAAAGGTACGTATACCGGACCTTAGAATGGCCGGACTAACGTACGGAGATAGAGAGAATGGTCAAAGGCAAGCCGAGGTCGAGGGAACGAGAAGACAGGTAAGCGAGGAACAAGCCGAGTCAAAGGGTAACAGAGATAAGCAGAGTAATACAAACAAGCCGGGTCGGAACCAAAAGGATAACTGGAATACAAGAGCGCTGGGTGACTAGACAGGCTAGAACCACGACAGGGCAATGAGCAAATGGAAGAAGCACTGTTAAATACCCTGGCTCAGGAGAGTAGACACGCCTCCGACGAGTCCTGATTAGTTTCCAGACAATTGAGTGACAGGTCGGTCCGGGTTGGCGTCATGACGTCGACTGCTGGGCGTCGTGTTACAAAAGGAAGTGGATCCCCTGCGGCCGGCGTGTAAATGACCGGAAGGACCGCGAGGGACGGAGGAAACAGCCCTTCTGGACGGATAAACTTCTAAGTCTCTACCTCTCTCAGAGGTAGAGACTTCAGGTACCCTGACAAAAGGATAACATAACCATGAGAGGGATTTGGGAGTCCTGTGGCTGGGATGTGCGTCAGTGCCTGTGGAGATTCCAGTCTCTGTAGTCCATCGTTGATGTTATGTATGGAGGCAAGTAGAGTGGATATCAACTGTTTGACTTCATGTGATTTGGCCTTGTGGGTAGGGGCTACTGAAAGGTGTGGCAAGAACATTGGCCTCTCGGGGACTGTAAAAGGAGTCAATATAAGAGGCCATGCTGGTTGAGGCCCTAACTCGTAACCTGGAGAGGTTGATGTGAGGCGTTAGCTATGTGTTGGGCCGAGGGGTGTATACCTCCATATGCGGATGAAGATGGGTGTTTTCCTCACGGAATTGATAATGATGAGGCTAGTTACTGGCATAGCTGGGAACCAGGCCGCCAGTTGACATACCGGATCCGTTAATGGGACGGGTGATGGGTAGTAGCGAGGTGGGTAAACATACCTTGCTTGGGGTAGAATGTGGTTTCCTTGCCAGAGGAATGAGATATTGGAGAACCTAAAGGGAAATGATGGTGGGAGGCAAGTTGGAACTGGAATTGGGCTTGACTACTGTGAACAAAATACGCCTGTATAATCGGGGTGGTTATTCTTGAGGCTGGTCTATGAATAGGTAACCTGAGGACATAGTTGTTAGAATCCTGACCCTACGATGGTGGGTACAAGATTCATAGGACATAAATCAAATATCACTATAAGTGAGTAGGGTGAGGATCCTAGGCCACTACCAGAGACCATGGAGAGTGTTTAACCAATACTGCGACAATAATGGGGGATAGGCAGAGTCATGAGTGACCGCTAATTGGTCCTGTGACTTCTGTAGCTAAAATACATATAGGGGGATATGGAATACCATGCTATGAGGGCAGTTTTGAGCTATCCCGGTAGGACTTAGAATATTTAATTATGGTCGTGCCAGCATGGGAAGGGGAGTGTATGTGTGGAGAATTAAGGATCCCCGGGCGTGGGCCTGTGTACGGCCTGGCGGAGGAATTGCGTGCCAGTGTTGGCTGATGTAACATAGAACAGTTAGAGTGGAGTTGCTGTAGGTTTGGTGATACTATGCCTGAATAGCAAGGGTCGGTTAGGATGATGAACTTGCTTGAGTAGAATATAGCAGCGATGAGTAAATAACCTTTTGCATAATACGTGATTATTTTGACGTAGAGTCAGGGGGAACATATGATGGTATGGTAAAGCCTGGTACACTAGGGTTTGTCCCAGGGAACATGACGATACATATACTGAACATAGAAGTGTGGCGTGTTACAAAAAGGTTTAGCGAATAGGTGGTCCTCCGCCAAATAAGTAATATACCTATCATGGGAGCAAGTATACAGATTGGCCATAACACATGGTAACAAATGTGAACATGATGACTGCCTCAGAACAGTACCAAGTCCATAAGTGATAAAATAAGACATATGCGATATATGATGGTAATGCAATATACTTAGTGAATATTAAATGCTTACCAGAGCTGAATTAGTCATGGGAAACTGACAATATCCGTGCACAATCGTAAATAATAACAAGAAACATAGCAAACATAACCGAACTACAGGGGGCATGTAAGAATAACTAGCAGCAGGCTAAATACTTTCATAAAAGAACCTGGACATTTCATGACTTGGTACTATGATTGTGGTGGCCGCTAGATGGAAGCATGTAACTGAGATAGACTGGAGACTAGTTCAGAAGAAATTTGACGAAAAGAAACTAGTGAATAGGAATGGAACAAAGAGCAGGCAGGAGTAGGTGAACTGACTTAAGTCCTGAACGGGAAAAAGTCCAGAATGGATGGCATGCAAGAACGTAAACGTGTGAACAATTGTGTGTTCATGGATTTTGCCCGTACAGGCAGACTCACGGTTCGTGGATTTGACTGGTACAGGAAACAAACGACTTGACCGGGAAACTTGCGATGAGGTGAGAGGTCAGCTATGCGGCTGAAAAGTACCCAGATTTGGTGGACACAGAGGTTTGGTCCAGGAAAAGGCCCGGGAAGCCGGTAAGGGGTCTCATAGCGCCGGCGGGAACGAACGTCCAGTTCTGGAGAGGAGGTGAGTAGTCTCTGACTGCGTGTGGCTTGAACAGCATGATGGGAGTTGTTGGAGCTGGCAGAACTTGGTCCGATCGGTGTGGGAGTCTCTGACCGCATGTAGCTGGAACAGTGTGATGGGAGTTGTTGGAGCAGGGAGAACTTGGTCCAATTGGCTTGGGATTGTTTGACCGCATGTGGCTGGAACAGCATGATGGGAGTTGTTGGAGCAGGGAGAACTTGGTCCGATCGTCGTGGGAGTCTCTGACCGCATGTGGCTGGAACAGCGTGATGGGAGTTGTTGGAGCAGGGAAAAACTTGGTCCGACAACTTCAGGCTACGCCTTCCAATATATATATATATATATATATATATATATATATATATATATATATATAATTTTATTCCCCATTCCCTGCTTCTTACCTGTGGCCAGGGGGGTGGAGGACATTACACTCACTGGTGGTCCTGGTGGTGAAGAGGGAGGCCCCGCAGCAAGGCAGCAGCTCCTCTCCCCTTTCATGAGCCCAGCATGTTTGCCATGTGGAGCATTGCCATGGCAACATTAATCAGACTGCCAGAGCTTGCGAGAGGATACTGCCATCTGCTGGAGGGACAACTAGGAGTCTGTCGGGCATCCCTACAGGGGCGTATTAGCCGCGAGGCAAACAAGGCATTTGCCTTGGGCGGCATTTTCCAGGGGGCGGCAAAAAAAGCCGCCCCCAAACGCCCAGGGCAAATGCCTTGTTAGCCTTGCGGCTAACTGACATGCCGTCTGGGCGGTCTGCTGGGCAGTGCTGGCGGGCGGGCGGGCAGCCGGCGAGGGAGCACTTCCTCTGAGCTGTCTGCTCAGCTCCCTCACGCGCCGCACAGTGAGGCTGGGAGCCGGAATATGACGTCATATTCCGGCTCCGCCTCCCAGCCTCACTGTGCGGCGCGCGAGGGAGCTGAGCAGACAGCTCAGAGGAAGTGCTCCCTCACCGCCCGCCCGCCCGCCCGCCCGCCAGCACTGCCCAGCAGCCACTGGACCACCAGGGAGAAATAGGAACCCCCCAGCATTCCCAAAGGTAAGGAGGCTGGGGGGGGTAAATTTAAAAAAAAAATGTGTTAAATATGTGAGTGAGTATGTGTGTATGTCTGTTAGTGTGTGGTGTGTGTGTGTGAATGTCTGTTAGTGTGTGTGTGTGTGAATGTGTGTGTGTGTCTGTCTGTTAATGTGTATGTGTCTGTCTGTTAGTGTGTGTGTGTCTGTCTGTTAGTGTGTGTGTGTGTCTGTCTGTTAGTGTGTGTGTGTCTGTCTGTTAGTGTGTGTGTGTGAATGTCTGTTAGTGTGTGTGTGAATGTCTGTTAGTGTGTCTGTGTATGTCTGTTAGTGTGTGTGTGTGAATGTCTGTTAGTGTGTCTGTGTATGTCTGTTAGTGTGTGTGTGTGAATGTCTGTTAGTGTGTCTGTGTATGTCTGTTAGTGTGTCTGTGTGTATGTCAGTGTGTCTGTTAGTGTGTGTGTGTGTATGTCTGTTAGTGTGTGTCTGTTATTGTGTGTGTGTATGTCTGTTAGTGTGTATGTCTGTTAGTGTGTGTGTATGTATGTCTGTTAGTGTGTGTCTGTAAGTGTGTGTGTGTGTGTCTGTTAGTGTGAGTGTGTGTGTCTGTTAGTGTGAGTGTGTGTGTATCTGCTAGTGAGTGTGTGTCTGCTAGTGAGTGTGAGTGTGTCTGTTAGTGTGTGTGTGTTTCTGTTAGCGAGTGTGTGTTTCTGTTAGCTAGTGTATGCATATCTGTAAGTGAATGTGTGTGTGTGTATTTAGAAGGCGGGGCGGGGGAAGGGAGGGGGTGGTGCGGGCGGGGGGAAGGGTTGGATGGGGGTGGGGCGGGCGGGAGGGGGGCGCCTGAGTTTTGTCCTGCCTAGGGCAGCACAAAACCAGGATACACCACTGCATGCCTATAAGTGAACATATCAGCTCCACTATGCAGGCTCGCTGCCTAGGTGTTCTCTTTGACTCCGACCTCTCCTTCAAGCCTCATGTTATATCTATCACCAAATCCTGTCATTTCCATCTCAAAAACATTGCGCGCATCCGCCCCTACTTAACGCCAGATGCGACTAAGGTGTTGGTACATTCCACTGTCCTTTCTCACCTTGACTACTGTAATCCGCTTCTCAGTTGTCTTACGTGCTCCCAACTTGCGCCGTTACAGTCCATAATGAATGCGGCGGCGAGGCTCATCTTCCTGTCTGCCCGCACCTCCCATGCCTCACCCTTCTGTCAGTCCCCGCATTGGCTTCCTATAAAATATAGAGCTCAATTTAAAATTCTGGTTCTTGCTTTCAAATCTCTACATCATGCTGCTCCCACCTATCTATCCTCCCTTATACGCAAGTATGTCCCGTCTAGGCCCTTACGATCTTCTGAAGACTTACGTCTATCTTCTGTCCGTACTCCCACCTCTGATGCTTGCCTTCAAGATTTCTTGAGGGCTGCACAGTTCCTGTGGAACTCGCTTCCCTCCTCCGTTAGATGCTCACCCAGTCTCCACTCCTTCAAAAAATCGTTAAAAACCCTCTTCTTCATAAAAGCGTATCAATTAAACTGTTAATAGCTCCCAACTGATTCCTCTTCTGCAACTGTCACTAGTCTAATACTATCCATACCTTTTGTGTCATTTTAACCCTCTCCCTCTAGCATGTAAGCTCATTGAGCAGGGCCCTCAACCCCTCTGTTCCTGTGTGTCCAACTTGTCTGGTTACAACTACATGTCTGTTCGTCCACCCATTGTAAAGCGCTGCAGAATTTGAGGGCGCTATACAAATATCATAATAATAACAAAACTCACTATATACATGCACATTGGGGACATAGGGCATGTTCCGCCCCACCCGTGGGCGACCCGTACAACTGTGCTAGCTATACCACCCTGATGGCGGCCCTGTATGCATACAAAAAGGCTTCCAACATCTGCATTTACTCCCAGTAACACAAAAAGTGTTATTTGTTTAAATCTGGTCTTCTATTTCACCAAGCAATTAATTTCAGTTATCCACTGTACCTCCTCTAATTAATAAATGCATACAAATTCATTAAGCATTAAATAAAACACCCATTAATTCATATGTATCCTTTTTCTTTCCCTATTAAAGTTATCTGTCAGGCAATAACACAGTACACATGTCCCTTTAATAACAATGATTCAATGTCCACACGAAGACTGAACAGCAACCTTCGTAGCTATAACTATAAATAAAACGTATGTTACAGGTTATTTTAATCTACAGTTTGTGATTTCTGTACTAAAAACTAACATTTACAGATGTAAACATATACAGTGTTATTCAGGGATATTACTAGGGTCAGGAGCTCGAACACCCTAAAAAAAAACAAAAAAAAACTTGAGGCCCCTTCCTAAGATCCTATAGCTCTTTCAATATTAGAGATGTGCACACCGGCAAAATTGTTCCAGTAGTCCAAATTTAAGAAAACAACTCAGATGAACCAAAAAAAATGGCCGATCAGTGTACTGCAAAATATAAATATTATGTAGATATTTTCAAATTCACTGATAGACACATTTATGTGCCATTTGGTTCCCAGATGACGTGAGAAAAAGTAACCAAGTAAAAGAAGAGGATGTCATATCTTATCTGATCGACACAGCGCTCTAATGGCCTTCTGTGGTCCAGCCACTCTCATGACCGATAATACACTCTATACTGTAACCATGTAGAGGTTTTGCTGCCATTGACGCTGTGTGTCACGTAAGCTGACAATCTGGCTGCCGTGAATTTGTAGAATTTCAAATGGAGAATAAACTTAGAAGGGAGTTAATCCAGGGCTTAACCAGCTGACATTGAAGACGTCAGTCCCTAAAGCCCACAATCAACAATGTATTATTTTTATAATTATGTTGTTTAAAAAAAATATATATATATATATATTGCTTTGTTCTGAGTCATTCGGAAAAGCAGCAGAAAACAGATATTACAGTGAATTCATATAGTTCAATAATTTCAGGGAAGGTATTTCCAGCATTCTCCAGACTTGTGAAAGAATTCCCTTGATGGCCCAGGAGCCCATTGATGAGCCAAATACAATTACTGTTCCTTCCAATCTGATAAGAAGGTGGTCTTTCTTGGCACTAAAAATAGGCTAATAGTCTAATTGAGCAGTTAATGGCTCTACAAAGAAGCATGGGTACATTGAACTAAATGTATCATCCTTCAGCTAGGGGGGAGATAAAAAAAAAAAAATCAACTAAAAGCTGTTGCCCATTAACCCTGGAGAATAAGATCAGAGTGTTATTGTATAACCATGTTACAAAGCTGCAGGATAAAGATGTAATCAGAGTGGATGAGATGCCATAAACGACAGGGAGTTGCTGTCTCTCTCATCAGCACTGAAATCTAAATTGCACAAACTCACTTACAACCGGCAACTCACTTTCGGCCTCTTTTTATTAGAGAATTTAAAGATAACATCTTTGTATATAAAATATATATCCTGCATTCCTCCATTTTCTTTGGAAAATAAATAAACAAATAAATAAATGATCCACCATTGTATACTAGTCTTAGGTTCAGGTTATTGTTAAAAATGATCAAGATGTTCACTGTAGCCTTTTGCACTCTATTACCTTAATTTATGATATCAAGTGAGAAAGTGTCTGTGGAATGCTCCACAGGCAGCGATCAACCTATTGCAATGCTTTGCTGGAGAGAGGATAGAGTTTGTACACCGATGCACCTGATTAACAAAATTTAGAGATACGGTAAAACAGATGTGCTGCCGTAAAGCATTCTATAAGATGAGCAGCTTCTGGTTACCCTACTGGTACTACAGGTGGCGGCATTTAGCACATGAGATTGTGAATACACTTTATACCAAATGATTAAGCAATGGGGACATTCAGTGTGGGGGTGCATGAGTGCATTCCATCTACCTTCCCCAGTACTACAAAATATACATCTGTTTATGTAACATGGTTTTCATTTGAACAATGGGAGCTTCATTGATAGATGTCTGGCTGGTACTCCTAAATAGACATGTGCAATTCCTTTATGACCAAATTTTATTTGATACAGCGATTTGGAAAAATAACAAAATGGAAACGTAACTAATCCAAACAAATCATTTCTGATCCATTTGGATAGCGGAAAATTAGTGAACACGTAGAAGGGAAGGGAAAGCAAAGGAAGGGAATGATGGGCGGTAGTCTGGATCAATCAGCTCTTTCCTTTTTGTTGTGATGTAATTTGTGCATTGCCCAATCAGATTCTCTATTCTCTGTGTAATTAAATTAGCTAATTTTATGTGATGGATGTTAGTCAGTAAAAGGTGATTTTTGCATACATTAGACTGACAGGTTCTTATCTTTCATTTTGACTACTCACAGCACAGTAGACAATAAACAAAGAGTTGTCTTTGTTGTAATCTTGGGAGTTACATTGCCTAGAACATCCTTTAGTGTTTTAGACTGAGAAAGTTTTGTCTTCATTTTTTTCTTGTTGGGTGAGAGGCAGCGTGTCTTACTTTAGTAAAAGAAAAAAAAATGCAAAATGGTGGAACTCGAACTCCTTAAAATGAGCACTTTTCTTGTAAAAATCTTCTAAAAAAAAAAAAAAGAAAGAAAAATAAAAAAACAAGAAAGAGGATGCTGCAAGTACTATATTGGAAAATACCACTAAACTACACATCCAATAGGAAACATATAAAACTTTTGTTTCTTTGATTTTATTTGTCTTACTTTATGTTCTCTTTGTTGTTTGGTGGTGTGCAGGCCCACAATTTGAGCTAATTTGACTTTACATTTTAAATTTACTTTGAATTCCCAACAATTCCCACTTTAGTGAGTAACCCTGAATGTTTCCATTTCTCCTCTTTACTTGCAATCTTTGTCCTGACTTTGCTTTCTCTAAAATTGTTTCTGGTGTAATTTGCTAAATCTATAATATAAATGAATGGAAACTAGAGCATCTCATGAAAAAAAGGTTAAATGACCTCTATAGGGTCAGGAATACAAACACATATTCTTGACCCTATAGTGTTAAAAACACATGTAGCGTCCCTGCCCCCCTTCAATAGGTAAAGAGCTCACCTTAATTTCCTCTGCCGCTCGGGTCCGCTAGTGTTGGCTCTGCCCCCAATCCGCCTCCTTGGCTGACACCCTCTGCCAAATACAAAATGCTTTATTACCCATAGGAAAGCAATGGATTGTCTGAGATCGTCATTTGTTATAATCTCAACTAAGGAGGTGGGGCGGGGCAAATGCCACCCAGGCCAATCAGCATCTCCTCATAGAGGAGATAACTTTAATATAAGTTATATGTGATTTTCTTTTCAGAATGTGTGTAGGGAGGTCATGTGAGTCACAGCTATGGGATATATGGCTATGGCTGCATACAGAAATGTGATTTCATTTCTTAATGGCAGAGAACTGAGAAGTATGATAGTGGGGGTATGACCTATACACCGACACCTCATCATTAAGCTAATTTGTTATGGTGCTTAGAGTGTTCATTTAAGACCCTAACACTTGCCTAATTTTTGGCCTTTATATCTAATTGAAGGAACACTCCACTGCCCAAATACAAAATAAACACAAATAACTGTTTAGTAGTTATACCACAAATGAAAACTTGCATGTATTTAATTATTCATTTTTTCATATGCAGATCTCTTGTGTGCTGCTTTTGTAAATCCTTCCCTTCTAGCTCTGCCCAAACTATATGTGACTGTTCAATCACAGACTTCCAATGCAGCTCAAAGAGATTTGCAAGGTAATTGCCGCCTCTTCAGTTCAATGTAACTAAGCTTACAAAGCCAGGAAGTAACATGCGAACCTAGTGAAGTTGGGGGGCTTTAAGAGTTGGAGTGGGTTCCATAGAAGATGGGTGTGGTTAAGTGTTATGTTTGTGAAGAGGAGGAGTTTGTGGTATAGCCTCTCCCGTCTGGGGGTGGGTGCCAAAAATATTATTGCATCTTGGCGCCAGTGACTCTAGGATCGGCCCTGCATTTTCTCTATGAGAGCCTGTAAATAGGCAGATGGGACGTGATCCCTTTCACTTCCTGTACAACTTCAAACATAGAAACTGAAGGATCTGGGAGTTTTACGCCCTCTATAATGGTTCTTGCAGCTCTGTTGGCAGGTTTATGAGGCTGATAGGACTATAGGGGACACTGACCAAGGTACCTGCTGCATATTTCTCACCACCAGCCCACTTAAATTCCAAAAAGGGCACTTTAACAGTGCTGAAAAGAGCCCCCTCCCCCTACTAGACAGGTGCCTATTTAGCCTAATGAGAAATCCAGCCCTCCCTACATTAAATTATTTGAATCACTACCAATCACAATGGGACCAAATAATACATCAGATATTTCTGGTAATATGTTTAAAATTGTAAGACATGCTATTTTTCTAGATAAAGTCAATACTTGGCTTGCTTTTTCTATGTTGATCTAAGTTGGTGGGTATGGCAAAGTCTTCTGATCACACATTGTTATGAGTACAGTTTCCCTACTGCGGACTTTCTGCGAAATTTGGTCACATTTAGGATCAAAGCTAACATGAACTAGCATAAACCTTTTATATCAGTGAAATTTTCCCAGCAAACCTATTCAGTTCATTGATTTGCCTTTAACTTTGTTTATCTGAAAATATGATGAAATGAAAATGTAATATGGGCTATTCATCTCTGCTCTTTGCAATCAATATCGTCTTACTGTACTTATCTCCCATTCTGAACCTGAAATGAGATGGGATTAATATTTCTGTCATACTGATTAATAATGAACAACCATGGAACATTCACTCCCCATACATCATGGATAGGAAGTTTGCTGCCTGACTCCCATCACCCTCAAACAGGCACCTGCTCCAGTCATTCCCACAGTTTAGTGGTTGAATCGAAGATAGCATAGTTAGCCAGCAAGAGCAGGAACCTGGAAATTAGCAGCATACAGTCAACATACAGTGTTGCAAGAATATCAATGTTTTTTGCCTGTTTTCTTTGTTACATTAAGGTTTAGTTTAGAATATTCTTAAGATCTCCCTAAATCTAATCCAGATGTAATGCATTGTGCTTAGAAGGATTCTTGCAGTTTGATACTTATAAACACGCACAGATACACACAAAAAGACAGAAACACAAACACAGGCAGAGGAATACACAAACAAACACATATACAGACACAGGCATACTTACATAGGCATATGCACATGCTACTCTGGCACATACACAGGAATACACAAACAACCACAGACATAGATAGACACAACCAGGCAACACAAACATCAGGAAAAAACAGACACTATAAAAATATTTTTTTTCCACCATTCCTATAGCATGTGCAGAGTAAGGAAGAGACGTTAGAAAGCCACTGGCCCTGCTTTTCTAGCCCCCAAAACTTATCAGCTATTTCTCCCATGCTGCTCTTCCTCCCGATCTATTTTCTAGATCAGGGCTCAACAAGCAAACCGGGAGGGAGAGCAAAACCCCTCCAGCTAAATGTTTTTGGGACTACAGAGCCATTTGTGTCTATGGATTTTGGACTACAGATCCATTTGTGTCTATGTCTATGGCTCCTCCACCTCCCCATTGCAATGCTCCTCCCTAAACATACAAACTATGAATATTTAGGAAAATGTCATAAACAGACAATAAAAGTAAGTATATCGGGCACATGCTTTATAATATCTTCTCATATTTAGAGAGATTAAGTAAGCCACTATAACATTTAAAAAAGGATAATAAAATCCACATAAAAATTTTTAAGCTTATGTTAACCTTTTTGCTACCATGTACACCCAAAATAAATGAAAAAAAATCCACCACCAAAATCTGTGATTATTACCTGCTAATTAATAAATATCAATTATTTTACAAGGAATTAAAAATAACACATGCTGCCACATATGAAATTATCTATTCACGTTTTTAGTTTATTCATTTCAGGCATATAGAATCAGTAAAAGTTATTGTAGATGATATGGTATTCATATAAAGAAGGCTACTTGGTAAAATTGCAGAGCACTCTTACAAATGTAGAAACTCCCAGATGCAAGGCTAATAATTATCTCAGAAAAAAATAAAAAATGAGTGCCCTTAAGGGTATCCTATTAAAAATCTATATCCCAAATATTGTGCAGATATATATTAAATACCGCATGCATAGGCATATCTGTACATGATACAGAAATTGGTAAGTGCACAAGTCCACTGGCAAAATCACTGTGAATGCCACAGAGCCCAAAATACGGTGTTCCTTGTATCATACTTCTACAGACAGATTCGGCAATATGTTAACCAAGTGGTCTTAGAAGAGAACACATAAAATAAAAAAAATGTTGCGTACATCATAACTTTAACTTTATAAATATTACAACTTTTATTTGCAGATTTTGCAGATTGAAACTGCAAATAAAAACGCTAGGGTTAAGAAACGCTTCCTATATATAAGAAGACAACTCATTACACATATACACATTTCCCTTTAAGTAGCAAAATAAACCTCAACAACAAATGTAGACAAAGAATGTTTGGAAGTCTGTGTTGCTGGGAGGCAGGCAAGATAATAAATAGGAGATTTGCCTTGCTCCCCTGAGTGTGCAGGTGCTTCTCTGCTGAGTAATACAGTGTAACACCCTTGTGGAAGTGCCTGGAGATATATGAGGGAATTTAGGAGTCTGAGGGATCCCAGCTGAGCGGAAGCTTTTTTGGTTTCTATTGTACTCTTCCCACGGGTTGCATCTTCTTTGTTTACACTCTCTGTGATAATGAATGCGTCACTGAGAAGTCTTTTTGCTGTCCCAAGAGTTGACATCACCCACCAGGTGTCCTCTGGCTCAAAGATGGACCATTAACCGATAATCCCCTCTCGCTTGTGCTCTTGTCCTCATGCAGGGGCTGAAATCCATCACTCAGCACTCAAAAATTAGCAGAGACTGGTAAGGAAGACAGACGGCTGTTGCTGAAATGTCCTAAAAAGACCCATTATTACAGCCTTCTGTAGTTGAATTGGAGAAGTAGGCTTGGGAATTCTACTTGTGACTTCAAACAATCCACCTGGCTCATCACCAAGACATAAGGAGGCCCCTGACCTCTAGAAATGTTCTTGTTTTTAGTTTTTCTTTCGATAAATCAAGTGTATACATTAAATGGAACAGTTAAAATTAAAATAGAAAAAAAAAAAATATTAGTTTTTTTTTCTTCAAATGTAGAATGCCTAATTTTGGAAACAATTGCAATGTAAATGTGTTTGTATTTCAAAAAATTTTTTTGCAAGGCCGGCTCCCTGGCTGAGAGTGTCTGCCGAGCACTCTCTTTGAGTGAGGCAAGTCCTTCAACAATGGGCCAAAAGTTTCTGGGTTGCAGAGGTGAAGGCGGCAGGCAAACCCAAGGTAAATTGGGCCCTATGCACTAAGCACTCTAACCACTATAGTGATTTATTAATCTACACTTTATGCTAGCACACCTGACATGACCTATTGATATGTGTAAAACTATATCTATAAATATTTATTTGCATTTGTATCCATTTAACAATTATTAGTATTGTGTATTTTTTTTATTATTCTTGCTTATCAATCTGTTTAAGACCTCAATTTAATAAGATTTCCAAATGATTCAATACTGTTAGAAAATATTTATCTATAGTAGTCACCATTATAGTCTGGGAATTTTTTTGAAAGTTTTCTAACCCTATTGAATAATTTGGTTTTCAAGGTTACATAAGAGTGTCTAAAACCAAAAATTTAAAATCAAACCCCTAAAAGCTAACAAAAGTAAACAAAAGCTTTGATAGCTCATCTAAATCCTAATCATGTCTGGGTATGGCTTTGGAGTAGAAAGCATTGTAAAGTAATATAGAAGATCATGGTGGCCAAACCAAACTCTCTCTCTAAGCCCATATCACCAGTGTGCAAGGTTTTAAGTAATTGAAGAGCGTAACTCAGGTCCTGCAAAGGATTGGTGTTCGATTGAAGAAAAGTGTCTAAAAGCATCTAGCTGGAAAAGAATAGGGGAATGAAGTATAGAGAAGGAAGTACAGAGATTAGCAATTGAAAACGGAATGCCTAGAGGAGGAGGAAGATGCCAATAAAGAAAAAAGTAGGGGGCGAGAGGTAGGTGAAGATTCAAGGAAGGGGCAACCACATAAGTGTCTCAAACCCCAGTTCGCCACACCTCAGGTAATCTTGGGGCATGTCTTTTTTCCCGTTACTTGCTTCTTGGAGATCCTGCTGCTGGCTTCTTGGAGGCACAAGTAGGAAAAGGGGTGGACTGGCTTGCCCTTTTAGTGTATAAGCTTTGGGGCACTTTTCGCTTTCCTGGGTTCACGCTTCTTGGGCTTGGATGAATGTACATAGGTCCTGGGTTTTTAGGGAGCTGCCTTCTTCTGCATCCTTCTTTTTGGAGAAGTTTGTTCTTTTCATTCTCTTCTTCAGATTAATCTTCCTCCTTTTCAGATTAATTTTCAAAGTCTTAATTTTCACTCTCTGCAGGGAACAACACACTATGTTAATATGGGAAGCAGAGCTATCATGTTCAGTTGAAATCCTTCCCAGAGATTTGCTTTCTTCTCACACTTCTGCAGTGTATTTTTTAGCAGTTGAACGTGAAAGCTTGAGTTACTCCAGAATGGTTCCCCAGCTTGATGGCAGTCATGAAGCAAGTCTTAGGCACGTTCACTTGTATGATTGCACAGAGGATAGCATCCTCACATGCACCTCCACTCAGACTAGGTTTATTTCTTGCCCGCTTCAGCTGCACTGTACCAGAAGTTCCTTTTCCTGAAATCTGCTTAAGCTGCCCTTTCTCAACTCCTCTCTACAGGGCCTGAAATTCAGCATGAGCTAATGCTGAAACCCATATTCATGATGAGACTGAAGGATGCCTCCTTGAGTTCACAAAGCCTAGTGAAAGCAAGCAGCAAGATAACATTAGCCTTAACAGGCTGGTCACCTGCAGCTGATGAGTTTGTTTTTTTTGCAGCTCTCTTTTTAAAGCTTGCTTGAGCAAATAATGCCATCCTTTGCAGCTCTAGGGAACAATATTTTTCAACAATGTATTTATGGATTGCAACCACAAAAGTCCCAGATTACTGGAAATAGGCCTTAATGTCCTCTGTAAGAATGACGTCCATTTTTGGACGAGACATGTGAGTCTACTTCTGTGCTCTAGCCAGCTGGCTAGCAGAGATAGTGGCCCATGGTGTTATAATCTGTTTTCCCCTTTCTTATGTCTTTTGACAACTTATTTTTCTTGGTCTCTTTTGCTACTTGTCCTTCAACCTTATTTTCCTTATCAACCTCAGACACCCTGGGCTGCTTGACCTAGTTGGAAGTGGCCGGTGGCATTTTAGTCTCTTGCTCCAAAACCAGATTGCTCAGAGCTGGCATCACACTCTGCTTTCTTTTTACCGTCAATGGTACGGTTTGTGTGGACACGTTCTTGGGTGGGTGAATTCACAGCACGGTGAATGATGATTTAATTAAAAAACTCTTCAACCTCAAGCTCTGGAACAGAGTAACCTTCCAGCCAACTTGCACTCTTCCTGCTAACCAAGGCCCCAGCATGCATCAAATGTACACTTTATATAGAACACCACACCTAAAGTATTGATAAGTGCAAATGATATTATTAGCATAATTAGCATCTTTAGCATTTTTTTTCCCTCCACTTAAGTGCACCCTTTTTAACAGGATTTTCAATACTACAAATGGCGTTAAAGAGTACACAATTATCTAAAGCTATTTCTACATACATGTTTATATATATGTAGTGATGTCCCGAACAGTTTGCCAGGAACCGTTCGCCGGTGAACATAGCGTGTTTGCTGTCGCGAACACGCGCGATGTTCGGTCCGCCCCCTATTTGTCATGGAGGTGGGAGAGTCTGGGAGGGAGGGTCTGCTGCTGATTGGCTGGAATGTGTCTGCTGACTGTGAGCTACAGGGTCAAAGTTTACTCAATGATGACGAATAGGGGGCGGACCGAACATCGCGCTGGCGAACGGTTCCCGGCAAACTGTTCGGGACATCACTATATATATGTACACCTTCTAATTTTTAAGCCAATACAATTGAGGTGAGGAGATTAATTTATAACCTATGACGCCCAATAATGTAAAGATTATAGAACTTTAAAATTTACTATAAACACAAAGCAAATACAGCATTTAATTATCCCCAACAATCTATCAAATGGCAGAAGCATTACACTTTTATATCACCACCTTTCAGAGTTAAGCCTATGCCTTGTTGAAAATTAAATATTTATTACAAAAACACTCAGTACATCCCAACAATTTGCAGCATTAGAACATTAAAGAAAACCTGTGATTTTATAAGATCCTTATGACAAATTGTTAAAAAGCATATATAGGTATTGGTCATATAACACTGTTCTATGATTTGGCAGCATTATTGGTGGATCTAAGACAGACTTGCACTCTGCATGCTACATTGTAACAGCCTGAGATTTATCCTGGTCATATGGAAAGCATTGAGCCTCAGGAAACATAGATAACGTTTGCATAAAGAACTTTCTTCCTGATCATAAAGCCAGCTTTATGCAAAACGGGAACATATGTTAGGAAAAGAAAAAGTTGAATGGGACAAGAGGTTTTATATGTGTATGGTTTAGATGTTTCAATTGACATAAAAAAAAGAATTAAAAATTTTCTGAAATGTCGCAAGATGAGAATTGGTAGAAATAACATAAAATAATCTTAAACAAATGAAATATACAATAAGCGTTATGCGGACAAGATAGAGTGGAATGTAGTAAAATGCTGGTTCTGGAAGGATTCAAAACAGAAAAAGAGCTCAGATTAGATATTTACGAGATGATAGGTCAGTTTTTTTTATAAACATTTTATCTATACATCGGAATGGGATACTATAGCCCGTGGTAGTGGGAGATTGAGAACAATGCTATATAGTATATGTGTGTTTTTTTTGTTATTTTTATTTTTTTTATTTTTATTATAAAGCCTTGTGCTCCACCCTCTATCATTCTTGTGTTCCTAATTTAAGATTAATTGGGATGTGAGCTCTTGTTGTTGAGCGGCTTTCCCTGAGTGGTCTCAGATGAGTATTAATCAGTTTGCCTCCCCTTTATCCTTCAGAGAGGGCTGGTTCAGGGGCTCTGTCTAACCCCAGGGTCCTCTTGTCAATGAGTGTCATCCAGAAGCAAAGTGATCAATGTAGAATGATGCAACCCTTGTGAAAAGACTCAGGAGGGAGCTTGGAAGTGCTGACTCCACATCCATCCACACTCCCAGGGAGATCCGTGGCTTAAGACCCTCACATTTGGGATTCTAACTCTCTCAGACTGCATCTAGCAATGTATCAGACTTAAATTAGAGCATCAGAGAAGGAATAAGGGTTTTGTATGGCATGCAGTCATCCTGACTGTAAAAGTTCTGTTCAAGCCTGGTATTGGTAAGGCTTTCGGCTTTCGGCAGTGTTGCTAGCAGAAAAAGTATTCATAAAATTTGGATTGTGGTTGCTTTGAAAACTGATGTGTGATGCAAGTAAAAGTCAGAAGAAGTTGATTAAAGATGCCAGATTGTAATGTTGGTATTAATATCTGTGACGGTGGTGTTTCCTCCATGTCTGTATACAGTCAGGTCCATAAATATTGGGACTTCGACACAATTCTAATCTTTTTGGCTCTATACACCACCACAATGGATTTGAAATGAAATGAGCAATATGCTCATTAACTGCAGACTTTCAACTTTAATTTGAGGGTACTTACATCCAAATCAGGTGAACGGTGTAGGAATTACAACAGTTTATATATGTGCCTCCCACTTTTCATTGTCCATCTGCACTGTCGCCCCCATGGGGTCTGCTGCTGTGGTGTTATTGCTTCTGACCTCTTCGGCTCCTGCCATTAAGATGCTGCACAGAGCCGAACCAGGCATGTTAGCAGCTTGTCTCTGCGGTGTATGGGATCATCGTTGTGTGTGGGCATCGTGGTGGTGCTGGCAGTCACCATCATAGGTGAGCGGTTTTTCGCTGCTGCCTCCCGGCCTTGCCCGTCTAGTAGGTCTCGTATGTGCAGGCGCTGGTTTGTGTAGATGCCGTGGTGGACCGGGATGACCCCTGCCGTTCCATAGGGGGGAGGAGGGGGAAGGATCTGCTGTGCCTTACAGGACTTCGGAGCTGGAGACCGTCCGCATCTCCTGCCCCGCATCAACTGCTAGGCCCCAGAGAGTGCATAGTGTCTTTGCCCCATTCCCACTGGCTGCTCCGTGGGGTGGGTAGTTGAGGTTCCTGCTTAACTCGGCTGGGTTGCTGCAAATTAGGCGTAATGTTGGCCATTTGATCGGAGCTCTGGGTGGCTGCAACTTTTCCCCATGGCGGTCAAGCTCCGCCCCCCACTAGTCATTTTTATTAAGAATGCTGGTGGGGTGTCTTCATGCCACCCAGGAGTTCAGTAGAGTTATTTACTAAGTACCATTTTTTTTTCCAGCTGGATAAAACATGGTTAAAATTACCAGATTCAGAAATGGATTTGCTATTCTTATGTGTACTAAGCCCAAATTCAGCAAAATTGACCTGTCCTTTGCAGCTCTAGAGAAGGATATTTTGGATTGCAACCACTGAAGTCCCAGATTTCTGGAAACGGACCTTCTCTAAAGGATGGCGTCTATTTTTGGCAGAGATGAGGAAGCCAAGTAAGGCTGCTCTTGTGCACTATCCAAGTGGCTAGCAGAGAGAGCAGCTCCTTATCACCGTCTCTTCTGCTACTTGCCATTCATCCTTTTTTTCTCATCAGCCTCAGACACTTTAGCCTGCTCTTCCTCACTGGAAGCTGCCGAGTGCGTGTCAGTCTCCTGCTCTTCCCCAGTGGAAGCAGATTCCGCTAAGCTGGCCTCTGCTTTCTTTCACTGTTAGTAGCATGATTTTTGGGGGGCACATTAATTTGTGAATGAATTGACAGCATGACAGATTGGCATGATTAAAACTTGTTTCCCTGAGTTCTTGAGCTGAGTAGCTATTCAGCCATCTCATGCTCTCACTGCTAACCATGCCTCTTCAGTGTGCATCCAATATCTTGTACTGCAATCGGATGGTTTTGCACCATTCAGAAAAGGGACATTTTGATTTTAGTGAATAACCTTTTAGGTCCTGTAACACAAAGGGTAGTGAACACTGAGGTTTGCTACTAGATTTTTTTTTAAGAAAATCATATTTGCTTCTCTCTAATTTTCTGTGCTCCATATCAATGTAACAAGTTTCTCTTTGGCAAACCTGTGTCTCTGTTCTCAGAATTGTTGTGTTTTGGTTAAATATCAGCTTCTTGTGATTCATTCTGAAAGGTTTTGAGCAATATGTGAATTTGTGTAGATTTCAGTGTCTAGTTAATTCATTACTCTAGGTTTGTCTATCACCATCCGTAGATATAGGCAAGAAGTAGTGACAATTTATGCTATTTTTAATCCCTTAGTGATAGTACGACTTTGTCATAACAATCTAATCTCCAATGAGTGAATGGGATATCTGATTTATTTTGCAACACCAGGGCTGTAGAGAGCTACCAGTACTAAGTAACTAGGGCATTTCTTCCAGGAACAGGGTCCTTAGGGACCAAATTGTGATGACAGCCGAAAATGCCTTAAGTACTTAAAAGGTTAAACAGTTCCTAAGGCTACACTAGCATTAAAAATCAGTTCTTTATTTTGCACGTGATAATCTCTTTTCATAATTTTGATTGGATGTTCCATCTACTCCTTTCAAAATCATATTCGCAAAATGCGGAAAACATTTAATAAGTGCCCATAATCTTTGCTGCATATCACAAAGACAGGTAGTATTTGATAACATATAGGATGCTAGGTGATATATTTTTAATTTAAGATATGTTGCAGCTATGTGTTTTAAAAAACTGCTGTATTAGCAGTCCAGATAGAATACCCTAAAATAGCACAAACCTTCTCTGTTCCCCATGTTCTTGAAACTCTATCTATTTACAATTTATTGCATTTTGTAAAACATCACTCAACAGGACATTGGATCTGTAGTAACGGAAAAAGTCACTCGTGTAGAGATGTGGTTGTTTTTAACTACATCTCTAGGATGCTACAAATATCCAGTTTATCTTTAACCTCTTGCTATTCTCATTGCAATGCAGCTCGTAGGCTTGATACTAGTAGAAAGATTTAAAGTGGATCATTCTGCAGAGCCTCATAAATTGAAGATCATGGGAGTCAGAAGAACACAGGTTAACATGAAGTTGGACGCTTGCCCAGAACAGCTTCAGAATACAGATGGTACACAATTGCAACCCTCTCACTTGCTGTCGTTACCTACTTCTCTCCATGAACCCTTCCTCCTAGATCTTTTTCCTGGAAATGTGTGCCCATTTATTACTGTAAATCAGGGTCTCATTTGGCTTTTGGAAACTGCAAAGAACATTTTACATCAAATTATGCATTTTGATACATTATTATAAGTGGGATTCAGGAGAACCTGTTTTAGATAATTATTGGCAAAGCTATTGATTATCATACAGAAAAAGCACTTTATATTTTTTATGTAGAATCTGTATCATGTTTGATACAGAGTATGGGTAGGTAGGTACAGAATGAGTCACAATCATGTAAGGAGGATAAAAAAAAAAACTAAACTATAAAAAGCAATAAAAAGCATATATAATAGGCCAGACTGTTCAGGGGCCCAGGTCAGTGCAGCACCTTAAAGTGGCACTGTCACAGCCACATCTGTTTTTTTTTTTTTTAACCCCCCTCCTGACTCCACTACCTCTAATTGCCCCCCTAGTTACCCTCAAATTCCCCTGGGCCCCCCATATTACCTTTTTTTATTACTTTATTTTGTGCCTGGACCTAGGTCCTGGGCGACGCCATCTTTGTGAGGGCAGATAAAGGCCCTGTGGCACACGTCATCTGCCCACACTAGATAGCGCTATGAAATTCCCTTGCATGCCCAGTTAAAGGACCACTATAGTGCCAGGAAAACACTCGTTTTCCTGGCACTATAGTGCCCTGAGGGTGCCCCCACCCTCAGGGACCCCCTCCCGCCGGGCTCTGGGGAGAGTAAAGGGTTAAAACTTACAATGCTTTCCTATGGACGCTTGCGTGCTCTCACTGTGATTTTCACAGTGAGAATCACGCAAGCGCCTCTAGCGGCTGTCAGTGAGACAGCCACTAGAGGATTTGGAGGCTGGATTAACCCTATTATAAACATAGCAGTTTCTCTGAAACTGCTATGTTTATAAAAAAAAAAGGGTTAATCCTAGAGGGACCTGGCACCCAGACCACTTCATTAAGCTGAAGTGGTCTGGGTGCCTACAGTGGTCCTTTAAACACTTGGGCATTCGCTATTGTCCGAAATTCGGACGGGAATTTTGTCTATTCATTCGTCAGAGAGAATCTTGGTCTTTCAGCCTTAAGGTAGATAGCTCCCTAATACCGTGGAAATTAGGGAGCTATTTACTAAGCGGCTGCAAGATGCAGCCATGGCACGAATAGGATCGGAATTTCATTCATTCAAATTAAATTCCGATCCGAACAGAAAGTACCGAATGTCATCCTAACACGAATAGACAAACTGTTCTCATTCTGTTAGGATGAAATTCGGTAGTTTCGCCGGTATCCTGTCTAAATGACAGGACAGGATGTTCATGAATAGTGAAAGCAGGCATTGTGAGATCACGGAGGAAAGGGTGAGTATTGTGGGGAAATGTATTTGACCCAGGAAGGGGGTCAGAGCAGGTCAAGCATAGGAAAATACATAATACAAAGTAGTTTGCCTTATGTTTTAAAGAAAACTAGATTAGATAGGAAGAAACAGAGAACAGATCCTGAAAGAGGGAGAGAAGAGGAAGCAATTAGGGATAGGTAAGTGCGGCATGACAGTGCCACTTTAACGAGATCCTGTTAGAAATATCTATGGACTGTATAGCGATCATGTTAGAAATATCTCTGGACTTCATAGTACATCTGTGCCCCTGAACACAGCATTGGGCATTAATGCCCTTAAAAGGAAATCCCACTGCCCAAATAATAAAAAAAATAGAATCACTGTTTAGTAAATATGCCCTAAATGTCAGCATGCATGCTTCTAATTGTGTCTTTTTTGATTGGGGATATATCTAAAAAAAAACTCTTGCAAAACCGGCATTTGTCTTGTCTGCAGCTTTTGCAAACCATCTTCTTCTAACCTCGCCCAGACTTTCTGTGACTGTCCAATCACAGACTTCCCAATGCAGCTCAATGAGAAGTCTTTGCAATAATGGTGATCTCTGCCATGGCTGCCTTTTGGGTGTAGCTCAATTCAGATAACCAAACTAGGATGTAACAGGTTACTTTAAAAAAAAATGACAACTTCTAGTGAAATTTGCACTTTCTTCGCAAAAAATAAATAAAAGGAGGGCACACTATTCACACATAAAGCTTTTCAGCGAGCTAAAGCACTTTAGGGGTCTGGAGTCTCCCTTTAAAGGAGATCTGACCACATGTGCAATTTTCTGGCATACAGCTTTTTAGCACCGTAGTGACAGTAAAAGTGTAAGATAGTTCAGTACTGTAGTTTTAAGTTCCCTTTATTGTGATCTCACACACAACTAACCTCTCCACTTTTATGGACAATTTTGCCAGTTGTTGGAAGTTGGGATACTTCAGAGCATCGGCATAGTGGGGATATTTACTGGTTCCGAACATAGAGAAACTCACATACCACTTTCAACTGTAGTCAATTGCAGCCTTATCCTTTAGACCTCTACTTTAAAGTCCCTTGTGTTTGTGCTCAAAGGGTTAATAGATGACTAAATACGAATGCTGTGTGTTCCAGTCAAGATTTGATGTAGAACAAGATGTATCCTCTGCTGTAATATAATATAATTGTGTCATGTTCTATTTATTTAAAATAGTAACATGGAATTTTATAAGTGCAATCAGAGTCAACAGCATAAAATAATGAACTTGAATGCATTAGGAAAATGGTTGGAAAGTACTGGCTTTTATATTTTCCATGGATATTTTATAGATGTCATAACCATAAATGTCATTTTAGCCCATGTACACATGTTAGAAGAACCTCTTCAAAAACCCCTTGGTAAATGGAAAAATAAAAAAAGTTATCATTTTGGTGGCGCACTAGTAGGAGGGTCACAAAGTAACAACAGTCACATCTTTGCTCCAAATGGTCCACACAAGATGGTGGTAGACATCATCTCTCCATCTATCTCCAGAAGGCAGAAATTAGGAAAAAAAAAAATACAAATGCTACAAATCATTACTTAATTACTTACTCATTAAGCGTCTCACAGACATCTTACTTTTTATCAGACAAGTACGTTTACACTTATGAGGTATCCTTTAGATGTTCTAAGGATGCCTTATTGCCATTAAGTGAGCTTGGACAGTAAATTATTTTGTGCTGGGTTAAAGTCACCCTCCACTGCCCAACTTAAAAATAAAATCACAGTTTAGAGATGTACCTCTAATGACAACATACCTGCACTTAATTTATTTAATTATGCATTATTTTTTTCATTGGGAATATATGTAAAAATAGTTTACTAAAGATGCAGATCTCTTATCTGAAGCCTCTGCAAGCCCTGCCCTTCTAACCCAGCCCAAACTTCTGTGGCTGTCCAATCACAGACTTCCCCATTCAGCTCAATGGAATTTACAAGGCTCTGAGCAAGCGCCTTCCTTTTGAGTTTCAGTCCACTGAGCTAAAGGACAAGGAAGTAACATGACCATTTGTGTGAATGACAACCAAGAGGTGTAACAAGATTAATTTATAATAGTGCCAATTTCTATTGAAATCTACACTTTTTGTAAAATGAAAAAAGAAGACACACTCTTTACACATAAAGTAATCCAGCAAGCTAAGGTGCTTTAATGGTTCTGCAGTGTCCCTGTAACCTTACACAGCTATTTTGTTCATATATGCTTTATATTTTATGTTCATCTTACACCTGCATTCAAACAGGATAGAATCAATATCCCAAATGGCTGAAAGTGGTCGAAATTCACTCTCAAACTGTGCAAGACGTATACGACTTCAACTGTTATGAATGAAGCCAAAACTGTTACAACCATGGCGTTTTAAGTCACTGTTCTTCTAGCCAAAATGTCTTTATTTCTCTCTTCTAACGTTTAAAATTCCCTTTTGTATCTTTACTTTTATTTTTTTCCCTACCCAGTGGAACATGGCGTTTTTCTTTAGAGTTGTTCAAACCCCAGGCTGTTTTTACAAAAGTAAGGGCTCAAATGGAAAATCACTGGGACAGGATGGATTTTACGCAATTTAGTGTAAAGCCAATTCTAGCGCCTCATCTACTTTCTCTAGAATAATAGAATTAAAATAGAAAATTTACCATGAGTAATGGTGAAAATAAATACAGTTACCTAAACTGGTAAAACCAGCCATAAAATCCTATACATTCTCTTGGCAATATCCAGATGTGCTTAAATATTCTTGTACCACTGTCCCAAAGATTACCCTCCTGGATACTTCCTTTTGCACTTTTAGACCTTATAATTCTTTATGCACTCATCCTTTGTGATGCTTCAGAAACCTGTACTTTTTCCAAAAACAATTCCAGAGCTCATTTTTGTCTTTGTTCTATTTCAGTTGTTGTGTTTGACCCAGTGTCTCTGTTCGTGTCGTACAAATATGTATCTTATTACTTAAATTTTTTGTCTCTTTGAACTGGCCAAGTATTTTATATTGAAGCTTCTATAGTGAAGCCATGCCTATAGAAGCTTCAATGCTACAAGAAAGAAAGAAAATAAACTGTATTTGTTAATATTTTTTTTTTTTTTACATAGGGTGGTGACACAAATTTCTTGACTATATTTGATTGCATAATGTTAATTTATGGTATAAACTAATAATTGAAGCAGTACATTCAGCCTGTGCATTGTTCTAGTAATTATTATGAACTACTATGTAAGTTGGATTATTTAGATGACTATGCATTCCAGTCATGAGAAAGAGAAATCTATATAATTTAATATATATTTGTCAATTTGAGACAGGGATAGACTCCAACCCTATAATAATTATCAAGATGCAAATGCATTTTTTAAATTAGCAAAGACAAACAAAGACATGTTTCTCTTTATGCTAAAATGTATTGATCCTTCTGGTAATAAAATCAGGGCTCGGTATTATGTTCAACCACCGCTACATAACATGTTCTTTCAAAAAAGAATCTTTGTTCGTCAAACTGAAATACAGAGAACACAAAGAAAAAAATATATAATGTTTTTTCTAAGATTGTTAGTATACAGCAATAAATGCTCTATTCATTAGTTTGGATGTTTGAAGTAAGGTATGTCTGTACAACTGTTGTAGCGGACCACGGGTAACCCGGCTGGTTACCTTTGCTAAATCCTTTCCTCAGGCACTCTGGAACCATTAAAGCATACAGACTTCTAATCCCCCAGTAACCAGACGAAACATAGTTCTGGGAGTCAACTGATTTTATTCTGGCCACACACAGCTCTTATGCACAGACCCCTACATGGGGTCCCCAATACAATAAAACAGGAGTTTCAATCCCAAGATCCTCTGTACCTGAGAGATAATTACGTGAGAAAAACCTTGAATTCAATATCTCTCAGGTACAGAAAATCCATACAAAATATACAGTACCCCAAAAGTGCCTAGGAATCCCTTACAAAAGTTACATTCCCGGATAGCCTGACTTGAGTGTATAACATATCCAAAGATCACACAGATCGGTGTGGTAGAACTGGAATGCCATCGGAGGAAAGTTTAGACCGGCCTGACACGAAGCACTAGCCCAAAACAGTTCCAGGGAAATAAGTGCCTTGGTGAGTCTTTGTTCGGGGGTTCCTGTGCAAACACCATGCAAGTAAATATCTTAGTTTCAGGGTATGAATGCTCCCCTTGTTCGGTAGTTCATATCTCCCGAACATCGTTCGTATAGGTGGTCGGGAATCAGAACAGGCAGCGGTCTAATCTTTACCGGGGTTCGTCCGAGTGCCTAGCCAAAAAGAGTTCCAGGCACTTGACGACCAAGTGCTGCTGCCCCCGTCTGGGAGACAAGATGCCCGTCATTCTTTTGTCGACCACGTGCATTCGGTTATATGAAATGGCGGCCACCCAAGGGAAGCATTAATGAATTACTTCCCTTGCAGTTTCGCACTTAAGTTGCTGGTGTGAGCATTCTAATGGGGTACAGGGTTGGTTCTCGCTTGGAAGATGAATGGATGGCGTTCGTATATAATAACTCCCGAATGGAAAAGGGGAAAAACACACGAACAGGGGCAAAGTATACGAAATTGGTAGTAGGTTCCGCCACAATTGTCAATCAGCTGTTTGAGTTTAATAACATTCATGTTTAATAAGTAAACAAGAGGAATAAGAGTGGAGCAATTTTTAAGCATGTTTAATAAGTGTTTATGTTTTAATTTTCTTTCCTTTAAAATAAATAATTAAGAAAAACTGTGTGATTGATGTGCAGTTTTTGAAACTCTATTTTTTTATTTTTAAGACACCAGCACATAAGTCTTTGCAATGGATAAACAAATCATTAAAGCAAATTGTAAAATAAAAAATAATGTTGAGCATCTAGGAACACGAAATTGTGAAGCTCCTTCTCAAGCAAGTTTATACCACACATGGTGCAGAAGGTGAAGGTGTAGTGAAGAAGATGTAATGTTTATAGAAGACAAATGTATTGCCTTGTGAGGAGAGCCATAGATAGAAGATTGGGGAAGTCTGGTAGACCTACAAAACAGAGATGGAGGTGAGATTGGAAAAACAAACAAGTTCACCGGTGAAGAGGAAGGACTTTTCAAGGTTATTTTGTGCAGTATATTTTAGGTATAGATGTAAAGTATTTTGAAAGAGTAAAATGTGCATTTCTGTGGAGTCCTAAAGAATACATGGTCAGTGTTATATCTGACAGCTCCATACATAGCGTCAAGTAAGTAAAATAATACTGGCTGCAATAACAGTGTTCTTTAGGGACTGAAGAGGATAATGTGAGAGACAATGGAAGCTTTGTTTTTGTCTTTTATGACCTAAGCTCTTTTACTTTAAGAGAGTTGACAAGGTAGCATATACGTGCATTAGGATTAATGGTTGTGCCAACTGAGCAAAAGGGATACTGTCAAAGGGCAAATGATGGTTAGTAAAAAAAACAGAAGTCATTGTATTTTGGAGGAGCTATGTTTCAAAAAGTATCTGACATTTAGTTACAGCTAAAGAAAAAAATCCACCATCACCACTTTAGGTAAACACCCTTTGTTACTTTTTCAAGATTTGGTGTTGCTGGATTTTCATCTTGCAGCTGCCTGACCAACTCAGGAGCAAGAGTCTCTACTTAAGCACCTACACAGAATATAATCCTTGAATAATATGTGCACCTTTGCTGAATATTGCGATGACATCCACTTATATTTAGAGGAGAAGCAATGTGTTACATGATCGCCAAGAGAAAGTAAATATCATAAACATGAATGTGTTACTGGAATCCAAAAGGAGTTAAATTGTCATTGAGGTCATATAATGTGAGAGCAGAAAAAGATAAAGGACTGATTCTTGTGTTACTCAAAATGAAACATAAGAAAGGTATTCAACAATGTATATAAAAACCAAACGGTAAGGAGACAGAGCAAGAATTAGAACCCCAGTTGATCGTCAGCCTCTCTCAGAATCCACTTGGGATGGAGACTGCAGGAAAGGCACTGGAAGTTAGGTCCGGCTAGGTATGTGCTTGGGGCAGGACCAAGAATGCCCCGCAATTGATTACCTACCAATAGGAACTGCTTAATGGGCTTGAGAAGGAGAAGGGAGAGGGCAGAGGAGAATGTACTGGAGATGTGTGGCTAATAACTACTGAACCATATTTAAATCCCCTTTTACACCTAACTCATTGCTTAGTTGTCTATGTCCCTCCATGGGCACTTGGCATTGTCATACTTCTGTCTTTATTAAGTTTCCTGAGTCTCTGGCCAGTTCCTCACTAAACTTTGTGACTGTTTTGTGGAAAATTCTGTGAGTTATTTGTCATGGTTGACCAATATTGTCATGTTGTGTTTAATAGCTAGACATATTGGAATTGTGTGATGGCCTTTTGTCTGGTTTCCTCTAATAATCTGTTATAGGTTTGAGACTGAGTTTTATACCGTAGGTCTTATTTTAGTTCTGCTTCATGATTGAATAGTTTTCTGTACATACAGTGTATTTCTTGTATATTGCATGTGGCAATATGGTGCTTATATTCTGGTTGTTTTGCACAATATAAGACTACATTAACTAACAGCATTTCACTTGTGTGTTTGTATTTTTACTTGTCACTCATTCCTCAAATAATTAACCCAGTAAGAGAGTTCCTCATTTTCTATACATTGTTATCATCAATGGGATCTTATGACATGTATGTAAGTTGGTAGGTTTGAAAGACCAAGTCCCAATATGTTCTGTCATGAAAATATGTAATGCTCTCACATTAGATATATTTTCATCTATTCATTGTAGTAGCCAATTTTATATTGATGTATGCTTAAGTGTATGCAACTGTGTCACCTGCTTTTGACAGTACTGTGATAAAAACAGATGTTGCATGCTACCAAGGATTTTGCTGGTATGTGAATTTAAAAATCTAATAAAAAATGGACCTCTTCAATCAGTAATCTTAAGAGTGGAAGATGGATTCAATCTCTCTACACAATTAATCTGATCTCAGCAGGATTAAAAATAAATCCCTGTACTGGTGCATCAGATCTCAGTTCCTGGTTTTAGGAAGTTCCTTTGCTATTTCCTGTCCTGATGTGTTTTATACCCCACCTCCTATAGACTGTAAGCTCTTAAAGTTGGACTTTGAGGGGTCCGAGAGTTTCCAGCTTGACATGCAAATGAGCACAGGCAGGCATCGTGTTGCAGCTACCCTTAGAAATGGACACAGTTTTAAACCAAAGCATGGGATATGATCCAAAAGGATCAGTGACCAGAAACCAGCCATGGACTGCAGTTTTGACCTTGTCGGTCTCATCAGCATGGTGCTGGTTCTAGTCTGAAAGTCAAAGTCTCTCTGAGAGCACATATCAGGGATAGTTATGGAAACATGATTACTTGAATTTCTAGGCCCAAAAAGGACCCCTTAAAGTCCAACTTGAAGAATGCAGGTGATGCATAATGGTATTGTTTTGTACTTGCAGTGTGGGGGTTGTATTGTGCTTTTTCTCATCACAATTGTTTTGGTTCCTAGTGCTCGCTCTCTCTCTCTCTCTCTCTCTCTCTCTCTCTATATATATATATATATATATATATATATATATATATATATATGTATATTTATATTTACTGTATACACACACATCAATGTATTCCACTTACGTCTATGTTTCACATTCTTAATAATTCTATTTTGCCCTCTATTCTAACCTTGAAATGTTTTACAGTATTTCTTCTTAACCTTTCTTCCCTCAGAGGTGATATCAAATTCTTCTGAAAAACTATCTTCTTTGTCAGGAACTTCGACTAATTCACAATATCCTATATCTCAATCATGTCAATTTAAAATCCATCAGGCACCAAAGTGAAAGATTCCACAGCCCCCTCTATATATTGTGACAATGTCATTAATTATTGTTGGTAAGAGATATATTGGCTCAAGGTGTTAATTTCAGTCTTTAAGTACATTAATCACAATAACCTCATCCCCATAGGCTCAGGCTGTGTCATTTCACTAAAGAACAGTTTACAATAAAGTTTACAGTTTACACTAAACACAAAAAAAAATTTTTAAGTAAATATGTACAAATCTGCTAAACACATGACACCAAAAGTTACCTTAACAAAAACAGCATTTTATCTAGTTTACACATTCATAAATTGCATAGGTTCATGTTAATTGCAGAAGAAAGTTAGCTATTGGAACATTTTTATTTATAGATACAAGTATGTATTTATAACATTACAGTATTCCTGGTGCCCTCTAGCTTATTAAGCCCCACTTACAGGATAAAACAACTCATTACTTACACAGTGATGTAACAGTCTTGCTGTGGCCTTTCAGTCTTCTTTTAAAATCATCTGGATACAGGATCTCAGGCAAATCTAATGCTTCTCCATAGAGAAGCTTGAGGACCCTATTGTACATGGTGGGTCAACAGGATTTGCTTTATAGAAAAGTACTACAATGGCTGTCTATGCTGAGAACTAAACAAACACTCCAGTCTTCAAAGAGGAGGGCTGGGCACAGGAGACAGTCTGAGACTCTAAGCCTATCACTAGCATCCCATTGAAGAAACTATGTGAGAATGGTATCCTCGGACATAATAAAATGTCCAAAATGAGGGATCAGAGTGGATCTGCACCGTTTTCACAACTCTGGGATTAAACCATTTATATTTTTTATACTTGATTGTTTTTGCCCAAAATGTTCTACTACATCGTCAGTTACCAGATACGTGATTAACCAAATAATAATTTTTCAAATACTGAGAAAGTGGAAGATCAAGCCATTTGGTAAAAATATTTATAGATGTTGCAAATATGAGCACATATCATTTGCATCTTTCAATGTTATTTTATTTTCCTCATGATTCTAGCCTATGTAAAGCAAATATTCCTCCCATTGAAATAAAATCAATATGCAAAAATAATGAAAAAAGATGGAAAAAGAATGTAAACATAAATTCTTTAAAATAAGTAAATTAATTAATATAAACTCTTAACTCTTAGTAGTACAACAACATATGAATAAAGTTTTAACTATAGGTCTGGGTGAAAAGTCAAAATTAACTATCGGTCTGGGTGAAAAGACAAAATGTGTTCTTTTGTGAATTCCCACAAAGAAGCTATTAGGCAATAGTGCAGTAGTGGTAGGAAAGGTTTCCTTTACCTTTTGTTGAGGTCTAGTCAGGGGTAAACAACCTTTTAGTAGTACTGTGTCAAAATCCCTTGGTGTGCAGGTCCAATTTTTTAAAAATTAAAGTGTGTATTTTGGCTTATTCTGCTTGTGTTATTTATTGCTGCTGTGGTTGCTTTGTAGCTTTGTGTTTGTGCGAATGTGGGCTGTTATATTATATATGTTCAGGAGTAGTTTGTGGTTTTGTGCATGATACCTATGAATGTGGGCTGTGTATGGGGGCTGCCTCTAGAGGCTGTCAATCAGAAAGTCACTAGAGGCACTACCTAGTCAAGACTTCACATGTGGTGTCATACAAATGCTGAAAGCAGTTAAAAAAATACTCTGGGCACCATAACTACTTAATCTCAATGAAGTTGCATGTATGTGGATGATATGTCACATAATGTGTTTGGTGTGTGTGTGGGAGCTGCTTGTGGTATGGCATAAGGGAGACTGCTTGTAAGGTCATGTGTGCGTGTGTGTGTAAATTGCCAGTGGTGTTGTGTTTGTGGGGACTGTGTGTGTGTTTGTGTGTGGGCTGTTTGTATAATTTATATGAGGTAGACACCCTTCCTGCAGCTCTATGCATATCTAGCAGATTGTGTTGCTTCCCTGGGGTGCAATGGGGACTGGGCTGGCCAGTTACAGGTCAAGGGCTGAAGTCGTTAAAGCTGCTGTGGGATGCCCTTTTCCAGGGCTGATTCCCATTCACAAGTGCTGGGAAGAATTGATTTTGAAATGTTTAAAATGAAGATGGTCCCTCACCACCATTTTGCGCTAGCAGATATCTGAAGTGTCACTGGGAACCTTGATTGGACATTATCTGTTTTGCTCTAGCAGCCTTGAGTGCCGTGCAAAGGCACCTCAAGTACCATGTATGGCACATGTGCCATAGGTTGCTGACCCTGGTCTAGCTTAACCCAGTGGAGCAATTACTGAGCTATCTGTCCAGAAGGTTCCAAATAAGGTTCAGTGGGATAAGGTATGTGTTCATTAGGAGCTGTACAGTTGGCCCATACATTTTCCTTGTTTATGTTTTATCTTTATGTTATCCTGTCACCATACAGCCACATGTTTTCATTAGCACGTATGATACCCATCGTTATCAGTCTTAACACTACCTATACCCAAACAACTAGCTGTTTACATTTCTAGCAGTTCTGGAGCACCTCCATCAAATAACTCATTGACGTATGTGAGCCAGCTAACACAGAAAATACCTATATGTTAAAAGTCATATAAGTGGATATTAATGTTGGACTTGTGTTTAAATGTTTTCCTACTGTTATGGACAAAATCAATCTTTTGATTGAAAATTACATTTTAATCTGAACAAATTGGTCCATCCAGGATTTACCTGTGAAGTCTCATTCAATTAATAATTTGAGTAATCATGAAAGTGCATGAAACAATACAATGATTTACAGTTAATCATGGAGCTGTAGTGTCGAAATACAACTAATTGACTTTTAGATCTTAATGTGTTACATTTAACTCTAGTAACATATCTGCAGAGATCATTAGACCAAGTGGAAGAATTCACTGCATTACTCACCCGTAAGCAGACATTAATAAAATACAACACACGCACTTCCAAGAACCAACAAAAAAATCTGTTATTTTTCCCTTCAGGCAGAACACTAACTTGTGTTTTTACCTCTTACCCTTCCACGACAGGAATCATCTGTTTAGGAGATTAAGTCTGCAGACATCCTATGGGAATAAATATATATTTCTGTTTTGTTTGGGTTTAATGTTTTTTTTTATTTCTTTTTAAAAATAGACATGTTTTCAGGATTAAAAGCTTTGGGGCGTACTACTTCCAGAAACAAGTTTATTGACATTACCACTAATAAAAATACTAACCCTTTTACTGCCGGAGACTTCAGTAACAAGTATACCATTAATACAAAACACTGCTACCTTTATTCATGTTCTTAAAAAAACGTGGCACAACAGTTTGTTCACGTTATATATGTAATCGTCAATATTTCAAGCGTAGTGTCACTGTAATTATGATGCCTTTATAAGTCACCGGTCAACGGTCAACAATATGAACAAGTAATTCTGATATTAAATAATTATGTATTCGCTGTAACATACCCTCCCCTCCAAAAAAAATTAAAATATAATAATGTTAATTTTATGTCACTTCTAAATCAAACTGCACGTGGGTTAAAATATGTACATCTGGAAATAATAAAAACTGTCAGACCTAATTTATTTATCAGTGATTTTTAAGGTTTAGTACACATTTGCTCTCATTCATAGAAATCAAGTTTAGAGCTTGCCAAGTTTTAGAACACTTTGTGTCTTCTATGTCAAGGAAAGGTTCTACTCTCAAGCTTGCAATCCAGACAAACATATGATAAAAGCTTAAAGTGAAACTTTCATGGCTATAAGAACTTTAGCTCTTTTAAAAGATCTTGGCATTTCATATATACATTGTGCTAGCAGTTTTGCTAGTAAATGTGTAGATTAGGAGAAAAAGCTCATCTCAGTTTCTCAGCAGACACTCAATGTTGAGGAATTGAGAGACAGAGAGAGCTGAAGAGACCTCCCGCAGGAGGTACCTCTGCTCTTCACCTATAGCAACCACAGTGCATGCGCTGTTGTTGCTATGGAAACTCCCTAGCTGATGCTGCTATCCCTGGCTAAGGTATATAGGGCCGGAGTGATATAATGTCAATATGTTCAGACGTTGGTAATGAAGCCAGCATGTTGGCATCATGAAGGAGGTTTGCCCCACACAGGGCAAATCAAAGCAGAGTGGGTAACACCTACCTCAATAAGGAGATTACAACAGGGGAGTGGAGGGTCAGGTAAGGTGTGACAGTTTCTCCATTAATTACTTTGTCCTTTCTAACTGTAATATGCAAAACAAAATTAGAAAATGTAATCTTCACTAGGGTAAATAACATATTTTTTGTTGTTAGATACCTTAATCCATTAATCAACTTGAATTTGGTCACATATCAAGAGGTATTTTCAATTTGCAATATCCAGCATAGTACATGTATGCCTTAGGCCAATAATATAAACTATTTTGAGAAATAATATTAAAGAAAATAAAAGAGAAAGTATCATAAATTCAACCCTTTTGGGCTAAAGAGATTTCGAAGTAGCAGTATTTTTTTTATTTTATTTTTATGGACTTTGATCATGTGAGCTTTTCAGCTTGGTAATGTTACATGAAAATAGCATAACATTGTTGTGATTTTTCATATGTGAAGTGCTCTCATATTAGTAATAGTAATTTTCATTTTCTACTTGGTGACCTATGGACAAGCTTTCAATTTTATAGTAGTCTCGTTTGCATATACAGGTGATACTCGAAACATTAGAATATGGTGCAAAAGTTCATTTATTTCAGTAATGCAAAGTAAAAGGGGAAACTAATATATAAGATAGACGCATTACATGCAAAGCAAGATAGTTAACGCTGTGATTTGTCATACGTGCAATGATTATGGCTTACAGCTCATGAAAACCCCAAATCCACAATCTCAGTAAATTAGAATATTGTGAAAAGGTGCAATATTCTAGGCTCACAGTGTCCCACTCTAATCAGCTAAGTAAGCCATAACACCTGCAAAGGGTTTCTGAGACTTTAAATAGTCTCTCAGTCTGGTTCAGTAGGAATCACAATCATGGGGAAGACTGCTGACCTGACAGTTGTGCAGAAAACCATCATTGACACCCTCCATAAGTAGTGGAGAATAGTAAATACATTGATATACCCTAGGAGAATTCTTGCAATGATGTTCTTGTACATATGAAAAATAAAAAGAAAGAAACTCTCATAGGGCAACATGGTAATTCATTAAATTCACATCCAATTTGTATTCTCAAAAAGTCAACTCACATATTTATGAGCCTGTTAGGATAACTGGCTCAGGTATATCAGCTTGAAAGTGTGATAGGTGAATTTCAATCCAAATGGGGATAGTCTTGATCCTCAGAAGGGAAGGTATAAGGAATGGCAACACCAGTTAAGATAAAGTTGACAACATTTATTACAAACGTAATAAAAATCCTTGCATTAAAAGTTACTGGAGTGCCACACAGTCTCTCTCCAAATGCACAACGCGTTTCAAACCTAATCGGATATATTGGATATGCGCAGATATGTGGCTGTCTAGCAAACATTTCTTTATATACCTTTGTACACAATTAAAAATCATGCCATACACATGGAAGCAATTAAACAAGGACCCTCCCATACCTAAATATGGTCCGAACCGGATGCACCAAATGCCATCCCCAATATGGCGATGTATCCGGTTTTGGACACATATCCGTCCTCCCAACATGGTGTAGTTGGTAGGATGAGTATGAATGGTCCCCTCTTCCGTATCGAGGTTTCCACGTCCGTCGCATCACTTCCTGTGACGTGTTGTCTTCTGCATCTTCCAAGATTAGCTGTCGCGTCACTTCCTGTGACGTCTCTCTGTCGAAACTTAGCCCTTGGCTACATAATTTCCTGCCCATTACAAGGGGCATAATATATGATCTCATTGGATTTCAACATGAGCATTTATAACTCCAAACATCATATGAATTAAGGGCAAAGGTCCATAGATCATAATATAAGAGAAATAGAAAGAAATAAAAAAAAATAAAAAAATTAGAAGATTCATATAGATACTTGGTATATATAAATGTACCTATAAAATATGGTAAAAACAAAGGTGAAAAAGCACTACCCTTAAGACATATTACTTATAAGAAGATCTTGTTAAAACTTCAGTGTAATGTACCTATTAACCCCTTAATGACACATGACATGTGTGACATGTCATGATTCCCTTTTATTCCAGAAGTTTGGTCCTTAAGGGGTTAACCACTAAAAATATTGTCTGGAAATTATTAATACATAATAATAGTAATAAAAAATTATAAAAAACATCACATATAATTATAAATATATATAATATAATACCCGAAACAGCAGAGGGTTGTAACAAGGTTAATTTATATAAAAAAAAAGAACATTTCTATTGAAATCTACACTTTTTTTAAATATGAAAACAAGAGGACACACCCATCACGCATTAAGCAAGCTCCATAGCAAAACCATGGAAATTTCCAGGGTGATGGGGAATATTAAATAAAAGAAGACCTTTCCTCCCTTCTGTTGACGTTCAAAGGAGTAGACTATGTGGATATCGTGGTAACATGGACAGACATTAACATTATTATAAAATGACTATTTAAAGGGAACTGTAGTTACCATAGCCACTAGAATCTGTAGATTAGTATTGGTCGTGGAGATAGCATACCCAATGCCATCTGCTACTTCTGTTACTGTTGCTTACTGTAACCCACACTTCTACATATTCCCATATTACACCAAAATAATATGTATAACAGTCTTAGTTTCTTTATACTCTTTTCTTCTTATGTTTCACCACATTGTACCACACACTGTACATTACCTCTACTATGACCTCTGCCAGTATTCTGATTCTGTGTTCTCATTGTCAAGGTAACCATTCATGTTTTGCAGCCATGAATTCTGTAGGATGGCCATTCTTTGGATTTCTCCCTAATTTTAAACCCTTACAACAAATGCAAATGTTGCAGAGTAATTAATAAACATAATGTTCTTTATTAGTAATAGGGATAACAACATGTTAAGAAAGATACTATAAATGGAAGGCATTGACCACCCCTTCTTCTTGAGACAGAAGACTTTGTTTACCTACAGCAGCAATTTGCAAAACACAATGTGTTTACACAGGAACAAAAACACGATCACACACATGGGACATACATTCAATAAGTGGCAATGAAAGAGAGGGTTTGTAAAGGACATTTTCTCCATTCTATGCAGGAATGAAATTGCCTAAGAAAATCTAATGGATCCCAAAAAGCCTTTTTTTAGATTGAAGCTGACCTCCGAACCAAGCTAAGTTTCTATTACTGTGTAACATTTTTTGCCTGTATCTATATTTGGCTACCAAAACAAAATGTTTAACTTTGTTATAATACATATTCGCTGAGGAACCTTTTCTAAATAGTGAAATGCATTGCGAAAGCTAAATCAAGTTATTCTCTCTTACAAATGCAAGTATATTCCTTTTATATATAACGTATTTTCTTATTAAAGTATATCATTTTTAATATTCATATTTTATTATTTTAATACAAATGGCATAATCACCAAGATTTCATTGGGCCACTAGCTATAAATATTTGTGATTATTCAGTGAACTGTACATTTTCAGCTTTGGCTATTTAGTGTATATGCCTTTATTGCACCTGCATATTGTTGCTCTATCTTGCAGCGTTGTGTTTTTGGAGGGCTTATTTAATGGTTTTCAATCTGTGAATGTTCAACCAATTAATGAATAAGCACTTGAAACAGCTAGGAATTGTTATCGAAAGACAACATTTGCATTGTACTCAACTGTATTTTGCATAATCTTTCATTGAGTGTAGAAAATGTATACTCAGTTTAACCCCTTAAGGACACATGACGTGTGTGACATGTCATGATTCCCTTTTATTCCAGAAGTTTGGTCCTTAAGGGGTTAAAATAAACAAAAATGCAGCAGTTGAGGAACTAGCCTTTTACGTATGTGTCAACTCTAGAAAATGGAAGTCCATGGCCATAGATCTGATAAATAATGCAACTTCAGGGTATCATAATGCTTGGGAAAGGTTTGGTGTACAAATTATGAGATTTGATTTGAATGTGTTAAAAGAGTAGAAAATCTGCAGCAACCAAAAGGTAAATTCTGCTGCAAGTGTTACAGATCAAAATATATACATTGATCAGCAACAACATTAAAACCACCTCCCTAATATCGTGTAGGTCCCCTTCGTGCTGCCAAAACAGCTCTGATGCATCGAGGTATGGACTCCACAAGACCTCTGAACATGTCCTGTGGTATCTGGCAGCCCTATACGCAGCCTCCTATGCAGCAAACTGTGATGCACTGTGTGTTCTGACACCTTTCTATCATGGCCAACATTTTGTTTTTAACCTGAGCTAGAGTAGCTCTTTTGTGTGATTGGACCAGATGGGCTAACCTTCACTCCCCATGCGCATCAATGAGCCTTGGGTGCCTACGACCCTGACGCCAGTTCATCGGTTGTTCTTTCTTGCATAAATTTGGTAGGTACCAACCACTGCATACTAGGAACACCCATTCTGGAGATGCTCTATCCCAGTCTCATATATATTTGAGTGGGATTGAAAACATTTATTATAAGGTATTCATCAAAGTTAAAATGCTTAAAGGGATACTCAACTGCCCATTTTTTTTTTAAATCACTGTTTAGTAGATACATCCCAATGAAAACATGCATGCATTTAATTATGCATTTTTTGATTGGGGTATCTAATATCTGCTTTCAAAAGATGCAGATCTCTTGTCTGCAGCCTTTGGAAGCCCTCCACTTTATAGCCCAGACTTTCTGTGGCTGTTCAATCGCAGACTTTCCAATCACTATTTGGTATTTAAGGCGCAATTTAAATGATTTATTCAATAACAATAAAGCTGTACATATTGTAACTGAGCCAGCATTAAGATCCTTAAAGTTGTTGACCATTAGATAATCCATCAAATAGATGCTAAAACATCAATTGCTGTACAATGTATTTTATTCTTTATAAAAACAACTAATCTAACTCTCTAGTTCCCAAGCCAATAGCTATATTCAAAAACCATCTATACCCACCAAGGAATTCAACAATTATTTTCCAGAAACAGAAATTAGGAGATTTTTATATTGTTGAAGGTGTGTTTTAAAATGAAAAGCGAGGTCAGTATAATAACTCTTTGAAATGTAAAATATTTAATATGACACAAAACATTGTGACTGTGAGAATTGGGTGGGTAGAGATTTCTATCTCTTCTTTTTATTCATGTCAATAATGAAGCCCAATACCTGCTCCGAAGCCATGTTTTTTCTATCTTGCAGCACAGCTTGGCTAGTTTTAATCTGATCTATTTGTGTGGTTACATGGGAATTAAATCAGCCGGAACAGGTTTCCTTGGAGAGGATATTTGCTGTAGATATTATGAATTTAACAAGGACAATATAACCACCAATAAAACACATTTGGCATGTGAACACTTTCAAGCACATATACACAATCAGAAAAAAAGTATCCAAGGACTTACAGGAAACAGAACAATATTTTTGCTGAATTTTGCATGATATTCACCATTCATCATCAGGTGGGAGTTGCACTCTCGCCTTGAGCAAATAAAATAAAATGGCTAAGTGGGAAAGATCATGCTTCTCATGTCGCTAGTACAATTTTTGTGGCAGCACGCCAAACTGTAAAAGCGTTAGCATTAGAAGAAGACACAAGGCCGAAGGGGGAGCTCCATTGTATATCAGCTATTTGTTGTATCTCGATCCTGCTCCACAGCTCTCTCATTGGATCGGGCTACAGCTGGCCACACACATTGGACCAGACTGATCAGAGGGATGCTGTAGCTGAACCCTGCTTCACACAGGATGTGGTCACTGTGTAGACCCTCTAAAAAGCCCCTCTCAAAGCCAGGCCTCACACGCCTACCTTCACTGCTGCCTCTTGTCCATCTTTCCCTTGTTTCTCACCCTGTTTTCTCGAGGGTGCAACTCAGTGCTTTTTTCCCTATTGGCTGAATTGGTCACATGACCACCAAGCCATGTATTAAATTTGTTTGAATCCTCATCAGAAATTATTCCATTCGGTTAGAAAAAAAACTTTCCAAATGATTTATCCACAAAAATTCCAATACACTTTAATTGTAACTTCTGTAGATAAATAATTGTAAAAGTTTTTTTCTAAAGAAATTTAATCATCTATGTTGTAGATTCAAACAAATCAAATTGAGTTACATTATAAATAAAGATCCATTAAAGGTTTGTGCAAGCAAAAATATCAGAATCATTATATCTACAAATACGAAAAAGTTAAGGATTAGGAGTGGCCACAAAAAGCTAAGTGGTCAATGACCTTACCTGCAGTCCAAAGAAAGCCATAACCACAGAGTTGATAGTGCTAAGAATTCCCTCTGGGTCAAAGGTTGGGTCATTTTATACAACTTCTGAAATACATAATGAATAGAGAAATGAATGTATTAATATTGGATTCTCTTTGTTCTAATGATTATCCTATACTTCAAAAGGAAGGTTGGTCTAGCATATTTCTTCTATAGTTCTCCTATCACATGAAATAACCTGATGGGAAATACCAAATTTGCTAGTTTGAAGTCCCTGAAATTGTCTGAATCCATTTACTACTATGCAAAAACCAACTGTACACATACTTGTATATGTCTTTTGTAGACTTGTTCATAGTGAAAAAATGTGTTTCGTCCAGACCACTTTGTCTGAAAATTGTTTTTGTCCATTGTTTTTTTAGGACTGCTGAATTACGAACATATGGCAGTTCAGCTCATCGGAATGAACTCAACCCCAAAGAATTGGGAAACAAATCAAACAAACAAAAAGGATGCGAAAATGGGCCAATCAGTGTACTGCAAAACATATACATATCATATATATAAATAATTTGTACATAGTTTGTAGTATACCGATGGGTGCATTTTACTGCCATTTGATTCACAGATAAAGTGAGAAAAAGAAACCAATAGAGGGGAAAAATAGAAGCAGTAAAAAATTATTTATTTTTATTCGTTTATATTAGAAATTCAGTAAATATATAATATATACATATAGATTGCTTTTTACTACTCCTTTTTCATTCCCTGTCTTGGAGGGTAGTTGAGAATGACAGGGCTAAGATCCTATGAGACATCCAGACCCAGACTGATAAGCAGATACTGGCCAACCACATGACATTGTGGTGGTAGACAAGGAGTAGAATACTGCAGTGGTGGTGTTCATGGTAATACCCAGGTTCCTTAACATAAAGAAAAAGAAACAAGAGAAAGTGGACAAATACAAATTCAATGTTTTATTTATGGTTCTCTCTGAATAAATCTCTTCTGGGCTTTCTGCCCTTGTTCATGTTTACTGAAAATGCTGCCTGACAAAATGTACGTCAATTGTGACTTGTTATTTTATGTGCAGGTATAAATAAAGAATTAAACAATTTTTTTATCTATAAAGTGATCCCGTTTAGATTTTGCATAGCAGGTACACTCACTAATAATAAAAAAATTGTTGATTTTTTTTTAGACATATATTTCAACCCTTTTTTTGAGGTAACATGTTTTAGTTCACGCCTTACAAGAACAATATTCTAAAACATCTTGTTAGCAAAATAATAATAGTAAAATAACCAAAAATTATGTTTGGTACATATTTTAGAATGTATTAAAAAAACTCAAAATTACTAAAAGGGACATAAAGACCAATTAGCATGTATACGATCCATTCACCAACGGCGACATCGAATGTAATGCGAAAGCAACTACCGTATATACTGACACAGTTATTCACTGTGAAAGGTCATCACAATCAGGTGACCAATACAGTATCCAAAAACCGCAGACTTAAACCACAAAATCAAAAAAAAAATAATGAATTGGGGGTGGCCTAAATTCCAAAAGTGAATTCTTCAAACCTTGTCCCGAATGAAAGTTTTAAGCTAAAGCATTCCATTTACTGAAGACTCGAAACAAAGTGGCTTACACTCCTATTTGGAGTTATAACCCACAAGCTACTTCTGCTCAACAAGGACTAGGACAATCAAGAATAATTCCTCTCATCTACAGGCCGGAAGAAAACATCATTACAGGATGAGTAATGAGGGTTTAATCACAAACAAGTATTGTAAAAACTAGCGGAGGAAACAGGATATTTCAAAACCATTAATTCAGCAACCACAAATAATTAAGATAAATATCCAATAATAACATAAATCAGCCTATGATTTATATACTTTTAATACTGCAGGCAGCCAGCAAAGCTGATTTTTTAAAAATGTTTTGCTTCAGCAGGCATAAAGGGGTTACACACCTCCAGTATTACACTGGAAAACTTATCTGGCAGGCACGTACAAAAAAGCCCCACCTATAATCAGTAATAAAAAAATGTAAAAAAAAAACACAGAAAAACAAGACGCATTCTTTATTTAATGCACTATCATTTATCTTTCATTTAGATAATAATTTCCAAATTATTTATTTTACTCTGTTGCATTCTTGGAATCTAATGCTGTGTGTATAATTCATAACACAAATTAAGAACATGTCTTCCAGTTTTCATTATTATGGAACAAAGCACATTATGGCCCGGTTAACATGATTTATCTTTCAAATGTGCAAATAACATTGGTTACTTGAAGAAAAAAAAAAATACATTGAAATGAGGATGTTTGTTAATTCAGACAAAGGGTATGTAACCCCTTAACTTTATGAATTGTGAAGATTTTCCTGATGCTGACTTTTTTTTTATGTGATCTGCTGAGGTGTCTGTGATAAAAGCACCATAACCACTACAAGATGTTAGGTCATTAGAATGATTCACTATGATACATGCAAAATCTAGGAAGACAACCCTTACCCCGAACCTTAGTATTTTAATTGAAGTGCTGAAACTTTCAAACACACAATTAAATATCTATTCCTTGCATGAAATCATTGCTGGAATAATTGATCAGGAACTAGAAATAACTCCGTGCACAAATACAGACCAGTACTTAACCAATGCAAAGCAAAAAACGTGTATTAGGGACCCTTGCATTGACCAGGCTTAAAGGAACACACACCTATATTCCTGACACTATAGTGTTAAAATAACGATTTACCTCCCCTGTGCACTCTCCTTGCCGTAAAAAGGTACGTTTACTCACCTTTTTTTCCAGTCCTGTGCCACTCTCACCGTGGGTGGCCCTGATTCGCTCTGCCTCTGTGGTTGAGATTATCAAACTTGATGATCTCAGCCTATACAATGCATTCCTTTTAGAAAGCATTGGGAGGCTATTTTGCATACTGCACCAATCAGCATCTCCTCATAGATATGCATTGACAGAAAGGCTTTCTCTAACAAAAAGGCCTCCAGGTATGAAAGAATGTGCATACTTTAGTAAACAGACAAGTCTCTAAACTTCAAGACTTCCTAATGAAAGAAAAGTCAGATTTGATCCAGGCCAAACACAAAATGGTTCATGCTTGAGGACCACTGCAGTATGAAAGGGAAGTGAGTCTTCAGGTTTATGTGCTCATCATTGTGCATACATTTGGTGGTACCAGATGATGCGATCCATTTGATGCGTCTAAACCTTTTTGGCAAAAATGTGGACAGAATTGCATAGTATTGGAGTGCTATGTCTGACTAGCAAGTAGAACATTTTCGATTAACCAGATTTACAAAGGAAGATATTGAACAACTGGAAAAAAGATCCCTGAGTTTTTGATACCTTACATTACCATCATATTTCTAGAAGTTGGCCCCGAAAACATTTTTGTACACCACAATGGAAACTTTGCTACAATAGGAAAATGTCATATATCATTTTCCTTAGTTCAGACATTTATCAGTTGTGACAAGTCTGATCCCGTGCATCTGGTTAGAAAACAGGTACGATTAGTGAAGGAATCAATAGATCATTTTTCATACAAGTCTGAGACCACTATCCATCAAGATTTAAGCCTGTCAGTATTTTTTTTATTTATGTCTTGGTGCAGGAATTGTTGTATCCACAATGTGAGACTGTGATTTTATGTGTAAATCATCATGATTCTGCAGAGGTTATAGAGTACCATAACAAATATAGAGTAGTCAAATTTCAAAATGGTGTCAGAAGGTATGTATTTAGATAAGTATCGAACGTTCATGTGAGTAGGTGTTACTGATCCTGTATGGATATCATAGAATACAAATGTGTGCTTAATGAAGAATGATATTCATCATCCAGTATGATGTTCACAGTAAAATACCATGCAGAACTTGGAAAAAATGTTTTTCTTAATTTCTCATATACGTTTGAAACACTTTTTTTTCAGGAGCCCTTTTGTAAAGGCCTGTCTTCTGACCGCAATGCTCCTTGGCATTGAGGATCAGTTACAGAGTCGTAAGACCTGTAGGCAAAGAGCTAGACCTCAGTGGCAAAAAAGCATCTTTATAAAAATTGTACTGGAAACGGGCAGGGGGATCAGCACCAGCCTGAGAGAAAGAAGAGGGCAAAGGGGTCAATTTCAAGTTGGCAGAGATATTGATTCCTACCTAAGGAGAATGAGTATGCAGAGGAATCGATTCCTGCTGGGAGATGTTTGTGGTCTTTGGTGCTGTAGAATAAGGGACAGACATTGTAGCGGGACAGATCTGGGCTAGTCAGGGCCGGATTAACATAGGGGCTGATGGAGCTGCAGCTCCAGGCCCAGACCCAGGCCCAGGCCCATGGAATAGGCCCATTTTTTTACATTTTACTTTTTTTTTTCCCACACACTACTCTTAGGTTTGCCACCTGACTGGTATTTTACTGGCACAGCTGGTAATTTAGGCTGCCTGTCCAGTGCCAATATTGCAGTAATACCGGCAATACAAATGCCGGCATATTTCTTAGTATAAACAGAAATTACTCTGCAATACCAGCACCGGCCAGTAGGGGTGTATGGAGAGAGGCAGGGATAGGAAGTAACAGCATATCCCTCCCTGCCTTTCTCTACTACTCACTGATCCGTGGGGGAGCAGCTACACAGAACAGAGAGTCCAGACAGCAGCTCTACAGCTCAAGTAAGTGAGGGATGGGGGAAAGGCAGCATGGAGACATGGGAACACTGAGACACTAAGGGACACTGATAAACTAGGGGACACAGACACTAGGGGATACTGAGACACATGGGGACACTGAGACATAGGGACATTGGGAGACACATGGGACACAGTGTCATGGGACCCCTAGTCTCTTAGTGTCCCCTGGTCTCCCAGTGTCTGTGTCCCCATGTCTCAGTGTCTCAGTGTCCTCATGGCTCCCAGTTTCCCCATGTCTCCCAGTGTCCCTAGTGACTCAGTGTCTCCCTGTGTCCCCAAGTGTTTTAGTGCCCCATGTCTCCCAGTGTCCCCAAGTGTCTCAGTGTCCCCGGGTCTCTCAGTGACATGGGGACACAGTGAGACATGGGGACACTGGGAGAAATGGGAACACTGAGACACTGGGAGACTAGGGGACTGGGTGACATGGGGACACGGACACTGTGATACATAGGGACACTGAGAGACTGGGTGACTTGCGAGACTGAGACACTGGGAGACAAGGAGACACTGGGAGCAGTCCATCTATACAGCATAATCAAACGGAGTAGTTTGTTGGTGATTTTACAGAATTTTCTCTTATGTCACTCCTTGTGATTTACATCATGTGATGTCACTCATAACTAATTAATTATACAAATGTATAAGGCTGGTATTTTTTTCCAAGAAAGGTGGCAACCCTAACTACTCTTCACATACTCTTGCCTAAAGGAACACTATAGGGTCAATAACACAATCATGTATTGCTAACCTTATTATGTTAAAACCACCATTTAGCCCCCCTGGCCCCCTCTTGCCTCCCTAAATATAGAACACTCTTACTTGTATTCAAGTCTGCAGCTGCTGGCTCTGTCCCTGTCTGCCTCTGAACTGACTGTCTGCTGACATCACCAGAAGTGGTGGTCTGAGCAAATTACAATTAGGATTGGCTGAGACTGTCAACAAGGCAGATCAGGAGCAGAACCAGCACAAGTCAATCAGCATCTCCTCATGAAGATAAATTGATTCAAAGCATCTCTATGAGGAAAGTTCTGCATGCAGAGGGTGGAGACACTGAATGGCAGTGCTGTACACTAGGCAGTACTGCCCCAGGAGGCACTGCTAGCAGCCATCTAAGGAGTGGATATCAGAGTTATTTTCTCTGAAAAGACAGTGTTTACTGCAAAAAAACCTGAAGGGATTGATTCTACTTACCAGAACAAATACAATATGCTGTAGTTGTTCTGGTGACTATATAGTGTCCCTTTAAGTTTGGAAGCTTAAGAGGGATGCATGGGAATAAAACCTGTGTGGACTGGCTGACAATAAAATTAGTTTAGATAATGCAGACTTTGGTCTCTCTAACACTGTGGCATGTCCCCTTTCTTCTACACTCACTACATCCACATTTTCTCTGTCCCAGACTATATACCAGGAACTTCTGCCTGCTAGTAAGATGATTAGGAGACAAGTGGACATGTGAGGGCTAGGGGACAGTCCTTAGAAAGCGTGGAGTAGGTGCATCATTTGATGCATTTATGTCAAGCTCAGGGTGCCATCTCCATTGTATGCTCTTATTTGGACAGCCTGCATGATTGGCAGGCAGCCTGACATGCATTCATGCCAGGCTGGCCTTCCAATTCTTTGGACAAACATGCTCCCTTTTTGGGCATGTTCACCCCTTTTGGCAGGTCTGGTCACGTGATTCGCGCCAGTGGCACACTCTTTTACCTTGCACATTGACTTCCTGCTTCACTGGACACTGCTGTTAGGGTATGTGGATTTACTTGAAAGATGAAAGCATAAATTAGAGAGAGATTAGCATAGGGTATGTGTTTTCATATAGCTGTATCCTTTGAGTTTCCCTCCAACACCATCTCCATCAGATGTGTTTTTGGTCGATAAGATTCTGTAAATAGGCCCATCATAATTGTCAGCACCAGGTCCACTGGGCTCTTAACCCCTTAAGGACACAGGACATGTGTGACATGTCATGATTCCCTTTTATTCCAGAAGTTTGGTCCTTAAGGGGGTTAATCTGGCCCTGGGGCTAGTGCAGCCTAAGGGTGAATTAGGATTTTTTTCTGGAACACTGGCTCACTGTAATGAGTATTGACTGGTAGTAAAAAAATAGGGACAAGGTTGTTAAGAGCTGTGCACATGCCAGAGGTGCAAGAAACGCCAAGTGGCCACAAAAGGAACTTATGGTCAACAGTAGCCTCCCAGAGAAAACATTGTTTAACTCAAGGCCTCCTAGTAATCTTGTTCTAAAAAAATTCTATGGAACCCACATGGCTAGTCATGACATGACTGTGGGCATATGCACATTTTGTATTTGCTTGTGAAAGTTTGATATGCATAATCATGGATTATAGTACATCATTTTAATTAGCCTTCCTATGAAACTGCATGAGATTCACTTAATATTGGCATTGCATTATTCGTAAAGAGTATAGAGCATAGAAGCAGCTGTACTATGCAGTATCATTTAGTGGAAATTAGGAGATTTTAGCAACGCTATAATTATTCTCCATTGCCCTATTGCTTTTCTCTCTGAGGTTTTATAAAACTCCATAACTCACATTTGCCAAGAGTTGCTAAGCTTGGGCAGGCATTCAATCCCTCTCTTTTGAGATTTTAACACCAATTAGTGAACCTGGGCTGCTGAAATGCTTATACTAAAATCAATAAGAGCTGACCTGTGTATGTACATATATTTACTTTAATAACAAGCTCCACAGCCAAGAATCAATAAAACCATATTATGAATTTATCTCCATTTCAAATGAAGAGTGAATAGAAATAATTTGTTCTTTGAATTGTGGTATGACCACCTTGTTTAGGTTTTGCATCCCTTAAGGAATGTATTGTCTAAAATGTGAACATCTATAGCTATTGGCAACAAGTTAGAAATCTTGAAGTATATTGAATGATTAATGCAATCAAACAAGGGGAGAAAGAAAATCCTGTAATCATGGATGAGGTCATACAAATTAATAGGAGAAGCTATTTATGAGCTCACAGAGAGCAGAGATGAGTCGTGTTAATAACATGCAAGAGATATTAAACCTGTATTAGAAATGTCAGTCATCCAGACAAACTGCTACCATAAAGCAACAGTAGAGATTTATAAAAGTGTTCCTAACAGAAATGTGAAGCAAAGTTCAGCAGATTCCATTAGTCCCCATAGTGATTGCTCCACTTCTTAAACTTTGACCCTCTTTTCAAATAAGAACAGTTTGTAAAACTCCTGAGAACCAATATAAGAAAAGGCTTTGCATCCCTGACATTATATCCAGTGGATTCTAGGGTATTTTACTCAAGGGCTCCCTTAAGTCCAAGGTGTCATTTAAAAATTATAATTCAAGTACCCCCTCACCCAGTTTGCACATGCTGGTCATTGGGTGCAGGAGTCACCTGTCTTTGAAGCTATAGCGGGTTGCTGCAATATTAGTAGCCACAACAGCTGGGGATTATCGCAGCTACATTGAAAACGTGACTGGGTTACCAGAAAATGCATCAGAAAAAGCACTGGAGGGGAGAGGTTCCAGAGGCCAGAAGGATTCATACCAAACCAAAAAACTGGGATTAACATAAGTACAATCCAAAACACAATCTTAGAACAGGCTCAACTTGGGAGATACAGGTGGGTGGTGTCACAAGGATTAACCTAACATTTATGACAATACAAACAGTAGACGTGTGCTAGTGTGCAACCTTGAGAATGGGTAACAATTTGCTCCCTGATGTAGATCCTCTGGTTCCCGTCCTTTAACCCACTTGTCATTACACTTGTGCCAAAGGATTCCTTAGGGCATCTGTGTAAGGGTCCCCCTCACCTACCTCCTGAAACTACCCATTGAGGAGTGCTTGGAATTACAATTCTCCTGTGGAGAGCAACCAGTGCATCCAGATATCCAGGTAGGTTTCCGAAGAAGAGAGGATACACAATTAAATGGGGAATACTCCTTGCAGGGTGCTTCCAAACCGGGGAAGGGCCAGGCTTCCAAATATAGTTACATAGTTACATAGTTAGATAGCTGAAAAGAGACTTGCATCCATCAAGTTCAGCCTTCCTCACACCTGTTTTTTGCTGTTGATCCAAAAGTCAAAAACAAAATAAAAAAAAAGAAAAACCCAGTTTGAAGCACAATTTTGCAACACGCTAGGACAAAAAAATTCCTTCTTGACCCCACAATGGCAGTCAGATTTATCCTTGAATCAAGCAGTTATTACCCTACATTGAAAGATTATATCCTTGAATATTCTGTCTTTGCAAGTATGCATCTAGTATCTGTTTGAACATCTGTATGGACTCTGATAAAACCACTTCTTCAGGCAGAGAATTCCACATCCTGATTGTTCTTACAGTAAAAAAACCTTTCCTTTGCCTTAGACGAAATCTTCTTTCTTCCAGTCTAAACGCATGGCCTCGTGTCCTATGTAAAGTCCGGTGTGTGAATAGATTTCCACACAATGGTTTGTATTGGCCCCGAATATATTTGTATAATGTTATCATATCCCCTCTCAGGCGACGTTTTTCTAAACTAAATAGGTTTAAATTTGTTAACCTTTCTTCATAGCTGATATGTTCCATTCCTTTTATTAATTTTGTAGCCCGCCTCTGCACTTTTTCTAGTGCCATGATATCCTTCTTTAGAACAGGTGCCCAAAATTGCACAGCATATTCAATATGTGGTCTTACCAGTGATTTATAGAGAGGCAAAATGATATTCTCGTCCCGAGAATGAATGCCCTTTTTCATGCATGACAATACCTTACTGGCCTTGGCCACTGCTGATTGACATTGCACATTGTTGCATAGTTTGTTGTCTATAACAATTCCCAAGTCCTTTTCGTGTGTTGTTATCCCTAATTCACTTCCATTAAGGGTATACGTTGCTTGTGTATTCTTTACGCCGAAGTGCATAACTTTGCATTTTTCAACATTAAATTTCATCTGCCATTTGAGTGCCCAGTCCTCCAGTCTATCTAAATCCTTCTGCAGCAAAGTAATATCTTGCTCACATTGTATTATTTTACAAAGTTTTGTGTCATCTGCAAACACTGAAACATGACTTTCAATGCTGTCTTCAAGATCATTTATAAAAATGTTAAATAGAAGGGGTCCCAGAACAGACCCCTGAGGGACACCACTTGCCACCTCTGTCCAGCTTGAAAATTTACCATTAACGACAACTCTTTGTATTCTGTTTTTAAGCCAATGTTCTACCCAAGAACAAGCATTTTCATCGAGACCGATTTCCTTGAGTTTGAACACTAATCTTTTGTGTGGAACTGTATTAAATGCCTTGGCAAAATCCAAATAGATCACATCCACTGCAACACCCTGATCTATACTTCTACTTACTTCTTCGTAGAACGCAATCAAGTTAGTTTGACATGACCTGTGCTTCATAAAACCGTGCTGATTTTTGCTGATAACCATACTCTTCTCAAGGAATTCTTGAATATTATCCCTTAATAACCTTTCAAATATTTTACCAGCCACAGAAGTTAAGCTCACAGGTCTACAATTTCCAGGCAAGGATTTTGAACCCTTTTTGAATATCGGAACCACATCTGCCTTCCTCCAATCCTCCGGAACACTTCCTGAAAGAAAAGAATCTTGAAAGATTAAAAACAGAGGTTCACTTATTTCTACACTTAGTTCCTTAAGTACACGTGGATGGATACCGTCAGGCCCTGGAGCTTTGTTTATATTAACTTTCTTTAGTTGCTGCAGCACATTGTCTTGAGTTAACCAATTACAATTATTCTGCAAGTTTTTAGTAGCAATCATTTGCACATCTATTGCCATGGGTTCTTCTTTAATATATACGGAGGAGAAATAGTTATTTAGAATTCCTGCCTTTTCTTGGTCTTCATTAACTAACACCCCCGTTTCAGTTTTAAGTGTACCTATACTTTCATTTTTGGGTTTTTTGGAATTTATGTACTTAAAAAATGCTTTGGGGTTGGTTTTGCTCTCTTTAGCTATCATTTTTTCATTTTGAAGTTTAGCAAGTTTAATTGCCTTTTTGCACTCATTATTTGCTTTCTTATATCTTTTATAAGATGCATCTGATTTGTCTGATTTAAATGCTTTAAATGCCCTTTTCTTATTTTTAATCTCTTGTTTTACTTCTCTACTAAGCCACATTTGTTTCTTTTATACTTATTTCCCAATGGTACATACTGAGAAATGTACCTTTCTAATATTTGTTGGAAGATGATCCATTTATCCTCAGTGTTCTTTTCACTAAAGAGTTTATGCCAGTCAATATATTGTAAAGCTTCCCTTATCTTTTTGAAATTGGCCTTTTTAAAATTATATGTTTTAGTATACCCCATGTGCTTTTGTTTTTTTGAGTTTATTTCAAAGGACACTATATTGTGATCACTATTTCCCAAGTGCTCACCTACTTGAATGTTGGTCAAAAGATCAACGTTGTTTGTTAAAACCAGGTCCAGACAAGCGTCCATTCTAGTTGGTGCTTGTACAAGTTGTGACATGAAGTTGTCATTTAACAAGTTTAAAAACCTAATTCCCTTTGCTGAGCTACTAGTCCCTATGTCCCAATTTATGTCTGGGTAATTAAAATCTCCAATAATTAAAGTGTTACCAAGATTTGCAGCTTTCTCAATTTGCTCAAACAGCTGTTGTTCCTCGTCAATATTAACATTAGGTGGTTTATAACATATCCCAACCAATAGTTGGTTTCCCTTCTTTTCCCCCAAGCAGATATTTACCCATAAAGCTTCCACATTTTCCTCATCGCATTCAATTTGCTTAAGATTTGGCTTTAAATCATGGTTGACATACAAACATACCCCACCACCCTTCTTGTTTTTCCTATCCTTCCTAAATAATGTGTACCCATTTAAGTTAACTGCCCAGTCATGTGTCTCATCCCACCATGTTTCAGTTATGCCTATTATATCATATTGTTTAGTGTATGCTAATGCCTCTAGTTCCCCCATTTTGTTATTTAGGCTCCTTGCATTAGTAAGCATACATTTAATATCATGCGTCTCTTGTTTATTTTGTGAATTACCAACATTACATAGCTTCTCTGTTCTGAGCTTGCCCCTCCCCCCGTCTCCACCCTCCTTATACTGTTCTAAAGCCCATCTCCTTTCTGTCCTATCTCCATTTTGTAGATTGCTATGACCCTCCCCCCCTACTAATAGTTTAAAATCTCCTCCAACCTTCTAGCCATCCTATCCCCCAGCACTGCAGACCCCCTTCCGTTTAGGTGCAATCCATCACTACTATATGGGTTGTACCCAATCGCAAAGTCGGCCCAGTGCTCTAAAAACCCAAAACCCTCCTTCCTGCACCAAGACTTCAGCCAAATAGACCCAGTTATAATTTCTGGGCACACTTGTTGGTTTCTTAGAGTGGCAATCTTTTATTAAGGAGTGCAAAATGGGACCATAAGCCACACATAGTGACGTTGGCTGTGGGGTGAGAGTTGGTTGTGGTGTGCCTAAACCAATGATCAGGTAGGCCTGAAATAAAAGTAATAAAAAAGGAATTTTCTTATTAAAGGGTGTGTTGGGTGGGTGTCTGGATTGGAGTCAGCCCTGGGTAGAGGTTAGTCTGGGTATAAATAGGCTGGGTAACCCATCCCATAACTCCAGGCTCCGCCTTAACATATATACACTATCAGTCAATAATCAAATTAAGGAATACACAATAACAAAATAATTTACATGTACTACTTATAGATTGTAAAATATCATGCAGAGGGAAACCAGCATCAGAGACAGCAAATCCACATGTGAGAATCATCATTGGTTCACATACATGATAGTGTCACATGTCTGACATCATCTGTATGTGCATGATGACTTCACATCTGCAACAGCGGAATGCCAGGGACCATTAACCAATCGAGCGTGGGACATGGGACCAATGCTTGTTATATATATATATATATATATATATATATATAAATATATATATATATATATATATATATATATATATATATTTATTACACAGTGGTGGTGCATTGTCAAAAAGGCCAGCTGAGAGGTACCAGGGGTTGACATAACTGCAGTGTGGAGCACTATCTATTGGTGGGGGACAAACAAGTTATCACTAGGGTCTGCTGCTGGGATGCAAATCCAGTAATGAGAAAAAAATAAGAAAAACAATTAGTACAATAACCCAAACAAAAGTATATACAAACTGCCACATTGGCCACAGGAAGCTAGGGCATTCCTGGTAGATGTATCTGGCACAAAAGCAGCTTGCACCCAAGGACACCTCCTGAGATGATCAACATCCAGACCCCATTAAGGTACACAGTCAAGTCAATGTGAAAAGTACAATTTCAAAGCAAAGATTTGTTTGAATTGATCCAGACCTAGACCAGGCGTGAGATCAGGAGAAGCAATGCCCCAGAGACTAAAAATAAAAACTGTTGCCCAAACCTCCCCACTAATTCCCCCTGCTCGGTCACCCCAGAACTGTGCAGTGCACCAACTATGCTAGAACATATACCCGCTGATTAATAATTATCTTGAAATTATATGAAATAACAAATGTATACGCTAATGAAGTGACTTTCAAGGGTGCTGGTTTTGCAGCCACAAGTCAGCTTGTATGGCGGTCTTTATTCCCATCTACACATTATTAAGTCTTCTCTGGTTGGGAGGGCTCTGATCAGCTGTCTCCAGCCCTCTACATCTGGGGAAGGGTCTATCCTATGTCCTGAGCTCTACAATGTGGGTGAGGAGGAGGTGGAGGATGGCGGCCCTGGCAGTGCAGGCTAGGAGACCAAGTCTGGTGCGATCGACAGGTACTACCAGAGTGATGAGGTAACTGATGGTTTTCAGGCTTCCTGGGACTTAGGGGGTCTTTTGCTCTGGTGTAAGCTTGCCAGCGCTTGCTAGCTAGCTAGTGTAATAGATACACTTAACGGGTTTCACCTGGCAAGGGGCTTTCTCAAAACACTTTTGAGAAAGCCCCTTGCCAGGTGAAACGCGTTAAGTGTATTTATTATTATCTACCTCACTTTGAGTGCATTTTTTCTTGTTTTATATTTTTATATTAATTACCTTTAAATAACAGTACTTTTTTATTGGACCAACCTTAGCTGATATTCTGCTTGAACTACTGTAGCCATGGTGGGGATTGTACCACCCAAGCCCGAGGGATAGAACAGTCCACATCTGCTCCATCAAATGTGAGTACATTTCTTACCATTTTAACTGTATTCTGTGCCTTTTGGTTTTTCTTTTTTCCCTTTTCTCCTATATTTCTAGAGGGAAAAGACCATTATCTATACCTACAAGTGGGCACTACACTATAATATCCTAAGCCCATATCCGCACAGCTGCTTATGTTTCCACCATTTGAGTGACTGCAACCACCAAAACCACACTATATGATATATCCATAGGCGGTGATTGTTCCACCCAGGCATTTAAGTTGGAGCTACAATTTTAGCTCCAGGAAATTGTGAGTGTATTTCTTTTGTTTTATTCTACTTTTTTGGACAGTGACATACTACACTATATAATTTCCTTTTTTTCCTTTTTCTCCCTGCTTTTATATATATATTTTTAAGGACACTTTAGGCACTGCACCACTCCTTGTACTTTCATCTGTTCGTGGATGGGACGAGAGACCCTGGCTCCGGTGATTTAGCTGCCGTTTGGACTATTCCAGTTATTGCTTAGCGCTGAATACCATTTAGCTTTTTTAATTTATAAAAATGCCAACTTTATTGAAAACTGCACTTTTTTTAAATTAAAAAAGGAGGACACGCTTCACACATAAATCACTTTAGCAAGCTAAATACAGGGCTAGACTCGCCCACCAGGACATTGGAAATTTCCCGGTGGGCTAGAGGACCTGGGGCTGGGCAGTGTAGCCATAGTTTAGACCTGTCTTTAACTTCTGAAAGTCGGCTGTCTTATCAGATTAGGTCCTGGGCAAAGTGGCTGGCTTAGCCCAGTTGGCATGCATCGGACAGCTGTGTCGGCGCGATTGTCTCATTAGTTTTTAACTCATGCTGAAGGGACGGCCGCAGTACCGTTGCTCGGCTTAGCCCAGTACTTGTGGACTGGACGGCTGTGCAAAATGACCTACAGCCTAGCTTTTATAAGACTGCTGTCTCTCTGTTTAAAGTCCTGTTGCAGCAGCCACTACACTGTACACAAAAAAGAAGTGAGCAAAAGTAGTTGGACTGTGTATGTGTGTATATTGTGTATGATTGTGTATGTGAAATAGTGTGTATATGTACATGTGTGTGTGTGTTATATCATGCTTGCATGTATATGACAGCATGAGACTGTAAGTGCAACAGTGTGTATGTGTACATTTGTGCACCTGTGTGTGTCTGTTGGCATTTTCCCTTAAAAAAGCAAGAACATTTAGCAAAAGCAATACTAGATTATAATAATGTTACACAGTCAACATTTCAGAAGTTTCTGACCCATTACCAAATGTTGAAGTAATGGAGATGAAACTAACTGAATAAAAGAAAGCAGTTTGTTTTAATGGAAGTCCTTGGAGTCTTCATGTTCGAATGTTCTAATTTATTTTATTTTACACTCGTATAGCTCTATTGGAATTGGAAAGCAATACACAAATAGACTATAAAATGTGTCCTCTTCTATTTTCAATAAAAAAAATAAAATGTAAAAATTATTTTTATTTATTAGATAGTTTGTAAGGCTGTAGGTTATTTTAAATAGATTGATGTAGAGCCCCCTATTTATTGTTTGACATCTCTCCTGTGATACATGTACAAATAATAGCTTCATTCTATATGCAGGTCTTATTTGATTTCAGCCTCGTGAATGCAGCATTACAAATCAGATATTAGCTCTTCACAAGCTTTGATTTCTGTCTAATATATTTAACTTGCGTCATTTTACTCAGTGTATTACAACTATTTTTAAGCCTCATGAGCCAAGAGTCGGAAATAAAAGAAAGAAATATATTTCTTTCTTACAAACATTAGAATGAAAACAGGTTTGACAATGATCTCTAGCTATTAAAGTCACACTCCAAATTACTACTTTATTTTTAATACATTATATGGGTGAATGATAAAAAAAAATGTGGATAACTATTTTTGGTATTACTTCTGGCAGGCTGGTACTCCCAAGGATATGAGTATTTGCCACTTCTCTCTTCTCTTACCGCCTCATCTGACAATTTGGAGAGTATGTACAAATGGAAATGTCACACATAACCAGTGTAAGGATTTGTGCAACAATGGACAAAAAAAGTAACACATTTTCAATGCCCCCTCATATGGTTTGCCCCTGTCATAACAATGTACATGCCTCTCCCCTTGTACAGACATTAACCATAACTGTAGCCTTTCTATTAGTGAGGACAGCAGTACTCCAGTAAAAGTCCAAGCCAAGCATTGAGTGTTCATGGGGCAAGATGCGTAGACCTTCCATCAGTGGGGTCATCATTACTCCAGTAAAAGTCCCAGCCAAGTACTGAGCATTCCACCTTTGCACTTTAGTTCTGTCAATCACTCACTGTCAGAGCATGTGGGAGTGAAGCAACAGTCTGCAGTGCTTGTAACCAAATTTACACTAGCCCCCAAAAATCACTCTCCTGCAGTAAAAGAAAGTCACAGAGAAAAGTAGCTAAAATAATATAAATGTTAACATTTGTAAGTGGGTGAGTGTGCATTAGATGTGTTTGGTTTTGGAAGAATTATCACTTAGTCAGAAAAAGAAAGAAAATAGCTATTCTGCGAATGTCAGAATGCATACTCAGGGATCAAGGGTAGGAGCAGCAGTATGGGAGATGTAAAGAGTCAGGTCTGTCGGCACCAATGTCATCAATAAGTATAGCTATAACATTTCCCCCTGCTTCAAAACAAATGTCTGAAAAAAATGTAACAGGCTTTGGGGATTTAAACTTTAGATTTAAAGTTACATACAGAGGAAAAAGAGAAGGAGTTGCAGGAGTCTAGTACAATGATTTCCTCTCCTCAAAAACTAAAGAGAAGGGTGGTAGCAGTTGTAATATGTGTAGTTTGATAGAGGCAGCAGTTACTCCTTCCCTACCCATCCAGCAACCACCAGTATCACACTCACTAGTAGCTCTGGTAGTTCAACAAGCAGCAGTGGCTCTTCAATGCAACAGGTGCAGAGAAGAAGTAGCACCATTTCACGTTAAGCAGAAGCAGGTCTGTGAGGACGCATTTTGATAATGTGGGCGATGGGCATTTGGTAATATGCAGGCTGTGTGGCAAGGAGATAGGAAGGGATCAGTTTGGGAACATCTGAGAAGTGCAGCTCAAAACAAACCACAATATCAATAAATTCTTAAATAAATACTGTCCTATACTTAAAAGAGAGGAAATTTTAAACTCTATTCTCCCAGACAAACCAATTATAATGTATAGAGGTGTACCTAGTTTAAAAAGTAACCTAGTTCATAGCCATTTACCATCATAACAGAGCCCCAAAAACTTTTTTTTTTACAGATAAAGCAGGTTTTTATGGATGTGGCAACTGTGGGGCATGTATGAATACTAAAAATAAAAAAAAAGAGGTACATTAAAGAATATACACACCCACAAAAAGAAAGAGATCTTCCCCATAAAACAACTGATTATGTGTCACACAAAAAGAGTCATTTATCTAATTACATGCACAAGTGGCTTCATTTATGTGGGAAGGACCACAATAGTTACACGTGAGGATCCAAGAACACGTTCGTAACATCAAAATTGGATTCGATAAACATAGCCTTTCCCATCATTTTAACCTAAAGCACAATAGGGACCCAAGTCAACTCCAATTCATAGGCATTCAAAAAATGTAGATCAATTGGAGGGGAGTGGATCTTATTGCCGCAATGGACAAGTAATTAATTAGGTGGATATTCAACCTAAATTCCCTTCTACTGGAATGATTAAATAGTGACTTTAATTTATAAAAAAAAATTATATATTTTTTTGAATTAACTATTTTAGGAATAACAGTTATTATTAAATTATATTGATAATTCTGATCTTCTGGGACTTGGGTATATTTACTATTTGGCAAGATGTGTTCCGTTTAGATTTTTTATATTTATGGAGCTCCCTGTACCCCAGTTGGGTACCTTCACCAAGGACCGCTTCCTAGCTGGAACAGGGACAAACCGCAGCACTTCTGCCCACAGTCGCTGTGGCTTGACTGGGCCCTGAAACCACACCTTCCTGGAGCCGAATGGGGAATTAGCTCTAGTCCTTACAAGGACTTTCCCTGTTGAATCCCCTGCAAGCTGGAACAGCAGACACAGGAATAAATCTTGTTTCCCTCCAATAACAGGAAGACACAGTTTTGGAGTGTAAGCTGGAATAGATTTTAATGGAGGCACACTGGCCTTTTATGCAAGTTTCTCAAAAAGGGTGACACTCAGGTGGACCTTGTTGGGCACAGGGACACAAAGTGAATAAACGAATAAAAACAGAGTCATACAGTGATACACTCCCACAAACAGAATCCCTCCTCTGTGCTTGGGAGACAATTGAATCAGGAACTGTAGTAATCTAGAAAACCACAACAAACAATTCGGGATATGGCTGTGTAAATCTACAGAAAAGACAAAAAATAAAACATAGTGTAATATTGTAACAACACAATTTCGTTATGCGCAGCAATATTTGCACTCACTAGATGTAGATAAGTGTAAGCATTCTCAAGGTGCCTCCCCCAATGTAATGGTGGGCCAACAGATCTCTCTGATCACCTCCAGATAATTATTCCACCACAGGACTTCCACAGGTCAGGGTAAAAAAATTTGAAATGTATTCAATAAAAAAGTAAGCAGTCACCAATCAGCATAGGATATGAAGAGCAGGAAAAAAGTCCTACGCGTTTCGTTCTAAATGAACTTCCTCAGGGACCGCAATAAAAACAATTGAAATGTATCAATACATATTACAAACAAACATATCCTAAAAAAAAAACCTTCCCTTAAATAGGGCTAATCCCCAAGTCCATTGGTGGATTTAGTGGGAGTGTAGATCCTCTTCAATTTGGATTGGAGAATGAACCTTCCTTCATCAGCTGTTTCTAGCTTCTCCATAAAATTGGCGCCCTTTTTCGGCAGAAAACCGGAAGTGACCGTCATCCCCGGAACCGGAAGTGACGTCACGGGTACATTTACGTTCCAAATGCGTTCCAGCGGCCATTAATCTCTATGGCAACCGGACACACAAATTCAACTACAGTTCATGTAGATCGGAAACAAAGTAATTGAAGTTCAAAACTCTGCTAAAAACTATATCATCTATATTAACTCCCAATTAAACATAAATGATATTCATCAAAAATAGAACAATATAAAAAACTACTTTATGCAAAATAATAAAGTGCAGTGAATGAAAGTGAAAAAGATGTTTCTCTAGATATGGAGAAAAAAACTCCAGTCCTATAAATAAACACCCATGTCTATTATTTTTAAAGGGATATGACAACCTAAAACCCAAATATAGAGTGTTTGGCCAAACAATTCATTATACATCCCAATCCAATGGATCCACAATAATTGTTCTATATCATATATATAAACCGTTGGAACAACTTATAATAATAATCAAAATACAAAAAAGGTTTTATAAATATATATGTATATATATTTATGTAATTATAGGTAATATAATAGGACTATATATAATCCTTATTATGAAAAAATATATAAATAAAATATAACTCCTAACTGTAGAAAAAGCCCCACAATGGGAGCAAGCACACATACCCATATTGTATAGAAAAAAATATTTGTTTATGTATCAGTTATAATAAACAATATTAATCCAGAAAGCAAATGAAATCAATCTCTATATGTAAACCTCTTGGCGTGAGGGTATGAAGTTTGTGGATCCAGAAAGTTTCTCTTTGGGCTAATCTCTGGACCCTATTACCCCCACGCCAAACGGGAAGCACCCTCTCGATCCCCAGACACCTGAAATCCTTGAAAGAAAAAAAGGGGAACGATCGACAGTGGGCCGAAACGGAATGTGTCATTAATCCCTTTTTAATATTATTAAGGTGTTCTAACAAACTAACCTTTAAAATCCTCTTTGTACGTCCCACATATTGCATGCCATACGGACATTGTAGTAGATATGCCACAAAGTCCGTGTGGCAATTGATATTATTCTTAAGTTTGAAAGTTTCCCCCGTTACAAAACTAGAGAACGAGTGGGTATTTTTAATGGATGCCGTGGCACAGGCTTTGCAAGAACCACAGCCCCGAAAAGAGCCTGAAAGAGCAGAGGTATGAACTGATGGTGGCTTAATGGCATAACTAGGTGTTAGCATATTTTTAAGATTTTTGTTTTTTTATATATATAACTGTAGGATTATCAGATAAATGAGCTCCCAAAATGGGATCCTGTAACAAAATTGGCCAAAAACTTTGTAGACCTCTCTTGATTTTATTATGGTCAGTATTAAAGAGAGTGATAAATGCAGACCAAAAACTGTCCCTAGTATCGGGGGGACGTGGTTTGTTTTCCAAAAGTGTTTTTCTTTCTATATCACCAATTTTGTAAATCTCTCTCTCTCTAACACACTTTTATTGTATCCTTTATCTACAAGTTTCTTTTTAATGTGTGATGATTGTGAAAAAACATCCTGTGTATCTGAACAATTCCGTCTAAGACGGGTAAATTGTCTCTTGGCGATTCCTCTGAGCCAAGGTTGGTGATGACAGCTCTTACGATGGACGAACCCATTCCCATCAGTGGGTTTAAAAAAACATTTACTCCGAACATATCCCGAATCGTGGGACAGGGTAAGGTCAAGGAAATTGATCTCATTCCTGTTCCACATGGGAGTGAAAACCAAAAATACTCGTTATTATTCAAAAACTTCACATAATTCTGAAATGAGGCAGAAGACACCTTTCAAATAATAATTACATCATCAATATAACGCCACCATAGGACCAAGCTCGCCCTCCACCTATGCCCTGACCACACGAATAACTCCTCCCACCTCCTCATGTAAATATTGGCATAGCTGGGGGCGAACTTGGAACCCATGGTGGTCCCCGTGATTTCTAAAAAAATAATCACTATTAAAAAAAAAATAATTGTGATTCAAAATAAATTGAACAGAAGTAAAAATGAAATCCTTTGTATCCTCTGATAATGTCATATCTTGTTCCATAAAATAATTGATTGCCTCAAGACCTAATTTGTGACTAATCAGCGTGTACAGAGAGGTCACATCAAGTGTGGCCCAACTGTACTCTGGGTTCCATTCAATATTCTCCATTTCTTGGAGAAAGGACTTGGAGTCCTTAACGTATGATGGTGCCCCTTGGGCGTATTTCTGTAGTCGAGAATCGACATAGGCTGACAAATTAGCGGTCAAGGAATTAATGCCGCTAATAATGGGTCGTCCAGGTGGATTGGGGAGGCGTTTGAGTCTTGGGGAGAAAGTAAAATATTGGAATAATCGGATTCTTTTGGAACAAAAAATCTTAATTTTATTATATTGTTCTATTTTTGATGAATATAATTTATGTTTAATTGGGAGTTAATGTAGATGATATAGTTTGACTATCTATAAAAGCTACTAACATCCATTGTATAGTGATATATGAATAATGCATGAGGGTGTTTTGAGTTAAATATAGCTAACACATGTTCTTTTAGCAGAGTTTTGAACTTCGATTACTTCTTTTCCGATCTACATGAACTGTAGTTGAATTTGTGTGTCCGGTTGCCATAGAGATTAATGGCCGCTGGAACGCATTTGGAATGCAAATGTACCCGTGACGTCACTTCCGGTTCCAGCAATGACGGACACTTCCGGTTTTCTGCCGAAAAAGATGTGCCTTTGAAACCAATCTATCAACGGGTTGTGGGTGCGGAGCCAGGGAAGACCAAGAATAAGTGGAAACACTGGTGAGGGTACTATATCAAGGTTAATATGGCAGCCACCATCTTGCCGCGACAGCGTGCTCGCCGCGGACCTCGGCGGTGAGAGGAATGGATGGAACCGCCACAGACCCAGGAGAGGGATTTCCGTGAGCGTCGAGTACCGGGACTGTGCTGCAAGGGCGTTGCGGAAGCTCAGGAGCGGGTGAGTACACGGCAGTGCCGTGACAGCAGGGCCCATAGTCTGTGGGCAGGAGGCTGGCAAGCAGGCTTCTCCAGGAGCTCGTGGCAAACTCAGGAAAAAAGGGGAGTTTGCCACAATATTAAGATTATTAATAATTTTTAGTAATATACCTTTTTTTTTGACAATCTTTATTTTCTTACAGTATGCAACAGTTCTCAACAGTTCAATTCAATTTTCTCACATTCCGTACAGAAAGGAAGTCAATAATATGAAATATTGGGCAATAGGGTTAGCATAAAATACAAACAGGCATAACTTTATAGTAAGCCTACCCTTTCCCTTTTCTATATTTTCTGATAATCTTATTATTTTATTTTATTATTTTTTTTCTTTTTTGTTGTACATTGTAAACCCATGTCTAAATAATGTACACCGAGTTGGAATTGTATCGTCATATCTTCTGTGGTTAGGCTGTTATCAATGAGTTCCTAAACTGTTGCCCCCCGCCCCACCCCCCCCCCCCATCATCCCCTTAACCAAGTTATTTTTTTCTTTTTGACTCTCTTTATTGTACAAATAACTTTTATACCATGCAATCGGGCTGCCATCCTATCTTGCTGGGCCCATAGCCCGGTGTGCCCATTCAAATCTAATCGTGTCAGGTGCCGCTGCATCCACTATGTGTTTGAATAGTGCTTCCAGCATGTCAGTAAGCAGGGAAGCTTTAATTTCTGGCAAGCCATGGACTCGGATGTTATCGCGTCTGCTCCTGTTTTCAAGATCCTCTACCTGTCTTCGTAGATTAAGCAGCATGTTGCCCTGCCTAGTGCCCGCTATTTCAGTCAGCCTGTGTTGATGAGAGCAGTCTTGGGCTGTGGTCTCCATCTCATCCACTCATTGTTCCAGCGAGTTCAGGTTAGTCCATAGGCCGGCAAGTTTCTCCCTCAGTGCTGCGCGGAGCTTATGAACTAAGGTGCTCGTATCGGCTTTACAGAGTATCCTCGCCGAAATCTGCTCTAATTTGGGCTTGCTCTCCTGGTGAGTCTTCCTCCCCCTGGGTCTCTGACACACTCTCCGCATCCGGGAAGGCGGGCGCCATCTTGTCCCTATGTGGTGGGTCTCAGATCCGTTGGCGTTGCCACAAACTCATCCATCTGGCGTGTGTAGCAGCGCGGGGAGCTTGACGCATCCGGCCCAGGGACCGAGTGCTTCTTATTCTGGACCCTTTTTACCTACTAGTACGCTTCAAATCAGCTTATAGTCAGCCAGCGATGTGGAGCTAATTCACTGTGCGCCCTGCACCATGCTCGTCCAGGCCATGCCCCCAATATACCTTTTTTATATATTTTTATGTATTTATTAAAGTTGTTTATATTTATTTATATATTTAATTATCAGATATATTCCAAATTACTATATTGCTATATTAAGGTGTGGATCCAGTTCTTCATCTGTATGTATTTTGTATTAACAGTTATATTTATAGCCACTGTTGACTGTTTGTTATCTATTTACATTCTTTATATGAGCAAAATCCTGTTATGTGGGGTGAAAAATGACAATTAAATCCCCTATTATACACTCGAACCTATGGGCATCCAGGACATTATATGCCCTCAACTTCAATATGAAAAATTGAAAAGATGCTAGAAAGCAAAATGGCGACACGAAAACAGGTAGTGACGAATGGATGTTACGTCACTTCCGGAAATCTTATTGGTGAGTGGAACCAGCTGCTGACAAGATGCTAATAATCCCTGCGATCCTGATTGGAAAAGAAACGTAAGGCGTCCTGAGACAGAGTGGGACACGGGTTTAAAAGGAGGAGATGAGAAGAAACTTGACAACTTCGATTGAGAAAGCCCGAGGAAAGGGCGAAACGCGTCTTAAAGTGAGCAAGCCTTATATGAGGACATTATTTCATTGCTTTTTAATTCATGTGCATATTTATGTATTAATAAATGTATCCAACTGGATTTTAAAAGTCCCATGGCTGCAGACTCCATCTACCTCTAAAATAAGGTTTACCCCACTAACTGGCTCTGGAAAAGGTGAGCAAAAACTATTTGTTTTATTCACTAACATATAATACCTGACTTAGTACACTAGAAGCAATCTCTCTTTGTATTGCTTTAAGTATACGAGGAAAGGTGTCACCTTAATGCAACAAAGTGATTGTGATTTGAGCCAGTCCTACACTTGGCTCTCCACTTGTGAGTTTGTTCTTAATACATTTTTATATAGGCTATACAGTATCTAACATTAGATTTCTCCCCCCCCCCCGCCCCCCCCCCACCACCACACACACCCACACACACACTCACACTTTTTTACATATATTTCTATTGGATTCATTGATACCCCTATTTTAAGGGTGAGCGTTTTTATACATGGCTCCACTTAAGGGATTAATTGTGGATGTCTCCTTTTAATTCCCTTTTTTCTATAAAATGCTTGAATATTTGGTAGATTGGAGAGATCTCCACGACAGTGTTGTAGCAGCTGACAGATTGACATTTCAATTATTTGTATTTTAAGCGCCTATTTGTATGCACAAGGCACTTTTCATAATAGTACAATTCAGCCAATATTCTGGAAGCTCTTCGAGCTACACTTGAAGTGTGTGGGATAGGCAGCATGCACAGCAGTACACAATGGCTTTGCAGTGAGCGATCAGGGAAGCAATATGTTTAAAGCTATCAGACATGGACAGTTTATTGCTGTGCACTCTGCAGCCCCTGTTTTACATCTGGTTGTGAGATTGTGACAAATGCATTTTCCCCTGACATGGAGGGTGGCAGATTGTGGTGCCTAAAATGGTGATTGCCAGGTATTTTACCACAGTGCGAAGGCTGGTCAATGGTCAAGAGAGCATCAGAACAAGAAGGTTTACCTCAGCATTGTCTTTGCCAAGATGTTGTGACAGGGTAGAACCTTGGAGATGATGGAACATATCCTCGAGTAGCAGAAACATACATTACTTATCTTTAGAGAAGAGTGCAGGAGTGAGGTTAATACTTTAGAGAGAGAGAACAACGAGGAGCTATAGGTCAGATAGTGGCAGTCCTTAAGCCTTTCACAGATGACAATTTAGGTCAAGCAACAGGTCTGCTTTAGGCAGATGATTCCATTATTCATGCTCCTAAATAACAACATGGAAGTAGTCCCAAAGAGTCATGGGATTGAACCTGCAGAAAAGCTGCATTTAGATTATCGGGCTGAAGAAGGAATTCATAATACAATTTAATTACATTACTGAGGAATTTAACTGCATATATTTAAGGAAAAATAAAATTAAATTAAAGTCTTAATTCTTGTACCTTGTAAGAAATCACAAGAATGGTTGAAGCAATAGGACCTGAAATCCAGAGAGTTATGCAATACAGGAGTTCTCTGATCTCTTCAGTTGAATAGACTATTTCAAGAGCAAGCATCTTGCTGGTAAATGCAGCTGAAACGAATGGATTAAATCACTAGACAGAAGCAGAGCCAGGATACAGTTCGAGTTATATGGGAAGGAGAGTTCAGCAGAATCAATAAGGCAAGTCTGGTACACGTGGAAACATTAATCGAGGAGCTCAAAGGGTAACTTTGAATCGCATAACAAAATCACTGAACGAAAAGAGTTGCACTTACTGCTTTTAATACAGCTGGAATACATGTCATTACTTGAGGTGGAGAAATGCAAATGCGTAAAAATAAATGTTTTTGGATAAAATTCAGGACTGCCATGAAGTGAATGCTGGAAGAGAATTTGGGGTAATCTGAGACTCGGTAAGTAAATTCTGATAGAATTTGAAGGTCACACGAGTGAAATTATGGACACCACTCCAGAAGTATTTCTGGCCATCATTTGTGATCCAGGAATAAAGGGCAATCTGACTGTGAGGAGTGATACCCTGCCTATGTAGAAAGACAGACTAGTTAATGATGTGAAAGAGATGCTGAGAAAGATGGGTATGTGATGGAGGAAAGGCAGCAACTCGCATTGGTAATGGGAAAAACAAAAATTCAAACGACTAGTGAAACTCTGCACAGGATAGTACTGTAGTGCTTGAAAACGCAGTGACATTCTCCATTGTTGCAGTGACCTAATAAAATAGTGACTCCACTTTCTGCCAGTCTTTCATTTCTCACCCTTGGCTCTCGTTCAAAAGCTGCTGCTGCCAGTGTTCTGCCAACTCTGTACCTGGGCTCACATCCAAAGGGTACTGCCTTTGGATGTGATCCACCTTTAGGGGTAGCTGGGTGGGATTAGGATAGGGATGCAATGCTTTGCCCTGTAAAGCACAGTAAAGTTTCATTACCATTGCTGCAGCCTGCAGGGACCTAAAAGTGACTGCACTTGTAATTTATTTAATTCAGTATTCCCCTAATTTGCCAGTGCAGCTGTAATTTCAGCACAGTGATTTTGTTTTTCTAGAATTTGTAAATTCCTGGTAAATTGTTTTTTTTTTTTTTTTAAATCATGGTATAGGGAAAGAACCAGAAAGCAGAGATAACAGAACAATTCATAATGTCAATCAACCTTTCCAGATTATTTTATTCAAACTGAGTCATTTCCATTTCATTCATTATATTAGGGATCTGTATTAAACCATGTTAGAAGAAGCCAACAGAATGCTGAAGTAAGGCAGACCTCCTCACTAGGTGGGTATGCCTTTATATGCTGGATAAATTAAAGGGACACCATAGTTTTTAAAACAACTTTAGCTTAATTAAGCAGTTTTGATGCATAGATCATATCTGATGATCTATGCATCATGCTGTTTGACTGCTTTATTCACAGCCATTTAGGAGTTAAATCACTTTTGCTTCTGTTTATGCAGGCCTAGCCACACCTCTCATGGCGGTGACTGACACAGCCTACATGAAAAAAATGGTTTCACTTTCAATCAGATTTAACTTACTTTAAAAGTTTTTTATCTCCTGCCCTGTAAATTAAACTTTCATTACATACAGGAGGCTCCTGCAGGGTCTAGTAAGCTGTTAATAAAGCAGGGGATAAGAAATTCTAAATTGAAAAGAATTTGCAATAAAGGAAGTATAAACATTAGATGACACTTTACAATAAGTGTTTAGGAAGGCTGTGTAAGTCACATGCAGGGAGGTGTGTCTGGCAGGGCTGGATTAACATAGGGGCTGATGGAGCTGCAGCTCCAGGCCCAAGCCCATGGGATAGGCCCATTGATTAATATATATATATATATATATATATATATTTATATTATTATTATTATTATAATAATAATTATATTATTATATATTTTTTTTTTAAATTTCGAACACACTACTCTTAGGGTTTCCATGTATTTCTCAGGTATTTCTTAGGGTTGCCAGGTATTTCTCATAAGTATTTCTCAGGTATTTGAGGCTGCCTAGCCGGTGCCGGTATTGCAGTAATACCGGCAATACAAATGTCAGTGAGTATAAACAGAGATTATTCTGCAATAGCAGCGCTGGCCAGTAGGGGTCACTGCTTGTGTGGAGAGAGGCAGGGATAAGAAGTTACAGCATCTCCCTCCCTGCCTCACTCTACTCACTTATCCGCAGGGGAGCAGCTCTGCACAGAGAATCCAGACAGCAGCTCCGGGCCTGCAGAGACAGCCAAAGCTCAGGTAAGTGAGGGATGGGATGAAAGGCTGTAGGGAGACATGGGGACACAGACACTAGAAGGCACTGGGAGACACTAGGGGAAACTGTGAAAGATGGGGATGCTGGGATACATAGGGACACTTGGTGACACTAGGGGAAACTGAGACATGGGCATGGTGAGACTTGGGGACACTGAAACACAGGGACACTGGGGAACATGGGGACACTAGGGACACAGTGGTCCCATGTTTCCCAGTGGCCCCTAGTCCTCTAGTCCCACAAGTCCCCATGTTGCCAAGTCGATGTCCCAATGTCTCACAGTGTCCCAATGTATCTTAGTGTCCCCTAGTGTCCTAGTGACATGGGGACAATGGGAGACATGGGGATACAAACTCTAGGGAACACTGGGTGACATGGGGGCACTGAGAGACATGGGAACAGTGGGGGACATCAGGACACTGGGCGACTTTAAGACCTGGGAGACATGGGCACTCCCAGTGTCCCCATGTCTCCCAGCCAGTGTCCCTAGTATCGAAGTATCCCCATGTTTCCCAGTGTCCCTGGTGTCTCTCAGTGTCTCAGTGTCCACAGTATCCCAGAGTCCTCTAGTCTCACAGAGTCCCCAAGTGTCAGTGTCCCCTAGTATAAAAGAAAATCTCAGGCACTCACTGATAGATTTAAGCAGGTGTATTGAATACCGCAACGGTTTGACCTGTACCCAGCTCTTTATCAAGTCTCCAGTGTCCCCTATATATCACAGTGTCTCCTATGTATCACAGTGTCTCAGTGCCCCATGTCTCACAGTGTCCCCTTGTGTCTCAAAATCACCCAGTGTACCCATGTCTTCCAGTCTCCCCAAGTGTCTCAGTGTCCCTAGGTTTCCCAGTGTACCCTAGTATCTCAGTGTCCCCATGTCTCTCAATGTCCCCTAGTGGCATAGGGACACTAGGAGACATGGGGACACAGAGACACAGACATGCCCCTTTTTGGGTATGTTCACCCCTTTCGGAAGTTCTGGTTATGTGATTTGCGTCAGTGCCCACCCTTTTACCACGTCCATAGACTTCATGTTTTACTGGACACTGTTAGAGTGTATGGATTTACTTGAAAGATGAAAGTGTGAGATTAGCATAGGGTATGTGTTCTCATAGCTGCATCTTATGAGTTTCCCTCCAGCACCATCTCCATCAGATACATGACGTTTGGGAGGTAGGACTATTTTAGTGTTTTTAGTCAATAAGATTTTGTAATTAGGTCATAATTGTCAGCACCAGGCCCACCGGGCTCTTAGTCTGGCACTGCATATACAAAGTAAATTAACTTTATTTTGGTGACTATCCCTAAATCCCCATAAATCCCTACTGGACAAAAGTTTATGGGATAAGGAAAAAAACATTTAGACCATAATGAAAGACTCCTGATTGGTAAAACTGATTTCTGATCTGGAAGGTAGTCTGTCAATTATCGTAGTTGCCTATGCAAGTGCTGCAATTATAGGACCAATAAAGATGAGCTTTTTTATTTAATTTATATTTTGGGGAAAATTTATTTTAATGCTTTATTCATATAATACATTAAATATGAGGAAGAAAGGTCCATTTCTGTACACTGTTTCTTTAAACAGAAACCAGTTAAATTATTATTTTCTTTCAGTTGAATATGTGACCAGCTGTACATAATCCAGACCACTTCAATTATGTATGCACCAATAAAAACAATATATACCGTATATACTCGAGTATAAGCCGAGTTTTTCAGCACATTTTTTGTCCTGAAAAACCCCAACTCGGCTTATACTCGAGTCAATAGTCTGTATTATGGCAATTCACATTGCCATAATACAGACTGGCGGCTGTGGGGGCTGGCAGAGCTGTAACTTACCTGTCCTGCAGCTCCTGTCAGCTCCCTTCTCCTCCGCGCCGTCCGTTCAGCACCTCGGTCAGCTCCCAGTGTAAGTCTCGCGAGAGCCGCGGCTCTGGCGAGACTTACAGTGTGAGCTGACAGAAGAGCTGACCGGACGGCGCGGAGGAGGAGAGAGCTGACAGGAGCTGCAGGACAGGTAAGTTACAGCTCTGCCAGCCCCCACAGCCCCCCCCCCCCACTGAACTGCCAATGCTGGACCACCAGGGAAGGAGAGCCCCCCTCCCTGCCATATATCAAGCAGGGAGGGGGGACGAAAAAAAAATATAGTAATAATAAAAAAAAATAATAATAATTAAATTAAATAATAAATAATAATAATTACATTAAATAATAATAATAAATAATAATAATAAAAAATAATAAAAAAAAAAACAATTGCCCACCCCCCACCAGGGCTCTGCAACACACACACACACACACCACTCATACACACACACACACTGCACTCATACACACACACTGCATTCTCATACTCACACACTGCATTCTCATACACGCTGCACTCATACACACACTGCACTCATACACACACCCTGCACTCATAAACACACACTCATACTCACACACTGCACTCATACAAACACACTGCACTCATACTCACACACTGCACTCATACTCACACGCTGCACTCATACACACACGCTGCACTCATACACACACACACACACTGCATTCATACACTCACACTGCATTCATTATACACACACTGTAAATAAATATTCAATTAATATATATTTTTTAGGATCTAATTTTATTTAGAAATTTACCAGTAGCTGCTGCATTTCCCACCCTAGTCTTATACTCGAGTCAATACGTTTTCCCAGTTTTTTTGGGTAAAATTAGGGGCCTCGGCTTATATTCGGGTCGGCTTATACTCGAGTATATACGGTAAGTGTTTTTATTTTTTTAACATAGATAATGGTATCTTATTCTACATTAGTAGTAATAGCAATCTATTATGAGTTATTTACTGCTTTCTAAATTAATGTTATTATCTAACATTTACCAGCAAATAACCCAAGTTCCTGTTAGTTTAGATTTCCAGTGAACTTATTCTTCCTTAATGTTTTCACGTAACTAACATAAAAACATTTTCAATTAGTCAACTGAGCAAAAGTCTGCTAGTTTTTATTAAAAGGTTATTTTGAGCATGTTGACGACTTTATTGCTTTAAAGTAGTCTGTATGTGCAGCTTTGCATTGAGATGCTGCACATATGAAGATTACCACTTTACTGCTGGAGGTGTAATTCCATCTCCGGCAGCATCATTAGGGTGTCATTGCATTCATTGTCTAAGAGCAGTCAGCTGACATTTTCCGCAAATGAATTGTCGGTGGGATCAACTTATAATGTTTGCACTGAATGTCAGTCATCATTTGGAGGGGACCAAAGTAAAAGGGCAAACCATTACCAAATGTTTTAAAAGAACACAAGAAAGAAAAAGGAGGAGGGGCTGCACCACATACAAATTACGATAATAGTAGGTGATAAAAATAGCTTATAATTGAAAAGGCAGTGCTAGAAAGTCTTGTTCCAACTATAAAAGTTCTCACATACAAAGGTGCCTCTTATCAAGAGGTAGGTGAGGCTGTAGGTGCTACATTATTTGTGCTAGGGGGATGTGCTACTCCTGTTGTCTCCATCCAAGTCAACGGCGCTACTATCACCTCTACCTCGCAGGCTCGCTGCCTAGGGGTTCTTTTCGATTCTGACCTCTCTTTTACTCCCCATGTCCAATCGATAGTCAAATCCTGTCGCTTCCAACTCAAGAACATAGCGTGCATCCGCCCATATCTAACGCCAGACGCGGCTAAGATACTGGTTCATGCTGTTGTTCTCTCTCGCCTCGACTACTGCAATCCCCTTCTCACCGGTCTTACATGTTCCCAGCTTGCACCGCTGCAATCTATAATGAATGCGGCTGCGAGGCTTATTTTCTTGTCCGGTCGCACCTCCCACGCCTCCACGCTCTGCCAGTCCCTGCATTGGCTTCCAGTTAGATATAGGGCCCAATTCAAAATTCTGGCGCTTGCTTACAAATCCCTACATAATGCTGCTCCAACATACCTATCCTCCCTCATACACAAGTATGTCCCATCGAGACCCCTGCGCTCATCCCAAGACCTACGCCTATCATCTGCCCGGATCCCCACCTCTGACGCTCGCCTTCAAGACTTCTCTAGGGCTGCACCTATTCTGTGGAACTCTCTTCCCTCCTCAATCAGACTTTCACCCAGCCTCCATTCCTTCAAAAAAATCTTTGAAAACTCACTTCTTCATTAAAGCGTATCAATTAAACTGTCAGCAGGCTTCTCATCCCCCACCCCATGACTCCTTTCCTGCAACTGTCAAAAATGACCTACCAAGCACTCAATAAACCCTTCTCTAACAAACTATTTAATCCCCCTACTTTAACCCTTTGTGTCACTATACCCCACTCCCTCTAGCATGTAAGCTCATTGAGCAGGGCCCTCAACCCCCTCTGTTCCTATACGTCCAGTGGTCTGATCTCAATTATGTGTCTGTTAGTCCACCCATTGTACAGCGCTACGGAATTTGTTGGTGCTATATAAATAATAAAATAATAATAATAATAATAATGTGGTAGGTCTGAATCTCTTTGGTATCCGTATGTAAATAGAAAAAAATGACAAGGCAAACCAATAGTGCAATATGTCAGAACTTAATATGAAGGTATATTCAAGATAGCAATGTCACACTCACATTTAAAAGAGCTAGGAACAGCTCTAGCATGTATCGCGTACAGTGGTTCAATCTCCACTTATAGGATATGATGAGGGGCGTCCACAGTGGTAGGTATCCAGGTACTCAAAAGAGAATAAAATAGCAACGCATAGTGCTCTCAGTAGGACAATAAAATATAAAATTAATATATCAAAGGTGAAAAATAGGCATTTAATCAGTATATCAGTACAGGTGTGGTAGTCCTGACCCAATATAAATACAATATTAGGATATTAATCTGTAACTAATGACCAGATTTTACTATTTACATGGCATAAAGTCATGATTTTATTAACAACACAGAGGCGAGTATTATGCTGCACTCGCTTTATTTCCCTCAGCAGCAAAGAAAATTTAAACATTGAAATAAATATAGGAAAAAGTCAGTAACATATATCTTCCATAGCAACCAAACAGCCAATCAGATTTCACTCTCCAGCATAATAGGCGGTGTTCACTAAACTACTTCCTCTTTTTTGCCATCCCGAACAAGGACAACCATCCAACCGAAAAGGAACTCCAACAAGAGGATAATGCCAAAAACAAGCGGGTTTCCAGGTCATGCTGTAAGAGGGAGTAGAATATGGTAATATCCAAGTATAAAAGTGGATTCATGCTTAAAAAAACATTGTGCAAACTAATAGGCAATATCGGATATAAATTCAGTCAACATATTGTTGAAGATGGAGACAGACATAAAAAGTTCAAAACCCAAATCACCTTAATAGAGAACAAGTCCGAATCAAAGAAACTTACCCAGATTATGCCACCAACCAGGGAAGGGTGGGAAGGATAATACTCACCTCTGTGTCGTTAATTAAATCATGTACTTCATGTAAATAGTAAAATCTGGTAATTTTATATTTTTTTTCAATTTGACAATTTTTATTTTCATGTCCAAATATCAAAACTGGGATACAGAAGGAAAGAAGGGGTGGGTAAAAAAGACACTTACAATGCGACATTCCATTTACAGTGATACAATTTCAAAGTCACAATCGGAATATATATATATGCATGCTACTGGTGCCTTATCATGGGCACATCTGTGTGGACTATCTCCCAGTTGTTTTTACTGTGTACTCCTGGGGAGGGGGACGGGGGGGGGGGGCTGTAGGAGAGGGGGAGATGGGAACGGGGTACCTTACTTCGCTATAAATGTGTACATAGTGGGTACATTGCCTGCCTCTCTTTCTCTAGGGCCGTTGACCTTATAAGCCTCGCCTTCTTCTCCCGAATGTAGACGCTCGTTCCTGATTGTTTGGTTTGTCTATTACTCCTATCTTAGTGATTTCTTGTCCCCCCTGCTTCCTGTTTTTTTTTTTTTTCTTTGATAATTCCCTTTGTATGGAGATAACGCTTGTCCCTATCCTCTTAGGGGTTCAGCTCTTTGTCCCTCTCTATGTATGCTTCCCAGTCTTTCTTGGCCTGTATCATGTGCTTCGATGGGTGGAACCCCTGGTAGGTCCCAGTCTCATACGTCAGGTTCAGTGTGGTTTGCTGGATGACATTAGATCTTATAGGTGCTTGTGTTTGTTTCCAATTCCTAGCTATCAAGAGGTTAGCTGCCATCAGTATGTGGAATATTAGGCTGGCTTGTGATTTAGTGTAGGTTTCTAGCGACATGGACAGTAAAGCTGTTTCTGGATTGAGCTTGGTGTCTATGAGTAGCGCTCCATTGATTATCCCTTCTACCCCGCTCCAATATTCTTTGAGAGCCGTGCAGGCCCACAAGGTGTGGAGCATTGTGCCTTCTGCTTTGGATCATCTCCAGCAAAGCCTGGTAGTGCCTGGGTATATGTTGGCCAATCTGGTTGGTACCAGGTACCATCTGTATTGCAGCTTGCGGAGGAGCTCTAGGTGGGAGGCGCATCTGGACCTACCCTTGTGTGCAGTGAATGCCTTGTTCCATTGCTCAACTGTAAGTGTCATGCCTAATTCCCTATGCCAGACGTCTCTATAGTTGTCCTTTTGTGGTTGGTCTGTGGAGTCAATGAGAGCGGCATACATAAGTAACAGCGGCTTTTTGGGCATGGTCATAGACGTACATGCCTTTTCTATGCTTTTCGCGTGTGTCGGAATGGTTGTGGTGGTGTTGTGCGACAGTATGCCTTTTAATTGAAGGTAGGAGAATATCAACCTCTGCGGTAGGTCAAACTCAGCTTGCAAGTCAGGGAATTGTTTCAGGAGTCCATGGCTAAACAGGTGAGTAACCAGTGTGCACCCTTTCTCGGTCCATCCCCGGTGGTCAAAATTGGGGTATGCTATATGTAAGCTATATAAGGGAGTGGCCATTGTCCAGTTGGTGGTGTACCCCAGTTGTGGTCTGGCTTTGTCCCATATCCTCAACAGGGTGTCGGTTGTGGTGGGCATCTCAGGGAGCGCCGGGCGTCTCCCATGAGGTACCCAGAAGAGATATTTGAGGCCTTTGGGACATGTCCATGTGGACTCCATCTCCACCCATTGTGGTGGGTTTTGTGTCGTATGTGCCTGTAGTGCTGTGGACAGCAGTGCTGCTCTGAAGTATGTTTGGACCTCTGGCAAACCCAGCCCTCCCTGCGACACCTGTCTGGTAAGGATCTTTGTGGCTACACGCACTTTTTTGTGTGCCCATACAAAACTAATGAGGGTGTTTTGCAGCTTTCGGAGGTATATGTGAGGTAGTGGAATCTGCAGTGTTCTGAGCAGGTATTGGTATTTTGGCAGCAGCATCATCTTTACCGCCGCTAGTCTCCCTACCCAGGACATGTATTTAGTCTCCCATTGTTTTAGTGTGTCGCTGATTTCCCTCTGCAGTCTCCCATAGTTTGTCAGGGTACCTGAGGCCTCTACCTCTAAGGGAGGTAGAGACTTGGTGGTTTGCCCGTCCAGGCGAGCTGTTTCCTTCGTTCCTCGCGGTTCATCCAGTCACTTAAACACCGGCCGCGAGGAATCCACGTCCTTTTCTAGCAGGACGCTCAATACGTGACGTCATGACGCTATCACGAGCGACCTGTCACTCAAGTGTCCGATATCCAATCGGTACTTGTCAGAGGCGTGCTTACCATCCGGAGCCAGGGTATTTAAGCTTACTTCTCCCTTCAGCTCATTGCCCTGTCGTGGTTCTAGCTTGTCTAGTCACTCAGTGCTCTGGTATTCTAGTTTGCTCTATTTGGTTTTGACTCGGCTTGTTGTACTACCCTGCTTCTCTGTTATCCCTTGACCCGGCTTGTCTCTCGCTTATCTGTCTTCTCGTTCCCTCGACCTCGGCTTGTCTCTGACTATTCTCTATTACTCTCGGTACGTTAGTCCGGCCATTCTAAGGCCCGGTATACGTACCTTTCCACTCTTTGTACTCTGCGTGTTGGATCCCTGTCCCGATCCTGACATTACGACAGGGCCAATGGATCCTGCAGGTACAAACAGTCAGCTTGGTTCTTCGGATCCCAGGTTTGACGCCATGGAGCATAGGATGGATCAGATGGCTTTGGCACTACAGGCACTTTTGTCTCGTGCTAGTAATCCACCTGAGGAGACACGTACTCCTTCTATTTCTCCTGCAGTCTCAGGTCTAGAGGTAGCCACTGTAGGTGCTTCTTCCCGTATTACCCCACCAGTACGTTATGGCGGGTCACCGGAGAGGTGTCGTGGCTTTCTGAACCAGATTAGCATCCATTTCGAATTACAACCCCGCTCTTATCCTACAGATAGAGCGAAGGTTGGATTTGTTATTACTTTACTCATTGAAAAAGCTCTGAGATGGGCCAATCCTTTATGGGAGAATGATAATCCACTAGTCTATAATTATAATGCCTTTGTAGCTGCGTTTAGAAGAACTTTTGACCCTCCTGGTAGAAAGGTCAATGCAGCTAGATTACTGTTGCGCCTTAGACAGGACAATCGAACACTTGTGGATTATGCACTAGAGTTCAGGTCCTTGGCGGCAGAAGTTAAGTGGAACGAACAGGCTTATATAGATGTGTTTCTGAATGGGTTATCAGATGTAATTCTTGACGAGGTCGCTACTAGAGAACTCCCTGAAAATTTGGAGGATTTAATTTCTTTTATATCTCGTATTGATGAACGCTTAAGAGAGAGGCAGAACACTCGAGATAGGACCCGTAGACCCTCCCTTAAACTAGCGCCTACCTTTCAAAATTCTGAGTTCGATGACTTACGTATTCCTGAACCTATGCAGATAGGCAGTACTCATCTCACAGAGAGGGAGAGACAGTACAGGAGAAGGGAGGGTTTATGTATGTATTGTGGAGTCAGGGGCCATTTACGCCTAAATTGTCCCAATCGTTCGGGAAACGCTCGCACCTAAGTTCCTCTAGAGGACAGGCCTTGGGTGTTTCTACTTTGTCCTCTATTCACAACTACAAAGAGCTCAGGCTTCTGTTACCCGTTTCTTTAAAGTGGGAAAAGGGAGTAGTTAAGACTATGGCACTAATCGATTCTGGAGCTGCTGAGAGCTTTATAGATCAGGGTTTTGCTGCCAAGCATGCTATTCCATCCCAGTTAAAAGAGACACCACTGGCTGTTGAGGCTATCGATGGTAGACCGTTACTTGAGCCTGTTATTTTCCATGAGACCATACCGATTAACTTAACTGTTGGCATCCTACATAGAGAGGACATATCCTTACTGCTCATTTCTTCTCCGTCTATTCCCATAGTCCTGGGGTACTCCTGGTTGAGGAGACATAACCCTATTATTAATTGGGAGTCAGGAGAGATAGTTTCGTGGGGACAGAATTGTCAAGAGAAATGCTTGCGGAAGGTCTCACCTCTCGGCTTAACCAACACATCGGCTAACTCTGACAATCCTACAGAGACACAAATTCCGTCTCAGTATCTAGATTTAAAGGCTGTATTTGACAAAAAGAAAGCCGATACCTTACCCCCACACAGGTCCTTTGATTGCAAAATTAACCTACTCCCTGGTACCATGCCGCCCAGAGGTCATGTATACCCGTTATCTACGAAAGAGAACTCAGTTCTAGAGGAGTATATTCACGAAAATTTAGACAAGGGATTCATTAGGAGGTCCTCCTCTCCTGCCGGGGCTGGATTTTTTTTTGTTAAAAAGAAGGATGGTTCTTTGAGACCTTGTATTGATTATCGAGGCCTAAATAAGATAACCATTAAAAATGCCTACCCGATTCCCTTGATCACCGAACTCTTCGATCGTTTGAAGGGCTCTACAATTTTCACCAAGTTAGACCTCAGAGGGGCATATAACTTGGTGAGAATCCAGCAGGGACATGAGTGGATGACGGCATTCAATACTCGATATGGCCACTATGAATATACTGTTATGCCTTTTGGGTTATGCAATGCACCAGCTGTATTCCAGGATCTGATAAATGAGGTTCTTAGGGAATTTCAGCAAGATTGCGTCATTGTATACCTAGATGATATACTCATTCATTCTAGTGAGATTGAGACTCATCACAAGCAAGTCAGGAGGGTTTTGCACAAGCTTCTCCAGCATGGCTTGTACTGCAAGTTGGAGAAATGTAGCTTTGATCAAACCCAGGTAACCTTTCTCGGCTATGTGATCTCTGGGGAGGGATTTAAGATGGATCCGGATAAGCTCCAGTCCATTCTAGAGTGGCCTTTACCCAAAGGTCTTAAAGCCGTACAGAGATTTATTGGTTTTTCTAATTATTATAGGCGCTTTATTAAGGGCTATTCTTCCATTATCGCACCTATCACTAATATGACCAAACAGGGGGCTGATACTAAGAATTGGACTACTGAAGCTCTCCTTGCGTTCAAAACTCTCAAGGAGCTTTTCGCTTCCGCTCCAATTTTAGTTCACCCCGACACTTCTCTGCCTTTTCTACTTGAGGTAGACGCATCAGAGACTGGTTTAGGTGCTGTCCTATCTCAAAGGTTGGGTGTTGATAAACCATTACATCCATGTGGATTTTTCTCTAAAAAATTGACCGGTACTGAAAGCAGATATGACATTGGTGACAGAGAATTACTAGCGGTTATCAAGGCTTTGAAAGAGTGGAGACATTTATTGGAAGGTACATTACATCCTGTTACCATTCTAACAGACCACAAAAATTTGTCTTATATCGGAGAGGCCAAGCGTTTGTCCTCCAGGTAGGCTCGTTGGTCGTTGTTTCTTACCCATTTCAATTACGTTCTGACTTACAGACCTGGGTCAAAGAATTCTAAAGCCGATGCGCTATCTCACCAATATGAGCCTTCTGCTTCAGTTGAACCACTTTTGTCCTCCATTGTACCAAAATGCAATATTATTGCTAATACCAGTCTCAAAATTCATTCTCCGCTACTTGACCAGATCTTGAAGTCACAACATCTAGCTCCCGAAAACACTCCTGAGGGAAGAAACTTTGTTCCTCCTGAACTTCAACTGGAGCTCTTACAATGTTTTCACGAAAGTAAAATAGCTGGTCACCCTGGTATTCGCAAGACATACTCTCTGATATCCAAGGATTTCTGGTGGCCTTCACTTCGAAAAGATATTGAGGAGTTCGTCGCAGCTTGTGAGACTTGTGCCAAGACTAAACTACCTCATGCATCTCCATGTGGCCTGTTACACCCCTTGGACATTCCTGAGAAACCTTGGTCCTGTTTGTCCATAGACTTTATCGTTGATTTGCCTGCTTCCAAGAGACAGACTGTTATTCTCACGGTGGTGGATAGATTTACTAAGATGGCCCATTTCGTGCCATTACCTAAACTTCCGACTTCTCCTGAATTGGCGGAGATTTTTGCGAGAGAGGTTTTTCGCCTACATGGGATTCCTTCGGAGATTGTTTCTGATAGAGGCTCTCAATTTGTCTCACGTTTCTGGAGATCCTTTTGTTCTCAAATGGGTATCAAATTGAACTTCTCCTCTGCCTATCACCCTCAGTCTAACGGAGCTGCTGAACGTACCAATCAAAAGATCGAACAGTATCTGCGTTGCTTTGTTTCCGAACACCAGGACGATTGGGTCGGTCTGATTCCTTGGGCGGAGTTCGCACACAATAACCTTGTTTGCGATTCAACTCGCTCTAGCCCTTTCTTCATGAACTATGGCTTTCATCCTTCGATTTTTCCTTCGGTTTCCTCTTCTCAGGGGATACCGTCGGTTGATGATCATGTCGCCAACCTGAAGAAATTATGGGATCAGACTCGGCAAATTCTGTTACATAGTTCCTCGTTGTTCAAGAAACACGCTGACAAGCATAGAAGAGCGGCTCCTGTTTTTGTTCCTGGGGATAGGGTATGGTTGAGTACTAAGAATATTCGCCTAAAAGTTCCATCTATGAAATTTGCTCCTCGCTACATAGGTCCTTACAGGGTTCTCACTCGTATCAATCCGGTTGCGTATCGCCTTGCTCTGCCACCTGCCTTACGCATTCCTAACTCTTTTCATGTCTCCTTGTTGAAACCTCTTATTTGCAACAAATTCTCCTCTAAGGCCTCCTCGCCTCGTCCTGTTCAGGTGGAGGGTCGGGAGGAGTACGAGGTCAGCTCCATCATTGATTCCAGAATTTCAAGGGGAAAATTGCAATATCTGGTCAACTGGAGGGGATATGGTCCTGAGGAGAGGAGTTGGGTACCTCAAGAGGACGTTCATGCTTCTCGCCTTCGCAGAGCATTTCACCTCCGCTTCCCATCTCGCCCCGGTTCCTTCCGCCCGGTGGGCGTATCTGAGAGGGGGGGTACTGTCAGGGTACCTGAGGCCTCTACCTCTAAGGGAGGTAGAGACTTGGTGGTTTGCCCGTCCAGGCGAGCTGTTTCCTTCGTTCCTCGCGGTTCATCCAGTCACTTAAACACCGGCCGCGAGGAATCCACGTCCTTTTCTAGCAGGACGCTCAATACGTGACGTCATGACGCTATCACGAGCGACCTGTCACTCAAGTGTCCGATATCCAATCGGTACTTGTCAGAGGCGTGCTTACCATCCGGAGCCAGGGTATTTAAGCTTACTTCTCCCTTCAGCTCATTGCCCTGTCGTGGTTCTAGCTTGTCTAGTCACTCAGTGCTCTGGTATTCTAGTTTGCTCTATTTGGTTTTGACTCGGCTTGTTGTACTACCCTGCTTCTCTGTTATCCCTTGACCCGGCTTGTCTCTCGCTTATCTGTCTTCTCGTTCCCTCGACCTCGGCTTGTCTCTGACTATTCTCTATTACTCTCGGTACGTTAGTCCGGCCATTCTAAGGCCCGGTATACGTACCTTTCCACTCTTTGTACTCTGCGTGTTGGATCCCTGTCCCGATCCTGACATAGTTGAGCTCCAGGAGACCTTGCGGCTCCTTTGGGATTCTCAATCCCAGGAAGGTGAGGTAGTCGTCTCTCCAATCTAAGGGGAAAGTGTGTTTCAAGTGGTCTATGTCACTTCGTGGTATCCCTATCCCCATTGCCTGTGTTTTCGAGATGTTAAGCTTGTAATATGAGTGCCCTCCGTATGTTTCTATTTCGTGTAGGAGGTTTGGCAGTGAAATGTTAGGTTGCGTGAGGGTGAGCAATATGTCGTTGGCGAATAGGTTTGCCTTGTACATCTTGTTTCCTATCTCCACCCCATGAATCGCCGCGTTCTCCCTTATCCTAATCGCCAGCGGCTCCAGCGCCAGGACGTAGAGCAGTGGGGACAGGGGGCACCCTTGTCTCGTTCCGTTTGTGAGCCGGAACGGCTTGGATAAAAAACCCGCATTAAGTACTCTCGCTGAGGGGTCACTATAGAGGGCTTTGACCACCGACACAAACCCTTCGGGGATGTCGAATTTGCCTAGTACCTGCTGAAGGAACCCCCAGTGCAATCGGTCAAACGCCTTCTCGGCGTCAAGGGAGACCATGAGACCCGCCCCTTTACTGAGTTTCAGATGGAGTATATTGATAACCTTCCTCGTATTATCTGCCCCCTGCCTCCCTTTTATAAAACCCACTTGGTCGTTGTGGATGATATGCGGTAATATTTTCCCCAGGCGGTTGGCGTAGAGTTTAGCGAAAAGCTTGGCATCGGTATTTAGGAGGGAGATAGGTCTAAAGTTCTGCGGCACCGTTGGGGGCTTGTTCGGTTTAGGGAATGTTACAATATGTGCTGCTAACGTTTCCCTGGGGAGTTCCCCCTTGAGAGCCGCCTCTGTGAACAATCTAGCCAGGTAAGGTGCCAGTATGGTGCTAAACCTCTTGTAATAGTGGTTGTCAACCCCGTCTGGCCCTGGTGATTTCCCCAACGGGAGGTCTTTGATCAGGTCTAGGATTTCCTGTTCCTCAATCTGTTTGGTGAGCGCTGCTTTGTGTTGAGCTGTGATCTTAGGTAATGTAATCGTGTCTAGGTACTTTCTAATATTGAGGTCTGTCGGGTGCATCGTGTGTGTGTTGTGCTTTATGTTATAGAGGGAGGAGTAGTATGTGGCAAACACCTCACTGATTCCCTTAGGGGTGGATATTTTGGATCCCGTTTGGTCTGTGAGGTAGGATATTTTTTGATTCGCCTGCCTGGTCTTTAGGCGTTGCGCTAATAGCTTACTAGCTCTGTTGCCCTGGACATAATGTGACAGTCTGAGTCGTTGCATGTTTAAGTTAACCGTGTGTAGTGCGTGTTGGAGTATGAGCTTGTTGAGCTGGGCAATCCTGGTTTTTGTCTCTATAGTCGGTGTGGTTTGGTTCAATCTGTTTATCTCGTATAGTTCTGTTTGCCATGCTCTGAGTTGTGTTTGCCGCTGTTTTTTCACGTATGCCGCTCTGCGTATTAGTAAGCCTCTCGCTACTGATTTGTGTGCTAGCCACAAGGTAGCGTCTGAGATATCTTTGGTGTCATTTAGTTGGAAATATGCGTGGATATCACCTGCCAGTGTGTCTGCAAACCGCTCGTCCCTCAGCAGGGAGTTATTAATTTTCCAGGGGCTGCGGTGTTTAAAGTCATAATTGTTTTTTAATTCTAGGGTTACTGGTGCGTGGTCGGACCATGTGATTTGCTGTATGTCGCTGGATATGATTTGGTCAAGTGCTGAGCCTGCCACCAGAAAACCGTCAATTTTCGAATATGAGTTATGCACAGCTGAGTAGTGAGTGTACATTCTCTCTGTTGGATGTGTGATTCTCCAAGCGTCATATAGGTGATGGGTATGTAGGAGTTTCGCTATGGCCCTACATTGCCGATTCAGGGGGCGGTGGCGTGACCTATGTGTCGGTAGCGTCGTGTCGAGTGTCGGGTCTAGAATGTGATTGAGGTCTCCTCCAATCACTGTGACGCCCTTTTGGATAGAGCTCGTTTTGGTCAGAATTTTGTGCAGGAAGTTTCGCTGATTGGTGTTTGGGGAGTAAATGTTTACGATGGTGTACAGCACATCGTTAAGCTCTCCTATGAGAATGATGTATCTGCCGTTTGGGTCTATGTCTGAGGAATGGAGCGTAAACGAGACAGCCTTACTAATCAGGATGGATACCCCTCTAACTTTCGCTGGAGACGTGGCGTGGAATTGGTTCGGGTAGTCATTAGTCAATACTGCTGGGTGGTCATTGTGCCTAAAGTGCGTTTCTTGTAGGCAAAGGACATCAGCTCCCAGGGCCCTAGCTTCTTTGGTGAGCAGGTGTCTTTTCACCGGGGCGTTTAGACCTCTGACATTGAAAGAACAGACTATCACGGTGGGTCGTGGGATCGGTACTCTGCACCTCTGAGGTGGCATTCGATAGTTTTGGGGGTCTCTGCTCTTCCCAGCTTACTCGTGCTGAGCAGAGTCCTCCCCTGTGTGTAGGGTAGTTCCCTTAATGGGCCTATGGAGTCGTCATCAGTCTCGACCCCCTGGCATTCGGTGTTTGATATAGTTTGTATGGTGCTGATCGTTGAATCACCCACTAACCCTGTCCCCGGTTCGTTGGTAAGGTACATAACATATAAATCAAAAACATAACCGAAAACAACATACAGTAATGCAATAACATTAACCAAAGTATATACATAAACATTCTTTAGTAATAATGGTGCCGTGTGTTCGGCATGGCACTGCATTGGCGTGCCGTGGGGGAAGAGGTCTTATGGCCTCCTGTCCTACAGGAATAACAGTTCCCTGTGCGGCTATACCACATGTGTATGCTGGGCAAGCCCAGCTCTCTGCTAAAGCTTCGCGACTTTGCAGCTTTCGTGTAGACGTAGTGTCTCTTGTTGCTTAGTGCTTTTTTTTTTTGTTTTTTTTGTTTTTGTTTTTTTGTTTTTTTTGTTTTGAGTTATATATATATATATTTTTTTGTTTGTTTTTGTTTTTTGTTTGTTACATTTAATATGTCAGTGTAGTCTCGCTTATTCGCGCTATGGAAGAATATTTTAAAATCATGTGGGTGGCCCCTCTGTGTTTTTTTTCCCTTTTTTTCCCTTTTTTCTTTAAATTGTATAAAGCTTATTGGGGTGGGTATGTTGTGCTGGTCCGGCTCACCTTAGCGAGCTAGGAGGGGAGAGCCGGAGCAGGTTTCCGTGCCACTTTCATATCTCTTGTGCTCCCTGTGGCCCTCCCTCCCTCATCCTCTCACTCTACCAGGGGTATATGTGTTGTAATGTGTGTGCATTGCAGTTTCGTACATTACCCAGCCTTGCAGCTTAAATGTCCATGCATTAGGTCACCATAGGGCGCCCACACTGACAGTCATTGTCCTTTATCTTTTTTTCGCCTTTTTCCAGTCCTGTGTCACTCTGGATATGTCTCCTTCTTGGGCCTTCGTTGGCGCAGTTGCGATGTTCCATTCTCTCAAGATTTTCTGGCCTTCCTCCGGGGAGCCGATGGCGGTAGTCTTCCCTTCTTTCAATACCAGGAGTTTGGTGGGATATCCCCATCGGTATGGCAGATGGTTCTCTCTGAGTCGGGTGGTTACCTCTTTGAAGTCCCGTCTCCTCTTGAGTGTGTAAGAGTAAATGTCCGCATATATGGCTATGCCTTTGTAAGCCGGTGGCATCTCCCTCCGTTTTCTGCAGGCAGTGAGAATCGCCTCCTTAGCATGGTAATAATGCATCCTGAGCAGGATATCTCTCGGAGTGGATGGAGGTAGAAATGTGGGTTTGGCTGTCCTGTGGATTCTGTCTAGCAGGAATAAATCCTGCGGCAGGTCTGGGGCTAATTCTCGTAGTAGGCCCGTGATGTGGGCAGAGAGATCCTCCGTTTTCACCATTTCCGCTACTCCTCTTATCCGCAGGTTGTTGCGGCGCGCCCGATCTTCCATGTCGGCTATCTTTAGGTCTTGGTCATTTAGCCTTCCAACCAGGGCCTCTACCGAGTCTGCTAGGGAGTTGTGGGCCTCTGCCAAGTCTGCGAGTTGATCCTCGGCGTGCGACGTGCGCTGGCCTATATCTTGTATTTCTTTTTGCAGGTCTTTAATAGCAGTGTCCAGCTTACCCACTATCTTGTCTGACATCTCCTCCAGCAGTTTTTTCAAGGAGTTGTGTGTCAGTGGGTTTTCCTGGTCGCCCGTATCTGCTTCAGATTCCCCTTCGGTGCCATCTTGGAAATGTTCAGCCTGGCTTGGGGCCTTCCCCTGCGCCGTCCGTGCGGCGAAAAAATTTGCTTTCTCTCCCTTCTCACCTGCCTGTTTGCCTTTGGGCTGAGACATATTAGTTGGAGGTAGCTTTTTTTTGTGTTTCGTTGCGTGATGGGCTTAGTATTCCGCCTTTAATAGCCGCCGCGGCACGGAGCTCCGCTTACATGCGGCTGCTCCGGTCTGCGTCCAGGACACGCCCCCAAATCTGGTAATTTTATTAAGACACAGAGGCTCCTATTATACTAGTTTAAAGCTGTGAAATAACCATTCCAGCATAATGTTGCATTAGCTTAAAATAAGTCTCACAACTTAGATTCCGAAGACTAATCGGCAGCTCGTAAAATATTGTCCAGTCGGCATCCTACCGCAGAAGCTTTAGAGGCCATAGCACCCCATACAGCATGAAGAGAGAATACGGAAGTATCAATGCCGGCTAATCTCATAATCCATTTGACCCATCTCGCCAGAGAAGGAGAGGATACTGGAAGGTGTGGCTTGCGGAAAGAGATTAATAATTGTGGCCTCGTAGGATTCCGGAGCGAAGCCATACGGAGTTCGTATTCCCGCAGACATGCCACTGGGCAAAGGAGAGGCTTCTCTGGAAATGCCGGGTAGAGTACAGACTTCGAAGAGGTCTTGGTCCTTCTAGAGATGTCAAAGAGGATGCCTTCCTGTGTAAAGGAACAAGCATCTGTGTCCAGAGCTCATACTTCAGAGACTCTTTTGCATGAGATGAGGCAGAAAAACATGACTAATTTTGCAGAAAGTTGTTTGAGGTATAACAAAACATTCTCCATCCGTTATTCTAGAAAATGGAGGACAAGAGAAACATCCCAGAGTGAAGAATAACAAGGTAATGAGGGCAAGAAAAATGCATTCCACGTAGGAGTCGACAGACAAAGGTATGTCTTCCGATGGGGACATCATTGATGCCCTGGTGTCCAGCGGAAAGCGCAGAACGGTAAAGGTTAACGTGTGATATGCTTTCTCTGCTTCCAAATGGGAAGTCAAGAAATGCAAGATGGATGTTAAAGGAGCCGATAAGGGATCCAGATCTCTTTCCAGGCACCAACCATTCCAAGCAGATTTATAAGATTGTCTCGTGCCAGGTGCCCATGCATTCTCAAGAAGTCTGAGGGTTGATTGCGGAACACATTTTCTCTAGAGATTGACCAAGGTCTCCAGAAATTAGCTGAACCATAAGTTGAAGAAGACCCTGGAGGATTAATGGGTGAAACTGTCCTTCCAGATCCTGGAGGAGAGAATCGTATGACGTGAGAAGGTCACGAGTACCAACATGCCATGTTGGCAGCGCAGTTAAAGAAGGCAGCAGGGAATAAGTGCAAATGGGGGGAATGCATAGTTTGTCTCCGTGGCCCAATCTTGAGAAAAGGCATTCGTCACCAGAACCATTGGATCTGGTCTCCAGCTGAAAAAAATTAGTGAGTTGAGCATTCAAACGAGAGGCAAAAAGATCTATTTCCAAAGGTACCCAAGTGCGTACAGCAAAGGATCCCACCAGAAGTTCTAGTCAATTGATATGTAGCATCGATTCTAGGTCTAACCATCTGCCTCCTGTGGAGGTATCTCCACAACGCGGACCCCAACTGTGTAAGCTCGCATCAGATTCTATGATCAGGTCTGCAGTTTTTCAAAAGATAGTGCATCCATTCTATGCTTACATGTGGAGAAGCCACCAATGAAGCTGGTCTTTCGCCTCTTTGTCTAATGTCCCCATGTCTTCGTAGAATGCTCTGCCTCTGAGGTAAGAGGCTTGTAGCCATTGAAGTGCTCGGTAGTGGAGCGGACCTGGAAATATGGCTTGGATTGAAGCTGCTAGGAGTCTGGTGACTCGTGCCAAGTGTTTGAGGGAGAGCTGGGAACAGCCAATGTGCGTCTGATTTATTTTTTGATATTTAGCAATTTTGATGCTGGTAACGTCTGAGAGGTTGAATCGATTACTAATCACAGGAACTTGAAACATTGACCGGGTGCCATAATGGATTTTTACCAATTGATAAGGAAACCCAGGTTTTGTAACAATGCCAGAGTCCACATCAGATGTGTGTGGAGAAGGTTGGATGACTGGGCTAGGAGGAGTATATCATCCAGATAGATGATTAGCCAAACGCCACGACTTCTTAACAGAGCAACCACAGGTTTCATGATCTTGGTGAAACACCATGGGGCTGATGACAGGCCGAACGGGAGGCATGTGAACCTCCATTTCCGTCCTGGCCATGTGAACTGTAGAAAATATTGATGTTGTTCTGCTATAGGGACCATGAGATACGCGTTCTGTAAGTCTAATTTGGCCATCCAGTCTGCTGGTTGGAGTAAGTCGCGTAGAAAGTGTACGCCTTCCATTTTTAAATAGTGGTAGGACACAACTGTTCAATTGCTTTAAATTTATGACTGGTCTCACCCCTCCGCCTTTTTTGGGTACCAGGAAGAGATTGTTGACATAACCCGGGGTATGGGTTGGGATCTCTATGATGACTTGTTTGCGCATCAATTCTTGAATTTCCTTGGATACAAGGAGAGTATCTTGATGGGAAAAAAACAATCTCTCTGTGAGGGGAGATTTGGATCAGGTGTGACATAAAATCTAAGCAATAACCTGTTACAGCTTGAAGGACCCAAGCATCTGACTTCAGATGCGACCACACATGAGAAAAATGTAGGTGTCTACTCCCCACAACCCAAAGTGAAGAAAGGGGAAAGTAGACATTTATCATAAGGTCGTCGTCCAAAAGGAGCTCCTAGAATGCCCTTAGAGACTCAGGGTCTGCCTCTTTGTGGGAAGAATGCTGTTGCTGTTCTTTGCTCCTGAAAGCCAGCTCGTCCTGAATAGGAACTTAAGTTCTGTCTATAAGAACCTCTTTGTATGTGGCCAGACAGATGGCTCCTTCCTCTTCCGGCCCCAGCAAAAATGTTTTGGTGAAATATTTTTACGCATATTGCTTTGGGCTTTTTCCAAAGCCGTGACTGTATGCACAAAAGACCTCAATTCTTTCTAAGGAGTCACCAAATAATAGCCCTCATTAATAGCTAGATTAACTAGCTTTGGCTCTATTTTTAGCAAGATGGACTTGCAGCACTCGATAGCAAGTGCTGTGTTTACATTGCCCACTAGGCAAATTATTCTTTGGATACAACCATGGATGGTATCCTAAACCAGATCCCGGTTGTCTTTGAAGATTTTTGCCACAGGGCCCAAAATGTCCAAGACCTTGTCTTGACAGTTAGTTAGATAAAAATCTAGACCCTTTCTGGGTTTCCACCCATTTTCCCTAGAAATTGGACAATCTTAGTAATTTATTCCGAATAGCCTTATCCAAGGGCTTACGAACTCTGGAGGCGATGTATTTCGCCACAGATGCAGAAGGGCACCATTCCTCTGAACGAGGATGTCTCAGCTCATCTGGATCAAAAAGGGGTAAATCCAGAGGATCCAGGATTCTGGAATCATCACCAAACCCCAACACACTTACCTGGACATCATAGCGGGGAAAGTGCTGAGAGAGGAGACGGATGCCTCTCCAATCGCACCGTCGGAGTCGGATTCAGACAGATTGTATGAGGTGTCCATTACAGACTCATCAATTTCCTCCTCAAAGTTGCTGAGATCTGACTCAAATGAATCAAGCTGGGCTCTTGCCCGCCATCCATGACAGCAGGTAAACTGTCAGTCAATTTAGTTTTGAAGGAATGTTTGGTCTTGGCCGTAGCTTTGGTGTCGGAGTAGATGCAGTCGACATAACAGTCTGCTGCGCTGACTGTTTGGCCTGTAAGAGGGCCTGGGTAATAGTATGTGCAGAGAAGTCAACATAGCGCCCATGGCAGATACCATAGCCTGCATAATAGATCTACAGACTGAGGCATCAAAGAACGCCTGCATGTCTGCAGATGCGGAGAAATCAGGGGACAGATTCCCTTACCCTGGATTTTTGTGGGGAACCTAGGGGGTTGCCTGAGCCCCAGAGGGCAAGGGTAAATCCCTATTAGACTGCATAATGAATGAATTTAATACAACGATAATAAGCAATTAAATAACCTGAATACAGGGTTGTGTAACTCAGAAAGGGAGAAAAGCTGAAAATACACTAAAAATAAACTCACAATTTTGAAATACAATAGGGATGTGCATGGGAAAAATATTCGGTTTGGTTCGGCATTCTGAAATTCGGCACTTCGACACTTTGGAACTTCAGGATTTCGGGTAAGTGTAGGGTTAGGGGCAGGGTTAGGTTAGGGGCAGGGTTAGGTAAGAGTAGGGTTAAGGGTAGGGGTAGGGTTAGGGCAGGGCTAGTGGTAGGGTTAAGGGTAGGGTTATGGTAGGATTGAGTTAGAAGCAGGGTTAGGAGTAGGGTTATGGTAGGGTTAGGGGTAAGGTTAGGGTTAGCATAGGTTAGGGGTAGAGTAGGGTTAGGAATAGGGTTAGGGTTCAGTTCGGCTATTCGGTTCAGTTCGGCATTCGGAAATTCAGCACTTCGGACATTCGGAACAAAACGAATTGCACATGTCTAAAATACAACACAGAGAGAGTAAAGATCCGTCCATTCACCAAAACTGCTAAACCCCAACAAGGTTAGACAGGAAGAGGCAAGGCTATCGGTTAAAAAGCACGCAAAATTTCACAGAACTGTGAAATTTCACTAAACAAACGCTCGTTCACATTAAAATTCTATTAGACTCATGTGAAGTTAATGAACAGCTAAAAGAAACTAATTGCGCACATTCGCAGTTCATGGATTGGGTTGGAGAAAAAATGTGAATGAACGGTGTAAGTATTGAACGCGCGTTTACGAGAAAACAGAAAAAAAACTATTGAAAGTACCGCACAGTACCCATGTGCGAATGCTATTAACTGAAAAGGGCCGCTACTGTTCAAATATGAAGAAAAAAAACGCCACAAAAGCTGTAAAAAAACGTTAGGTAGAAAGAAATGAAACTAACACAAGTAAATAATTAAAACAAATTAAATAAGCTGAAAAAGTTGAAAAGCATATGAAAAGGAATTCAAAAAACCTCCTGGAGCCCCTAAAATGGACTAAAGAGGTCCAGGGGGCAGTCTTTATCCAAAAAAGCAAATCATAAAACATACTCTATATTATGGAAAAATTAAAGCGAAATAACTAAAACAATAGTAACAATGAAAACACTATAAGACAATAATAATAATATAAATATATAAGTATATAAATATATCAATCCCACAGTAAAGAAACCATGGGATCAGTTTACTTAACTGAAGGAGCAGCAGAGAAAGAGGAAGTAGTTTAGTGAACACCGCCTATTATGCTGGAGCGTGGAATCTGATTGGCTGTTTGGTTGCTATGGAAGATATGTTACTGACTGTTTCCTGTATTGATTTCAATGTTATATTTCTTTGCTGCTGAGGGAAATAAAGAAAGAGTGGAGCATAATAGGAGCCTCTTAATAAAATCAGTAACTCTCAGTAATGCTTGTTATTTTATAGGAAACATATTTCTGGGTTATAACTTCTGTTATAAAAAGGATGCTCGGACCACGTAACCCAACATGTGTTTCTTATACAGATTATGATGTAAAGAGGTACCAGTCTCCACACATTCTGTGATTTGTTGCTATAGCAATTTGCAAAAATGTATGCATGTATAAGGCCAAATTACACTTCCTCTTTCATATATAGGTAGCATTCTATGAGAAAACCTGTCTTGGTGACATCAGTCTACTGTACTGCAAATGTCTTTATCCATATTAAAATGAATGGCACTAGTTGATAAGTCAACAAAAGGAATACTGCAACTGTTAGATTATTGTGCAGGGATCAGGGCCATATTAAGAACCCAGTGGGCCTGGTGCTGACAATTATGTTGGGCCTAATTACAAAATCTTAGCGACCAAAAACACTAAAACAGTCCTACCTCCCAAGCGTCATGTATCTGATGGAGATGGTGCTGGAGGGAAACTCATAGGATGCAGCTATGAGAAAACACACACCCTATGCCTCTTAGTGACCCCTAGTGTTTGTGTCCCCATGTCACTAGGACATTGGGACACTGACACACTAGAGGATACTGCTCTGAGACATGGGGACACTGAGAGACTTGGGGACACAGAGACTTGGGGACACAGAGACACTAGTTGGGAGACATGGGGGCACTGAGACACTAGCTGGGAGACATGGGGACACAGAGACCAGAGCCACTGGGAGACATGGGGCCATTGTGTCCCTATTGTCTCAGGGTCCCCATTTACCTCAGGGTCCCAAAGTCTTAGTGTCCCCAAGTCTCTCATCGTCCCCATGTCTCCCAGTGTCCCTATGTCTCAGTCTCCAGGTCTCAAAGTGTCCCCTAGTGTCTGTGTCCCCATGTCTCCCTGCAGCCTTTCCCCCATCCCTCACTTACCTGAGCTGTAGGCTGTCTCTGCAGGCTCGGAGTTGCTGTCTGGATTCTCTGTGCAGAGCTATTCCCCAGCTGATCAGTGAGTAGAGAAAGGCTGGGAGGGAAATGCTGTAACTTCCTATCCCTGCCTCTCTCCACACACACACACACACAGCGACCCCTACTGGCCGGTGCTGGTATTGCAGAATAATCTCTGTTTACACTGAGACTGACATTTTTATTGCCGGTATTACTGCAATACCGGCACCGGCTAGGCAGCCTCAAATACCAGAGAAATACCGGCCTGATGGCAACGCGAAGAGTAGTGTGTAAAAAAATAAAAATTTCTTGTTTCTTTTCTTTTTTTTTTTTTTTTATCAATGTGCCTATTCCATGGGCATGGGCCTGGAGCTGCAGCTCCATCAGCCCCTATGTTAATCCGTCCCTGGCAGGGATTGCCTTCATGCAGATGTTCTAAACTACCGTATTTACTTGAATCTAATGTGCCATTGAATCTAATGTGCACATCAATTTTGAAACCTGGAAGCTGAAAATTATTTTTGCTGGCGAATCCAATGCGCCTTTATACAATCAGATATGACTATACAACACTACACTGTGCTACAATGAAAATGTTTATTGCCATGTACCATAGTAACATTGATGTTTTTTTCAGTCCGGCCGGTGATGGAGAAATGCTGACGGGAGCCTCGTGCGTGTCACCGTGCTGTGTCTTGTGCGTTCCAATTCCTCTCAGTAACTGTTGGCGGTGAGTGCCGAAAAGCGATTCAGTTTTCCCTAAGTGGAATTGGAGCGCACAAGACACAGCACAGTGACACACATGCGGCTCCTGTCAGCATTTCTCCATTACCGGCTGGACTGAAGGACCCATACCACGCTGTCATCAACAAACTCAGTAGTATTCCATACCACTTGGCGCAGATGGTGAGTGATCTTTATACAACTATTTTATACTATAGTTGTCAAATAAAGTGTTTTCTTTGATGGAGCAAACACTACGGATTTTTTATTATTACTTTAAATCCTTGCCTATGATTTTTAAGTTTATTATTCAAACAAGCAGTGTACAATTTTCCAAGCTACTATATCATCTAAAGGAGACCATTATTGTTTTTTCGTACTATATTATACTTGCTAATTTAGCATATATACCCCAGTTAATTTAGTAACTGGAGTCAACTGCTATCAGCTTACATTCCACCACAACTATAGAACTGTATCTAACAGAGACTATATTAGCTGCTATTATTGTGGACTTATATGCAGCTTTTTCACTGTTTAATGAACATTTATACAAATCTATGTTCAGCATTACTGTATGTAATTACAACATTGTGGACTTGTATTCAAAATACTGAACTCTAAGGGTAATACTGATATTTGCTTATTAGACCTCACACAAGCTGTTAAAGAGGTAATTTATATCACAATATTTATTCCTGTATGTTTTGTTTTATAACACATTTTTAAATTCCTATATTACTCCTGGGCATCTAGTTAGATTTAATCTAACATTTTAGTTTTAGATTAATTTCATGTTTATGCTATTCATGATCACTTGGAAGATGCTTTGAAGTGTTTGCTGGTCAATTTAGACGTGGCTTGACCAATTAGAATGGGAAATCCCGATACACACTAAATCACGATACACTAAAACTGAAAATCCAGTATAGGCAATTAAATACTTCAAGTAGCGCAAGCACTACAGCCTGCTGTAGTGGTTACATGCCAGGAATGCCCTTAGGCTCCCAGTATAATTTGTCAAACCATTTTAGAATAGTTTAGAATTGTTTTACTTATTTTTTATTTGAAATAACACATTTCAATATACAACCTGTACGGTTTGTCAACTCAGTGGAGCCAAACGCAAGAGGCAACCAATTGCCCAGAGCACCTTTGCAAAGACCTCTCAATGAGTTGCTTTGAAACGTCTGTGATTGGACAGACACAGAAAGTGTGGGCGGGGGTTAGAAGGGAGGGCTTGCAGGGAAGCAGACAAGAGAACTGCAGCTTTTGCAAGTTGTTTTTAGATATAAATTCATTATTAAAAGCACACAATGTTTTCATTGGGGGTATATCTACAAACTGATTATTTTATTTTATTTTTATATGAGCACTAGATGGTATCTTTTATCCCAGTATTTACTTTGTGAAAAACTATATTTTCAGCCTAATTTGACAAAGAGAAACTAAGGTAGACATTGGTGTAAAAACACACAGAAGTTAGTTCTCTAGCAGGGTTACATGCAAAGTGAATTTCAACTTTAAGTCCAGAGTAGCCAAACTAAAACATAGCAAACTTTTTCTTATTTTGACCCTAAATTTATCATTCACTTTAAATTCTCACATTCATGAATAACCCTATAAATGTCAGGGGGAATTACAAAATATAGGTGAAAATAATGTTGACTAATTAGGCCATATCTGTGTAATTATTTTTTTTAGTTAACTACAAATTAGTATTTCAACGAATGAACACCACAGTGCATGATTAAACACCTGAGGTTAAGCAGGGCCACTCACATTCCACATAAGGTCATTAAGCGTCTTTATTCCCATTTAAGATGTTTAAATATACAGAGGAAAGTCAATAATATTGACTAATCTTTAATAACATCTCTGTTCTCTGCAGTTAACAACAAACAGATACTGGTCACAGAGAACAAAAATTTCTAAGAATGGGAATTTTTCAAGTTTCCATTGAACCAATAGACGAGCAATCTCCCAGGACAATAGGGAAATTTCAGGACGGACATGATTGGCTGGTTCTTGATTGCTAATGACCACTTCATCCAATTGGATTGTCAAACCCAACCAGCAAACAGAATGTAGAACTCTTTCCCCACTACCTTCGATGGAGTGTTTATACCAGCTAGTTTTCAGTTTGATATGTTTGGATAGAAGGGGAGCCTCTGTTTAACAAGTTTAAGTCGTAATATGCTACCATACTAATCAATACATTTCCTGTATGGTTTTACTATTAATTTAAATATGTCATGAACATATATAATGCTATATTGCTAGGACTGTGAACAATAAACTCTGAAGCAGTCCAATATTATTATTATTGTTATTTTTTATGCAATCATCATCGTCATTGAGGTTTCGAAACTTACTTGAGGCATCCGGGTACAGGTATAATAAACGTCAGACAGAGTTATACTGTTTCTAGAGCTGTAATAATGATCCATTCTGTCCAATACATGGCAATATCCCTTATTCCAGCACTTCAGTGACAGCTCTGTGTAGACAAGAAGATATATTGTCAGAGAAGCACTTTGGGCGACTTCAGGGAGACTTTGCTTTAACATCAATATTTAAAGCCTTTCTTCCTTTCATGTTGGTCAGCAGGATCAGTGTGCTTGTTTTCAACAACAGGGAACTCTGTGCAACAACCAATTACATGATGTTCTACACGTCTCTACATTGCTGCAAGGAATTAGAGAGGAAATCTAAGAATGTACTCTTTACTATTAAAGGTTGGATTGTGCCAAGAAATGTGTTACAAATCAGTTTTTTAAGATTAAGTTCAGATCAATAATGTTTGAAAAACAATTATAATAGGGGGGAAAAAAGTTAAATAAATATCATGCTACAATAAAATGTGCTGTATTTGATAAGACACCGTCAATGAGTTACATATCTTTATGTACTCAAGGCATGCAAAATTATATGTATATTTTTGAATAGATTATGGGAAGAAAATGTACTGTGCACACTTAATTTCCTGGATCCTAAACAGTAAAGGTATTCCTTGTGTTCTCAGAAAATACAAACAAAACAAAAAGTTGAAAAAAATACAGCTCAAGAAAAATACCTAATGTTCAGTCAGGGTACATAAAGCATAACGTAATTTGGGAATGGTATAGAAAACCATTTAAGCAAATAACATTTCCGTCACACCACAAGTTAAGACACAACCCCAGAACCTTAACCTTGACTCATTGCCTAAATAATGCTTTGAGGTTCTCACTTGTCTCAATAGCACACAAGGTCATCTCTTGTGTTGAAACAAGTTACTACTGCATGCGACATAACTACCTACTACTTACACAACCTATTGAACTCCTCTTGAACGCCTCCTCTTTGAGCTTCATTTTTTATATAAACTGCAGGGATTAAACTGATAAGAATAGTACTACTTAACACACCACTCCTATCTGGTGGCACATAAGATTGCACGCGCAGTGCCCCAAATTTGAAGTAGGAGGACCTCTAAAGAAACTCTAAAGAAAGTAAATTCCGTTTTTTTTTTTCTAGCCTTACTTCATAACTTTAGTCTAACATTTGACTTATTAGTTTTGGAGCCAACCTTTACATCTCCACAGTTCTATAATATTATTCTTTCAATCTGGTGTTCAAACTTAAACTGCATATTCAATTCTTAACATAAGAAAATGGAGGTAAAATGACATTTCCTTCACACAAATCAATACCCTTTGTATACATGACAGTACCTTAATACCCTGTGCAATGGCAGAATGGCAAACAAAACCTGCAGTAGAAAGGTTGTAAACTCCGCTCTATACTTTTACAAAATGTTGCCAAGGAAATACAAAGGGATAATTCTTTACACAGGGAGATGCATCAGATCGCAATTTAGAATTTTGCAGTTTTTGTAGGGCAGCATACATCAATTTACAAAATATACTGCTAAATTGCAATGTACATTTAAAAACAAAAAAAAAGCAAAAAAAGAATAATACCATAAACTTTAAAAAAAAAAAAAAAAAAAAAGGGTCCCCAAATGGCTGTACAATGAAGCTCAAATGATGGCATAGCCCAGGTGTCTACTTTTGCAAATGGCATGTATTTATGGTGTTATTTGAATAGTCAAGTTGCTACAATACCGTAAAATAAAACATAGGCCCATCAAGTCCATCTATCAATTTTAACTGTAAAATCTGAAATCTGTGGAGGGTGGCAATGTGTGGGGAGTTTGACAGTATGTAGGGAATGACTGTTTTTTGGCGGTGACAGTGTGTGGGGGGTCTGTGTTTCAGTGATCGACCTCCCCCACACTGGAAAAAAACTTTTATACAGTAATCAGTTCCCTGGTGGTCCCGTTGGCTAGCTATCTGGTCTGCAGCCCCACCGAGTGCAGAGTTGCAGACCATGTAGTAGCTGTCTCGTGAATTCCAGCACTTGAAGTGTAAGAGTTGCCATGGTAACCCGTGGCAACACTGATTAGCCAGAGCTTGCTGACATCTACTAAACACAGCCCTGGCCAATCAGCAGCTCCTCAAAGAGATGGATTGAATCAATGCATTTCTATGAGGAAAGTTCAGTGTCTGCATGCAGAGGGTGGAGACACTGAATGTCAGTGATGCACAGTATGCAGCACTTCCCCAGGAAGTGCATAGCAGCCATCTGAGGAGTGACCAGTAAGGGTATCCCTTGGCTGTAATGTAAATACAGAAAGTATGGAAAACCACACAACACATATTTGTGCTGGTGAGTATAACCCTTTTTTGCAGTAAACAGTTTTTTCAGAGAAAATGCAGTGTTTATATTACAAACGTATGTAAAAAAAAAAAAAACAGAATGCACTAGAAGTGAAAAAAAAAAAACACTAGTGAAAATGATCCTTATACTGTATTTCACAAATACACAAAAAAAAACTATAAATACAGAAAGTACGGAAAACCACACAATACAGGTGTATGAAATAGGGAAAAAAAATGAAAAACAACATGGTAAATGGAGAAAATGGCAACACTGGTAAAATATATCCAAAGAATGGAAGAAAATCTAAAACAAAAAGTTATAGACAATACATAGCGTAATTCTGTATAAAAACAGAACCCCCCGTATATGGTCAATATTGCACTCACAAACAGTAGGAGGTTATGTGCCCATCACCCCACTGGGGTACGTAAAGGAGGAACGTACAATTTCTTCTTGCAGCAAATATAAGGTGCTCACATGTAAAGGAAAACTATATCCACAATAGTGAAGTATGTAGAAACAGTATAAAAATGTATTGTATTGCACTTACAATTTATGGGGAAATTGTGTGGTGTTCTTGCCTCCACCAGTAGTCTACAACTGAAGTGGGCGGAGTAACTGGGTGGAATGGCTTGAGTAACCATTGTGTGGTTGGAGTGGCTGGAGTAACTGTGGAAAGGTTGGACTGGGCAGAGTAACTTTATGAAACATTGATTAGCTGTATTGTTGTAACATTGTATGTTACTGTTTTTCTGTTACAGGTATAATGAATTGACTAACATGAAAATACATTTATTAAATGTGACAGTGCTCACTTTTGTGTTATCAAAGCTGTAGGAATGACAGCAGTTTAGAGAATGTGTTTCATCCAGCAGCCTCTGTGTTCCGGAACACTCTGCTGGCTGCTTACACACCTGGGTTCCTATGGCAACTCACTCTACAGCAAGGGCAGAGAAGAGCGGTTAAAAACAAACTGCTCCAAATTGCTCACTTCACTGGCGGTTGCCATCTTTAAACGAGCGTAGTTTAAAAACTATAAATCCTACAGTGAAGTGCTTTATATTGTGAGAATCACAAGACCCAGACCTAAATTTTGATACATAAGTATCTGAAATATTAAAAATGAAGGCACAGTCGCAGTTTAGAAATTGCCCTTCAAATTTGAGGTGGCTAGAGTGGAGTTTCAATGAATGTCAATGGACGGCGTGAGTTGCAAACAAATGGTCATATTGTGAAAACTATCATGACTATGGCTTAGCCGTGGACATTTCTAGTGGCAGCAGCGATAGCTGAATGTTTTTATATAAGATTTGTGTAGGTGGGCTTGAAAATGAGGGAGTGTTGGCAGTTTAGAAAGCATGTCCTGATTTTTCAACTCACACTCTAGCTTTTGTCAGCTCCCACTCTAGTTTTGAACATTCCGCCATTCATTCCTATGGGACCAATTTTGCCACAAAAACGATGATATTTCGTAAACCATTTGGCAAAACGTTCCACAAAGTAATAGCATACCAATCAGGAACAATCCGCATGTTTCGGTATATTACTGTATATGTAGTGTAAAAACTGTGGGAGGAGTTAGGGTGGTAAATGTGGCTATAATAAGAATATATATGTGAGATAATATATGTGAGGACCTCCAGCGTCGCTGAAATCCCCAGAGGAAAGCATTGAAAGCATTTTTCAATGCTTTCCTGTGGGGAGGTCTAATGCGCGTGTGCAGCATTGCCGCGCATGCGCATTAGGTCTCCCCCGCCGCTGGCCACGCAAGCTCAATAGGTCTCCAGCGGGGGAGGAGCGTGGGCGGACCCTGACCCAGCGCCGAGGGACATCGGCGCTGGATACGGGTAAGTCACTGAAGGGGTATTAACCCCTTCAGCAACTTGGGATGTGGGGGGTGGGAGGGAGAGGGTACCGGCAGTGCCAAGAAAATGGTTTGTTTTCCTGGCACTGGAGAGTCCCTTTAACCCCTTAAGGACCGCTGACGGTTCAGGACCGTCAGCGGTAAAACGTGCGTTTGGACCGCTGACGGTCCTGAACCGCCATAACGGTCTGCGGCAACTTACCTGATCGCCGTCGGTCCCACGGCGGCGATCAGCTCTCCTCCCGTTTCAGGGGGGTTGCCTGTCTGCCCGGGCAGTCCCCCCTAGGCAGATCAGGACCCCACGGCCATGTGATCACTCAATCACATGACCGCAATAGGTGTCTGTATCTGCCTGCAGGGGGACTGTCTGTGCTGACAGGCAGTCTCCCTGCAAGTGAAAAATCAAAAAAATTGTTAAAAAAAAACCAATATAATATGTATATATATATATATATATATATATATATATGATATATATACATATATTATATCTATATATAATATATGTATATATATCATATATATAATGTCATACTAAGTGTATTTTTATATTTATATATATATGTATATTAATATAAAAATACACTTATATTTAAATTACACACGAATATATACAATATATATATAATAACTATATATGATATATATATTATTATAAAATACAAATAATATGTTATTAAAAATAAATAACAAAAAATAAAAATATTTTTTAATAATTAAAAAAAATTATATATATATATATATATATATATATATATATACAATTTTATTCTAACAGTATTTTGATATTGATATATATATATTTATATCAAAATACACTTGAATGTAATGATATATATATCTACGTATAAATAAATAAAAATAATACGAAATATACATATGTCCACACACATAATTACATAAATAATTTCATAAATATACACGTAGACGTCAAATATATAAATATGTATATATATTAAAATTATACGTGCATATTTATTTAATATTTTTTACCTAATTAAGTAATTTTAATGATTGCAATTTGAGGGACCTGCCTGCCAACCCAGGCCGAAAGTCCAGATAATTTAATTTGCTAGCACTGTGTTTAGCCCTGTAACTTTCTATGACACCCTAAATCCTGTACATGGGGGTACTGTTTTACTCGGGAGACTTCGCTGAACACAAATATTAGTGTTTCAAAACAGTAAAACATATCACAGCGATGATATTGTCAGTGAAAGTGAAGTTTTTTGCATTTTTCACACACAAACAGCTCTTTCACTGAGGATATTATTGCTGTGATATATTTTACTGTTCTGATACACTAATATTTGTGTTCAGCGAAGTCTCCTGAGTATAACAGTACCCCACATGTAGAGGTTTTATAGTGTTTGTGAAAGTTACAGGGTCAAATATAAGGCTTGATTTTACTTTTTTTTTTTTTATTGAAATTTGTCAGATTGGTTAGGTTGCCTTTGAGAGCGTATGGTAGCCAAGGAATGAGAATTAGCCCCATGATGGCATACCATTTGCAAAAGAAGACAACCCAAGGTATTGCAAATGGGGTATGTTTAGCCTTTTTTAGTAGCCACCTAGTCACAAACACTGGCCAAAGTTAGCGTTTTTTGCATTTTTAACACACAAACAAATATAAATGCTAACTTTGGCCAGTGTTTGTGACTAGGTGGCTACTAAAAAAGACTGGACATACCCCATTTTGAATACCCTGGGTTGTCTACTTTAAAAAAATATGTACATGTTAGGTGTGTTTCGGGCATTTATGACAGATAACGGTGTTACAATGTCACTATTGATACATTTAAAATATATATATATTGAAACAGCAATTTCCTACTTGTATTTATAGGCCTATAACTTGCAAAGAAAAGCAATAAAGCACGTAAACACTGGGTGTTTTTAAACTCAGGACAAAATTTTGAATCTATTTAGCAGTTTTTTTCATTAGCTTTTGTAGATAAGTAAAAGATTTTTCAAGTAAAAGTCCAAAATCATGTTTTTTTAAAAAAATTTCACCATATTTTTTTATTTTTTTTTTTAATACAATATATGACATAATACAAATAATGGTATGTAAAGAAAGCCCTTCTCGTCGTGAAAAAAAAAAATATATAACTTGTATGGGAACCGTAAATGAGAGAGCGGAAAATTACAGCTAAACACAAACACCACAAAAGTGTTAAAACTGCTCTGGTCCTTAACGTACAAACATCGCAAAATCAGGCCGGTCCTTAAGGGGTTAATGTGTTAAAATGCAGATCATAATAGAATATACCTTCCTCAGCACCAGCAGAGGAAACTCTTGCTGAAGTTGACACAGTTTTTTTTATATTGTTTACACAGCTTATAGAACATGGACATAATAGAAAATAAATAGGAGTCTGATTGATTTCTTCATTAAATAGATATATCTAAACTGAGGTTCTTTGCAAGGTCATTGTTTTACTAAGTTTGTAAACAGAACAGATGAGCGATGGTGAAGTAGGTCAAGAAATAAGAAATGCAACAACCACAGATCAATAGATCTTGAACTACAGCCGTTTGGCCAGATGTTATTTGCAACGTTAGGCTTCCCTGGGAAACAAAGCATATTTTGCAAGTATGGGCATCCCTAAGAAAGTGAACCCACCATTGTCTGATTTATAAACCTTTACATTTGAAATAACACAGAGAGGGTTATTTGTTAAAGTGAGATTTCAAAGTGAATTTCAAATGTATTGGGAAACTATAGTTTCCCAGGCCACCTCAACTAACTGAAGTAGTCTGGGTGCCGTGGACCTGTCCTTTTAATCCTGCAATGTAAAACATCGCAGGTTTTTTTTTTTGTGTTGACATTGCAGGGTTAAATCAACCTCTAGTGGCTGTCATGCTGAAGGCAATGATAAAGCCATTTCGGTGAAACGCGTTTGGATGTTTTTTTTTGCTGTTTTTTTTACTAATAAATAGATTTTGGTCACCTACTATTGTGCCACTATCTTTTATTATACTTTTAATATTTTTATTTATTTATTTTTATTATTTTATACTTTATTCTACCTGGCAACCAGTTAGCCTGCTCTGTCTATATTCTAATTTTATCCTATTGACCATATATATCTTATTGAGAGAACTATCCCTGCCTTTTACTTCTTGTCGTTTTGGGTTCCCGACACCTCCATCTTTAAGAACACTTACACCATATCCTTCAAGTGGGGATTATACCGCTGTATGCTATACACACGAGGGCTATCTTAAGCTGTAACAAATGGGAGTGTTACCCTATAACCACTGACTGCTTACATATATTATTAAGAGCACTATTGCTGCCTTTTTGTCATTTTGGGTCTCGACATGCCTTAAGTCCCAGAACGCATTATATCCGTCAGTGGGGATCATACCGCTGTATGCTATACACACCAGAGCTGGCTTAAGTTCCACCACATGTGAGTGCAACCCTACTAATTTAATGCTATATCTATACTCAGTGAGATTTAACGCACTATCAGCCTCTTCACTTCTTGTCAACCCGTTTTGTATACTACGGCCAGCTGAGAAGTTAAGATCTGCACCCCTCAACCTCAAAAGAAAGCACTCGACCCAAAGTACCCTTAAAAATATTTATATATACACTGCTCAAAAAAATAAAGGGAACACAAAAATAACATCCTAGATCTGAATGAATTAAATATTCTTCTGAAATACTTTGTTCTTTACATAGTTGAATGTGCTGACAACAAAATCACACAAAAATAAAAAAAATGGAAATCAAATGTTTCAACCCATAGAGGTCTGGATTTGGAGTCACACTCATAATTAAAGTGGAAAAACACGCTACAGGCTGATCCAACTTTGATGTAATGTCCTTAAAACAAGTCAAAATGAGGCTCAATAGTGTGTGTGGCCTCCACGTGCCGGTATGTCCTTCCTACAAGGCCTGTGCATGCTCCTGATGAGGTGGCGGATGGTCTCCTGAGTGATCTCCTCCCAGACCTGGACTAAAGCATCTGCCAACTCCTGGACAGTCTGTGGTCTGACATGACGTTGGTGGATGGAGCGAGACATGATGTCCCAGATGTGCTCAATTGGATTCAGATCTGGTGAACAGGCGGGCCAGTCCATAGCATCAATGCCTTCGTCTTGCAGGAACTGCTGACACACTCCAGCCACATGAGGTCTAGAATTGTCTTGCATTAGGAGGAACCCAGGGCCAACCGCACCAGCATATGATCTCACAAGGGGTCTGAGGATCTCATCTCGGTACCTAATGGCAGTCAGGCTACCTAATGGCAGTCAGGCTGTGCGGCCCCCCAAAGAAATGCCACCCCACACCATTACTGACCCACTGCCAAACCGGTCATGCTGGAGGATGTTGCAGGCAGCAGAACATTCTCCACGGCGTCTCCAGACTCTAACACATGTGCTCAGTGTGAACCTGCTTTCATCTGTGAAGAGCACAGGGCGCCAGTGTCGAATTTGCCAATCCTGGTGTTCTCTGGCAAATGCCAAACGTCCTGCACGGTGTTGGGCTGTAAGCACAACCCCCACCTGTGGACGTCGGGCCCTCATACCACCCTCATGGAGTCTGTTTCTTACCATTTGAGCAGACACATACACATTTGTGGCCTGCTGGAGGTAATTTTGCAGGGCTCTGGCAGTGCTCCTCCTTGCACAAAGGCGGAGGTAGCAGTCCTGCTGCTGGGTTGTTGCCCTCCTACGGCCTCCTCCACGTCTCCTGATGTACTGGCCTGTCTCCTGGTAGCGCCTCCATGCTCTGGACACTATGCTGATAGACACAGCAAACCTTCTTGCCACAGCTCACATTGATGTGCCATCCTGGATGAGCTGAACTACCTGAGCCACTTGTGTGGGTTGTAGACTCAGTCTCATGCTACCACTAGAATGAAAGCACCGCCAGCATTCAAAAGTGACCAAAACATCAGCCAGGAAGCATAGTAACTGAGAAGTGGTCTGTGGTCACCACTTGCAGAACCACTCCTTTATTGGAGGTGTCTTGCTAATTGCCTATAATTTCCACCTGTTGTCTATCCAATTTGCACAACAGCATGTGAAATTGATTGTCACAGTGTTGCTTCCTAAGTGGACAGTTTGATTTCACAGAAGTGTGATTGACTTGGAGTTACATTGTGTTGTTTAACACCTTTGTGCTACCCATCTTTTGTGACTACCTCTAAGGGTTTTTGAGGGACCCTTTACCCTGGATTGCTGCCTTAGCTAGTACCGACCTGGTTTGGTTACTTAGCGCTGACCCTTTTTGTTTTTCTCCCTATAAAAACTAAAGCTGGTCACAAGCTCAGAAAATTCCCCATCCTACTGGAAGCAATAATATTTAATACTAGAAAATTGTGGACTATAACCAGTTGGATTCTTTTCTCTCATAACCTTCTCTTCTCTGATATTTTTATTTGGTATTTGGCACAACCAGTGGTTGTCTTTTTGTTTTGTTTCTTCACACTTTTAAAGGGGATAACGGAGTTTCCCCTCTATTACAGTGTTGGCTACCCATTTTATACTTTGTTGTTTAGCTTAGTGATTATCCATTTCTGTTTACATATATTGTTTTCTCCATAATATGTATATGTGCCTATGTATATATCTATATCTACCATAGCAGTGTAGTACTCTATATATGGGTGATCAGACCAGGCAAACTAGCCTTTGCTTCCCATGTGAATAAATGAGCATTGGGCGCCCATGACCCATATGCTGGTTCACCGGTTATCCTTCCTTGCACCACTTTTGGTAGGTACTTACCACTGCATACAAGACTTGCTGTTTTTTAGATGCTCTTACCCAGTCATCTAGCCATAACTGTTTGTCCCTTGTCAAAGTCACTCAGATATTTTTGCTTGCCCATTTAACTGCTTCCAACATATGAAATTCAAGAACTTGCTGCCTAATATATCCCACCCTTTGACAGGTGCCATTGTAATGATAGAAACAATGCTATTTATTTCACTTGTCAGTGATTTTAATTTTGTGACTGTTCAGTGTATAATTTATCTGTATTTTATCTAATGAATGTTTAGTATACAGTTGTGCTCAAAAGTTTGCATACCTTTTGAGAATTGATAAGTGAGCAAGCAAAACACATTTTTTATTTCTTATGAGATTCATATTCAACTGTAGGTTATACCAGAAGGGCACAATCATAAAACAAAACATAGCAACAAATAAAAAATGAAATGACCCCTGTTCAAAAGTCTGCATATCCTTAGTTCTTAATATGGTGTATTGCCCCTTTGGCATAAATTACAGCGCGCAGTCTTTTGTAATAGTTGTCTGTGGGGCCCCTAATTCTTGCAAGTGGTATAGCTGCCCAATTGTCTAGGCAAAATGCCTCCAGGTCATGCAAAGTCTTTAGTCGTCTTGCATGAACCACACATTCTCCCCAGAGTAGTTTGATGATAATTTGGTCAGGATACTGATGGCCACTCCAAAACCTTCCCTTTTTTCCTGCTGTAACCACTGGAGTGTCAACTTGGCCTTGTGCTTACGGTCATTGTCATGCTGGAAAGTCCAAGAGCATTCCATGCTCAGCCTTCATGCAGAAGAATGCAAATTGTCTGCCAGTATTTTCTGATAACATGCTGCACTCATCTTGCCATCAATTTTCACAAGCTTCCCCGTGTCTTTAGAGCTCCCGCCCCTCCAAAACATCCGTGAGCCACCGCCATGCTTCACAACGGGGATGGTATTCTTTTCACCATAGGCCTTGTTGACTCCTCTCCCAACATAGTGCTTATGGTTGTGACCATAAAGCTCTATTCTGGTCTCGTCACTACAAATTACAGTGTGCCAGAAGCTGTGAGGCGTGTCAAGGTGTTGTCGGCATATTCTAACCAGGCTTTTTTAGTGGCATTGGCACAGTAAAGGCTTCTCTCTGGCAACTCGACCATGCAGCTCATTGTTGTTCAAGTATCATCGTATTGTGCTCCTTGAAACAACCACATCATCTTTTTCTAGAGCAGCCTGTCTTTCTCTTGAGGTTACCTGTGGATTTTTCTTTGTATCCCAAACAATCCTGACAGATGTGGCTGACCTTGGCTTGGCATCAAGTGATCCCCAAATTTCCCACTTCTTAATAAGTGATTGAACAGTACTGACTGGCATTTTCAAGGCTTTGGATATATTTTTATATCCTTTTCCATCTTTATACAGTTCCATTACCTTGTTACACAGGTCTTTTAACAGTTCTTTTCTGCTCCCCATGGCTCAATATCTAGCCTGCTCAGTGCATCCACATGAGAGCAAACAAACTCATTGACTATTTATACACAGACACTAATTGCAATTTAAAAAGCCACAGGTGTGGGAAATTAACCTTTAATTCCCATTTTAACCTGTGAGTCACCTTGTGTGTCTGTAACAAGGCCAAACATTCAAGGGTATGTACACTTTTGATGAGGGCCATTCGGGTGATTTCTGTTATCATTATGATTTAAAAAGGAGCCAAACAACTATGTGATAATAAATAGCTTCATATGATCACTATTCTTCAACAAAAAATAAATTTTGTTTGCATGATCAGTCCTATTTTCTAAATCAATGCCAAAATGTCACAATTTCTGTCAGAGTATGCAATCTTTTGAGCATAACTGTATGTGAAAGGGACCAAACTAATTATATTGGAACATTATTAGAATACATCTGATTCTTAATTCCTTCTGCTGAGGAATTTCATGCCATGCTATAAGGTATTCTTCTGGGTACGCTATAGAGTAGATTATTTATTTGCTCCCTGTCAACTGTATAGGACTAACAAAGTTATTGTAATTGGGATACAAGTTCACATACGTTTGTACCCAGTAAATGTTGGTGTGTGTTTATTAAATTGATATTTGGTTGAATTTACTGTTTAAATCATATATACATTGTTGGCCATTTTTACATTATATTTGATAATTTTGGCTTTGTAATGTAATAGTTTACAAAACCAGTATGCATTTTGCTCTGTTTGTATGGTATCTGTGATGTTCTTTTACTTGCTCAAGGGATAATCCTTGGTTTGCCGTACCATATACTAATCTGATAACTGTATGCTTATCTGAATACTGTTTAGGATAGAATGCTGAAAATGTTGTTGTATACTTTTTATTAATTGAAATATATATATATATACACAGGGCCGGATTAACATAGGGGCTGATGGAGCTGCAGCTCCAGGCCCAGGCCCATGGAATAGGCCCATTGGTTTAAAAAAAAAAAAAAAAAAAAAATTTTTTACATTTTTTTTTTTTTTTACACACCACTCTTAGGGTTGCCAGGCATTTCTCATGTATTTCTTAGGGTTGCCAGGTATTTCTCAGAAGTATTTCTCAGATATTTGAGGCTGCTTAGCCGGTGCAGTAATACCGGCAATACAAATGTCTGTCTCAGTATAAACATAGATTATTCTGCAATACCAGCGCCGGCCAGTAGGGGTCGCTGTTTGTGTGGAGAGAGGCAGTGATAAGAAATTACGACATCTCCCTCCCTGCCTCTCTCTACTCACTGATCCGCTGGGGAGCAGCTCTGCACAGAGAGTCCAGACAGCAGCTCCGAGACATGGGGACGCTGAGACATTGGGACACTGGGGAACATTGGGACCCTGAGAATGGACGTCCGCAGGAATTTTTTCGTGGGGGGGGGGGGCATAATTGTAATGACATCCATGTCATCCATGTCATTTTCACATAAAGCAAGGATGAATAGCGTTTTCACAACTATGGTGTCAGGAATATATGTTTGTATTCCTGACACTATAGTGTTCCTTTCATCAAATTACAGGAACATTCTGGTCACCATAACAACTTTATCTAAATGAAAATGCTGTGATGCAAGGAGGCCCCTGGGTGTTCTTTCTTTGAAGGGGTGAAACCGCTCTCAAATGGTTTACCCCCAAAGGCTTCCTTCAGCTCCAGATCTCCAGGTCGCTCAGTGGTATTCGACTTCTGAAACAGAGTGTCAGGAAGTGCAGATTGACGCTGGGCATGGGTGCTGCTGATTGGCTAGAGTGGTAGCTGACACTTCTTCTGCTCCTTTACCTTTCTGCTACTTTCTGCTTATTTTGCGCCATTCTGCTCCTTTCTCTTTCTGATCCCTTTCTGCTCCTTGATGGCTCTTCCTGCTCCTTGCAGACCCTTCCTGCTTCTTACTGCCCTTCCTGCTTCTTTCTGCCCCTTACAGCTTCTTGCAGCCCCTTGCTGATCCTTTCTGTTCCTTCTGATTCTTCCTGCCCCTTCCTGCTCCTTGCTGCCCCTTCCTGCTCCTTGCAGACCCTTCCTGCTCCTTCCAGACTCTTCCTGCTTTTTGCAGACCCTTCCTACTCCTTTCTACCCCTTCTTTCTCCTTTCTGCCCCTTCCTACTCCTAGCAGACCCTTACTACTCCTTGCTGACCCCGCCTGCTCCTTGCTGCCTCTTCCTACTCCATGCTGCCCCTTCTACTCCATGTTGCCCCTTACTGCTCATTGCAGACCCTTCCTGCTCCTTGCAGACCCTTCCTGCTCCCTCTTCCTACTCCTTGCTGCCTCTTCCTACTCCTTGCTGCCCCTTCCTACTCCTTGCTGCCCCTTCCTGCTCCTTGCTGCCTCTACCTACTCCTTGCTGCCTCTTCCTACTCCTTGGTGAACCTTCCTGCTCCTTGCAGACCATCCCTACCCCTTCCTGCTGCCCCTTCGTATTCCTTGCTGATCCCTCCTGCCTCTTGCAGACCCTTTCTACTCCTTGCTGACCCCTCCTGCTCCTTGCTGACCCCTCCTGCTCCTTGCTGCTCCTTCTACTTTACCCTCCTGCTCCTTGAAAACCTTTCGACCCCTTCCTGCTTCTTGCTGCCCCTTTCTATTCCTTGCTGACCCCTCCTGCCCCTTGCAGAACCTTTCTGCTCCTTCTACTTTACCTTCCTCTATGCGGTCTCCCCCACCCCCCATCCCTCACTTACCTGCTCTGTAGGCTGCCTCTGTGCTGCTCCCCTGCGGTTTCAGTCATGCGAGAGAGGCAGGGATAAGCTGTAGCTTCCTGCCTTTCTCCATTCACAGCGCCACCTACTGGCCAGCGCTGGCATTGCACTGTATTCTCACACTAAAACGAAAAATAGCAGCACAAGCTGAAAAATCCGGGGGGGGGGGGGGGGGGCAAGTACCCTCCTTTACCTCCCCCATTCGGATGCCCATGACCCTGAGACACTAGGGACACAGTGGCCCCATGTCTCCCAGTGGCCCCTAGTCTGTGTCCCCATGTCTCCCAGCCACTGTCCCTAGTGGCTCAGTGGCCCCATGTCTCCCACTGTCCCCATGTCTCTAAGTGTCCCCTAGTGTCCTAGTGACATCAGGACACTGGGAGACATGAGGACACAGACTCTAAGGGACACTGGGAGACATGGGGATACAAACACTAGGGGACACTGGGCGACATGGGGACACTGAGAGGCATGGAGACACAGGGAGACATGGGGACACTGGGCGACTTTGAGACATAGAAGACATGGCAGTGTCCCCATGTCTCCCAGCCAGTGTCCCTAGTATCTCAGTATCCCCATGTGTCCCTGGTGTCTCTCAGTGTCTGTAGTGTGCCAGTATCCCTAGTGTCTCAGTGTTCCCTAGACTCCCAAAGTCCCCTAGTCTCCCAATGTCTCTGTGTCCCCATGTCTCCTAGTGTCTCAGTGTCCCCTAGTATAAAAGAAAAAATCTCAGGCACTCACTGTGATAGATTTAGGCAGGTTTATTGGACACCGCAACGTTTCGACCTGTACCCAGGTCTTTATCAAGTCTCCAATGTCCCCTATGTATCAGCGTCTCAGTGCCCCATGTCTCTCAGTGCCCCATGTCTCTCTGTGCCCGTAGTGTCTCTGTGCCCGTAGTGTCTCTGTGCCCGTAGTGTCTCTGTGCCTGTAGTGTCCCTGTGCCCGTAGTGTCTCTGTGCCCGTAGTGTCTGTGTCCCCTAGTATAAAAGAAAAAAATCTCAGGCACTCACTGTGATAGCTTTAAGCAAGTTTATTGGACACCGCAACATTTTGACCTGTACCCAGGTTTTTATCAAGTCTCCAGTGTCCCCTATATATCACAGTGTCTCAGTGCCCCATGTCTCCCCGTGTCCCCTTGTGTCTGTCACCCAGTGTCCCCAAGATTTCCCAGGTCTCCCAGTGTTCCCTAGTATCTGTGTCCCCATGTCTCCCAGTGTCCCAATGTCTCTGACATGGGGACACTGGGAGACATCAGGACACAAACACTAAGGGACTGGGAGACATAGGGACACAGACATTCCCCCTTTTTGTGTATGTTCGCCCTTTCGGCCGTTCTGGTTATGTGATTTGTGTCAGTAGCCCACCCTTTTACCGCATCCATAGACTTCCTGCTTTACTGGACACTGCTGTTAGGGGGTATATGGGTTTACTTGAAAGATGAAAGCATGAGATTAGCAAAGGGTATGTGTTTTCTCATAGTTGCATCCTATGAGTTTCCCTACAGCATCATTTCCATCAGATACATGACGCTTAGGAGGTAGGACTGTTTTAGTGTTTTTGGTCAATAAAATTTTGTAATTAGGCCCATCATAATTATCAGCACCAGGCCCACTGGGCTCTTAATCCAGCCCTGTATATACACGCACCACTTTATTGGACTCTGTTTCAACTACCACTACCCTAACTAGGACTTTTTATTTATTTATTCACCTTGTCTATTGGCGCAGACCCATCCTTTTGTTTGTTTGCTATTTGTCCATTTATTCCAAGGACACGCTAGGGAGTCCATGTTTGGGATTGCTGCCTTTTACTTTATAAGATATATTAGCGCTGACTCTATTCTCTCTTTTTTTCTGTTATCCTTGTTTCCCTCTCGAGTTAGCAGCTTTTCTATCCATTGTGTCTATAGTTGAATTTAGAAATAACTACACGATTGACATCAACAGTGTATTCAATTCAGAAACCAACAGTCCTGTTTTTCTAAGACAAACCAGTCTCAGCCAGCAAGAACTAGTCACGAAACTAGAAAAAGTTCTAAGCACAGAAATCAAAATAAAATGGGAAATTGCCACTTTAAAAAAAATGCATTGACGAACGCATTACACCTAGAGGTCTAAGCCTATTCAAATCTCCAACCTCAGACCAGGATGATATTGAGTTTATGGAGGAATGGAACAATAAGCTTGAGATATGTACTTTTGGTTTAATGGAAACACTTATAGTGAAAAAAAAAAGTAAAAAAAACTATTATTAGATTAAAGATGACCTTAAAGATAAACTGTTGCCATTCCTTGAAACAAAAGTATACAAACAAAACTCCATACTCATCCAAAGCAAAATTGAAAAAATTGAAAATGACACCAAACACATAAAAGTAAAAAATATATCAGAGACTAGTCAGACTACGCTAACAATCAAGTTAGAACATATCATCTAAACAAAAGATACACCTCTGAAGTACCATCCCCTAGCAATCACAATGCACCCAAAGAATACTCCAATCACTATAGACAAATACCTAGACAAGAAACCCAATTTTTGCGCAACCACTTCATCACAAAAACGAGAAAACCCTCACACTACTCCCCACAAAGAACACGCTACAACAAACCCCATACACATCAACAACATACTCCCTCACTTAGAAAATACCGACCTGTCAACAATTTGTACTATCAATACCAACCCCAAGAAAAATATCGCACTACTGGGGCGTGGCCTGGCAGCGCGTGAACATGGATTCTAAGCTCCCAGCTCCGACGAGGGTGATTAACAAAACCGCAAGTAACCGAGCATAAACAGCCTTACCCAGCACAAAAATAGAGCAGTAAGCTGCACAAACCGACAATGTTCTTACGGACAGCGAAAAAAGCTAAACTACGCCCGGCAGAGCTGCAAATTAAATCTCTCACTCAGGAACCAGGCCCAAGATGGCGGCGGAAGCCCCACATCGCCAGCAGCGTGCTCCGATCAGAGCGACAGCACCTCTATCTCACTGGGGAATTCAGTGCCAGCCTCTGAATCCTCACTACACAGAATGCTGCAGGAGCTGCAACACAATCTACAAACAGAATTCAGCAAGTTTGCCCGTGATGTTAGAGCCGACATCAAAGCCATAGGGGAGCGTACAACTATATTGGAAGATAAAACTCAGAGGAAAATTATAGAGGCCCATAATAACCTAGTAGAGGCCTATGACTCCTTTGGAGCTAAAATCGATACTTTGATTGCAAAAGTAGCGGATCATGAAGACTGCGATAGAAGAAACAACATACGCCTGCGCGGCATCCCAGAGGATATTAAGCCATCGGAATTGCTGGACTTCACCATAAAGTTGTTCAAAGCACTGTGCCCAGATCTCACAGAGGCAGACCTACACCTGGATCGTATCCACAGGCTTCCCAAGCCACGATTCCTTGCAGCCTCCATACCTAGAGATGTACTCACTAGAGTACACTATTTAACTTCTAAAGAAAGCGTCAGGAGAGCGGCAAGGAATAAGGATAACATCCCAAGGGAATATGATGGCATTAAACTCTTAACAGATTTCTCGGCAACGACACTGGCTAAACGCAGAGATATGTCACCGGTCACCAAAGTGTTAAGGGACGCTGATATGCCTTACAAATGGGGCTACCCCACTCAGATCATTGTTAGGAGGAACGGAGTGGAGCACCAAATTCATACCGCCAGAGAAGGCGTCCAATTGCTCAAGGACTGGAACCTGCCTGTTGCACCACAAGAGACCGCGGACCCGCCTGACAAAACGCAAGTCACCTACAAAAGTGTCCAAAGACTGGATATCCGTGTCTAAACACAAGTGACAGGAACTGAGTTACAAAAAAAATCTTTTTGGTTGCCGTTCTCTGACACGGACCTGGTTCAGTCAGAGATACGTGAGCATATATACCTGAATGCATTTGATGTTTTGTTATGAGTTGATAATTATGTTTTACTGTTTTAATGGCATCTTACCAGACAGGAAAGCTACATGTATACATAGAACCGTTTATAGCCAAACGGCCTAACACTCTAGCTCCCAGACTGCCTCAAGAGCGTGTGATACCACAAGGGTATTTGTCAGTTTTTCAAATCTCACAAACACCCTCGCCCACCTTGGCTCCATAGAGCCGCAAGATCAGTTCTCGATAACAGACGGAGAACGTCTGTACTCCATGTTGTACATAGTTGCCACTTGGGTATCTACCCCTCCAACCCTCCTCAAGGTTCACCTATGTCATGGTACCCACCAGAAAACTATCTAACTGGTCAGGTAAATTCACAGGAAAGGATAAGACAATACTCCTTGACTCTTAATGTACAACCACCAAAAAACGGTTATAAGTATAAACTAATAACTCCCGGGTTGGTGCGATATACACTTAAAAGAATTAGGGACAGCATCAATACACAACATAAATGGCTGACAATTTTTTTTTTTTTTTTAATTCTTTATTTTATTTGTGCATAGATAAATCACAACTGGCTTACAAGGCCGCAACAGCTAGGGTAAGCATTTCCGACAGAGCATGACCGTAGTTAGGCATTAGTGGGTACTGCACAGTTTTATGTATATTAACATTGCTTATCTAGGTGTTGTTCTATGTTGCCGAATATAACAAGTGAGTTTCAAGATTAGACAGAGCAGGCTAGTGTATGTTTGTAGTATTATAGAGTAAGGTGTTGCTCTTGCAGAATTTTCTAGTGAGGGGTATACTGGTAGCGGCTTGTGAATGTTTGCCTGTTGATTATTAAGCTAGTGATTATTCTAAATATTCAAAGTGTGTTGCTTGTTAATAAGATGTCTATCTCAGGTGCAGGCATCGTTTGAGTGCACACATCATGGGAGGACTAGTGTACAGCTTCCTTATTAGGTAATGCCTCGTCCAGGTCGGGCGATTTAACCGATCCCCATCAGCCTTAGTTTTGGTGTCCGGAGTAGTGGTCGGTGGGGGTCCCCCCAGTCTATGTACTTCCAGTTCCCAGCCAAGATGTGGTTCGAGGCAGGGCTCGAGTCCTGCAGGAACGCGTGGGAACGGCGTTCCTGCACTTTTTCCACAGCAGGAACGCCGTTCCCATTACTAGTCCTGCAGGACCCAGGGCTGGCACAAGCGGCTGACAGAGCAGGGGGAGCACAAATCCGAATCCCCTGCCTCTGACTGGGGACTCGGATTTCTAAACTCACCTCTCCCCCTGCAGTCAGTGGAGTCGTCCGGCCTCTCCTGATGATGTCAGTAGGAGGGGGCGTGACTTTCTCTGCTCTTCTCACAGGACCGCTGGGGAGCAGAGGAAGCCACGCCCCCTCCTCCTGACATCATCAGGAGAGGCTGGCTTACTCCACTGACTGCAGGCTGCAGGTTCCAGATCCTGTCCCACCCCTCCTGGCCCAAGGTAAGCCTCATGGAGGGGGGAAGGCACTTCAGTTTTTTTTTTATCCCTTTCCTCAGTCCCTGTCCCCCTATTTAAGGCCCTGTCCCCCCTCCTCAGTTCCTGCCCCCCTCCTTAGTCCCTTTCCCCAGTCCCTGCCCCCCTCATCAGCCCCTGCCCCCCTCCTCAGTCCCTGTCCCCCTATTTAAGGCCCTGTCCCCCTTCCTCAGGCCTGTCCCTGTCCCCCTATTTAAGGCCCTGTCCCCCCTCCTCAGTTCCTGCCCCCCTCCTCAGTCCCTGTCCCCCTATTTAAGGCCCTGTCCCCCTTCCTCAGGCCTGTCCTTGTCCCCCTATTTAAGGCCCTGACCCCCCTCCTCAGTTCCTGTCTCCCTCCTCAGTCCCTGTCCCTTTCCCCAGTCCCTGTCCCCCTCCTCAGTCCCTGCCCCCATCCTCAGGCCCTGTCCCTTTCCTGAGCCCCTGTCCCCCTATTTAAGGCCCTGTCCCCCCTCCTCAGTTCCTGCCCCCCTCCTTAGTCCCTTTCCCCAGTCCCTGTCCCCCTCCTCAGTCCCTGTCCCCCTCCTCAGTCCCTGCCCCCCTATTTAAGGCCCTGTCCCCCCTCCTAAGTTCCTGCCCCCGTCCTCAGTCCCTGTCCCCCTATTTAAGGCCCTGTCCCCCCTCCTCAGTTCCTGCCCCCCTCCTTAGTCCCTTTCCCCAGTCCCTGTCCCTCTCCTCAGTCCCTGTCCCCCTCCTCAGTCCCTGTCCCCCTATTTAAGGCCCTGTCCCCCCTCCTAAGTTCCTGCCCCCGTCCTCAGTCCCTGTCCCCCTATTTAAGGCCCTGTCCCCCCTCCTCAGTTCCTGCCCCCCTCCTCGGTCCCTGTCCCCCTATTTAAGGCCCTGTCCCCCCTACTCAGTCCCTGTCTCCCTCCTTAGTCCCTTTCCCCAGTCCCTGCCCCCCTCCTCAAGCCCTATCCCCTTACTCAGGCCCTGTCCCCCTTCCTCAGTCCCTGTCCCCCTTCCTCAGTCCCTGTCCCCCTCCTCAGTCCCTGCCCCCCTCCTCAGTCCCTGCCCCCCTCCTCAGTCCCTGCCCCCCTCCTCAGTCCCTGCCCCCCTCCTCAGTCCCTGCCCCCCTCCTCAGTCCCTGCCCCCCTCCTCAGTCCCTGTCTCCCTCCTCAGTCCCTGTCTTCTTACTCAGGCCCTGTCCCCCTCCTCAGCCCCTGCTCCCTTCATCAGCCCCTGCCCCCCTCCTCAGCCTCTGTCCCTTTCCTCAGCCCATGGCCCCTTCCTCAGCCCATGGCCCCTTCCTCAGCCCATGCCCCCCCCTCCTCCTCCTAAGCTCCTGTCCCTCTTCCTCAGCACTGCCACCTTACTCAGCCCATGTCCCCTTCCTCAACCCATGCCCCCTCCTCCTAAGCTCCTGTCCCTTTTCCACAGCACTGTCCCCCTCCTCAGCCCCTGTCCCCCTCCTCAGCTCCTGTCCACCTTACTCAGCTCCTGTCCACCTTACTCAGCCCCTGTCCACCTTACTCAGCCCCTGTCCACCTTACTCAGCCCCTGTCCACCTTACTCAGCCCCTGTCCACCTTACTCAGCCCAGTGCTCTTACTCAGCCCCTGCATACGAGCATCAGCCCCTGCCCCTCTTCCTCAGCCCCTGCCCCTCTTCCTCAGCCCCTGCCCCTCTTCCTCAGCCCCTGCCCCTCTTCCTCAGCCCCTGCCCCTCTTCCTCAGCCCCTGCCCCTCTTCCTCAGCCCCTGCCCCTCTTCCTCAGCCCCTGCCCCCTTCCTCAGCCCCTGCTCCCCTTCCTCAGCCCCTGCCCCCCTTCCTCAGCCCCTGCCCCCCTTCCTCAGCCCCTGTCCCGCTTCCTCAGCCCCTGTCCCGCTTCCTCAGCCCCTGTCCCTCTCCTCAGCCCATGCCCCCTTTGTCAGCCCCTGTCCCCCTCCTCAGCCCCTCAGTTCCTGTCCCTTTCCTCAGCCCCTCAGTTCCTGTCCCTTTCCTCAGCCCCTCAGTTCCTGTCCCTTTCCTCAGCCCCTCAGTTCCTGTCCCTTTCCTCAGCCCCTCAGTTCCTGTCCCTTACCTCAGCCCATGTCCCCTTCCTCAGCCTTTGCCCCCCCTCCTAAGCTCCTGTCCCTCTTCCACAGCTCCTGTCCCCCTCCTCAGCCCCTGCATACAAGCGTATAATTTTTTTGGGGGTGGGGGTAGGGGGCGGGGAATGGATCTTGGGTGAGTTCCTGCACTTTTTTACCCAGGACTTGACCCCTGGTTCGAGGGTAAGATGGCAAAAGTCCCTTGATCTGTGGTAGGCCTGCCTTGGGCTTGTTGTCTCTGACTGGGGTTTGCTGTCTGGGCGATGCGTTGAGGTGTCGGGGATCCCCCCTTGCTCCCCTTCTTTATCAGGTAGAGGTGCTGAGCTGGGTCTCGTCTGGGAGTCTGGGAGTGTCCAATGGAGTGTCTTCGCCCAGGAGGGTTGTTTGTCACCATGGGGGAAGAGAGGGTTCGAGCGGGCAGACCCGGGGCTCGTTGCTTGTCAGGTGGTTGACTCACCACTGGCGGTCTGTTGCTGGCCCGCCGTGGCTTGTGTTGGGTCTCCCGTCTTCTCCTCCCCGCCTTCCAGGTTGTAGTTGGGCCCTCTCTTGGAGCCGTTGGTCGTGGCTTGGTGGCCCGTGGGTTTGTTGCTGATGGTGCCACTGTTGGGGCATTCCCGCTGGCTGAAGGTTTTGCCCTACGGCCAGCAGGCGATGCAGCCGTTCCGAAAGTGGCGGCAATGAGGCTCTGCATTCTGGCTGGCACGTAGCATCCGCCATGTTGTGTGGTGCTGGGCCTGCAGGGCTAGTAGTCTGGAGCATTGACATGCACCTGAGGTGTGGATCGTGAGCCAGGATATCCCTCTCCGGCAGGGGGGGGGGGAGAGAGATTGTGTCGGGAACACCTCCAAATAGTTTGGCAGCGGTTCGTAGAGGGATCGGCCGCCTCCCCCGTGCTGTCCGTGTAGGCCGCCTATAGGCCTCAGGTCGATCACTGATGTATCGTTTGTGGTCCGCCGCAGACTCGCTGGGGCGCCTTCTCTCTGGTCAGCCCTCTACCAGTGGGCTGAAAGGTAGGCAATTTTAGGGGTTATCATCGCTTTTTTGGGCTTAATTCAGGCGTTTTTGTGAGGAGCTCCTCTGATGTGCAGGTCGGCTTGGCTGCTAGGCTCCACCCCCCCCTCTGACAATTTTTTCACTCAACACCAAAGAGCTTAATTCACCACATAAAAAGAGATTAGCTCTAGCCGAAGCAAAGAAACTAAAAGTTCACGTAGCTTTCTACCAAGAAACTCACTTTCTCAGGAACAAAATGCCTAGATTTTCGTCTAAATTCTACCCTATTAGGTACCATGTAGGCTACACAAAAGAAGAGAGGCGTATCAATATTGATCAGCAAGGACGTCTCCTTCACACTTCATAAGAAAGTAGGGGACAAGGAAGGGAGATACCTTTTAATACAATGTCAGATAAATAACGAACCGTATACGCTTCTGAATGTCTACGGTCCCCACGAAAACCAGTGTACATACTTAGACAAAATAACTCTGCTCACCCAAACACATATGTATGGTAAACTGATTATAGGGGGAGACACAAACTTTATCCTAGATAGTAACCTAGATACAACATCAGACACCACAGTGTCACACGCCACTGCTCAGAAACGATCTGCCCTTACAAACCAAGTTAGGAGTCACATCCACACAGCAGGCCTACTAGACATCTGGAGAGTGCTCAATCATTCAGAAAAGGATTTCACTTTTCTCTCCCAGGCGCATAACTCATATTCTAGGATCGATAGATTCCTGATCCCTCACTCCTTGACTCCGATAGTACAGAAAACAAGCATAGGACAGATAACATGGTCCGACCATGCACCCATAACCCTGACGATAACAGAGAAGTTCCCGAACAAGGGTCAAGGATCCTGGAGACTTAACGAGTCATTGTTAAAAGACCCCCAAATTGTTCAACACATTAGAGACGACATTAAAACGTATTTAACCCCTTAAGACCGGAGGCGTACTATTACGTGCTTTTAAAAGCGGCTCTAAACGCCGCAGGGCGTAATAGTACGCCCTCCGTTTTTTTGTAACTTACCCGGTCGCCGGCGATCCCACGCCGGCGATCGCGGTTGGGGGGACTCCCAGGGAGCCCCCCGCGGCACGTCCGCCCTCCAGGAGCCCTCCCGGCCATGTGAGAGTGAGGTCCTTGTGAGGACCTCACAATCACATGGCCGGGTTAGCTGCCTGCTGCATTGCCAGCAGGGGGACCAACTGTAATGACAGTTGGTCCCCCTGCTGGCTGAAAATCAAATAATTTTTTTTTTTAAAAGTGTAAAAAAAAAAAATTATATACTTAGATCATATATATATATATATATATATATATATTAAACATATATGATCTAAGTATATATATATATATACACATATACATACACACACACATACACCGTCTAGGTGTATTTTAATATTAATATATATATATAATTATATATATATATTAATATCAAATTACACGTAGACTGATACTGATTAAATATATATATATAATTATTGTTATATATATATATATATTTATAAATAATATAAAAAAATAAATATGTAAATACGTAAAAAAATAAAATAAAAAAATAATTAAAAATAAAATATTAAAAAAATATATAGATGTGTTTTATTTCGTTCTAACTGTATTGTGATATTAATATATATATATATATATATATCAATATCAAAATACACTTATAACGAAATAATATATATATATCTATATACATAAATATATACGTATATATCACTATATATATACCTATATATAAATAAAAATATTTAAAAAAATTATATATATATATATATATATATATATATATATACACACACATATGTATATATATATATATATACATATATTAATTCTACACATATATTTATGTAATAATTTTACATAATTAGGTATCCTAATTAATTACAATTAGCGGGACCTGCCTGACAACCCATGCCGAAAGTAAACAGAATTTAATTTGCTAGCACTATATTTAACCCTATAACTTTCCAAGACACCATAAAACCTGTACATGGGGGGGTACTGTTTTACTCGGGAGACTTCGCTGAACACAAATATTAGTGTTTCAAAACAGTAAAATGTATTACAACGATGATATCGCCAGTAAAAGTGACGTTTTTTGCATTTTTCACGCACAAACAGCACTTACACGGACGATATTATTGCTGCAATACTTTTTACTGTTTTGAAACACAAATATTTGTGTTCAGCGAAGTCTCCCGAGTACAACAGTACCCCTCATGTACAGGTTTTATGGTGTTTTCAAAAATTACAGCGTCAAATATAAGGCTTGTGTTTCATTTTTTTCACTTTAAAATTCGCCAGATTGCCTACGTTGCCTTTATGACCCTATGGTAGCCCAAGAATGAAAATTACCCCTATGATGGCATACTATTTGCAATAGTAGACAACCCAAGGTATTGCAAATGGGGTATGTCCAGTCTTTTTTAGTAGCCACTTAGTCACAAACACTGGACAAAATTGGCGTCTTTTGCATTTTTCACACAAACAAATACGAACGCTAACTTTGGCCAGTGTTTGTGACCAAATGGCTACTAAAAAAGACTGGACATACCCCATTTGCAATACCTTGGGTCGTTTACTATTGCAAATGGTATGCCATTATGGATGTAAATTTATTTCCTGGGCTACTATACAGTCTCAAAGGCAACGTAACCAATCTGGCGAATTTCAATTTCAAATGTAACGCGCTATATTTGACCCTGTAACTTCCCAAAACACCATAAAACCTGTACATAGGGGGTACTGTTTTACACGTGCGACTTTGCTGAATACAAATATGTGTATTTTATTGCAGTAAAAGCAAACAGTATTATGACATTGACAGTTAAAATGTCATGTAGAACTAAAAAATAAAAAAAATCTTATTTTCTCCCATTTTTTCATATTAAATTATGTTTCATAGCTAAATATTTGATATTAAATGAAAGCCCTGTTTCCCCTGAATAAAATGATATATAATAAGGGGGGGTGCATTTAATATGAAAGAGGTGAATTACGGTTGGACAGACATATAGCGCAAATGCCAGGTTTTGTTTACATTTTGTTTCGTTCACAACTTGTACATTTGGCTGCGGTGTTAAGGGGTTAAATATAAATTGCTTAGGAGACTCAAATATTGACACAATATGGCAAGCCCATAAGGCGGTCATCAGAGTTTTTTTGATCAAATATGGCAGCTATGCCAAAAATCTGAGAACGGCTAATTACGATAACCTTCTTCAACAAATCATGGCCATCACACATGCCAAAAAATAAAACCCCACACAAACACAATATGACAAACTCCGAACACTGCAAACCCAACTCAATGAGGTGGAACTAGACAAAACTAATCAGGGAAAATCCTCGCCTCCAAACTTAAAACACGCACTTCCCACTCACGAGTGAAATTTCTTTTATCTTCAGATAAGCGAAAACTGATGAACCCACAAGACATTGTGGAAGAATTCGCAAACTATTATAGCTCACTTTACAATTTAGAAAAGCAAGAGTCTACTCATGTCCCTTCCGAAAATCAGATACAACACTTCTTAGCTGACATTGATCTACCCAAACTCATGGAAGCAGAAATGGAGACCCTTACTCACCCCATCACTAGCACAGAAATACTAAACATCATAACTAAATTGCCCACACACAAATCCCCAGGACCGGATGGCTTTACTAACGTATATTATCAGACATTCTCCGACCTACTGATACCTCACTTAACAGACCTCTTAAATCACTGCTTTACAACAGGGTCTATGCCTCCGGACATGCTACTCGCACATATTTCCAGAACTATGCCAGAACTTCCGAGCAATCTCTCTCCTCAATAGCGATACGAAAATTTACGCTAAAGCTCAAGCCGAACGATTAAAAGACACTCACCCGAATAACACAGAATGACCGATCAGGTTTCATTAAGCAAAGACAGGGGTCAGACAACACTAGGAAAATCCTCAACATACTAGCCCATATGGAAACACGTAAAATCGAAGGTCTTCTATTAGCGCTAGACGCAGAGAAGGCCTTCGATAGATTGAATTGGAGGTACATGGAACAAGTTCTCCTAAAATTCGGCTTCCCCGCAACATTCATTACAGGCGTGCTAGCTCTGTACTCCAGCCCAGCAGCCAAGGTCACCAGTGGAGGCTTCTTATCGAACCCCTTTAAGATCACAAACGGCACACGCTAAGGGTGTCCACTGTCCCCCCTGTTTGTGTTATCCCTTGAACCACTAGCATACACAATCCGCAAGAACACAGACATCAGGGGAATACAGATAAGACATACAGAATACAAACTGGCCATGTTTGCGGATGATGTTCTAATATCCATGACTCAGCCCACGCAATCCCTACCACATCTTATGCGCGCTCTACATAACTTTGGACAAATATCATACGACAAACTAAATCAAGCCAAGACCCAAGCGCTCCCAATCCGGCTACCGACTACAACTGTAACTACACTACAGAACCACTTCACCTTCGACTGGAGACACTCTCACATCACATACCTAGTTGTCAAAATTGCAGCTACTCCTAGGAGAACAGCCATGCATAACATATACACACTCCCTCAAATGTGTAAGCAGCTTATACATAAATGGAAAGATGTACAGATCACATGGCTAGGCAGGGTAAATACTGTCAAAATGATGGTACTATCTAAATTACTATAGGTTTTCAGAATGTTGTCACTACCTCTCTCACCCTCGCTGAGCACTCAGATTCAGAGATTATCGATTTTTGTGTGGGAAAACAAAAAACCCTGCATACCCCTTTCCCTGCGGCAAACCCCGGTTGACTCAGGAGGATTGGGCTTCCCTAATGTTCTACAATACAATAAAGCAGCGATCATAGAAGCAGCTATTAAATTACATGCTCCAAAAAAGACACTACAGTGGGTTGACATGGAGAATGAATACTGTACAGGAAGCTCAGCTATAAACTATATGAGGACACCTAAACACCTATGAGACAAATCCTACACACCATTACCCCTTACTAGGGCCACTATACAGGTTTGGGACCAGTTGCACTGCCCGCAAGCGACTAATAACAAATTCCTAAAATGGGCACTCATAGAGGCACTACAATCTATATCACCATGGCTATCTTTAGCAAAATGGTCAGAACTGGGAATTACCCATATTAATGATCTATGTTCCCAGGGGGAAATCATAGCCTTCCCAGAATTACGAGCCACATAGAGTTTACCATCATCCTTCATCTTCCCATATGTTCAACTCAAGAGCATAATCAAAGAACGAGTAATACATACCCCACAACATGCGGATAACTCCAGCAAAGAGTTGTTGGCACTGTATGACATGTCGTAAGGCCCCAGTCAAAGCTCGCTCCCTATCCCTCAGTTATGCAGCCCTAAGAAATAATACCACAATCCCAGACTTCTCTTTTATGGCACAGTGGAATAGTGAACAAGCAACACAGTTTACAAAGGATCAGTGGTTGCGATCAATCTTAGCACTAAAGGGTTTTACATCCTGCTACTTGCATGTGGAAGCACACAAAAAATTGGTTTACAGATCGTACCTCACACCAGATAAACTAAAAAAAAAAAAAAAATACCCACTATCCTCAGCACAATGTTGGAGGTGTGAACAGCACAGAGGTACAATGAGTCACATATGGTGGCACTGTCCGAATATACAACCGGAGTTACAATATGTAACTCCTTGGGGGTCCTCCGAGGAAAAAAAAAAAAAAAATCACACCTGGTATAGGTTTATTTCTACTAATACCTACAACCACCCCTTTCCAAGATAGACAGCTAATGATAATTGTAATCATGGCAGCACGTAACCTCCTAGCATATCATTGGAAACAAAAAGAATGTCCACCGTCACAACTACTGTATAATAAAATACAACAATACCTTAGGTATGAGCAATTGTCTACGGCTACGCCTAAACATAGGATTGCCACACACAATAATTGGCACAAATTGATAACTTTCGATCCGTCAGTGCCATAGCCGGGGATTCACAAACCACACAGGCATTGGACAGCCAAGTATAATGGGAGGGCAGCCTAGAAGCCCTCACGATAACAGAGGGCAGCACTAGTACACATATATATATTTAGCAGCAACAATGACCAAAGAAAGACCGCCTTCGAACCTAGGGTCGAATTGACCAACCTCCGGTGGAGGAAAAACGTGGAGGCAATCATGCAGATATACTCTTTAGGCAGGAGTCATACCTCAATTAGACTGCAGGGGCACTACAGGCCTTGAGGGTACCGCTCAAGATATCACCCATAGCACATACACCTATAAAACTATACTATTGTGTATTGTATATGAATGGAATGTCACTAAATGTAAAGTCAGAACATGCCATTTTTGAAATACGCTGATACCATTAATGGAAATGTTTTTTTTGGGGGGGGGGGTTTGTGTTTATTTACCTTTTACCCCCTACCCTTCTTCCCTTCTGTATCCCATTTGTTATGCAAAATTCTATAAAAGTAAAAATTGAAAAAAAAAATATCGCACTACTTCACGCAGAGAACTTTCTACATATGCACAATCATCTGACTACTACAATGTACCCAGTCCCAAAATCAAAATGGCATCACCCAAGCCCCAGAGAACTAAATTCACCAATCAAATGAGGAATGCATATCTAAATCACCCCAAATCCATCACTTATCAACATCAGAATAGGTACCAACTACTATCATTGGACTCTGAAATTGAAACTGATGAATATTTTTTAGACATTCAGACTCACCAAAACCCATGCACATTAACACCTTACCCCTCAAGAGCAAAGAAAATAAATTTAAGTCTAGAGGAAAGCAAAGCGGAAGAAGAACACAAAAGAGAGAGACTAGAAAGACCACAGATCCAAACAATGAACAAGAGTGTGGCATTTTTAACCTATCCCAAAAAGTTTTAACCACAGCCCAAATCTCTGTTTTTTTTAACCAAAGGTCTTAAATTTGCCCCTACACACTCCTTTAAACCTTTCGAAGCTTTCCTAGACATTAATAAATTTGTACGCAAAGCTACCCTCAAAAGATTGTTTAGTCACCAAAATCCTCCAACCAACTCCCCTTACACCCCCTCCCCCCCCCCCCCCCCCACCTCGCCAACAGAGGCCACAATCATTAATACAAATTTAAAAGAAAATCTGTTTTATCCCTCTCACTGTAAATCTGCCCCACTTATCATGTTCGGGAAACTCGTACTACAAGATTTGGAAAAAATTAAACATACTAAGTTTGAAGAACAAACAGAACTATAATTCCTGGAGAACCAGGAACAAATAGATGGGTGGATTGGCGCTATCAATGAGAGAAGCAACTACTCCCAAGTGCCACAGAATCACCAAAAAGCACTATGAACATACATCCAAAAAATAAAGATAACAGTTTAGGGAGGTGCGAAGGATAAGAAATAATAAACAAGTGTATACTTATATTAGGTGAATCTTTGTATCAACCTAAAAATAAAGAGAAGTGCATAGCATAATACTGTAACACTTTGGAGATAGAATAAATCGGAGGTAATGGGTCACTCACGATCTGTAGAGCCTTAGAAAGAAGGTTCTAACTGTAGAAGCATGTGAATAATAAGCTTATTCAAGCTGTCTCCATTGGAATCTGGTAGTAAGGCACTTTCCCACACCATAAGAAACCACAGCAGAATAAAATAAAGTAGAAAAGTTTTTACTTGCTTAAAAACAATAAAAAAGGAAGCAGTGCAATAGTGGTCAAACCGGCAGATAAAAGAGGAGGTCTGGTTATACTTTCTAGTACCATGTATATTAAAGAGGCTAACAGACAACTGAACGACAACCAAGTTTATGAGAAACTACTATCAGACCCAACCCCGCAGATAAAAATAGTTTTCGATTTTTTTTTAAGAAAGGTGCAGATTTAAATATACATGAAATTCATTTTTTAAATATCCAACATCCAAAAATTCCGGTGATATACTTTTTACCCAAAATTCACAAGAACATAACCAACCCACCAGGAAGGCCAATTGTGTCAGGTATTGGCTCACTTCTTAGCAACCTGTCTCAATATATAGGCATCCTCCTGCAACCCTCTGTTAAACTCATGAGGTCTTACCTGCAATATTCTGTCCCTTTTAAGATTCTTAAACAATTTTATTTGACAACCCAATTTTATTTTAGTTACTTGCGATGTCCAGTCTTTATATATGATAATTTCACACAACATAGGGTGCAGAGCAGTAAAAAATATCCTCACACATGAAAACAGAATCTCAGACATCCAAGTCAATTTTATTATTGAGGGTATCAACATTATTTAAAAAAAAAAAAACAATTTTTGTTTTTTTAACTGTTTTTACCTACAGAAAAGAGGCATTGTCATGGGGACCAGGTTTGCCCCTAGTTATGCTAACCTCTTCACGGCAGACTGGGAATCCACTGCCATCTGGGGTGAGCATGCCTGGCGGGCGAACCTGGTTACCTAATTTAGATATATTGACGACCTCTTTTTTATATGGGACGGCCCTGAGGACTCACTAAACTCATTCATTGACCACCTCAACACCAATGACAGAGGAATTATTTTAACTTGTGATTATAGTAAAACCACCATTAACTTTTTAGACCTAGACATTTTTATTAAAGATGGTATTTTAAACACAAAAACTTTTTTCAAAAAGGTATGCACAAACATAGCCATTGATCGGTCAAGTTGCCATTACAAGCCATGGTTGGAGAGTGCACCAAAAGCCAATTTTTACGATTAAGGAGAAATTCCTCTCAGATAGAAGACTTTAACCAGCAAGCAGAGTTCTTAAAAAAATGTTACTGAGAAAAACTACCCATTAGATAATCTAAACAAAACCATAGATATAATTAAAACCAAAGAAAGAACAGAACTTCTAACCTACAAAGAGAAAACCCTTGATAACCATCCTAGCCTCCCCATTATCTTTAATTTTAACAATAAAAGCAATCACATCAAGAGAATAATAAATAAACATTGGCACTTGCTTAAACAAGACGACATTTTGAAATAAATCATACCAGAAAGACCTAATATTGTATTTACCTTTAAATCTATCTTAACCTCCAATTTCACTAGGGAAAATGTCACAAAACCCTAATCCTGTCTCTTACCCAACACCAAAGGGTTCTTCAAATGTAAACGCTGCAAAGTATGCAAATGCACAGATCAATCTACCAAACCAAAGACCACTCAATTCAAATCCAATATAACAAACAAAATATATAATATTAAGGATTTTATCACTTGCACCACTAAAAATGTAATCTCTCTTGGAATGCCCATGTGGTTTGCAATACGGGGGCATGATTACAAGGAGTCTCAAAACATTATCAATGGATACCAAAACCACTCAGTTTCCAAACATTTTTCCATTCACAACAAAGATCCGGGCCATTTAAAATGTATTGGCAAAAAAAAAAAAAAAAGTACCACTCCATGGAGAGGAGGCAACATTAAAAATATTTTGGGAAAATGTGAAACGGAATGGGTTTTTAACTTAAAAACATTAACTCCAAAAGGTCTAAACGCCGACTTTGATTTATTAAATTTTATATAACATCCCATTTTTACCCCCCTTTTATCAACGCTATTTTATTCTACTTTTTATCCATTTACATATCTCGTCCCCCCCAATTCCCTCCAACAATACCAGCTTACATCACAATTCATCTTATTTATTCATCTACTTTATTCCATTCCATTCTCTCATTATATGGTTTTATTGTTATTATTCTTGTTTTATACTGTGCCATTATTTATGCATTGTTGCTTGTATATATGTCCATATGCTACCCCTTACTTATCAGACAGACACTTCCCACTAGATCTTAGTACAAACTAAATTGTACCTTTCCCCTACACCTATTACCCATATTCCTTCATATTTAATATATTTGCATGTCTGTAACTATTATTTTTTACTTTGCCCCACTTAATATGGCTGCTGCTATGTAAACTATAGCTCAGATAGCCTATTCCCCTCCCAAGATGGCCGTCGCGACCATCCCTTTACATCAACATCCCTCTAGCCGATTTCGGCCACTCCCCCGCCAATTGAGTGGCTTCATCCACCTGCCGGCTGGAAGTAGGTGCATGTAGTTCCTCCAACAACTACATGCCCCATAATACCAAGCGGCCGGAAGTGACGTCACCTCTCTAGCCGATCCTTGGCCACTCCCCCTCTCTTAGCTCATGGAGAGGCTCCATTCTCCTGCCGGTTGTCAGCAGGGGCATGTAGTTCTCTTTACAACTACATGCCCCATAATACCGAGCGACTGGAAGTGACGTAGCGTCAATAGCGCGCGTCACGTGTCTCAGCAAAAATGCCGACAACTCTTTAAATAACTCGTTTTTACACATTTTATACCTTATAAGTCTAACTTATTGAATAGTGAATAAAAATACATGTTATTTATGTACAATAAAATTCTGCTCGGATTTGATAGAGCAGTTTTGGCGCCAATTTTAATCTGTCCCTTGTCTATATCTACCCGAACAAGCCAGGTTGAAAGTTTTTAAACCATTGATAAAGCCTAAATGGTGAAACGCATTTGGATATTATACTGTTTTTTATTATTGTTAATAAATAGATCTTGGTCCTTTTTATACTTGTACCATCATCTTTTATTTAACTTTTTTTTTTTTTTTTTTTTTTTTACTATTACCTGACTTTTTACTTTATTTTACCCTTATCTTGTACTCCAAGAATCCGAGGTGGGGATCATACCAGCTATGCCCTTGTCATAGAGCAGTTAGCCTGCCCTATCATCTGTGAGTATATTTTATTTCACTTTTTATACTAGCAATATTTTACTGAGAGCACTATTGCCGTTTTATTATCTTCCCTCTAAGCTCCTATGACCATCTCCAAGATCACTCATCATATATCCAAGAAGCAAAGATCATACCGCTGCAAGCCGACCATACTAGAGCTGGTATAAGCTGTATTAAATGTGAGTGTATCGATTGCTTTTTTATTACCTTTTATCCACTGTGGAACATACTGCACCATTATTGTTTCCATTTTTATTTCCCCCTTGGCTGTCTGTCTGTCACTGCACCGGAGAGGAGACTTACCACATATCCTACAAGCGGGGATTATACCGCTGCAAGCTATCCACACCAGAGCTGGATTAAGCTCTACCAAATGTAAGTAAGACCTCTTCCTCTATATTTGACACCTCTCGGAACATCCCGCACCATCATCCTTCTCATCACTCAATGCCCTCTCCTATATATTTGAATACTGCGAGGAGCAGAACCTTATAACTCCAGAGACAAGCTTAGGACCCAAGCTTCACTTTATTGGACTCTGTTTCAACTACCACTACCCTAACTAGGACTTTTTTTTTTATTTATTCACCTTGTCTATTGGCGCAGCCCCATCCTATCTCTATCTCTATCTCTCTACATAAAAACTTTGTATTCACAATCATACATATGATTTAACAACAATGGAGTATATTGTTTGTACAATTACTATAATCTTTGTGATTATATCAACACCTTGGATTTTAAGAACGGAGTAGATATTGATATACACATTGCTGGGAGATTTCCAGGTTCTATATTTTTGCCAATATTGTCAAAATACCTGACGGATGGAGCTGGCAGGGTATACTGGTGAAGATGTTCATTGGTTTTAGGGTTAATTTGAAACCACTTCATATTTAACAAAATGTTGAAGTCATATAGTTTTCACAGAATTTATACATTTCCAGTCTACGTTCTTAGCAAACACCAAATTGTTCACATGGAGTTTAGTGCACTATAGGTTAATCTCTCAATTTGTGTCTGAACTGCCTTTTGGGTCAAATCTTATAAATCACAGGCATGTGTGGAAGGTCATAAAAATGTAGTAATAATGATACCAACAGGGTATTAGGTGATTTAAAAAACAAAACCCTGGAGCATCAGCCTCCTAAGACCAGCCGTATACCATTCCCAAAGTTCAACCCTAACGATACTGTGCTCTATTATTCACATTGCTACGCCAAATCTTTGATTGAATCTCGGGTATTGCATTAAAGGATCACTATAGGGTCAGGAACAAACATGTATTCCTAACCCTATAGTGTTAACACCACCATCTAGCCCCCTGGGCCCCTCATGCCTCCATAAATATAGTAAAAATCTTACTGTATTCAAGCCTGAAGCTGTAAATCTGCATGCTGTTAGACTCAGAAAAACGTGTGGTAGCCTGATCCAATCACAGTGCTTCCCCATAGGATTGTCTGAGACTGACAAAGACAGATCAGGGGCAGAGCCAGCATGATTCAAACACAGCCCTGGCCAATCAGCATCTCCTCATAGAGATGAATTGAATCAATGAATCTTTCTGAGGAAAGTTCAGTGTCTGCATGCAGAGGGAGGAGATACTGAATCACAGGATGCTGTGCACAGTACTGCCCTGTGCTCTGCTTACAGCAGATCTGAGTTGATGGAGGCATATTATGCTTCCATCAACTCTGAAGTCCCTCTGGTTCACTCTGAGTGACTGCAACTGGAGGTGTTCCTAGCTTTCAATGTAAACACTGTATTTGCAGGGAGCTATAGTTCTCACCTCATTAAGCTGAAGTTGTTCAGGTGACTATAGTGTCCCTTTAACCTATATTTATAGAATGCACACCTGCTTTATTAACCCCAAACCATTATGTATTAACCTTTCAACCCACTGCATTAAAACCTTTTGCCAATATATACTCACACACTGCGTTGTATAAACTCTAAATATTGTGCATTCAAGTGGCACTGTAAATTATATAACGAGGTGGTATTTCTCTCTCAGTATTACAGAGGACTCAGGGCTAACAATAAAATGGGGCCAAAATGAGATTCAGGGTACTTCAGGACCCGCTCAGGACTCTAGAACCCATCAGCCCCATTAGCAAAGCCAGGTTTAAATATGGACTCGTTTTTATTTATTATACCATTGCAAAAAAAAAAAAATGTCATTGCAGCTTCCTGTAAATGAGTTAATTGAAAGTAGGGAAGTTTTGCAGTTATAAAAATAGTTATAATATTTCTCAACCTTATATATAAAAAAATCTCTATGTATAGACAGTGTCAGATGGTTAAGACTTCAAGGTCACATTTTTTCTCTAAGAGGTAATGAAACAAATACCTGCAGTAACTCCTTTCCTAGATTAATCTGCTCTGTAGATTATGCTGAATAGGTAGAACCTAATCACAATAAATATTGACAAGCAATGGGTATTATAGCTACAGGAAGCATTTTTGCTATAATTGCATATAAATAATATGATCATGTTAATTCAATGCAATAAACTATTACGCTACTAAAACTCTTCGTCAGGACTTCAATATAAGACAATTTCTTAATGGCATCCTTCAAACTAGTAACATAAAAGCAATAAAATGCAATAGTTTGAAACATCAGCAAGATTCACGTTAACAGTTTAGTTTCATTTTTTTATTAATCCTTAAAAAGAATTTCTAATAATAATGCATATTGTTTTCTAAGAAACACTCCGGAATATATTAATAAACTAAAATAATACTATAAACTATTTAGATATATATATAAAATAGGACATGAGATCATGCGTTTAGACTGGAAGAAAGAAGATTTAGTCTAAGGCAAAGAAAATAAGTGGTTTTATCAGAGTCTGTACAGATGTTTAAGCAGCAACTAGATACATACTTGCAAAAACATAATAGTCAGGGATATCATTTTTAAATTTTAGGGTTATAGCTTCTTCACCCAGGGAAAAATTTGACTGCCATTCTGCGGTCAAGAAGGAATTTTTTTTTTAGTTTGTTGCAAAATTGGAAGTGCTTTAACCCCTTAAGGACACATGCCATGTGTGACATGTCATGATTCCTTTTTATTCCAAAAGTTTGGTCCTTAAGGGATTAAACTGGGTTTTGCCTTCTGCTGGATCAACAGCAAAAAAACAAATGTGAGTAAGGCTGAACTAGAACACATGTCTCTTTTCAGCCTATGTAACTATGTAACTGTGCTTGGAAAACAGCAATATTTCACAGAGCTTTTACTCAAGTTTTTTTTTCTCCAAAATATATTTTCCTATTAGCTACCTTTCTTAAAACACTTTTAAAAAAAGTACAATTAACAGGCGTCTTGACTCTTCATAGTTGAATCTTTATCTAGATGAGTCTCTCCCCAAACTCCAATATTTAAAGTGCATGCTGATGACTGCATAATTAGTCATCTATGTGTAGCCCTCTGGATGAGTGTGCTTTGTAATGCTATGCATTTGCGCATGGACACTTCCCAATTATTGTTATCCTTTCTACTATAATTATTGTTATCGTCATGTATATAGCACCAAAATATCCCACAGCTCTCTACAATTATGGAAAGGGGGATATTAGAATTCCCTACTCAAACAAGCTTACAATCTATGAGGTTATGAGCTAGATGCCTGATATTGAAGTATTGCAGTTTATTGTAATACCTTTTTTGACAAGCCTACTAGAGTTCCTCCTGTTGTCAAGACTAAAGCATTTATGAGATAGGCAGACATATATCTATATGTGTCTTGCCTAAGGAAACTTACTGAGGTGCTCTGACTGGGATTTGAACTTTGTTTTATCATCATCTCGAAGCCATTATCATTGCTCTAGTTATAAAACGTGTAAGAAGATTTAAAGAGGTAAAGCAATCATTATGGAAGGAGGAATGGGATGATAAGAAAGGTTTTAGCACAAGGCAAAGCTAATAAAATACAAATATGTCAATGCAAATATATTACAAGCAAGATATTGTAATTGGACATATGGGAATATGCTTCTAATGAATAACTGGATGTACAGATATAAGCAGTTTAATTTTTTAATATAACATTATGTTTAAATAAAGTGACATTTATTTTTGACAGCTAAGAGAAACAAAGGGCAAATCACGGTTTTATTTTGGTACATATAAAAATATTTTCAAAATAAAATTACATACAAATGTCAGGGCTCATATATTTCTCATGATGGATACTGGCATATACTCAGGTTAATTGAAAACCTTTTTACTTATGAAAATCTATATCGAAAGCCCGAAGAACATATTAGAAGCTGTGTGTCCCGTTCAGTTTGTCAATAATTAACATTGTGATTTTTTTTTTGTCTGTTTGTGCATGTTGGTATTTTTTATGTTATTGTGGGTATATAGATGTTTTGATTTTCATGCTGCATGTTTGCTTAGCTTGACAGATAAATTGTAATATCTGAAATAATTGTTTAAATGCATTTAATGTCAACTGTCACCTCAAAACATTTTGTTTTAAAAAATATAATGATCATTTCATCAAGTTTAGAAAGGACATAGATGATGTGTTAAATGAAGTATAAGTAAAAAATGTTTTTTTAAAAGTATGACAGGATCCTTCAGCCACTTACATGAACGTTGAGTCAGACATTGTTTGAAAACCTCTATCTAGTCTCTATGGTCTTCACTCGATAATATAGTGACATCTTTAGATGAACTACCTGTCAAATTCAAACACCGTCTAACCCAAGGTGCATGTATATGGCTGATGGATATTGTCATATACTAAAAGTAGGGATGATTTTGTTTTGTTTTTTACATATACTTCTTTTAATAAATAATTAATTTCCTTTCAAAACTTGATGAAAGGATTATATTAAAAGATAGCATTGAGGTGACAGTTCATCTTTAAACCAGTCCTCCTTTAATTGAAAGTAACCATGTGTCAAGAGGGCTGACAGAGAACATCACTACAGGTTTCAACCAATATCTTAATCAATCTCTCCATTTTTTTTATTTCTCCATGTTCTAATGGAATCTGTACTAACATTTTTAGTTGTTGCCACAATTCTGTAACATTTGACTTCTTCACATTGTAGTCATGTTAATACAGTTTGTGTCAAGATTGCAAACTACTGCAGATCAAATTGTGGAATCGGAGTAGAAGACAGTAAGAACTTTTGTGGACCATGGAGAATGGAAATACTAAAATAACTTGAATTGAGCTAACCTTCCAAGGAGTCATGAGTAAATGTGTCATACAAAGATTCCTAGGGATGAACAGCAATGGGTAAAGACACTTTCAAAGGGGTAAGTGGTAATTTGATTGATTGGAGCGGCAAACATAAGAGAAGGTGACATCATGCTCCCATGAGAATTGCCAACATGGATGTACAAGCATTCTAACATCCAATTGATCTAACTACAGAATCCTCCAATATAATTTACATTTATTTTCTACATAGAACTATGAGGTACTGTGGCTAGTACATGAAACGTATTAAATACACCCTGAAGATTTTCCACGTCTGCACTCGTTTTGATTCCCCCATAATTCAAAACGTTCCGCTTTTGGTCAACAGATTACCCTTCAGATATTTATCATGCAATTTCAGATGTGCCATAAAATGATTTTTGCATTACATATTACCGTATCTTGTTGAATTGATTAAAATAACGTGACCGTCAATCATGAACATTGCATGATGCAATGTTCTGAACAACATTCTGACATAAATGTGCAATAGACATTAAGAAGCTTCTGAGTCTCTGAATGTAAACATGAAAAGGAATGAATTAAAAGAGAATACAGTAATCCATTAATGGTAGCACTAAAGGGAATACACTCTCTGTTATTAAAATAACAAGGTGCTGGAAAGCACTTTGATTAATCCAGAATCCACTTGGACTGTAATAATGACCATTGCACTTTAATGTCTCATAAAAGCATGTTATCCTGATATGACACAAATCCTATAAAGAAGGGGAGACTGGGATTAGCTACAGTAAAAGCACTAGTAACAGTGTGTTGTTCCAATACAGACCTAAAAGTTAGTGCAATATTACCATTCAGGGTAATTGCTGATAACACAGTGACTATTTCATTGCCGGGCTACTTGCAAACCAAATTTTAAAAGGTTATTTGCCAAAAAAAACAGGAAACATCTGATATTGTTCTTACAATTACTGAACTATATTGTTTCAAGCATATATTTACAGTGGCTTTAATAAAATTAAAAAAAAAACAAACAAACAGGGGACCAGGGCTATTTTTACAGTTTAAAAGCGTCATACTATCATCATTTCTCTTTTACTTAGTGCCCTCATGAATGCTCTACATGTTTTTTTTTCCCCAAAACATAGGACAGATAGGATAGATTAGATAGACACATAGACCTGACACAAAAATGGAGAGACAGACAGACAGACTTAAAAATATACAGGGTTATTTACTAACGGAAGAATTTAAAGGGAATTTCAAATTTAAGGCCAAAGGAGTCAAACTCACCATAGCCATAGCTAGCTAGAATGTTTCTAGTTCAGCTGATCTGACCTTAAATTTGAAATTCACTTTAAATTCTCAATTTAGTGAATAACCCTGAAAAAGATGACATGCGCATATGTAACTTCCTTTTTAAACATTTCTTGTTGTTTAGTAACCGCATGGCAAAATACTAATTCTCTAGGTATCTCCTAATTATTTGGCATTTGAGAGCTACCTTCCATACAGAATGTGATTAAACTAAAGTGTACATAAGAAAGGGAACGTCATCTCATCAGTACTGCACTATACACTGCTGGACAAATTATCTAATTTAATTTCAGTGATTTGTAATTAGTGGTAAACTGTACATTATCCGTGTGAAGATACACACTGTAAACCCATAACAACCAGCTGAAATTTGTAAAATACCTTGATATTCTGTATATCAGGTTACTGGGTATATCCATTAACAAACCTACCACTTAGAAATACCCAAAACTGATAAGCCTATAAAGTGAGTATCTACCTGATTTTTTTTTTTCCACATTGCTCAATTAAGATATTTCAATTCCATCTTAAACTATTTAGACTCTGCTACATATATAGTGTCTATTGGGAAACGAGAACAGTTTTCGATCTACGCTGCAGTCAAATAGTTGTTTGGAAGGAAACTTGTTGAATATTTATATTATTGTGGTTGGACGTAGAGACATGAGTATACGTGTTCTCTTTTTCACTTCATTTAAATTTGTTTCCATTGTCCCTTAGGTTTTTAATATATATAAGAAAAAGTAGGTTGGATGTCGTTGAGGTGAAAGTAAAATGCGACAGAACCTGGGAATGGCTCAACATATATAAATCTCAAGCATCCCTTTAGATCAGGGGTTCTCAACCTTTGTGTTTAGATGTTTAGGTGTTTAAAAAAAACGAAAAAAAAAACACCTTAGAGTCTAAGGTGTTTTTTTCCCCCTTTTTCTAAACACCTTAGACACACCCAGGTAATCCCCAAATCCTGGACTGGTAGGGGGTCATGAGGACTGGGTTGAGAACCCCTGCTTTAGATTATCCACTCAGCCAAACCCACTGTGAAATAAATACAGACACACAGGTTTATTTACTAAAGATAGAATTCAAAGTGAATTACAAACTTAAAGGGACACTATAGTCATCAAAACAACTTTAGTTAAATAAAGAAATTGTGGTGTATTGATAATGCCCTTGCAGTCTCACTGCCTGATTCTCTGCCATTTAGGAGTTGAAGGAACACTCTGGACACCATAACAAACAAATCAAAATTAAGTTATGGTGCCAGGAGGTCCCTGGCGCTGACTGAGTTTTAGGGGTTAAACCATTCTCAAAGGTTTAAACCAAAAGTCTCTGTTTCAGCACTGGATCTCTCCACATCTCTGTATTCCATTTTCTCAAAATTGGGAAACCGGAAGGCCATAGAAGCATCGGGAAGCAGTGGTGCGGATTGGCATAGAGCGGTCAGCTGAAGCTCTTTGACAAACCATAACTACCCATTCATAAAACTGGCTTGAAAAAATATGCGTATATATTTGAGCCAGTTTTATGAATGGGGAGTCACTGATTGAAAGAGAGCATGAACTTCCCACTCTCAACCAATGGGCACCTCTGCTGCTTCAATGCTGCTAATACCTTCCAGTTTCCTGATTAAGAAAACAGAAGGACAGAGGGGCAGAGAGATTTGCTGCTGGAACACAGACTTTGGGGCTAAACTGGTCAAGAACGGTTCAACCCCTATAGATGAGCCAGGCACCTCTGGAACCATAACTTAATTTCAATTAAGTTGTTTTGATGCCTAAACTGGTCTTCTAGATCAATTTTGTTTCTGTAGCACTAGGCACCGCTCCCCTGGCTGTGACTGACTGTCACATTCTGTTCCTGCTGCGGATCATTCTGGTAATGGCTTCTGGTATCCAGTACTCCTTTTACTATTCTTGTTTAGTATTTCTTGGTTTTTGGTTTTCTATTCTATGTCTGGTTTTCTTTATGCTGGGATTTCTGGGTTCATTCCTATAGTTCGTCCCTGGATTTCCCAGTCTCCAGGTTTCCTTTAAATGTTTGTTTTATTTGCCACACCCTTATGTTTCCAGCTTTCATTATGTGTTAGAGTTCCTGCAGGCAGCGGCTCAAAGCTTCTGTCCTTTCTTGCAGGTAAATGCTATATATGTGTTCTTAATCTGTGGTTGTTTTAGCATACTTTAGGCAGTGTAGGACCTGCCAGATATGGGGTACATTGGCGTTGTTGGCAGGCTTATGCAATGTATGATCATATAGTGTGACTAAACCCCCATGATTTCCATATGTAGTACTTAGTTATTTCGCCTCTTGTTTTGCCTATGTTATCTTGTCTTGTTTTAGTTTGTATCAACAGTCCATGTATAGTCCTGTCTAGTCATGCCCATGTTATGTTCATGTTTTCCTCATGTCTTGTGTATATGTTATGGGTTTAGCTTACTATCCTTCTCTGGTTCTGGGTTCTATTAGTTCTGTCTTGTTTTCATGTTTCTAGTACTGGATACAATCTTGCTGCAGAGCCTCCCAATTCAGCTCCTGGGAGGTCTGCTAATTTCCTTGCTCCTAGTTCCTGTTATCCGCACAAGCTGAATCAGGGTCTTGGTATGTGGCTGCACAAACGCTGGTGCTCAACACCAGGGGGTGTGCGGTTACCCTGCTAATCCACCTCCACGCTGAAGACTCCCTCTTAACATCAGGCATTATGGGTCCCGGTCCATGCGCCGCCGCCTGGACACTGTGTCTGGGTTCCGGGCACCGGGCCGCCACCCTGACACTGACTCAACCTGCATGAAAAAAAATGGTTTCATTTTTAATCAGATATTGTTTTAGAAGTTTTTATCTCCTGATCTGTAAATTAAACTTCAATCACACACAGGAGGCTTTTGCGAGGTCTAACTAGCTAAGGTCTGAAATTATAAATTAAAGAGACTGTAGGATAAAGACAATTTAAATATTAGATATCACTTTACAGGAAGTGTTTAGGAAGGCTGTGTAAGTCACATGCAGGAAGGTGTGACTAGGGCTGCAGAAACCAAGTGAATTAACTCCTAAATAGCAGAGAATTTAGCAGTGAGACTGCAGGGGTCTGATCTATACACCAAAACTGATCAATTATGAATGCTCACTTCAGTAAATAAACCTGTTAATCAGGAAGATTTGTGGACTGAGGTAACTGGTTAGCTCACAAGGTTATTTACTAAAATGAGAATTCAACGTGAATTTAAAATTTATGGTGAGAGAAGCCAAAGTGAATGCAAAGCAGACTTAGAGAATTTCTCTAGCACAGCGATCCTGGCATTAAATTTATAATGCACTTTGAATTCCCACATTAGTAAATAACTCTGACAGTGTTCTCAAAATGCTCCTCACTCATTGGAGGTGTGTCAGGAATAGCTGATGCCCAACACGCAGAACTTAGGTAAAAAATAAAGAAAACCCTAAGACGTATTACCGGGCCTTAGAATGGCCGGATTTAACGTATAAAAGAATAAACCACAGACAAGATAAGGACAAGAACACAGAAATCACGGACACAAAGGAATATAGAAATCAGGATAGTCAGAAGGAAAGCCAAGGTCAAATTACACTAGAATCAATACCAGAAACGCACTCTCGGAAAACCAAAATGGAAACCACGACAGGGCACAGAGAAATGGACAAAAAAAAAAAAAATTATATATAGCCTAAGGTTCTCCCTGATTGGCTGCAGGGAGGCATGTGATAGTGGACTTGTGTGTGAGACACACCCACAAGTTCAAAATGGAATGACATTCTAGGGGTTAATTACAAACCCTTAAAAGCAGCGCCCGGCGTCTCTAATAATTGCCAACCCGGCCGCTGTGTGAGAGTGAGTTCCCGTTAGGATCAGAGGTGAGTGATGGGCGGCATGCCCATTACCACATGGGAATGCCGCCAGACAGAGATGCGCCTGCCGGGTCCCAGTCCACTCCCGGCGGGTGTCTGCAAGACAGGTAAGGTTCTGGCGGCATTCCCCTTGACGTGTGGAAATCGCGCCGCAATGTTGCGCGTCCGCCGGGACCCATACCGCTCTCTGGCAGGTGTGGACCAGGCAGGCAGGTGTGAAAGGTGTTGAAGACGCAAACTTTTTTGATTTTTTTTTTCTTTCCTTTTATTTTATGTATAACAGTTAAACATTTATATTATTAGTATTGGAAAAATACCAAATGATTTTTCAAATGAAGTTATTAACAAATTGCAACCAGTTACTGGTTAAAGTCATCCACAGAAACAAATTGTTAAAGTTTCCATTGAACAAATTATTGAAATATGGCCTTTTCTTTTTCTCAACCTGCATGCGCTGGAGAGAATTGTTATGTACATGCAAAGATCTGTGCAATGTCTACTAGAAATATTTAGGGGACTTTTTTTATTTTTAAAGGGTACCAAATGCAATGGTAATATGGTATCCTTGAAACTCCCGATAAGATTTTTTTTTTTATTTTTCATTTTTGAAACATTTTTATGTGAGGGGTTTTGAAATTATAGAAAACATTTTTGATAATAAATATAGGTGTGAAAGGTAAAGACAATCTGTTTGTGTGAAAAAATGTTTGAAAGTTGTAGCTCATCTGAAGGCTTATTTTTATTTATTTTTTAATAGAAATTACAGTCTTGGTATGCAGATTCTATAAAATATTTGGATCAGCATGAAGGCTTCAATATGATAACACCTGCACTATATGCAGACTTGTGTTCTGTTCATTTTCTGACTGCATATATAAAGAGTGTACAAAGTTCATTACTTTTTGCGAATTGGAAATGCAATTAGTAGCCTGAATGAAAATTTAAATGTTTTTTTAAAAATGAAAAAAAAAAAAAAAACCCTACTGATGGAGGGACTTGATAGGTCCAGTTCATGAGCATACTTCCCAAAAGTCAATGTTCTTAAAAGCAAACAGAATTAATTTATGTTGCTAAAAGTATCACACTGCATTGCAAAACTACATTATCCTGCAGTTATTCAGACTCTTTCCGGACTGCCTAATGAAAAGGTTCACTGCTCTAACACTCTTGATCACTAGGGCTTATAGTACAGTATACAAGTGAAGTTGTTAATAAACTGTGGTGTTGATGGATACGTTGTATTTAAAAGCCATTTTGATCTGCGAACCCCTAAAATCTCTATTAGTTCTCTAAATCAAACGTAAAAACATCCAGTATTTGATTCACAGTGTTGGCCAACACTGAGAAATGACTCTTCATGGATCTACATGTGGACAGCTAGCTCATCTAGCATGTACATTCCATATCCATCAAAGAAGATTACTTTTAATTGTGCTAGGCTTCCTTGCAAATACCCATAATGTATGTGCATGTACATTTATAGCCCAGACCCAGTTTGAAGCTTTGTGACACAAAAAATGTAAAATAAAAGGAAAAAAAAGAAAATTGTTACATTTGCATTTTTGTAACACTGGACAACAATCAATTCAGGTTTAATGCTAATTCTATTCTCTAGTAGAGTGATGGTGCAACTATGGCAGGTGTGACATAATGGGCACACAGAGGGCTCTTTGCTGGCTTGCGAGCCAGATGTTCACTACACCGTAGGTACTCTGGTGGATGACGCTAATGTTAGGTGCTTTAGGGCACAATATCAGGAGTTTCTAGTGTACGAGTATACTGAGCTGCCATCAGAATTGGTAATATATTCAATTTAAAAAAATAATTCCATGGTTCCCAGGTCCGCCTCGTGAAGACCATCTTAATTGCTCTCTTGCAGTTTTTTCGCTCAGTGAGGGAGTGAGCATGATCACCGAGATTCCCAGCTTGTGCTCTGACTTTCTCACTGAGTGCCAGACCAGAACGAGTTATTAACATGATTTGTACCTTGGCACTCCATAAGAGGACCACCAGGAAATCATTATTAAAACCACTGGACCACCATGGATTTATTATTATTACCTCCAGTGGACTACAAGGAATTTATTATTAAACCCCACGTACCACAAGGGAGTGATTAGACACTACTGGAAGACCAGGGTTTCCTCCCTGCAAAAAAAATATGGGGCAAAGTTGATAACTAAGTTGCATTTCAGTTTGGGAAATCGGGCTCAAAGAGGTCCAACATCACTGCTTTAGTGTTTATGTTTAAAATTATAAAAACTCCACAATGAAAGGGTTAAGAGCAGGGGCTAGAAACCGCAGAGCCCAGCAGGTTCAAAGATGGGCCTGTAATTTGCCCTCCTCATGCCCCCCTAAGCAATAGACCTGAGTGGGAAGTGTGTGGTGGCTGTATGTGGGTGTTGACGGAGAATGCTTGTGTGGGACTTGGCTGAGTGTGATTTTGTTTAGCCTAGTGGTCTTACGAGCTTTCCACTTGCTCTGTTACAGTCTAAAATGAACGTGGCGGCAAGACTAATCTTCCTGTCTGCCAGCACCCCCCACGCCACACCCCTCTGTCAGTCCCTGCATTGGCTTTCCGTAAGATATGGGGTTCAATTTATAATTCTAGTTCTTGCTTTCACATCTCTACATAATGCTGCTCCCACCTATCTATCCTCCCTAATACACAAGTATGTCCCATCTAGGCCCTTACCCTCTGCCGAAGACCTACGTCTATCCACTGTTTATACTCCCACCTCTGATGCTCGCCTTCAAGGCTTCTCTAGGGCTGCACTGTTCCTGTGGAACTCCCTTCCCTTCTCTGTTAGATGCTCACCCAGTGTCCCAAACTCACTTCTTCACAAATGCATATCAATTAAACTCTTAATAGCTCCCAACTGATTCCTCTTCTGCATTTGTCATTAAAAAAATAAAATAAACACACAGTCTAGAGTGAATACTACTCTACTCCCCTAATATTTCCCTTACCTTTTGGGTCACTTTACCCCACTCTCTCTAGCATGTAAGTTCGTTGAGCAGGGCCCTCAACCCCTCTGTTCCTGTGCATCCAACATGTATGGTTACAATTATATGTTTTGTTAGTCCACCTGTTGTAAAGCACTATGGAATTTGTTGGCATAATAATAATAATAATAAGTGAAGTTGGCTGATTGCGATTGTGTGTATGTGTGGGACAGGATCAATGTGACTGTGTGCAAAGGCTGGTTGAGTATGATTATGTGTGGGAGTTGTATGTGTCATATTAAAAATATTAATATAGAATTATATTTATTACACACACAGGCATATCGAGGCAGGCAAATCAAGGCAAAGGCCAACAAAGGCACCCAGACATGCACATACAGTCAAAAACAGGCCCATAAATACACTGACAGTTGCACAGGAACATTCATGCACAGACACAGGCTACACAGTCACATGTTTACCAACAGACAGGCAAACACAGACATACAAACTCATACACACACAGGCACACTATAACGTTTCCATACCTGACGGCTCATAAACTTGCAGAGATAGAAGCTGCAAGTCTCTCCCTATATTATATGTGAGGAAAAGGTCAGAGAAGTCATTGTATCTTACATTTCTAGTTCCCTGGATTGCTGCCATGCTGCTCCACTGCCCAGTCTCCAGAGCCTCTGCTGGTAGAGGAAGCAGCGCACTGGGCTAAGGTGCTGCTTTGGCTCCAGGGCTAAGATTCAGTATGAAGACTGGGTAAGGAGCAAGCAGCACAGAATTTCAGGGCTCTCGGTTACCGCCCTCCTTCCCCCAAAATTTGGCAGTATACTGAATGACAGTTTTGCAATGAGGACCCCCAGCCTTCCCTGTACAGGCAGAGCTCCATGGCAAGGTTTCAGTAGCGACCATTGCTACCCTGGTAAATCCGACACTGATTAAGAGCAGTGTATTCAATAGCATAGGTACATCATTTTTCAAGATGACCTGTTGGCTTACATGGCTCCTTAGTTGGATCATAATTCAGGAAGAAAATACCAATTGCAATAAAACCACATCCAACATGTAGTTAAGCAAAGGGAATTAGGTTTTTGAACTTGTTAAATTACACCTACATGTCACAGCTTGCACACACACCAATTGGAAATTACATTTGTCTGGACCCGGTTCTAACAAACAATGTTGATCTTTAGGTGAGCACCTGGGAAATAGTGATCACAATATAGTGTCCTTTAAAATAAATTCAAAAAGTAAAAGCACATTGGGTAAACAAAAACATATAGATTGGAGGACTGGACACTCAAATGGCAGATTAAATTTAATCTAGAAAAATGCAAAGTTATGCACTTTGAGGTAAAGAATGCACAAGCAACCAATACTCTAAATGGTAGTAAATTAGGGATAACAACACACGAGAAGGATTTGGGAATTGTTATAGATAACAAACTAGGCAACAATGTGCAATTTCAATCAGCAGTGGCCAGGGCCAGTAAGCTATTTTATAAAAAAATGGCATTCATTTCCGGGATAAGAATATAATTTTGCATCTTTATAAATCACTGGTAAGACCACATCTTGAATATGCTGTGCAATTTTTGGCACCTGTTCTAAGGAAGGATATTATGGCAGAGGCAGGCTACAACATTAATAAAAGAATGGAACATTTTAGCTATGAAGAAAGGTTAACAAATTTAAACCTCTTTGAATTAGAAAAACAGCACCTCAGAGGGGATATGATAACATTATACAAATATATCCAGGGCCAAAACAAACCTTGGTGTGGAAATGTGTTCACAAACTATACATAGGACACGAGGTCATGTGTTTAGACTGGAAGAAAGAAGATTTTGTCTAAGGCAAATGTTTTTTACGGTAAGAAATAAGGATGTGGAATTATCTGCCACTGAAAAGTTGTTTTGTCAGAGACTGTACAGATGTTTAAACAGAAACTATGTGCATAGTTGCAAAAACATAATATTGATATAATTTTTCATCTGTAGGGTAATAGCTTCTTGATCCAAAGATAAATCTGACTGTCATTCTGGGGTAAAGAAGGAATTTTGTTCCTTGTTTGTTGCAAAATTAGAAGTGGGTTTTTTCCTTTTGGATCAACAGCAAGTAAACATATGTAAGGAAGGCTGAACTTGATGGGCACATGTCACTTTTCAGCCTATGTAACTATGTAACTTGAGTAAGAGCCAGAAATGATCATTTTCATTAACGTTGAGTTAACAGCCAGTGCCATAGATGTTGAAAATGAACCTGAAAGATAAGATTGTCTGTGATATACACTTTAATATCCAAGACTTGCATAACAATGTGGAAATAAAAGATAATGCTTTGATCAGATTCCATGATTGGTTATTCCCTAAAGTAAGACCAAAAAAGCTTACCTGTTGAATGTTTCCAGGTAAAAAAAAAAGTTGAAAACCACTTTGAATTAATTTTTATTCCTGACAAAGTTTCCGTTGCTGAATAACCCTCTATGGAAGGATTTTTATTTTCGACTACACTGTACATCATGAATGGATCACTGGCTTTGCATTTCTTCCAGAGTTGTGTTTCAAAGCTGTTTTATATAGCAAATAAACTCCAAGGAATACATTTTTATAATGGGGTAATGAGGCAACAAGGTGATTATTTGTTGAATGAATTTGCATATGGCCACTCAGAATCCCTTGCAGTAGTAACATCACTACACATTTGAGATTTCTGTGGGAAAAGCAATTCTTATGACTTGACAGGTGTCTACAGATCTGTGTTTAACAATGTATGGACTATCCACGGTTACATCATTGGTAGTGTGAATGAATAGCCCCATCACTTGTTTTGGCTTATTTCTTTGGATTTATATTAGTTTATTTGGTTAGTTTCCACCTGGTTCGGTTCCTGAACGAGGACGACTCCAGAACCTCATTAGAACTTGGAACGTTAAGTATTCAGTACGAAAAACTGCAGAAGAAATATTTAATAGAATGCTCCACAGGGTGGCCGCCATTTCATGCAACCAAATGCACACGTTCGAGACAATGGATGGCGGCCATCTTGTCTCCCGAACGCAGGCAGCGGGACTTGGTCGTCGAGTGCCTGGAACTGATTTTGGACAGGCATTCCCGTGAATCCCGTTTTTGTAGATGGTCGGGAACTTGAATGGGTTAGCGGGTCGCTGCCCTATTAAGTTCCCGACCATCTATACGAACGGCTTTCAGGAATTATAAACTTCCGAACAAGGGGAGCATTCTACAAGTTAAAGAGGTCGTATACCTCATGTGATTTTCACACAAAATCCTGCGAACGGAGAATGGCCACTGCCACAATTTCCCTGGAACTATTTTGGATTTCGACCTCGTGGCAGGCCGGTCAAACTTCCCTGCGATGGCAATTAAAAACTACCAAACCGATCTGAGTGGTTGTTTGATATGATGGTCACTCAGATCAGGACTATCCGGGGATGTTACTTTTGCAGGGTTTCCAGATATTTTGGGGGTGTTCCAAAATTGTTATACTTTTCTATACTTGGAGATAAATGAATTTGTACAGTTCCTGACTCAATTATCTCTCAGGCACAGGGGAGGAGTATACTGACTGTATAAATGTGATGACTGGACTCCCATTAAACAGTTCTACTCCCAGCATTAAGCCTTGGCTCATGTGTGGGGGGATATACAAAACTGGCAATATTTCACTCAGGATTATTGCTGCTGCTTTTGTTTGGGGAAAAGGGAATCTGTGGCAGAGATACCTTGGTGGTCTGCCACGGGTACAGGTGTGTCCCTGCCAGTTATCATACATCTAGAAGCATATTTAAAAACATGGGTGAGGAGCACATTTACCCAAAGATGCTTAACAAGTCAAATGTTTTTATAGGTATCTAAAGACTAGATTTGGATTTTCATTTTGTTACTAACTGCAATTAGCCTGAATTAAGGCCAATCAGGTGATTATAAGAATTCCCAAACTCTGAGCTGAAGTGTAGCTGAATCACAAACCAAACAAATCATGCAATAGATGATTTATGGCTAAGGGACAGCCACTAAATGTTGATTTTCTCAGATTTAATAAATATATCATACATATAGATTATAATATATCGTAAATATAGATTTTTACTGCTCCACCTTTTTCCTCTATTGGTAACTTTTGATCATCTAATCTGGATATCTGGGTGGAAAGAAAATTATATATATCCTGTGGCAGACTGGCCGAGTATTGGTCTGAAACCACAAAAACAGTGTATTTTATCTAATATGTGTGAGGTTTTATTAAGCAAGCCGGCCTAACTTTAGCCACAACAAAACATTGAACAAAAATAAAATCCTACTCCACTTTGGAAACTAAAAAACAGATTACCCTCTCTATGCTGTGAGGCAGCTAAGCAGACCCCAGTATTGAACAAATAACAAAATAAAAGGCTTGCAAAATACCTTTGGTTGCTATACAGGTTTAGCAGTCTCTTTGCCTCACAGTCTCTGTCCCAGTTCTTCACATGATAGACTGATTCCCACTGCATAGGGTTTATGTAGTTACCTAATTAGGGTTCTAGAGCAGCCTGATTTTTTTAACCCCATCTAGTCAGGGCACACTGAAAGTGCAATTTTGGGGCTAATATAGCAGTGCTCACTCACACTGCCACAACACATATACTTAATGTGCATATTTTACAGTACACTGATTGGGCCATTCTCATGACAGTCTCATCAACAAAATTCGGATGAGCCAAATTGCCATATGGCAAAAATGTTGCCATCCTGAAATTAGTTTGACCCAAAATGTTTATTTCTGTGCACAAGTCTACAAGAGATTATTGGTGTTTGCTAATAGACACTGGCTACTGCTTTCCATTTATGATCACCAGTCATTAAACAGGATTGCCTTAAAAAAAGTTCTAAATTATTCAGCAATAGAGAAACCACTACACGTCTACGTGTTTGGTTGACACTCATGACCATATGTGGAATCGGGAGCCTTAATTAAAGCTACCATGAGAGGGATTGCCTTTTCCCACCCTACCTCTGGTTAATGATTCTACAAGTAAAGCAAAATTAGAAAACAGTGGTGATCCTTTAGCATCTCCTCATAAATACTAATTATTAAATTATTATCATGATATTCTTACCAAGATTTCCCAAGCTTTGATATACACGTTTGGTTTTTTCCAATTTGTGAGTTAGTGAATATCAGTTTGCTTTGCTGTCACTGGGTGCTATATCAGCTGATATACTATATCAACACATATAAACCTTACCACCACTCGTCTTGTAGTACATATGGGCAACAGACTAGTTAGGGACACCTGCAGGTGGCAAACAGAGAAAGGGTAAAAAAGATAGCTTTAAAAAGGGAAATATAAATATCAGGGATGATCCCAGAATATTGCAAAGGAAAGAGAAAATGTGACCAAAATACACAAATATTAAACAAAATGCTAAGAAAGAAACTGTGACACACATGTGAGACTCAAGGCTTAGCTCAATGGAGCTAATGAGAGCTCCTTGCATGAACTTCCAGGTCCAAAGGAGAAGGTGATGGTGATGGATGCCAAGTAGACTCCAGGTAAGTTGCCAAACCTATAGCAGGTTGTTTGCAGTGTTCCTATAAAGTAATAATTTATTGCAGCTGTGATTGTTGCACAAAATTTACTTTCAACATACATGTATTGAAGTGTTAAGTATTGGCGAGCCAGAATTTAATTTGGCTGGCTAAATAGATGATCAAGGAAAGAGACATTTCGCTCAATTTGAAAGGAAGGCCTTAAATCCCTTCGCTTTCATCCTTTACCTTAATGACCACTTGCAAATATGACACAGGAGAGGAGACATCTTTGTATGATTGCGGTTATACAATAAACAGCATTAAGTCAATAATCTGATTGCTTTTGATTGAATAGGTCAGTAAGAATATTATTACCCACTTTACAACCCATTACAGAGACAGAGCTGCCAGTTTAGAAACTTGCTTACCTCAATATAATTTATAATGATTTAACCTCTTTGTGTTCTACACTTCTGGCATAGGTCTTTGTTAAGGAAATACATTTTTATTCTTCTGCTTGTAATGCATATAAGTCTTCATCATTTTCTGTTTTCATATTTTTTTTATCCTTTATCAAGTGGTCATAAAATTGACAACGCCTAAGTGTTTTAATAGTTGTGTATAGTTAAGGAAATTATAATAAATATGTTTTACCCTTGTATTGTATGTTAAATTTACTTTTTATAAAACTATACAGGGAAGCTGGACACTGACATTTTTGATGAGTGCAGAATTTAACTCATAAAGGCCTAAGGCCGGCCCTGGTCACAGCTAGGGGGGGGAGGTGATTGGCTATGGCTGCATAAACAATGTGATTAACACCTAAATATTATATAATTGAGCACTGCAGAGGCATGATCTATAAACCTAAACTACTTGATTAAGCAAAAGTTGTTTTGGTGATTACACTGTCCATTTTACTAATTCATAACTTGGATATGAAATTGCACCATGTTATAAAATAAAAATAAGAAAATAACATAAGTATTTGAATACTGGTACAAGAATGTCTGGCTGATTGATACTGTATAATTTTCACTTGATTAACAGGTCAACTTCTGTGACCTTGACAAAATCAGCTCATCTACTCACGAATCAAAGAATGGCACTAAAGAACTGTTGCAAAGTAATTCACTGAACACTTCCAGCAGGATGCTAAACATATATCTTTACTGTATTAAAATAGTGACATTTTTAGAAGTCAATGACTCATTCTTGAAAACTGACAGATATTTTTTCAAGACTTTTTAAGACCAACAAACTAAAAATTAATAAAATGGAAGTAGAAAAACAGCACTTTTGGGTTTTACAAAAAATTAAAATCTGAAAAGAACCCATGGCAGCATGGAAAGTCCTGTTAAGAGAATAATCCTATAGCCATATGAGTAAGGCATCCAATGCTGGATTAGTGGTTATAACTAGACAAGGAGTTTTGGTTTTGGTAGGATCCAAATTTAAACAAATGTGGGATAATTGGCAGGAAAATTTAATTCTGAGCCTCCACATGTCCCAATCCTAAGGCAACTGAAATGGACAATGGCTGAGCCGTTTGCCTGCTGGCAGATCTAATAATTAGCATGGAGCTCAGCATGCGGACTCTAACTAATAAAGCGGTGGGACCTAATGTCCCTTGTCATCTCCCACCCATGGTTAGTGGGAGGGGCTATAACATCTATAATGGTGGAACCTAGTGCCCCACAGCCCTCATCAGCCCCCCACCTGGGGGTGTGGCTAGGAGATACCTAGCTATCTAAGTGGTCTTCAGAACAATTTGGAGAGATGGACAATAACATATTCACCAATCTTGTATATTTAATTAAAGTTCCAACACACCACCTATGGTTGGTGGCTGGTGGAAAAAATAGGTCCCCTCGGTTTATTATTAAAGGGCCCACCCACTGCCAATGGGTGGGTGAGATGGAGATAATAGATCCCCCCCCCCATACATTATTATTAAATCCCCCAGCTGCTGTCCATTGTGGGGGCTGGGGCATCACTTTAACCCCGCTGTTTATTATTATTATTATTATTATTATTAGAACCACCACATGCTGATCACAGGTAACCTCTTATATACTAATGTGGGGGTCATAATGACCCCCCCATAGGTTTTTATTTCTTTTTTAATGTGTAAGAGGGTCACTAGAAGAGGTAAATGTGCTTCCAAAGTACATTTATTACAGGATTTTTCTCAAGCAGCTGACCTGGTTTATAGTGGTTATGGTGCTTGGAGTGTTCCTTTAATGTAATAAAAACGTTCAGCTGTAGCCCGATGAGGCCCTTAAAGGAACACTATAGTCACCTAAATTACTTTAGCTAAATAAAGCAGTTTTAGTGTATAGATCATTCCCCTGCAATTTCACTGCTCAATTCACTGCCATGTAGGAGTTAAATCACTTTGTTTCTGTTTATGCAGCCCTAGCCACACCTCCCCTGGCTATGATTGACAGAGCCTGCATAAAAAAAAAACTGGTTTCACTTTCAAACAGATGTAATTTACCTTTATTTAACTCCTAAATGGCAGAGGATTGAGCAGTGAGGCTGCAGGGGCATGTTCTATACACCAAAACTGCTTCATTAAGCAAAAGTTGTTCAGGTGACTATAGTGTCCCTTTAATCCAGCCCTGCCTGTTTGAGCTTGCAGTTTCCTCCTTTTTCTTTGTTAAGAGACACTTGTATATTTTTTTTGTATTGGCAATAAAATGAAAGTAATTAATTTTTTGAGGCATGGGGTATTTTCACAATCAGTAATAATAATTTAATCAAATATATTTAAAATATATTTAATGAATGCACAATTTTAGTAAATCATCAGTCACTAAAGGGTTAAAATAAAAATAAAAAAATGCTTATAGCATGAGTGGACAGGAAAACAGGATACTCTATGTCTACAATGGCAATTCAAAATGCCAATTTGCAGCTATTGGAAATATACATAAACACTGCACTGATAGGTAACAGGGTTTTCATAATTTAGCGTTTCCTGTTCAATGTAATTTTACAATCAGCAGAAAAACAACAACAAAAAATAATAAAACTACTTACCAAGGCATAACCAAATCTACCGCTGTTAATCCTGCATCAAAGAAAATTACAGAACAGCTCTTACAATAATGCCCGCAAAAAGCCCACAAATGGACTGAAATGTACTTTGTTAAAACTTGTACCCATACTAACTATAAGTAGATAAATGCTAGCTCCATCTAAAAGCACCACCTTTGCTTGTACCTTGCTGTGCAATGTTTAAAATGCAGAAGAATAATTTAAAGCACCAAAGTGAATGTATTAACCCTTTTTATTCTTGAAGCTAATTATAAAACACATAAAACAAACTAAAATCCAGTTGATAAATAAATAATTCTCATTAACATTACACTGTCTGTGACTAAACTGTTATTGTGCCATCATAGCACTTTAAACAATGGTTACACCTTGGGCCGAGTATATTTGAAACATTTTCAACAGCAAATATCAAGAAAGACAGAAAGAAAAACACAAATTTTTAAATGAATATAATATTTTATGTGTCAAAAACAATGTTTAAAAATGATCTGTGTAAAGAATCAGATGCTCTAATTTCAATGGACTGAAAATATAATAAATATATTAATTCCCTGGTTACATAAAAATATCTACATATTGAAAAAATTACACTATTTGAACTCGTTCTCTTTTCTTAAGACTTCTGTGCCTGAATGCCAGTTATCAGTTTTAAGATGGCTCCTAGACTTATAAAAAAAAAGAAAATTCCCTACAAAAAAAAGGACAAAATATAAATGACCAGGACTTGCCACTGTATGATTAAAAAAAATAATAAAAAAATATGCCTTTATTGTATAAACTGTAAAAAGTACTTTCATAATAAAAGAAAATATACCTTTTAATGTGTGTATATACAAGATCTATTTCAATAGGAATGTCACCGAAGGAATCTAGATAAGCATTACATGGGTTAAACAAATGAATCCTAGATCAAGAAAATAATGGTCCTCCAATGCAATGAGGAAATACATTTAGCAATCTCCAGCTTTTCTTAAGATCAATATGGTCTTGCTGATTTGTCGAAGTGGCTTTTATGAAGTTAAGAAGAATTCATTGTTAAATACCCCTACTTACTAAACAGATGGCGGTCCATATTAATTCCTTTTCCCTTATGGATCAATAAGGAGAATGCTGATTTGCTTAAAAGGTTCTAGCATGCACAGGCTAGAGTTTTATGGGGGTTTTTTCTTCCCATTCCATGGAGTATGGTGGAAGAACCAGTATTCACCCCCTCCGTAGTTGCCAAATACCAATAAAGTCCTGAAAAAGACGCACAGGAAAAAATATAATTTTTTTAGCCGCAGCCAGTAATTATTTAATGTTTTATTTTCTGAACCCCCCCCTTTTATATATAAGCTTTCACCGTAGCATTAAGTATAGATCCAGCCTCTCACGCCTCTATTCTTTGCTGTTGCACAGATATTGTATGCATTAACATACATCTGCAATCACTGTAAGTCTATGGAGTATAGAGATTGCACTGTAATTGAGTTCTAAATGCCACAAAAGCCAACACACAAAATTATATTAAACCGTATGCTAGATGTGGTTTCAGGCATCAGATATAATGACTTTTCCATAACATAATATATAAACATAATATATGATATGGTATTTGTCAAAAGCTTACAAAAGAGTTTAAAAGTATAAACCTATGTTGTGTAAATAACAAATAGCCTGAGAGATTTTTTTTTTTTACTTTTCCAATAATTTTTTGCGATGAGCAGTTTTAATATAATAAAAATATGTGTGATTAGCTTACCTTTGGACTTTTGTCGTTTTGGAAGGTATAGATTTTGAGTTACATTTCGGGTCAAATTTATATATATATATTATTTTATCATTCTACCTTTGTAGCATTGAATTATATCCAATTTGTTGACCTTTTACACCTTTACTATTTAAAAAAGTCAAAATTATGGAGCTCAACACTTTTGTGATCATGCATTTATATGTATATAAATTGTTATAGAGTGATTAATAGTAAGGTTCTCTTTCCTTATCTGAACCTACACATTGAAGCATAATTGGAGTAAGCAACAAACACCCTTTACATAATTATTACAATTATACCAAAGTTCAAATAGTACATATAAATGCATAGTACAAAATTAATGTTACTGTAAAAATATAAATATTGCAAAACGTATTTCACATAATATATTTCTTATAAATAGTGTTACCTGAAAAAAGGGACACACATGGGGCGGGGCTTGATGCGGTGGCAGAGCTTAAGAGTGGGGCGGAACTTGAACATGGGGCAGAGCAGAAGAGTCCCAGAATAGTTTTACAGTGCACCCTGCGGCTGCCGGCAGTCTCAATGCATCTGCACCAGCTACCGGCACTTTCCTCCTTAATTAAATAATTTAAATGGTATTAGGCAGCCCTCCCGGCACCAAGGTTAACAGTCCACCGGAAAATCTTGCGGTATCCAGGTATGCCGGTGGGTCAGTCGGGCTCTGGCTCGACCATTCACAGACACAAACTAAGCACCAAAAACCCTTTTCTGAGTTTACTGATGTGGTGGTTTGGTGCAATGATACCCAAGGTTCTAAAGACTAATAAGACAAAATGCATCTTAAAGATTGTGGAAATTTGTTAAGGAAGAAAATGGGCAAATTGATATAGTCCAACTGACTGCTGTGTCAACCATAAACTTTTGAAACTTTGTTAATTACGGTTAATATATTTGTAAAATGACTTTCATAGGCTTAGTATGTCTTTACTCAGGAACATGTCACCTTTATAATCAGTGACATATGCCCTTAAATAGTAAACCAAATATTCAGTTATATAGTTTAACTACAAGATTCACATAATCTTAATTTTATTGTGTCTTGTTGAATCTTAAACTAGCATACAGCATTTTGTCATCAAGGGTATTTTGATTGATTATGAATGTTCAGCTGACCAAGCTAAATACAAAGAAAATGCTATAGCCATGGAGTATAGACAAATGTACAGCAACAAAATACAAATAATGCTGACAAAAGTCCCAAAAGCATAAATGGTACTTTCAAAATCTGCTTCAAAGTGAGATGCTTGCAGATATTAACTCACTAACTTCTCCGTCACATAGATTATGTATGACATGGCACGATTTGCTTCGGCCCAGTTATCCCAATTTAGTCTTGTAGATGTATTTGAATCTGATATCTGTGTTTTACACTGTGATTCACAAGTTAACAACCTCTACAAACATTATATCTGTCCAAAAAGGTACCTCTGAAAGTTATGGAGTAACAGAAAATATGAAATTCAGGTATAACATTAAGAGAATATTTGTCTATCAAACAAATGTGTTTTATACTGTAAATGTGTCGAGGAAAACGAAAACAATTTTAGTTATGTATGCAACAACAATGAAGCAGAGTTACTAGTTTGTCTTTTTGATTACATTTTCTAGAATTAATCTGTATATCTAATATATATATATATATATATATATATATATATATATATATATATATATATATATATATATTTAATGTAAAGGAAAGTATTCAGCTTCAGGATATGGTTTCCTTAGTTTGTGACTGAAAGGTTTTGCAATTAAAGATTTAGCAAATTACATCATAATTCAGTTCCGACAATGCAATGCTACGACATACATTGCAAATGTACGTTAGACACAGAAACATTGTTTAATTTCTCCTTGGTTTTGGTTATCTGTGCTGACTGCCAGCTGCAAAGGACAGAGCTTATAACAATGTTTGACAGACAGCCAAGATGGAGGTACACAGTTGCAGGATAAAGAGGTGTGAATTTTTAGATTTAATATATATATAATTTTTTTATAAGTCATTATTTGTAAATTTTCAGTGTTTACAGAATTAGGAGATCAAGCAAGGTATAACAATTCAAAAAACATAGGTTTAACATACATTCAACAGTAGAGATTAATTGGCATGTTGTAGAAGTAATCAGCACAGTTTCGACTTACACGGATTACAGACTCTTGCGTGCGTGTTACATCAGGCTCTTTGTTAGACTGCACCGTGTTCATCGAGTCGGTCTGCCAATTTGAGGGGGTAATTGGGAAGGCGTGGGAGTGGGAGCGGGAGAACTTGAAGCTGGTAAGAAACTGGGGAGCCCTCTAATCTTCAGGGTCTGTGCTGGAAGTGGTTTGTTAGCATAGAGGAGAGCATTTTGAGGGGTGTGAAGGGCACCCTGTGGTGTGTGAAGATGTAGGCTCTGTCAAGGGACCTCTGTGGTGGGGTTTTGTAAGTTTGTCTGGTAGGTCGTGGCCTGGTCCTTTTGGGCTATTGCTAAGCAAGTGTTTTGCATGTTTGTTCAGGTCCTTGACCTGCATGCTGGGTGTGTAGCGTGGGAATAGCAGTCTGTACATATTCAAAGGCACAGTAGATAAGACTGGGTGGGTAAGGAGGGTGAGAGAGAGAGAGAAGGAAGAGAAGAAGAGAAAAAAAGAAAAGGGGGAAAAAAGGGGGGGAGGCTGTAGGGGTGGGGAGTGAGTAGGGAGGTGAGTACAGGGGTGTTATCCGTGGTGTCTAGATTTTATTTTGGATGCCCTGTGGTGGTTGGGTCATGTTCCGTAACTAAGTAATTTCTCGTGGGTTTACGCAGAGGTGGGGAATTTGTAGAACCATGGGTCCCATATGTCTATGGTAGGGGTATCAGGGCTTCCCCATTTTTTGGCAATTGCCCATCTTGTCGCTAGTACGATCCTGGAAATCATTTTGTTTTATGCTCGGGGCATGTTAGTGTGTGGCTTTGAAAGGATCCATATCCATGGGTTTAATGGAATGTCCGAATGTAGAATCCCGGAGACTATGGATGCGACCTGTTGCCATAAAAGGGCGATTGGGGCACACTCCCACCACAAGTGGAGGTAGGTGCCTTTTTGTCCACATCCCTTCCAGCATAAGTCTGTGTCTAACCTGCCCATCTATTTCATTTTAAGTGGGGGTGAGGTACGGTCTCATTAATGTTTTATAAGCTTGCTCTTTACGGTTAACACATATGGAGATAGTGGCAGTGGCTTCCCAGATGTCGACCCAATCAGACGGGTCTTCTGCCGAGCCTAGGTCCCTCTCCCAAGCTGACACGTATGTGAGGGCCCCCTTCTTGACGGGTTGAATTATATAATTCATATAATTATATAGTTCATAATATGTATGTGTCTGAAAAAGTCGGACGTCCGGAAAGGGGTAGTTTGTGGGAGGTCTGTGAATGGTATTAGTTGTTGGTTAGCATAAAAGTGATATAGGCGAGTGAGGTTATTGTCTTCGAAACATACAAAGTCCCTGGGTTTCATACGAATTGTGTGTTGCAGAGTAATGGGCTGAGTGGTGATGGGTTCGAAATCAGGGGGGGCTGGCTTGTTTTGGCAGTCAAAGACAAAGGGAGGGGAAATCCCTACCAAAAATATTGTGTTCCAGGTCCACCCATCTCTTGACCCCGTACTAAGCATGCAAGTTCTGTGCCTGTGCTATAGTAATGCGTGATATGCGGCAGGCCTATGCCTCCTGCCTTATTGGGCTTCCATTTTAGCAATATTTAATTTGTAGCCAGAAACTACCGCGTATGCAGATAGTGCAGAAAGCAGGGTTGGTAGGGATTGTTGGAGTCCTGTTATAGTGATCAGTAAGTTGTCTGCGTACGCTGCAGTTTTGTATTCCTCCCCGCAAACTTTGAATCCTTTGATATGGGTGTTGTAGGAGCGGTTCTAAGGAGGGGGCATCCCTGCAGTGTGCCGTTCTGTATTGTAAAGGTGGGCGGGTGGGTGAGTGGAAGTAAGAGGTTAGCTGTGGGCGAGGCGTACAGTGTTTTAAGTGCCTCTATGAAGAGTGTCGGGAAATCTAATTGTCGTAGGGTGGTGAAGAGGAAAGGCCATAATAGTCTGTCGAAAACTTTCTCCATATCAAGGGAAAACAGGAGAGTCGGGATGTGTCTGGTGTGTGCGGTCCAAATGAGGTTGTATGTCCATCTCGTATTGTTGCTAGCTTGTCTTATAGGGATGACCCCCACCTGATCTGGATGTATAAGTTTTGTCAGGAAGGCATAGGAGGTCTGAAGTTTTCGTGAACAGTTTGATGTCCTCGTTTAATAAGGATATCGGTCGATCGTGTACCGGGTCTAGATGGGTTTTCTTGGGTTTGGGGAGGAGGCATATATTCGCCAGAAGTTTTTCTTTCAGTAGTTGCTCTCCCGATAGGATGGCATTAACCCCTTAAGGACCAAACTTTTGGAATAAAAGGGAATTATGACATGTCACACATGTCATGTGTCCTTAAGGGGTTAAAGAGGTAGCATAGATGTTGGATCAGAGTTGGGGCAAATGTATTATAGTAAAGTCCTGTTAATCCATTTGGTCCAGGACTCTTGTTGGGCTTGAAAGTTTTTAATGTCCCTGCTACTTCCTCGGGTGTGATCGGCTCTATCAGTGTCTGTGCCATTTCTCTATACAGTGAGGGTAATGGAATTGGACCTAAGTAGTGGTCTATGAGGGTTTTGTACGTGGATGGGTTTTGATATGTGTTGGGGTCATGGTCGTAGAGGTCCATGAAGTATTTTTCAAATACTTCTGCAATTCGATCTGGGTCTTCCGTCGGTGAGCCACCCGGAGTCGTGATTTTGTTTTTTGTTTCTGGGCCGCTCTTTGTTTTAGTCTGCGTGCTAATAACATGTTGGCCTTGTTAGAATTATCGTAAAAGAGTTGTTTCGTCCATTGTAGGGCCTTGATCAAGTCTTGTGTCATGTACTCTTTTATGTCTGTTTGACATTTTGATATTTGCGCTTCAGTCAAGTTTGGGGTCAAGTTTATGTTTGGCCTTGAGAGATCTGAGAGTCGTCAGCGTGTTTTCTAGTTGGGCTACCTGGATTTTGTTTTGTGGATCATTGCTAAATTGATCATTGAGCCTCTGAGGACTGCTTTGTGAGCTGCCCATAGTGAACATTTGGAGGCTACTGAATCCGTGTTTAAATGAAAATATTCACGCATAGTTTGGGAGATCGACTCTTGGATCTGTGGATTGTGTATGTGAGTGGGATTCAGGCGCCATGACCAGGGGCGGATTATTATTATTATTATTGCAATTTATATAGCGCCAACAGATTCCGTAGCGCTTTACAATATTATGAGAAGGGATTTAACTATAGATAGGACAATTACAAATAAACTTACAGGAACAATAGGTTGAAGAGGACCCTGCTCGATCGAGCTTACATTCTATAGGAGGTGGGTGTAAAACACATTAGGACAGGAATTTGCAATCAAATAAGGTGGACTGCCCTTTAGGAGAGGGCAAGAGACAGGTATGTGAGGTAAGGGTTAGTCTTGGAGGCCATATGCTTTCCTAAAGAGATGGGTTTTAAGGCACTTCTTAAAAGATGCAAGACTAGGGGAGAGTCTGATGGCGGTAGGCAGGCTATTCCATAGGAAGGGAGCCGCCCGCGAGAAGTCCTGCAAGCGCGAGTTGGCCGTACGAGTGCGGACAACGGACAGGAGGTGGTCACGGGCAGAACGGAGAGACCGAGAAGGGACATACCTATGGATCTGTGAGGAGATATAAGAGGGGCTAGAGTTGTTCAGTGCTTTATAGGTGTGAGTTAGTACCTTGAATTGACTCCTATAGCATACAGGAAGCCAATGTAAGGATTGGCAGAGGGGTGAGGTGTGAGAGAAACGACTAGAGAGGAAAATCAGTCTAGCAGCAGCGTTCATTACGGACTGTAGGGGTGCAGTACGGCTTTTGGGAAGACCAATCAGGAGAGGGTTACAGTAATCCATGCGGGAGATTACCAGAGCATGGACAAGCTCCTTGGTAGTATCTGGTGCAAGAAAGGGGCGGATGCGGGCTATGTTTTTAAGATGGAATCTACAGGATTTGGCAACATGCTGGATGTGAGGCTCAAAGGTGAGACCAGAGTCAAGTATGACGCCAAGACAGCGCGCTTGCAAGGATGGACTGATGTTGGTACCACAAACTTGAAGGGAGAGTGAAAGAGGAGGATCAGTATTAGGAGGAGGAAAGACAAGGAGCTCAGTTTTTGAGAGATTGAGTTTCAGAAAGCGGGAGGACATCCAGTCAGAGATGGAAGAAAGGCAAGCAGTGACACGTTGCAGGACGGCAGGGGAGAGGTCCGGGGAGGAGAGATATAGCTGGGTGTCATCAGCATACAGGTGGTAGTGGAATCCAAAAGAGGTAATAAGTTTGCCAAGAGAGGCAGTATAAAGAGAAAATAGAAGTGGACCAAGGACGGAGCCTTGGGGAACTCCAACCGAGACAGGGCGAGGGGAGGAGGTATCATTAGAAAAGGAGACACTGAATGAGCGTTGGGAGAGATAAGAGGAAAACCACGAGAGGACAGAGTCACAGAGACCAAGCGATTGAAGAGTTTGAAGAAGGAGAGCATGATCAACGGTGTCAAAGGCCGCTGAGAGGTCAAGAAGAATTAGTATGGAGTAGTGGCCTTTGGATTTAGCTGCGATTAGGTCGTTAGTGACTTTGATAAGGGCAGTCTCTGTAGAGTGGAGAGGGCGGAAGCCAGATTGAAGGGGGTCAAGGAGAGAGTTGGAATTGAGGAAATGAGACACACGGGTAAAGACAAGCCTTTCCAGAAGCTTTGAGGAAAAAGGGAGCAGGGATATGGGACGGTAATTAGAGAGGGTGGATGAGTCGAGGGATGGTTTTTTTAGTATAGGTACTACAGTGGCATGTTTAAGGTCAGCAGGGACGATGCCAGAAGAGAGCGAGCAGTTGAAGATGTGTGTTAGAGAAGGCACGAGACAAGTGGAGAGAGATCTGATAAGGTGAGATGGGACAGGATCGAGCGGGCAAGTGGTGGGGCGAGAGGAGCAAAGAAGAGCAGCCACCTCTTGGTCAGTAGCTGGGGAGAATGTCTGAAGGGTAGGAACTGCATGATCTATGTGTGATTGTACATGTTAGTGTGATCGTGAGAGTTATGTCCGCATGGTCGGACCATGGTATGGAGCCAATGGTGGTGGTTTTGCCCATGGGCGCCAGGGTAGGGGAGACCAGGAATAGGTCAATGCGGGAGTGTGATTGGTGTGGATGCGAGAAGACAGTGTAATCTAAGACTGTGGGGATCTCCACGCGTCAGTCTTGTTTTGGAGACAAATATGGAGAACATCTTGTCTGCCTGAGCCGTTGGGGCAGATGATGAGTGTGGGGTTGAGCGCGGTGTCTGTCTACTAAAGGGAATAAAGTGGCATTGTAGTAACCTCCCAGTATTAGGTGGCGTGAGGTAAAGAGTGCTGTATGTGCCCGAAGTGTTTGCCAAAATGGAGCTGGAGGGGGTATTTGGTGCATATACGGAAGTGAACGCGTACTTATGTGTGCCGATCTTGCCGGCGATCGTGAGGTAACTTCCCTGGGGGTCCGCAACCGTTTGGTCTATGGATAGTGGCCAGGTTTTACGTACCACTATAGCTACCCCGTTTTTCTTTTCCACGGGGGGGGGCTAGCAAAGATGTCTACCCGGCTCAGGAGAGGGAACTGTTTGGCTTGGGTGAAGTGCATCTATTGTAGTAGAAGTATATCTGATTTCAATCTATTTGCCCAGCACATGAGTTGATGTCTCTTGGAGTGATTGTTGAGGCCCTTGGAGTTCATGGATAGGCAGGTCAGAGAAGCTGACATAATGGGGGCTGGGGTGGCTCGTGCTGTGGGGCGCCTGTTGTGTGGGGGTGATTTGGCCTGGGGGTGAGGGAGTGATGGAGGAAGGATGGGGGGGACGGATACAAATGAGAGAAGAAGAGAGAGACAATATATCTTTTTAAAACTAAAAAATTAAAAAGGGGGGGGAAGAGAGGGAGTGGGAAAGTTGGGTGAAGTGGGAGAAGGTGGTGGGTCTCTTGGTCTTATGGTTTGGTAGCCAGGGGTCGTGTATGTGGAGGAAGTGAGGAGTAGTGAGGTAGGGTGATTGTGTCCGGCGGGAGTTTGGTCTGTCCCACTGGGCAGTGGTGGGGTTGGGTAAAGTGGAGGGTCACAGAAGGAGGTTGGACGTCGGTAAGGTTCACGTGTTTGTCTCCATTAAAAAAGTTAGGCTCCGCACCCTAATTTTATTTTTTTCATACCTCACATTTATGTATTTGTTAGGCATAATGATACGTAAACATAATATTAAAAATCCTGGGACATGACAGTTCCATATGAAGTACTTGCCTCTCACCACTAAGGATGACCTTCAAATATAGAAAGCCCTATGCAGGCATAATATTAATAATACATCATTACTTTATTAAGTTTGCCATTGTATGGCACAGAACTTTGACTTAAAGGGACTCTGATGCCTTTCCAAGACCTCCTCTTCTAACCCCGCCCAGACTTTCTTTGACTGTCCAATCACAGACTTCTTAACCCCTTAAGGGACAAACTTCTGGAATAAAAGGGAATCATGACATGTCACATATGTCATGTGTCCTTAAGGGGTTAATGCAGCTTACCAACAAGCTGTTGTAAGGTAAATGCTCTGGGCAATTGCTGCCTCTTGTGTTTAGGTCCACTGAGCTAAAAAAAAAAAACAAGGAAGTAACTGGATCAGTTGTTGATTTGACAATTAGGGGTGGTGAAAAGGTTAATTATAAATAAAAAAAATCCAATTTCTATATAAATCTGCACTTTTTGTAAAATATATATTTTTTAAAGTACACACTATGTACACATAAAGTACTTCAATAAGCCAAACTCCTTTAGGGGTCTGGAGTGTCCCTTTAATTCGTCAAAATTTTCCTATTAGTACGAGGTTTTATAATCGGTAACTTGCATGATTGGAACTGTAGAGGATTTCAATTATATTCTCTAATTATTTTATGTCATAAAGTATTCCTATTCATTCAAAACAGGCTGTGATAAACTGCAATAGATTATATAATGAGCAGGGATTTATGACCACACTTAAAAAAATATCTTCTATCTTTTCCCTGCCTGCGGTAATCACAACGCAGTTAAATTGGCCTAGCTATAAAAAAAATGGAAGCATTATATTTGGTGCATTATATAAATGTTTATTTTTTAACCTGATGTGCATTAATTAATTTTCTGGCGTTTCCAAACGGAAGCAGCTTTAACTTTCCAAAAAAATGTTTAATTATTTAGAGCTCTTTGAAGGCTTGTATACCATGTAACCCTTTTGGGTTTGTTTGTTTGTTTGTTTGTTTGTTTGTTTTTTAACACATTTTTTTTTTTTTAATTAAACCAAGAGCTTGAAATTCAGAGACCCTTTTTCACACGCAGTCCTTCTTCATGTGAAACGTGAACATATATTTGCCCGAAATCAAAATACAAAAGCAGTAACATCCATAGCCATGCATTTTCCTTAAAACTTCCTTAATGGGTGTTAGAACCATGCTATTGAATATGGTGAATACATACAACAATCTAAAACCTTTAATTGGTACGTGTGTAACCAGTCCTTCCCTCATCATGTCGCACAGGAAAGGAATCACTAATAAATGGCAATGAGGTAAGATGTCTCCCCCAAGCTTACAGTACTGTTATATTTCATATAACACAGCAAGGATTTTCAAAACCAGAATAAGTAATTGCTGTTGGCTGGCAAACATCGATGGAATGCTTAGAATAAATAAATACTAAACACAAATAGTAAGGACCCATTGCCAAGACTCAAAAGAAAAGGTTACATTGTACCTCAGAAAAAGGATATTAACAGAGTTCTCAGATGAAAAGGTTACATTGTATGATTGTGGGTGAATCTGAGCTCATAATTGTAGATTATGCTAGCTTTAGTGTACCTATAATCTTAATTTTATTAATGACAGGAGGCGAGTATTTGCTTAAGTCTCTCTTTACTAGAACTCCACAGCAGCACAGAAAACAACCAATCAGAAAAAAGTTAGGTACTATAAAACTCCCCTCCCCATGCATCATTTCCTCTTTCAAGCTGCGACAAAACAGAACAAAAGGCAGAAAAACATGATGGGGAGAAACGAAGTCCTAGATACAATGAAGTCCATCCTCCGAGAAGAACTGCCACATCAGATAGTGTTGATGGACTGTAAACTGAAACGAGAGAAAAACAGAATCGAACAGGTTGATTATCCAATTAAATGTACTCTGAACAAACATGCAGGTACCCAATGTAGCAACCAAAATTACCTAAATGTGCAGATATCCCAGCCCTACTTATGAAAAACAGATATAGAAACAATTGACAGGTAGCAGAGACAAACAAGCAGAGTTGCATACGTACCTGATAATCTAAACTATGAAATTAAACAAGGGAGGGATAAGAATGGGTGGGAAATACTCGCCTCCTGTCATTAATAAAATTAAGATTATAGGTACACTAAAGCTAGCATAATCTACAATTTTATAACATGACAGGAGGCTTCGTATTTGCTGTTTCAACGCTCAGACCACCAATCCAACGCTGATTGTGTCGCTGGTACCTATTCCAGGAGATATCAGAGTAATCCTAATTGGACTTTCCAACTGCGATAAACGACAGTAGACTGATCAAAGAAGATGCCAGCCGACGAAGCATCTCAAACAGGGAAAAAAACACCATCCGCTGAAAGATCCATTGTACGTGGCGTTGCGACCTGTTTCCTATCAGTCGATCCACGAGCTGGCAAGCTGACCTATCAGCCATTTTCCTCTAGCAGTAAAAATCAAAGGTCATTTGCGGACTTAGGGACGCGAGAAAAACTGCCACCATGTCTCAACTCTTGATCTCCAATCTCAAGGAATGCGTTTAAGTCCACCACCAATATCGCAATAGAATCGAGTAGGATCTTTCGTTCCCTCCTGGTCTACCCGGTGAGATGTCTCATTCGAGATAGAGGAAAGACTCCAAAAGGGCGTCTATTCAGGGTTCCGAACTGAACTTGTGTGGAGAAACGGTGGTCGACTATTCAGGGAGTAGTGAATTCCAGAAATATTCAAAAGGGATGGGAAGCGTAAAGCGGAGTGGAGATTTCCATCCAGATATGTCCTCGGCTAGGAATGAAAGATGTATGGATCCAATGGTGATTGGGACCTGTAAACCACGAAGCTGTAGTGAGTGAGTGAGATAATACGATTACCCATAGTACGATCCTGTTCCATGCCCGACCTGCCAAAATTTGTGTAGGGGTTCCTGGTATACACGCTACCTACAAGATAGGGTAAAATATAGTGAGACCCTTAGGTCCCTGTACCCCTGACTGTCCAGGCACGTAACTCCCAGAGTAGACCCTAGGTCAAGGGACCCAGGAATGTGAGTTTGAAATTGAAGCCAAAGTCTCCCTATAGAGGGAGTCCCGCATACAACATCGCGTTCTCCAATGCGCAGGCAAGGCATAAAGTACCTTAGTTCATGACAGGTGACTCCAGAGAGCAGATATAGCGAAAAAAGGAAGGGTCTAGCTTCAGCCGTCCGAACATGTGGTGTCCTGTTAGAGAAAATCGGCAGCCCTATCTGAGTCTGCTACCATCCTGAGCTCTTCTCAAGCGGCAGGATGTGACCCGACATTGATGTGGGAGTCGAGGCACACCAGGTACCTCCCTAGAGTCTCGTAAATCTCCTTGACAGTAGATGAAAAGGTGGGTTAGTGCGAATCCAAAACAAGACGGCTCCCGTGAGGGATCTATAGAGTATAGACGGAGGGCCCACCATCTCCAAACCCTGTGCACCAGGTACGTGCTCTGAGGAGATGGGGCATTCCTGTTATCTTATCCCAAGATCGTAATGACCGGGGAATTCAAGACAACCGGGGTGTCCGGTCTTACCATGCGATCCATGCGTACGGTTTACCTTCAGACCGGGTAGTAGGCCTTCCCTAGTCTTGTTTAACCTAGCAAGGCAGTGCCCGTTTGCTCCATGAAGGTCTCCGTATCTCCTGTCGATTTGATATGGGAGAAACTGTCCACGCAGTTTTTTCGAAATGGTCTGGATCTCCAAAACAGAAAACAATTTTCTTTTTTATGGTGCAGAATCTACCAAAATCTGTATTCTCGGAATACCTGAGGCTCATCCGTTAGCCGTACCATCTCCAGGAGTGTGCGTAAATAAGTGGGAGACTCCCCCCGTTATACCCCTGTGAGTATTTCTCGCGCGTGGTACAGTGGTCGGGATCCAGTAGATCCATTACAGGAGATAAAATAGGGGATCCAGTCTAAATATGTATATCATGCATGACCAGGCAGTCCTCTATAACGAGATCAGAAGCGCGGTCTTCAGATCTAATTGGATGCAGGAGGGATGCCCCTCTATGCAGTCATCAATGTCTTGCACAGGTACAAGCCTGTGTGATGAACAAATGGACGGCACCGTAGAGTGTCGAGTGTATGAGAGAGCCGCACTCTCTAATAATGTGATCGAATTCCGTGACAGCGTCCGGCTGATAGTCTGAGCGGACCGCACCCGTTAATAACCAAACAGTAGAGAGTCAAACAGTAGAGAGTCTACCGTTTCTCTCTGAGAATGTGTCATTCCTAACATGTCCTCTGTATCCAGCTCAGTATCTGGCTGAGGTTGAGGGAGGGCTGCGTCCTCTAATAGCAAATCAGTGTCCGGTCCTGTATATGAGAGGGGTACGCTCTCTGTTTCTGAAAATAAGATATTCTTGGATCGAGGTGATGGAGGGCTGCACCCTCCTGTGATCCAAACTAAAGTCCCTTAGCGATTCAGGGAGACCAACTGCAGGGGTACACCAACTTCCAATATCAGCATAAGACTGAGGACCTTAGGTGGGTCTCTCCCCGACCACGAGACTCCTCTCTGAATCGCTCACCTGAGAAAGAATTAAGTGGCAGTAAACCAGACCGAAGGTATAGAATACAACCTAGGGCCGTGTCCATCCTTAAAGGGACACTCCAGGCACCCAGACCACTTCTGCTCATTGGAGTGGTCTGGGTGCCAACTCCCACTACCCTTAACCCTGCAACTGTAAATATTGCAGTTTTTCATAAACTGCAATATTTACATTGCAGGGTTAACTCCACCTCTAGTGGCTGTCTATTAGACAGCCACTAGAGGTCACTTCCTGGGTTCTAGCACAGGTTTCCTGTGCTAGAGCGTCGCTGGACGTCCTCACGCTGTGTGAGGACCTCCAGCGTCGCTCAAAACCCCATTGGAAAGCATTGAAATGATTTTTCAATGCTTTCCTATGGGGAGACGTAATGCGCATGCGCGGAACTTCCGCGCATGCGCATTAGGTCTCCTCGGCCGGTGAGCGAGATTAGTCTCGCCCACCGGCCGACGTAATCACTAGGAGGAGCGTCGCGGAGGCGGAGACAGCGGCGAGGGACATCGCCGCTGTCCCAGGTAAGTGACTGAAGGGGTTTTCACCACTTCAGTAACCGGGGATTGGTGGGTGGGAGGGAGAGGGACCCTCCAGTGCCAGAAAAACGGATCGTTTTTCTGGCACTGGAGTTTCCCTTTAACAACAGAAAGGAATGGTGCGAAAATGCAACCTTCGGAACAAAGATGAAAAACTACCAACTGACCGCCCGGATCCCGTGCGCGCGCGCGGGGTCCAGGAGGACCGTTGATAGCCTGAGGAAAGCTGGAGACGTTCTCCGCAATCCACGAGCACTCGGGAGATCAGAGGAGGTCAAGTCAGGCCTCTCGACGACCCGAGTGAAATTAAAAGGAAGGCACGAAAACAAAAACAATAATAAACGTAGATAAGAGTAAATACGTAAATTCTATCTCGGACAGAAGGCAAATAGCAGGCCGGAAGAACAAGGCAAGTAAGCCCCACTGAACAGGGCCAGGAGCTAACCTTACGCAGGAACAACCACCGATATCTATATGGACACCGTGAGGCAGATAGAGGGTTAGATGCTAAAGACAGGGAAACACCGCGTCCTCCTGTAGGTGTCTGAGCACCGGTCCTTGCCTGTGAGAAGTTCTCCTTAGAGATGTGCCGTCGCCGGTCTGGTGTAAATCGTGGATGTGTGCCCGGGGTCTACATAAGAAACCTTGCCCTCCAGGCATGAGGTTTAGGGCCTTCACCCTTCCCACCGTACTCAGATGGCTGTATACTGGAGCCTCTTGGATAGTATGGCAATGGTGCTTGCCTGGGCACCTGCCTTTCTCCATGTGACTGGTGGGCACTGGGTTTTCCTCAGTGGTATACCTCCAGAAGGGCACAGGCCCAGCAGGCCAAACGAATGGACACAGAATATTTGGCCAATCAAATAGGCATAGACATAGCAGGCCAATCAATGGGGCACAGACATAGCAGGCCGTTTTAATGGGCACAGGCCGTTCTTATGGGCACGGGCATAGCAGGCCATTATTATGGGCACAGACATAGCAGGCCGATCTTATGGGCACAGACACAGCAGGCCAATCTTATGGGCACAGACACAGCAGGCCAATCTTATGGGCACAGACACAGCAGGCCAATCTTATGGGCACAGACGCAGCAGGCCAATCTTATGGGCACAGACACAGCAGGCCAATCTTATGGGCACAGACACAGCAGGCCAATCTTATGGGCACAGACACAGCAGGCCAATCTTATGGGCACAGACACAGCAGGCCAATCTTATGGGCACAGACACAGCAGGCCAATCTTATGGGCACAGACACAGCAGGCCAATCTTATGGGCACAGACATAGCAGGCCAATCTTATGGGCACAGACACAGCAGGCCGTTTAGTAGACACAGCAGGCCATTTAAGTGGGTACAGACATAGCAGGCCACTTCAGTGGGCACAGACATAGCAGGCCACTTCAGTGGGCACAGACATAGCAGGCCATTTCAGTGGGCACAGACATAGCAGGCCAATCAATGGGGCACGGACACAGCCGCCCACTGCAGGAGTTGTGGTCTGCCAGCAGCAGGGGAAAATCTGCGTGGGTAGAGTCCCATTTTTATATATATATATATATATATATATATATATATATATATATATATATATAATCTTGGGGGTAATTGTGTGTACAACCTCCTGAAATACTAAACCTTCATGGTAGAGTGAAAATGGGGGACGGCCAGGATTACTATATCCGTGCTCTTAGCACAATTGCCCTGCAGGCACTGGTCATTGTGGTATCCATGCTGTAGAAAATCCAATGTAATACACACTAAATAGTAGCCAAACCGCATCCCAACCTAGATTCTTCAGTATTATGCTCTAGAATGGTTGCTATGGTGACCGGTTTGGGAAAAAATTTGAAGCGGGCCAAGGAAAATACATATAACAGCCTGATATGGCCACATGAAAAACTGTCCCAACCTGTTGACAGTATGAGATAATGTAACAATGGTGGCATATGTTACTGCTTGCTTAAAAATAAAGGAAAGCGAGCACTCCATAAGAAATATGAAAAATTTTGCTTTAAACTTATGACAGCAAAGTATGAGGGTATAGCATCGATATAGTTACCAACCTGTAATGTAGTGCCTAAAGTAAGCTTGCTTACTGAATGTATGGTAGTAAAATACCAACGCCCATTAGAACAATGTGGTAACATGAAGTCAGGCAGATAGGAGCCTGACTTCCAACGAAGCAAGAATCCTGTAAGCAGATCTCCATAGAGGTATGTACAGCCGGTGGAGGAGCCGCGATCAGGGCGCCCCCTCCTCCACCCGGTCGGACGCACGCGGTCTGGAGCTGGAGCCGGAGCCGGCCGCCACGTGTGGAAGGAGATCCGGCCGTCGGGTACTCGTGCTTGATCACGAGTACCCCAGGGACCGGCAGGAAAAGCACGGGACCGCCGGAGGGGGGTCCACGGTCATGGGGCTCGGGGGTTCGGAGGCAGCAAGCTGATTGTCAGCCTCCAGCAAACACCCGAGCGGCACACAACCCGCCCGACATAGAAGGGCATAGAAAGCAGAAGACAGTATATGGGTAACAGGGGGAAGTTAGGCAAAATAGAGAGAGTGTTAGAGGGTGAAAGGCTCTATAGGAAGACATGCAGGGAAATTCTAATGGGAGCAGATGTAGCTACTCTGACAGATGGGCAGAGGGGGAAAGAAAATAAGGGGATAGAAGGGCAGAAAAAGTCCCAAAGACCCCTAAACCAGATGCATAAACACAGAAACCATCAAGGCATAAACTACAGAAAAATTCCCCCACAGATAAAATATAAATGCTGAACATAAATAAATGAATAAATCCCAAAGCCCCCAACTAATATTAGCAGGAGGCAGTGGTACTCTGACCTGTACTGATGCGGAGCAGCAAAGAAAGAGAAAATGATGCATGGGGAGGGGAGTTTTATAGTACCTAACTTTTTTCTGATTGGTTGTTTTCTGTGCTGCTGTGGAGTTCTAGTAAAGAGAGACTTAAGCAAATACGAAGCCTCCTGTCATGTTATAAAATTATTGCATGTTCCTGACTTCCTCGAATGAATGAATGCCTGGTTACTAGAATTTTTTTCTTTAAAGGCTATATAACCTCAAGAAAGAGATATTAACAACTTTTTGTTACATATACTAGGGCAGTCTACCTACAGGACAGCGTCACACGTCATTCTAGTGTAAATATTCAACTCTGTACGCTACACCTATATGGACACATATATACTAGGGATGTGCATGGGCAAAAAAATTGGCTTGGTTCGGCACTTAGGGAATTTGAGACTTCGGCAATTCCATAACCCTAATCCTATCCCTATCCCTATCCCTACCCCTAACCTAACCCCTAACCCTACCCCTACTAGGGTAGGGGTAGGGTTAGGGTTAGCGGAAGGTTGGGGTAAGGGTTAGGGTTAGATTCCTGTCATCATTCCCTTAATTTTACCTCCCTCTCCTGTTTTGCCACTTCTGCACTTCCGAAATTCACCACTTTGGCAATTCGGCTCGGATCGGGACTTTCAAAATTTGGTTCGGTTCGGCACTTCCGAAATTCGGCACTTTGGAAATTCGGCTTTTTGGAAGCACCCGAATGTCCGAATTGCTGAAATTCATCTGAATTTAAATTCGGACTGAAAATAATTGCATATGTCTAATATATACTGACAAAGGGTCACATTCTTCTGCAGTCATTAGTGACGAGACTTGATGCACTCCTACTGATCCTATGGAGTGGTTGTGTTATTATGATGTCAAAAGTGACATGAAGGTTGCCACATGTTTCTCATGTACATTTTGGTGCAAAGAAATTAAACAAAACCAATAAAACTTAATGTGGGGGTCTTGCAGCCCTTCTGCCTATAGCCAGGTGCCCTAATATTGTTCTCCATGACCTAATAGGACATACCATGCTTATTTTTGTTATACATGGTTTTGAACTTGGCTTGCTACTCTGTGAATCCTGATCTCTGTTTGTTTTTGATATTTCATTTATGGTGTTTTATACTTCTGACCTTTGAACATCTGTATGGACTCTGATAAAACCACTTCTTCAGGCAGAGAATTCCACATCCTTATTGTTCTCACAGTAAAAAAAAAACTTTTCTTTGCCTTAGAAAATGTTTTCTTTCATCCAGTCTAAACGCATGACCTTGTGTCCTATGTAAAGTCCGGTTTGTGAATAGATTTCCACACAATGGTTTGCATTGGCCCCGAACATATTTGCATAATGTTATCATATTCCCTCTCAGGCAACAATATGAATTATTCTTTCTGTGAATCTAGACATAGGTTTGGATTTTGTGTGTTAGGTTCCCACCTGCCTTGACATTTAACATATTAAATCCTATGCATCAATGTATTAACAAGTGCATCAATAACTTGCTAAGCTAGACATGGATCTATTTTACTTAAGTAAAAAAACAACAAACATTTTTCAGTGGTGGAATGATTGTTACCAATTCAATCTTTGTGCATCTTAAAAATCAATGTTTTATCAAAATCACACCACAAACAGAAAGGTAAATTTCCTTAATCTGAACTAGTGTACATAAGTGCATGTTTAGAAACTGCTGCTATTTCTATAGCTGGGGAATATATCCCAGAATTCCAAGCACGAGTAAAGTTATAAGATCATCTCACATTGAAAAACACATACATTCCATATCAATATAATTGCATTATATTATTATGGCATTTTAATAACCTTCTTATTTGGTTATAGTGTCTGCAGTGAAATACAGCAAGTTGAATTGTCCTGTTTGAAGATCACATTGCCTTACAAACCTCGAGAAACCTGATTGTAAATTAATATAATGACATTAATATCTGAACCTTGCATTACTAGATTTAATTCAATAATTTATCAATTTTATAGCATGACAGGAGGCTTCATATTTGCTTAAGTCTCTCTTTACTAGAACTCCACAGCAGCATATTAACATAGAGAGATAAACACCAAAGACAAAAACATAAGGTATCTATATAAGGCTCCTCCTAAGCCACCATTTCCTCTTTCTTTGCTGCTCCGCAGAACAGTACAGGTCAGAGTACCACTGCCTCCTGTTTTTTTCCTGGGTGGCTGTGGGTTTATTATATATATACCCCTTTTGTCTATACACACTGTTTACAGGCAGATTTATCTTTTGTTTCCCTGACTTACCTGTTTTTGTGATTGATTTATCACCTTTTCCCTTGCTTTCTTGCTCTTCTTTGCAAATGCTTTCTTTCCAGTTTTATGGGAATCAGGATGCATTTCTGCTATGCTTTTTTTCCGTGTGCCTGTTACTTTGCGGTCGCCGAGAAGCGGTCTTCCGACCGCCTCCCGTGCCGACCGTCGGGACCGCGGAGAAAGACTCCGGCGGTCCCTCATGCGCCGTGTACTGATTCCCGCTCGCCGGCTTCGTCCGCCGGGCGGGAATCCTCTACCTGCTTCCCTGTCCCTCCCACGCCTCGCTCGCATTCTACCATCCTCGGGCGGCGTGGGGGGGTACAGGGAGCCTCACTGTTGCCGCGGGATGCGGCTTCCATGCGCCCTCTCCCCCGTGACCGCATGGCCGGGTCCGGGGGTACGCGGCTTGCTGATGTGACTGCCGCATGTGCGCCCTTCATTTAAGGGCGCAGGACTCTTTTGTTTTTGTATGTGCCACCATGATTCCGGATACGTTTCTGTACCACATTACTGACACCTTGTATGTTTGTGATTTACACCTTGTTTGTTATGTGCCTATATGAATCAGGATGCATTGCTGTGACACATTGCTACCACCTTGTAGGATTTGGGATTTACACTTTTGTTATGTGCCGATATAAATCAAGATACATTTCTGTAACTAATTACTGCCACCTGGTATTCCTTGAGGTTTACTCTTTTTTGTTTTTTCTGTGCCATGTTTCCCTGCTCAATTTTCCTAGGTACTTTATCGCCCAGGTGCGATTTGAGGTTTATTTCCAGGTGCAGCTTTTTTCCCCTGTCTCGCTACATGTAGCGGTACAATGCATATTGGCCTATAATACTACCGACTGCAGTACTCTCGGTGCAGGGAGTCTGTGCCCTTGCGGCTTACACTACGCATGCTGCCTGGGCTTACTTAGGATTGGTTAATGGGGTTGACTCAGCCCTTCATCCTTCTGAGGTAGATTAAATGAGTACCATTAAATTGGGTGTTAGTAACAACCCTGAGATGTTGGGCTAAGGTAACATCCCCAGGACGTACTTGCAAACCAGAGTATTCTGAATGTACCTTTCCTGGTTAAATACTTTTGCACGGGACCCTGCTTGGTGACACTATCCCTCGAGGTTCTGGATGTCCTGAGGACCCTGGTACATCTTTAATCTACACCTCTGTGTCAAGATATGCCTGCCTGTCACCTCTAAGGATTTACGTTTTGCCTCCATATACCGCTGGGCCGGTGCTACCCGCGCCCAAATGCTGGCCAGCTGTGTCTGTGCCCTTATGATTGGCCTGCTTTGTCTGTGCCCCTTGATTGGCCAGCTTTGTCTGTGCCCCATGATTTGGCCTGCGTTGTCTGTGCCATTTTACGCATGCTACAGGCCTGGCGGCTCCACTCCTGGACCCCTGATTGTTGAGCCTGCATGCGCGTAATACTTGCCTCTGCCTACTATAGGGGTGCGGCCCCTAACGCCTGCTAGTGATACCTGTTCTCTATCTCCTTAGGTGTCACGTACCATCATCTTGGATATTATGGAGGCCTCTGCACAAGAGCAGAATTTGCAGGTTTTGATTAATGCGGCGGGGTCCGCCTCTGTGGAGACAGCCCTGGCTAGGGCCCTCCCTCAATCACAACCGGACAGAGGTGCGAGTGGAACCCCCCGCTTGGCAGACGACTCGGCTGAGTCAGACTCTCCTGGGAGAGAGCAGGCTAATGCGCTATTGGAAGGGCGAAGACCCTGAACCACGCTCCCGGTAGAGCAAGGCTCCGGCGAAGCGACATGGTTCGAGGTTATCAACCTCGCCGGCCTCGCGCCACCGTCTATCGGGCGCGGGAGGGAGGCCTCCTTGCTCCCCCCTACCATGGCCGTACTGGACGAGTGGCGGGCAAACCAATCCCCTTCAGTGGCAGAAGATGATTGGGACGAGGACCGTAGGGTTGGCCCGGTTTTGGCACTAGGAGGATGAAGACGCGCCGGGAACAGAGGCCCCCACGGTGGTGCCGGGAGACTACACCTTTTTTGAATACTACAGGTGACCTCTGTCTGACCCTCACTCTATCGGGCGCCCCAGGTCCTCATAATGGTCGCGGCCCGACCACTTAACACAATTCGTGCGCTCCTGGGTCCGTGGACCCCTGGAAAGGGAGGCCCGCAAGAAACTTCAGGCGGCATGCCCCTGGCTGTCCTGCCGGACAAGATGGCGGGGTCCCGGATTTTGACCCCCTGGCGGCCTCGTACTTGAATGGTAGGGCTCGGGACCCCGCGTAAGGGGTCGAGCGTTGCCTCCGCTCGACGCAAGATGAACAGCTGGATAGGCTGGGCCCCTTTGTGCAGATTGTTGGCCCTGACGGATGTGGCCTACACGGATGGTACGAGCCTGGACCCGGCCGTCAGGCGGGATTGGGCGCTACGCCCCATTTGCCTTCTAGGCAATGCTAATCTGCACCGAGCGCAGGTAAACGACTGTTTCGTATGGGCGCCAAGCTGTCGGAGCCAGCTCCTGGCCATAAGACCTACTGTTCGGGGAACCTTTCATTAGGGAGCTATGGAAACGCATCGATTTATTTGCTTCCCTGGATGAAGCACCGTCCTCTATAAAGGTGTTTCGCTCACGGTTATCCCGGCTGGTCTTCGGACCCACAGATCCCGTGGCCCGTCCTTTTTTCCACCATACCAGCCCAGACCTCACAACACTCGAAGGGCGGGTAGAGGTCGTGGAGACCGTGCCAGAGGACGAGCGAGATTTTCCTGCGGGTGAGTACAACTCCTGCCACTTTTTCTATTCCCCCTTTACTTCGTACAGACAGATCGTTTCACTGCAGGGACGGGTGGCAGGAAGTGTCTTCAAATGCATGGGTCCATCAAACGGTATGGGATTATGTCATGGACTTCCACTCCCCACTGACGTAGGTTGGACTTCCAAGTGTCTCCATCGCGAGGGTTCAACGTTCCTTTATGGATTCGGAGGTTCGGACTCTGCTCGCCAATTCACATGCCTCCCGTTCGGCCTCAGCTCGACCTTTGGTGCTTCATCAAGCTGCTGACGCTTGTGGTCGCCCGATTCTGGTCAGGGGCGTCTGTTTCCTGTTATTTCTGGATGATTCGCTAGTCCTCTGCGAAGATCCCTCCAGGCTCGGATTTCGAACGTGTTCGGCGATCTCCTTATTGGAGCTCCTGGGATTCATAGTTCATCTGAAGAAATCAGCTTTGGAACCTTCCCAGACGGAGTTCTTGGGTGTCGTGGTCAATGCGATGGAATGCGTTCCCCGTCTGCCTTTGGCACTGATGGCAACCGCCCGGGAGGTGATGAGAAGGATATTACGACAAGTCCGGATTCCCCTTCAAATGTTTGCTCGCGTGGTGGGCCTCCTCTCAGCCTCGATACAAGCAATATACCCGGGCCCACTACACTACAGGACCATACAACGGCTAAAGGCCCCTGTTCTACGCATGTGACCTTCTTCAGACCGGATGATTTTTCTGTTCCCGGACGTGAAGGCCGGACTGCGCTGGTGGCTTCTCCGCATGGCCGCATGGAACGGCAAGGCAATTTTTGGACCAACCCCGGATTTCGTACTGGAATCGACTGTACGCCTTTGGGTTGGGGTGCCACGTGCGTGACCGGGTCCACGGGCGGCCCGTGGTCGGACAAGGAATCGGAATTCCACTTCAATTGCCTGGATTGATTGCGAGTTCGTTGACAGTTCGGAGACTGGCAAGTCACCTATCGGACTGTGGCGCCCTCCTTCAGAGGGACGAGGTCTCAGTGGTACAATATACCGACCGCTTGGGAGGCGCTCGATCTCGCACACTGGAGGTGACGGAGGAGATTTCCGGTTTCTGCGTCCAGCGCAACATCACATTACAGACAGAGTTTCTACCGTGTGAATCGAACCAGATGGTGGATTCGTTCTCCTAACTTTGGAAGGATGCCAGCGACTGGGAACTCTTTCGACCCATCTTCATCGTGGCTCCCGGATCCAGCGTGCGCGGTGGTGGTCGCGTTTCGACAGGTGCGGTTGTTTCCTCAGGAAGCATAGGTGTTTCCTCCGCTCGCCTTTATCCTCCGGGTGTTACTTCTGGTTTGTGGTCGACGTGTGTCCTTAGTGTTGTTGACTCCGCTATGGCGAGATCGGTCGGGTTCACGGAGCTTCTGTTTTTTTCCTGTCGGGATCCTCTTCTCTTACCGTCCTCTCGAATACTCCCCTTGGACTCTTTCGGGAGTGCCGGGTATGTCGAGGCGTCATCACTATCGGCCAGGGACCTTCTCTGGGACCCCTGAGCTCCCGGGACGAGGAGATGTTTACCTCTCAGCATCGATTTCATAGTTCTGTTGCTGCTTAGGACAGGATGCTGAACCCTTTTTTCCGGCCCGTGACCTACTTGCTGAGTGTCTTGCCCCTCCTCGATGATTTGGGACGGTTGTGCCATCTGGTTCTTGTGATTAGTAATTTATTTAGGCGGCGCGTGTTCCATTTGGAGGTTTTTTCCCATCGGTCAGGACCCGCTGGTCTGCAGATTTCTACGTGGGATGAGGCTGGCACGTCCTCCGGCGCCTAAATACTCTTCCCTCTGGGAGGTAAGTACGTTTTTTTGTGTTTTTCTTCGAGATCCGGCCGGAGTTCCTTGATTTTTCCCTTTGCCAGCTTTCTACTGTGTTTGCCCTCTTGTTGTGTCGGGTTTCGTTCAGACGTGTTTCTGATGTCCATTCCTTCGCCCCTATCCAATCGCGATGGATGAGATGGTTATTGACACTGGCAGGGGTGTATGCGACTCTTGGAGTGCATTCGGTTAGCGGCGCTACTGCTTCCGAGTTTTCCTTGATGGGCGTTTCTCCTCGGGACGTTTTTGTATGTGGCGGTCTGGTCCCGTGAGGAGTTTTTTTGCGCTAGTTTGTTTTGGACCGTCGGACTATGTTTCTTTTGCTTTGCTGTCGGAGCGTTAAAACAGCAAATATGAAGCCTCCTGTCATGCTATAAAATTGTAGATTATACTAGCTTTAGTGTAACTATAATCTTAATTTTATTAATGACAGGAGGCGAATATTTCCCACCCAGTTTGGTTTCTCCCCTCCCTTGTTTTGTATGGATTGCATTGATTGTATTTCCGTTGATTTGTCTGATTATCTGGGCTAGGTTTGGTAGTCTGGGGTGATGTTGTGGGAAGTGCATGTTATATTGTATTGACGGTCATTAGTGATGAATTTCATGTCTTTATTCTATCAGTACTGGATCATGGGATTTATGTTTTATCAGTACATTTCGTTCACTAATCAGTGTTTTCGACTCTGTTTATTTCGTTTCAGTTTAATGGTTCGACTTCAGTTCATAGAATCGGCTGTTTGGCAGGAGGAAGATCAAGTTCATCCATTATCCGAAGTTTTTCCAGATGGCATTCATTGTTATGTTGTAAATTTTCCTTTATTTAGTTATTGTCATTGTTGTGTACGTTACGTTGTCGCAGCGTGAAAGAGGAAATGGTGGCTTAGGAGGAGCCTTATATAGATACCTTATGTTTTTGTCTTTGGTGTTTATCTCTCTATGTTAATGTGCTGCTGTGGAGTTCTAGTAAAGAGAGACTTAAGCAAATATTCGCCTCCTGTCATTCATAAAATTAAGATTATAGTTACACTAAAGCTAGTATAATCTACAATTTATGGTTAAGGCTCTGCACCCAGAACCCATTATATAATACCAATCTACCTTTAACAAGCCTTGTTGTGCAATTATTAAAGGATCACTATAGGATCAGGAACACAAACATATATTCCTGACCCTATAGTGTTAAAACCACCATCTAACCCCCCTGGGCCCCTCATGCCTCCATAAATATAGCAAAATCTTACTGTATTCAAGCCTGACGGTGCAGGTCTGCATGCGGTTTGCCTCAGAAAAAAAAGCTGTCTGCTGACATCATCAGAAGTGGTGACCTGATCCAATCACAATGCTTCCATATAGGATTAGCTGAGACTGACAAGGAGGCAGATCAGGGGCAGAGCCAGCATGATTCAAACACAGCCCTGGCCAATCAGCATCTCCTCATAGAGATGAATTGAATCAATGAATCTCTATGAGGAAGGTTCAGTGTCTGCATGCAGAGGGAGGAGACACTGAATGGTTGGATGCATTTTAGGCCGAGGAAGGATCTCTAACAGCCAGGCCTGCCATCAGAAATTGTGGGGCCCCTAACACACAAACAGACATACATACAAACTGACATACAGATATACAAACAGACATACATACATAATGGCATACATACATAATGGCATACATACACATACATACTGATATACATACACACACACACACACACACAGATACATACTGACAGACATACATACACACACACAGATAGATATATACATACACAGATACATAAAGACATACTGACAGACATACACACACACACACACAGACACACACACACACAGACACACACACACAGACACACACACACACAGACACACACACACAGACACACACACACACAGACACACACACACACACAGACATACAGACACAGACATACAGACACAGACATACAGACACAGACACACACCTCATTTGTCAGCCACCCTCCTCTTACCTTTAAGTTGCAGGAGGGTGGCTGGGGATGATGGGAGTGAGCGGATGCCTCTCCTCTGCTCTCCCTCCGGTCTCCTCCCGCACGCAGTAAGCTGGGAGGAAGTGACCGGCCGTCACTTCCTCCCAGCAGCCCTTGCGGTGTAGCCGCAATTTTTTTTTTTTAAAGGAGCCCGGTCGCGCAATTACCCGGCCGCAGCGCTGACCGGGCCCCTGAAGATATAGGGCCCATCGGATGGCCCTAAATGCTTGGGCCACCTGATGGACCCCAGTGCAGATGCATCTGCGGCAGTTTTGCCGCTCCACGTGGGGCCCGGGCGGCCGGGCCCCTCAGGGCCGCCGGGCCCGTGACAACCGTTATGGTTGTCACCCCCTGATGGCGGCCCTGCTAACAGCCATCTGAGGAGTGGCCAGTGAAGTCATCACTAGGCTGTAATGTAAACACTGCATTTTCTCTGAAAAGACCGTGTTTACAGCAAAAAGCCTGAAGGTAATGATTCTACTCACCAGAACAAATGCAATAAGCTGTAGTTGTTCTGGTGACTATAGTGTCTCTTTAATTTATTTTTTCATTTCGACTACTCTTTACATTTGAATTCACACTTTGGTAAATATTCCTGCAAGACTACAATTCATAATTGAAAAGGTGAGTCAAGAACATACAAATAATTTGACATAATTCTGAAGAAATTTAGTATGTTTATGATCTCACAGGGACACTACAAGCACCACAACCATTATAGCTTATGGCAGGGGTTCCCAATTAATTTTTCCCATGGAACCCTTTGACATAGTGTATCAACATCGTGGAACCTCCCCCCCCCCCACACACACACAGTGTGTGTGTGTGTGTATCTATATATCTGTGTGTCAAGGTGTGTGTATTTGTGTTTGTATTTGTCAGTGTGTAGGAATCTGACACACAGATACACACACTGGCAGATAGTGGCACACAGATACACACACTGACACAGATATACACCTTGACACACAGTGTGTATCTGTGTGTGTGTATGTATGTATCTGCGTATGTATGTGTGTATCTGTGTTTGTATGTGCCGGTGTGTGTGTGTGTTAAGGTGCGTATATCTGTGTTTGTATATGCCAGTGTGTGTATCTCTGTGTCAGTGTGTATATGTATCTGACACACAGATATACACACACACTGACACACACCTATACACTCAGATACACACTGACACACATATTGACTCACAAATACACACACACACACTCAGATACACACAGTGACATACACACACTTGCACCCACATATACACACTGACAGGGTACACACTCTTTGACAGACACACATACACACTCTTTGGCATACACTATCACTGACAAACACACACATTCTTTGACAGACACACATACTCTCACTGACAAACACACACTCTTTGACAGACACACATACTCTTTTACAGACACACATACAAACACACATACACACTCACTGACAAGCACGCATTCACTTTCACTGGCAAACACACAACCACATACAAACTCCCTAACAGACACACATACAATTTATTTATTTTTAACATTTTACTCCACCCAGCCCCCCTTCCTTTAGGAGTGCTGGCATGGAGTCCCTGGGGTACAGTGAGGCTGCTGGCATGAAGTCCCTGTGGTCCCGTGGGGCTGGCTGCAGCTTGGCGGGCGGGTGGTTGGGAGGTCTGGCAGACAGGTGAGCGGTGGAGGTGGGTGGCGAGGGAACTCTGATCTCCCTGCTCGCCTCCCGCTGCCATTTTGTTTTTACATTTTTTGCCGGAACCCCAATTTGTGTTCCGCGGAACCCTAGGGTTCTGCGGAACACCAGTTGGGAAACGCTGGCTTATGGAGTTGTTCTACATGCTGGAAAGCTGCCTTGAAAACATAACGTTTAATTCCCTTGGATTTTCTTTATTTATCTCTTAAAGAAATACTCCTAAACACAGCTTGCTAAAAAGCTTTTTTATTTTTTTATTTAATAAAGTGCCAATTTCAAAACGCTCTCAGTTACACCTATCCCGCCTGTCAGTCATTGATTTTAGGTGCTCTCTTGAGCAAAACAGAAGTATCATGCACTTGTACTGAGCCAGGCTATACTGTGGCTGTGTGCATGTGCTCACATGTACAGCTCATTGACAAATCTCTAATTAGACAGCCACACACTTGAGATAATAGATAGGAAGCAAAATTGTCATTATCCCCTAAAGAAAAAAGATGTGAGCTTGCACTTACTAGTTGCAGCAAATGATGGAGACAGACGTAAATGGCATATTGGGTTACACAGTGTTGCACTATGTTGTATTATTCTTGTCTCCCCTAGCTAGACCATTCCTATATATTGCAATAATACTGATTAAAGATGTGAGAACTTCAGGTAACCCCATTGCTAGAAGGATAAGTTAAGTGTTTCAATATATGCACTTTAACTCACTTAAAGCACTTTATTATCTTAAACATTAGTGAAATTGCACGTATATACACTTTATTCTATCTAAGCACTTTAATTGTGTGATATTGTGAAAGATTCTGTTTTGTTTTTGTTAAATGTCATGTGCCACATAACATGTTCCCCTGTTTGTTTGTTTTTTGCTTATTGTTTTTTGCGTGGGGGTGGGGGAGTTTGCCTTCTTTTGAATCAACAAGGAAAACTGATGTGAGGAAGGTTGAACTTGATGGGTGCAAGTCTTTTTTCAAAAAAGGTCAAATATAATCAATGTGTGTGCTTTCGCCTTTTGTACTTGGTTTTATCTATTTATTGAGTGTATTTAGTGACAATACATTTGGGTGTTTTTTGCTCCACTGGGTTGTATTTGAAATAGCGCCACTTATTCCTTATCTTTCTTCTCTGTAAGTCTTTTTTCAGCCTACATAACTAACTAAGTAAATACTCCTATGTTTCTTTGTATATCCACTGACCTACATTAAGCTATGAAACAATAGAGCTCCGATATACCTAGAATGTGTGACTTGTGATCAATTTACTAAGGCCCTTAATCATAACTATTCACTTTACAACGTTCTATCCCCTCATACCTTTGAATATTCAACAAATTGGATCCAACGGGCAGCAAGCCTGGGTAACATTTTACTCATCCCAAGATAAGGAGAATAGAGGGGCCAGCAGATTGACAAGCAGGCATTAACAACATTGGAATGTGATATAATTACCATATCTGTGCTCTTTGAAAATTTGACAACTTTCTATGGGAAGCTGTCTGAAAGAAAAAACAAGGTCTTTATTTTATCCCAGTATCTTTAGAGCTTTTGAAAAATGCAGCAGGCAGCGTGCCAGAGTTGATGAGCTAAATGGTAATTGCATGTTCTATCCTAAGGTTTCAGGGTGAATTTAGAAGGAAGATCTCATCAAAACACATTATTGGGAGTCCCAGCAGGCCTGCCTGGTACAATTTACAGATTAAAATTCCAGTCTACTTGTCATCCTAGGACTGAAGCACAGTTCTCAGATGCCACTTTTTAAGTGCGTCACCAAAACAATAAGTTAGATGAAAATCCGTAAAAGATGGGCAAAATGTTGCCAGGACAACTCTTGCTCACAGCGATGTATAAGATTTTAATTTGCAGCTTTGCTAACCACAGATACTGGAAGAGGAGCAATCGCACACTGTAGTGTAATCATATCCATTAGTTACCGTAGCAACAGAGGCAAAGGTTAAGTAATTTTCTAGAAAACACCTACTGAAAATTATGGCTTTATACCAAATTATTGCCAATCCCTTTAATTAAAACATTTTAGTTTTGATTCAGCTGACAGAGGATCGGTAAACAGGGTGGATTGAATTACATTCAATTAAATTCAGGTTGTCCTCAGAATGGGTGCACAACAAACATGTTTGTTAATTTGCTCTCATTAGCGTGTGTCAGCAGGACACGTGATGGTACAGTGCCCTGGTTCAAGAAACTGAAATTAAAATGCATGCCATTTCAGATGAGAATATATCATGTCAATTTGTATATTTAGTGGCAACATAGCTTAAATAAATCTCAGTTAAATCCTGGTCAGCAGCAACTTACCTCTAATAGGGGAGTCATGACAGATGTTAGAAACATCTTTTCAACAGAAGAGAAAAAAACAAAAAAACAAGCAAAACTCCTTTGGATCCCTATAAAGTTGCTCTTTCTAGATAGAAATGTCAACTATGGGATTGTAATGAATATATGGATTTTGGTCCTATGTGCTTTAGAAGACAATCTAGGTACTGGAAGTCACTACTATCCCATCTCTCAAAGAAGTTCTGTACCTAATGTTAGAAAACATACGGTATGAAATGGCCCTTAGACAGTGATCCTCTACATTGCAGAGCGCTGCGGAATGTGTTGGGGCTTTATAAATAATAAAATACCGTACTGGTTTAATCAAAACTGTGTATGGCAAGTGCATACTCGTGTTTTTGAATATTTCAGATGTACTAATATATACCAGTCTACATATGTAATTAATTTATAAAATGTAGGTGTTCTTGAACAGAAATGCAAAAAATCCTCATGACAAATGGACATAAGTCATAACAAGGGCCCTGCTCACCAGTTAATTGTTGAGAATAATAATATTAGATTAACTAAAACACCATGGGAAGAAAATGTCAAAAAAGTATAACCAATGTAAATTAGACCTACCACTGACTTATAATTTTCTTTGAACAGGCTAATAACCATATCATTGACTAAATATTGGTACACCTATTTACAGATTAATCTGTGCATACTTATTATGTTGTTTGTTATTATTATTATTATTATGTTATTATTTATATAGCACCAACAAATTCTGCATCGCTTTACAGTGGGTGGACAAACAAACATGTAGTTGTAACCAGACAAGTTGGACACACAGGAACTAAGGAGTTGAGGGCCCTTCTCAATGAGCTTACATGCTAGATGGAGTGGGGTAAAGTGACACAAAAGGTAAGGATAGTAGTAGACTAATAACAGTTGCAAGAGATGAATCAGTTGGGAGCTATTAACAGTATAATTGAAACGCTTTTATGAAGAAGTGAGTTTTTAATGATTTTTCGAAAGAGTGGAGACTGAGTGAGCATCTAACAGAGGAGGGAAGTGAGTTCCACAGGAATGGTGCGGCCCTTGAGAAGTCTTGAAGGCGAGCATCAGAGGTGAGAATACGGATAGAAGATAGTCGTAAGTCTTCAGCAGAGCGTAAGGGCCTACACGGGACATACTTATGCAGGGCCGCCATCAGGGGGTGACAACCATAACGGTTGTCACGGGCCCGGCGGCCCTGGGGGGCCCGGCGGCCCGGGCCCCACGTGGAGCGGCAAAACTGCCACAGGTGCATCTGCACTGGGGTCCATCAGGTGGCCCAAGCATTTAGGGCCACCCGATGGGCCCTATATCTTCAGGGGCCCGGTCAGCGCTGCGGCCGGGTAATTGCGCGACCGGGCCCCTTTAAAAAAAAAAATTGCGGCTACACCGCAAGGGCTGCTGGGAGGAAGTGACGGACGGTCACTTCCTCCCAGCTTACTGCGCGCAGGAGGAGACCGGAGGGAGAGCAGAGGAGAGGCATCCGCTCACTCCCATCATCCCCAGCCACCCTCCTGCAACTTAAAGGTAAGAGGAGGGTGGCTGACAAATGAGGGGGGTGTGTGTGTGTGTATGTGTGTCTGTGTGTGTATGTCAGTATGTCTGTGTGTATGTATGTATGTCTGTGTGTATGTCAGTATGTCTGTGTGTATGTCTGTATGTCTGTGTGTATGTCTGTATGTCTGTGTATGTATGTCTGTGTATGTATGTCTGTGTGTATGTCTGTGTGTATGTCTGTGTATGTATGTCTGTGTATGTATGTCTGTGTATGTATGTGTGTCTGTCAGTATGTGAGTATGTATATACGTCAGTGTGTGTCTGTATATCAGTGTGTGTGTGTGTATCTGTGTCTATATGTGTATATCTGTCTGTGTCCTTTTGTGTCTGTGTGTGTGTATTCCTGTGGGCGGGATTTGGAGGCGGGGCTTGGAGCCGGGCACACGGGGGCCCAGACCTTGAGCTGTGTTAGGGGCCCCACAATTTCTGATGGCAGGCCTGTACTTGTGTATTAGGGAGGATAGGTAGGTGGGAGCAGCATTATGTAGAGATTTGAAAGGAAGAACCAAAATTTTAAATTGAGCCCTATATCTTACAGGAAGCCAATGTAAGGACTGACAGAAGGGTGAGGCGTGGACGGTGCGGGTAGACAGCAAGTTGAGCCGGGCCGCCGCATTCATTATTGACTGTAACGGCGCAAGTTGTGAGCACGTAAGACCACTGAGAAGCGGATTACAGTAGTCAAGGCGAGAAAGGACAGTGGAATGGTCCAGCACCTTAGTCGCATCTGGCGTTAAGTAGGGTCGGATGCACGCAATGTTTTTGAGATGGAAGCGGCAGGATTTGGCGATAGACTAAACATGAGGGATGAAGGAGAGGTCGGAGTCAAAGAGAGCACCTAGGCAGCAAGCCTGCGTGGTGGAGTTGATGGTAGCACCGTTAACTTGGAGGGAGACAGACACAGGAGTAGTAACACTTGAGGGAGGAAAGACCAGAATTTCAGATTTGGTCAAGTTGATTTCAAGGAAGTGGGCATCCATCCAGTTAGAAATAGCAGAGAGGCTGTCAGAGACACTAGTCAAGAGGGACGGGGAGAGATCAGGAGAGAACAGATAGATTTGCGTGTCATCCGCATAGAAATGATATTGGAAGCCAAAGGAGCTAATGAGTTTACCAAGGGAGGCAGTATAGATGGAGAACAGTAGGGGACCAAGTACTGAACCTTGGGGGACACCAACAGAGAGGAGTTGGGGAGAAGAAGCAGAGTCAGAGAAAAAAACACTGAAAGAGCACTGGGAGAGGTAGGAGGAGCACCAGGAGAGAGCAATATCTTGTAGACCGATATTGCGGAGGAGGAGAAGAAGCTGTTGATGATCAACAGTGTCAAAAGCCGCAGAAAGGTCAAGGAGGATTAGGATAGAGTAGTTACCACAAGATTTTGCAGCGAGTAGATCATTGGATACTTTGGTCAGTACCGTTTCTACAGAGTGCTTAGCGCAGAAACCAGACTGAAGTGATGTCTAGCAGAGAATTGGACTCGAGAAAGTATGTCAATCTCGCATACACAACTCTTTCAAGGATCTTGGATGCAAACGGCAGTAGCGAGATAGGACGGTAATTGGACGGGGAGTTAGGGTCAAGGTTGGGCTTCTTTAGAATTGGGGTTAAAGTTGCATGTTTGAAGGGCGATGGAAATATGCCAGAGGAGAGAGAGAGATTGAGAATTTTAGTGAGAGGTAGAGAAAGAGAAGAAGACAGAGTACGGATGAGATGCGAGGGAATTGGATCTAGGGAGCAGGTGGTGGGGTGGGAGGACTGGAGCAAAGCAGAAACCTCTTTCGCTGTAGCGGGTTCGAATGAAGTATTGAAGGGTATTGAAGTAATTTACTTTTGAGAGGAAAGAGCCAAGCTGTATGAGCGCAGCATAAATTTATAGTGGAGAAAGTTCAATTCTTTAATTCTATAAAACAATTCTATTGTTTGATTATAGATTTATAAATGGTGATTTTCCCTCCCCTTTTTTTTTTTATTATTCCCCATATATTTTTCTTTAACGTTAATTGTAAATATTTTGCTCTGATTTGAAAAGAAAATTATCTAGGTGATACATGTTCCTTGAAGTAAGCGGTCCTAAAGGTCTTGGGAATAATTAGTGTTTCACTCTTAACTAGCTGCTAATGTTCATGCACTAATCAGTCAGCTGTTCTTTAAACGGAGTACACATTTTTCTTCATAATAGAACTCATGAGATATTTCATAAACTAAGACCCCTACTGGAGCTTAATAAGTACATTTCTGAAATGATGTACCTATCCTGTGCATCTTTAGAGAATAGTTGCCCAATCACAATATGTGAGCCTTACCACAAAACATGAAATGTATCCACACAGAACCTTTAAGTTATTCATTAATAATGTTACATAGCATGTGTGTGTGTTTTTTTTCTCCCTAACTAATTTTTCCGTGTTCCTATTAGTGAAATGGTGTATATAAATGATAAAGTTGAAGTAACAAATGTGATAATACTTACAGAAACAGATGATTGTACCCACAATAAGACTGGTGGTTATGTTTGTTTGTTTTTTTTAAATAGATTTTTATATTTTTTAGTATATTTACTTTGGTATTCTTTGGTATACAAAGAATTAACATTCCTTTACATTTTTTTAACACACCAGCTTCAAAATATCACATATATCATCAATGGGTTTTGCAATCAAAATGGAGCAGTCAATCTTTTTGCTGAAACTGCATTGTATGTATGATTTGTAGCTTACTATTACTCTGATGGGGATCATAAATCAGTTGTTTGATTGGCTTAGTGCAGTACTTTGCTGGATGATATCTTTCTGATAGAGATGCAAGTGAAATAACTCCGTTCATAAGAGTAGTGACCTTTACAACTATTTGTGTGGCTATGTGTATACAGATATACCATTTTATATATATTTGTGTATATATGTATCTATAGATATCAGACTTGTGCACTTGATTAAACTTCATTTGAGACCGTTCAGATTCATTTTGTTTCTAGCAAACGAGAAGTGCAATGGCCTAACAGGTTTGGTTGCCTCGGGATTTATGGTTCTATTCCTAGCACCAATCAAAGGAGCACAATTTATGGTTAATTAATGGTACATTTTCAAGCTGGACAAAAGTGATAAGTGGTGTCCCTCAGGGTTCTGTTTTGGGACCGCTTCTATTTAACATATTTATAAATGATCTTGAAATAGGCATTGAAAGCCATGTTTAGTGTTTGCAGATGACACAAAACTTTGTAAAGTAATAAAATGAGAGCAGGATATTGCTTTGCTGCAGAGGGATTTAGATAGATTGGGGGACTGGGCACTAAAATGACAGATGAAATTTAATGTAGAGAAATACAAAGTTCTGCACTTCAGGGTCAAGAATGCACAAGCAACTTACACCCTAAAGGAATTAGGGGTAACAACACATGAGAAGGATTTAGGAATTGTTATAGACAAGAAATTAGGCAGCAATATGCAATGTCAATCTGCAGTTGCTAAGGCCAGTAAGGTTTTGTCGTGTATAAATAGGGGCATAAATTCTCGGGATGAAAATATAATTTTGCCTCTTTATAAGTCACTGGTAAGACCACACCTTAAATATGCTGTGCGATTTTGGGCACCTATTCTAAAGAAGGATATCATGGCACTAGAAAAATTGCAGAGACGAGCTACAAAATTGATAAAAGGAATGGAGCCTTTTAGTTACAAAGAAAGGTTAAAAAAATTTTAATCTCTTTAGTTGGGAAAAACAGCACCTCAGAGAGGATATGATAACATTATACAAATATATTCGGGGCTAGTACAAACCATTATCTGGAAATCTATTCATAAACAGGGCTATATATAGAACACAAGGTCACACATTTAGGCTGGAAGAAAGGAGATTTAATCTAAGGCAAAGGAAAGGATTTTTTTACTGTAAGAACAATAAGGATATGGAATCCTCTGCCTGAAGAGGTGGTTTTATCAGAGTCCATACAGATGTTTAAAAAGCAATTGGATAAATACTTCCATAGGTGTATAGCTCACGAGAATGTGAGTGGTTCTATATTTATTCTGCACTTTATTTTTGCGCTTGTAGTTTTACACTTTTGGTTCCTATATATTTTTTAGGTATTTCGTCACAAATACCGATACTATTATTTTATATAGTTTTAAGGTATATATCTCCATTTTTATTCACATATAGCGCTACACCATACTGGCTTTTTGTATGTTAATTTTGAGTATTGGAAGAGACTACACTTGGTGTTTTAGCAGCTTCATTTTAAGAATTTTGTTACAGCATTTGCATTGTTATTAATATATTGTAGTAAGCGCTGGTATACTGTATCTCTTTCAGAGTAAGGAAATCGTCAAAGCTAAAGCTTTTTAAGGAGACAGTTGTCTCAAAGATATGCATATCCATTGAAGTCTGTGCCAGGTGTAGCTTGAATATGAGCCAAAGGAATTACAAAAGGAGAGTTTGGATAGGAGTGTCAGCAGTCCACTATTTTCTGCATCTACTGTGCACTTGCCTCTTGCATCTTTGTCAGCTTGTTTAAGCCCATCTCTATCTGCAGTAGAATTGCCACATTTAATGCAAACACTTGGAGCATCATCTCCTACCAGTGCCACAAGTAGCTCACCCAGTGAGATTATGATTATTAACATCATCACCTACCATCCCATTATCAATAGTCAACCGAGTACTAGTGTAGAGGCTAGAGTTGTGATAGCTTCCACTGCCACTGAAGATAAAACATACGTATCTGTATCAGTCACAAGGCGAAGGGTCCTCATCATCCCTGAGATCTGTGCACCAGGTCACTTCAAAACATTTTCTTAGAATTAACGCCAGTGGCATGTCAAAACAGCAGGCTAACAAAATCACCTGCCTGACTTGACTAGCTGATTGCTGTGGGGGAAGTTTCTTTTCCACGATAGAAGTGAAGTCATAAAGAACCAAACTTCTGGAATAAAAGGGAATCATGACATGTCACACATGTCATGTGTCTTTAAGTGGTTAAGCAACTGATGCACGTCCTTGTTTAGCAATATGTTCATCCCTCGCAATTTACTTTTAAAAGGAACAGAGTCCCACCACAGCTCCATTCCTGCACACTATTATTGAATGAGAAACTGGCTAAGGCTGTAGTACAGTCGGTGCACTTTACTACAGGGTGATGGAATGCTCCTAGTGGCCAGCATGCCTTGCTCTCTTTAACAGCACACTGGTTGCAGCCCATGGTGCCTGGGAATAGTAGTGGAGGAGTTCCAAACATAGTAGCATGTAAAGCTGGGAGTAGATCTGATGGGTTAAAAGCACACATCAGCAATCAGACGCATGGTGGGAAATTGGTTGGAAGAGCAGACAGGTATCAACCTGCACATTGTGTTTGTGGTGAGTGGCCGAGTTTCTAACATGGTTCCTCTGTAGTAATGTGCTGTACTAAACACTTCCTACATTCTGTAGTGAAGAGTGCAGTTCATGAAGGCAACACAAAGGATGATTGCTGGGAATGTCCACTGTCTGTTTACCAAAGAACCATTCAATGTGTATACACAGCTGCAGACTCATACAGAGCTGAGATTGCACAGGGTTGGAAGAACATCTTAGAGAAAGAAGCATCACATAACACTAATGCCCAGTGACCACTATATTTGAAAGCAGGCACTGAATGCTCCTAGAACAGGAACCAGTCACGATCATGGTAAGAGATATCCAACGAGTAGCCCACATGAAGAGTTGGTCATCATCAGGACCTGACATGATACACAACTACTGGGTTAAGAAACCAACAATGAACACAAAGCAGCACAAATGAACCAGATCTAGATTGACAAGTAAGTACTGCCTAATCAACCCAACATCGTACATAGAGTCAAACAAGGAATGAAATACTGCAGTGGTGGATATGACAATACCCAGAAACCATAACATAAAGAAGATGTTACATGAGAAGGTGAACAAGTATCAAGGTCTGAAAGAGGATTTAGAAATGACATGGAAAGTGAAGGCAGTAATAGTCCAAATTGTGCTAAGAGCACTCAGGGCTGTAAGCCCAAATTAGGATAGTGACTTTAGCAGATTCCAGGTGGGACATGTGAGATCTGTGTCCAGAGGAGTGCAGTTCTAGGAACAGCCAGAATAGTTCTCTGAACCCACATTCTCCCAGGCCTGTGGTAGAGGACCTGATAATGGGTAATACACAAAAATACCATCTAGAGGAGTGAGAAAATGTTTGTTTGTTTTTATTTTATTGAAATATTTGCTATATAATTTAACATTCACTGCAATTTTAGGCAGATAGAAAAATTATTGTTATGCATCACTCAGATTTGGGAAGTCTGCCATGGCCACAGAAACTCTGAGAAATCTTGTTTCCACAACTATCTCAGAATTCAAAGATTGACATCCAAATAGCCACAAACAGACATGTTTCAGATTTGGTTTTAATCGAAAGAACCAGACAACAGCAATGGACCATACAGTTTGAACTTTGGGTGTCAGAATGGCACCAGTTCTGGTCTGGAAGTTGAAGTTAATGCTCTGAGAGCATAAAGGTAGCAAAAAATTTCTAGTGAGATCAAACATGATAAAATTCACCACAGTTTGTTGCAGATAAAAAAGATTACTGTTGTTCAAAACCTGCATTTCTCTAGATGGACTTGGAAAGAAAAACTTGGGCACAGAAACTCCAAGAAATAATGTTTCTACCACTGTGGTCCTTAAAGGAGATTTAAGGGAGTTGCAGGACTGCACAATAGGGCAATGATCGGATGGACAAAAAATGCTGATGCAGGAAATTTACGCACAATGGACAGCGAACGCATCCCAACTAAAGTCCAGCTGAACAAGGCAAGACATCCCAACCATTTTAAACCTCTGGTGACCATTAGCTACAGTATCTGGAGTCAGGTTTGCAGAAACCAGTTCAAAAAACAGAGGGCAAAGAGTCACCAAAAAGAAATCTGGCCTCCAAACTCCTCCAGAAGCCATTCAGTCTCTCTTTAGTTGGTGTCCAGGATAAGCCTTTTCAAAGATGGTAGAAGATCTCCTTGCACGCACACATATTGGACAACTTCATAATTGCAGCACTAGAACATCCACAAGAGATGTTGCCAAAAGTAAGCAACATTCTGTGGTTCTATGACATATATTTGCATAGTCTACTTAATATAAATAAAATGTATACCTTGAACGGTAGGGTGAGAGCCTATGGTGTCAGTGCATACAGAATATGCAGACATGCTTTTTCCTATGTTTTCTCATATTTGCCCTGGCATATACAAAGTTAATATTCACCATGTGTCTACTCCAGTGTGCTTCACCATTTCTCTATATCACTAGATATGTCTGAGCAAAGTCTATTCCTTATTAATACAAAACGTGCAGTACTCTTGCGATATCACATGACATGTTGTTGTTCTACTTATCATATATTTTATTAAATGTCCCTGCAAACATGCTTGTTAAACTATGCACTGCAAAAAAATAAAATTAAAAAAAAATATTTATAAATAAAGTCTATGTACTAAGGTGTGATCTGTCTTGAGTATTGCTTAAAGGGTACAGAGGGTAGTGAGAAGCTTGATCGATCCTTAATAGCGTCGATATCCCATTCCTGGACTGAGTTGACTAGTAATATAAGTCAGGTTTCGCAGAAAGAGCAGCTTAACAAGCCAAGAAAAAGTCAGCTAGACTATGAGGGGTTGCCCTGATGGCTCAAAGTGTAACCCAATAGGAGGGATCCCTGGTAGAGAACACCAGAAGCACAAGAAACTGAGCAACTGCAATATATTTAATACAAACAATGAAAACATGCTTAGCAGTTAAATGCAGAAAAAAATTATTAAACATAGAATGTGACGGCAGATAAGAACCATTCGGCCCATCTAGTCTGCCCAATATTCTAAATACTTTCATTAGTCCCTGGTCTTATCTTATAGTTAGAATAGCCTTATAACTCTCTTACTGTGTTATCCTCTATCACTTCAGCTGGAAGGCTATTCCATACATCCACTACCCTCTCAGTAAAGTAATATTTCCGGATTTTATTTTTAAGCCTTTGCCCCTCTAATGTAAGACTATGTCCTCTTGTTCTGGTAGTTTTTCTTCTTTTAAATATAGTCTCCTCCTTTACTGTGTTGATTCCCTTTATGTTTTTTAATGTTTCTATCATATCCCCCCTGTCTTGTCTTTCCTCCAAGCTATACATGTTAAGTTCCTTTAACCTTTCCTGGTAAGTTTTATCCTGCAATCTATGAACCAGTTTAGTAGCCCTTCTCTAAACTTTCTCTAAAGTTTCAATATCCTTCTGGAGATACGGTCTCCAGTACTGGGTACAATACTCCAAGTGAGGTCTCACCAGTGTTCTGTACAATGGCATGAGCACTTCCCTCTTTCTACTGCTAATATTTCTCCCTATGCAACCAAGCATTCTGCTAGCATTTCATGCTGCTCTATTACAGTGTCTGCCTACCTTTAAGTCATAAGAAATAATCACCCCTAAATCCCATCCCTCAGATGTTGAGGTTAGGACTCTATCAAATATTCTGTACTCTGCCCTTGTGTTTTTACATCCAAGATGCATTATCTTGCACTTATCCATATTAAATGTCAGTTGCCACAACTCTGACCATTTTTCTAGTTTACCTAAATCATTTGCCATTTGGCTTATCCCTCCTGGAACATCAACCCTGTTACATATCTTAGTATCATCAGTAAAAAGACATACCTTACCATCAAGAACTTCAGCAATATCACTAATAAAAATATTAAAGAGAATGGGTCCAAGTATAGATCCCTGAGGTACCCCACTGGTGACAAGCCCAAGCTTCGAATATACTCCATTGACTACAACCCTCTGTTGCCTGTCACTCAGCCACTGCCTTACCCATTCAACAATATTGGAATCCAAACTTAAAGATTGCAGTTTATTGATGAGCCTTCTATGTGCAACAGTGTAAAAAGCCTTACTGAAATCTAGGTAAGTAATGTCTACTGCACCACCCTGATCTATTATTTTAGTTACCCAATCAATAAAAGAATACAGCATTCTGATAATAACTGCAATTCTTTCAAATTTCTGGTTTGTAGAAAAAAAAATACCCTTTTGAGTTTACACACAGATCTGGCAAAGAACATAAATATTTCAAAACATGAAGCCAAGATCTAGTGCATTCCAATACAACAAAATCCAAGATGGCCGATACCTCCTCAGGGACATATTCAAAATGTCAGCTACAGTACCAGAGAGACTGATTTTAGATAGCATTAGTGGTAAGTAAGCTTCTGCATCCAATATCAAACCTCCTAATGCTCTTGCAGTCTGTCAGCAGCTCCAGGTCTGTGTTTAATTCCTTGCTTCAATAGAATGAGGAGTGACAGTCAGAACATTTAGATGAATACTTCAGGACCCTGCATTATATCCATTAGAGAAGTTACACAGCAAAAAAAACAATCAGTGCAATTGTGCTCGACAAAAAAAAAAAAAAAGGTTTACATTTCCCTACAGGCTATAAAACAAAGAGTACTTAACCTAAGAATGTCATTCCAAAACAGTCAGTTGTGTGTTACAGTTTTATATTTGTTGGCATACCCAATACGAAGACACCTAATTCAGACTTCACCTGTTTCCTCTCTTATATTCTCTCCCTCCCTTTTTATTTTGCATGAAGTTTTATAGCATTGTTAACTTGTACAATGTTTTGGATGGGTAAGACATTTTTGTGCAGTGTTCCTCACATAAAACTGTGTTTTAAAGAACATATGTTATGCAATATATTCTAAACAGATATGCCGATTTTTTTTTTGATTTTTTTTTTTTAAATTAATGAGGAGTGCTATAAATACATTATTGTAGAAAAAGCATTGTTTTAAATAACAGGCAAAAGCATCCATAAAATATAGCAGAGAATTGGCAAGCCAGTTGGGTCACGTAGCTGCCATCAACGGCCATTTTGTTATAAGGGCATACAAACAATGCAGCTGTTAGCCTCTAATCCTCATTACTCATAACGAGTGTTTCTTTGCCTAACAAACATTTATTGCTTTACCAGGCATAGCTTCATGAGAACAAGGTCTAACCCAACATAACAATTACACAAATTAGTTTGATGAAAGGGAAGCGGAACTAATCTGCTACTTTGCTTAGTTAGTTGATTATAACCGCAGTTTCGTTAATCTACAGTAAAGCTGCAGAGTATTTCACTCAACTTAATGATCTGTTTCAGAACTTCATAGAACCTTACTGAGCACGGGCAGGCCCATATTTACCTGCAGAAGTTGCAATCTGCTTTAGAGATGGCTATATTAGAAACCTAGACTACATAGTAAGTCTTTGTTCCTTTTGACAGTCTCTGGTATATATCACTGTAAGTGCTTGTAATTGAACAGAAAAAACAAACTATACTCTACATTTATTATACCTTCAACCTGCACTAGAGAGATGAAGTTGTTTTTGTGAATCATCACATTGTAGTAAATCTACATCAAGCGTTATACACATTATTAAGGGAGAGATGAATTTGCATTTGGAGTGAAAAAAAAATTATCGGAGGTAGCTAATGTTGCATGTACATGACTGCAAATTGTATACTCTAGGGTCTCATTGAATGTGATCTCTGCCTTTTCAAACATTGTTCCCCTTTGTTCTAGTTTGATCTTAATTCTTCAACTCAACTATAATCTTTATAGAAAGTTCCTTTTACAGGCAGCGTTACCAAATATATAAGATGTACACATTTTAAATACCTTCTTTCTCTTCAATATGTGTGAATTTCATATTGAAAAAAAATAATAATTTTTTTTTTTTTTTTTTAAATCTTTCCCGTAGACGAAAGGTTAAATCATGGTGAACGTGTGTCAAAACGTGCAAAATAAAGGAAAAAATAGCCACAGTCATCATCGGCAGTACAAGTGCCATTTGCGAGGTGCTATCTTCCCTGGAGCAGGGCGTCACAGTGAATTGAATATGACAGAGTACAGATCACACACTATACAAAACTTGCCCTTTTTCTTCTGCTCTGCCCTAATGCCTAGAGTAATACTTTAGGCTGTTCGTGACTGTCCCATCAAAATGACACCCATTAGGAAGCTTGAAAAGGTCACATTCATTTTCCAGAAATCAAAATTTAGAATGAATTTTAGAAAAATAGACATGGACAGGTGTAGTTTGAAAACCATCAAGAAATATCACTGAAGTATACAGAGCTATGATGCCAAGAGGAACACACCAGTTGAGCACCATCACTAAGAAAGGAAAATTGGATGAAAGTATAGTCCCAAAGAGTAGGTGACAATATTGGAGCAATGGAATTGCTGTATGTGAAAGCAACATTGCAACCAACATGTTTAATATGTCACAATGCCAATTCAATAATCTATTTGTGTGTCCATTATTGCTAAAGCAATTCATTGCATACAGCCTTTTCCCTACTATACTGCATAAAAGGAGGATTTACGTAAGACATATAAGGGGAGGGCTGGCAAGAGGAGTAATTGCTACAATGGTACAATTAGTGGGCACACAGCCTCACCAGTACCATTCGACTGTTGATTACATGAAGAGGGATGTGGATTGGGTTGTCTTTGACAGGGTAGAGGATGCAGGGCTTGTGCTAGCAATTTCCACTCTCTCTATGCCTGGACAGGTCCATTGAGATAATTCTCAAGATTCATGATCTCTGATTTTCTTTTTTTTTTCACGGAAATTTAATAGAGACACAAGATGTAAGTGCAGAATAAGAGAATGGTAACAAAATGGTAACAGCAATGCATAGTTCTATAAGGATTATGCAACAGGCACATGTCATAACTGAGAGTCAAGTATAATCATACAGTGAACAACTCAGCATTACATATACAGATTGGGTAGGTATCATTAAAAAATAATAATAATATAAATAATTTAAGATAATATTCAACATGCTTGACAGTTGCTAGAAAATATATGTATATATTTGTGTTCGAGGCAATATTGCTGTAATGAATGAAGTTATGCAGGACTGTGATCTTGCGCTCCCGGCGGCATAAGGGAGAGATCTTCCTTTCAGGTTGGTCGTGCTGGGGGCAAGGGTGAGGTGAGTGGCAGCGGGAACACAGAGTTGGATGAGGTGAGGCCATCCATCGCTGTAACACAATAGTAAAAAGCACAAGTCGGTTGTGGTGTACCGGAACCGACGATGGGTTAGGCCTGTAATAAAGAGGGCCCACCTTTGAGGCTGATGTGAAAAGAGGGAGTGGTGGGAGGGGCAAATCACCAGACCAGTAACGGTAAGATAGAGAGGATTGGTGGCCCTTAAAAGTGACCTCCCTCCCACAACTACAAGCCTAGCCTTTAATCTATCCAGAAGCATGTTATCGGATTTCTATGTGCATGAAGGTCATTTTGTGTTTGCTCCTTATGCCAAAGCTTTTAGGCCTTTTCACTGCACGGGGTGATAACATGAAGATGTGTCATGCCATACACCACTTCTCTTCTAGTGTAGGCGTTTACAGATTTTGCTGTTTGACTCAATCCCCACATGTTTATGGAACCCAGCAATGCCCCAGCTCTGACTTTTTATTTACCATGCAGGTACAAAGGTGAAAGTATTACCAAATTGATCACTCAGTGTTATAAAAGTAGTTCAGTCACAGGCATTTTCACAAATAAACCTAATCAAGCATAAGGAAAATAAAGGCCTTCTCAGATCTCACTTTACTTGTCACTAATTATATACTTTTAAGTATACATTACAGATTACATTTTGCCCATAAATTACCAACAGACCACAAAAAAGTTCGATATATGTTGCTTGTAGCACGCAATGTAAATCTGGATCCTCTTACATCGGTTGATTTAAAATGAAATTAACTAAAGTGATATCACAGCATTAACAGGGAGCCAATGACTCATAAAGTTCCATTAATTTGGGTAAATGTTTGTGTACTCTGGCTGTGACCACTGCATCCAGTTTAAAACATCCAGTTTTCTCCTTCCCAGTCTCAGTCACATTCTCTATGGTTCTAAGCTATAGCAAAAATGACATGACTAATATACTTCTATCTGTGAATCAATGAGTGACTCAGAGCTTCGCTGAAAGAGCAAGATGTACAGCTTACCATAAATCAGTGGTGTGTACATCTCATATCCTCAAGGGCTGCTGATATCACACAGCAGAATTAATGGGCAATATAGAATCAAGATTTTATCATTACTCTCCTTAAAAGAACATATGAACGAGCACCAATGCAAATTGTCACCCTGCTTTTTTAGTTGTGCTGTGTTTGTTCTTGCATAAGAGACAAGTATATGTTTTCCTGAAATGTCTATTGTGAATTATGATGGAAACAGCAACTTTGTGTATCGATTGCCATGAAAGCAAAGAAATTAAAATGATGCAAATTTACACCATTTTTATTTTTTGCTTATTCCTTCATGCTTTATTGAAACATTGGGAGAAGGAAACTTGTCATGCTGTAAGAAAGTCTGTGCTCCATCGGCTGATCGACTGCAATAAGCAAAGCCTGATTTAAAAACTACCAAGCCCCAATACTGCTGTAAGAAAGTCTGTGCTCCATCGGCTGATCGACTGCAATAAGCAAAGGTAGCCTTCTGGAAGACCACACCAAGACTCTATACTGCACAGCATCATTTATATTTAATTTAACCACCCTGTACATTTATTTTATTTTATATATCCTGTGTGCAATGTATATTTTCTTGCCTTTATATTGTCTGTCATGCTAATGTGTATTTTTGCTAGCCCTGTATGTAATTGTTTTATTCACCTATATGCATTCCTCTATTTTTCCCTCTGATTTCTGACTGACCTCTGACCCCTCCCTTTTTTTATTGATATGTTTGTTTTTATTTAAATAACTATCCCTTCATCTATGTACCTAGATACATATCCCCCTCCCTCAGCTTTATTGCAAGCCTATCTGACCCTTACATATCTGTATTCAACAGCCTGTTTTCGAAACTATCAAGCCCCAATACTGCTGTAAGAAAGTCTGATACCCGCCCTCCCCTCCCCACCCAACCCCATGCTCATTATTACATTTATAGATTGTCTGTCACACTCAAATTTTAGATAAGTAAAAATAGCATGTGTACACACTGCCTCTCATTAGAACACTCCTGCACTTTCTTAACCCATAAAACTTCATATTTACCCTACTCTTGATATTCCAATTATTTCCAATTTACTTTTTCACAGTTTAGCAATGATCTGTCTTCTCCTTCTCTTTATTTCCTCCTTCTCCCTCAGTATAAAAATCTCTCCTTATACCACTTCACTCATACCCCCATCCACATTTACATATGCCCCTCTCTGCTACACTCCCCTTTCTCTCATCTCATGCCTTGCACTCATGTTTCTACTCTCTCACTTCTACCCACAATCGATCTCATCCTAGACCCCATGCATACAAAACCCATTTACATCTCCTGTCACTTTGTCTCCTCCTGTTTCTATCTGCTGGTGATGTCTCTCCCAATCCATGGCCTTTCACCTTCTCTACACACACTAAGAAAACCAGAAACCCCACAAACCTAATCACAATACCCTGCCCTTTACCCTCACTTACCAACATTCAGTGTGCACTCTGGAACGCCCGCTCCATCTGCAGTAATTTAAAATCAACAGCCATACACAACTTTTTCATCTCAAACTCACTAACTCTACTTGCACTTACAGAGACCTGGCTGTCCCCCTCTAAAGGCGCTACTCCTGCCTCTTTATGTTTTGGTGGGCTACAATTCTCTCAAACTCCCAGACTCAACTATAAAGGAGGTGGTGTAGGCATCCTTCTCTCCCCTCAATGTACCTTTCAACCAATCATAACTGCCCCTGCCCTATCCTTTTTTTCTTTTGAAGTTCACACTGTCCGCCTATTTAAACCCACTCCTTTAAGAATTGCTATCATCTACTGCCCCCCCGGTCATCCTAGGCTATTCATTGAACATTTTTCTTCCTGGCTTCCCCACTTCCTCTTATCTAGCACTCCTTCCCTTATACTTGGGGATTTCAATATCCCTAAAATCTCTACATAATGCTGCTCCCACCTATCTATCCTCCTTAATACACAAGTATGTCCCGTCTAGGCCCTTACGCTCTGCTGAAGACTTACGTTTATCTTCTATCCATACTCCCACCTCTCGACTTCTCGAGGGCTGCACCGTTCCTGTGGAACTCGCTTCCCTCCTCCGTTAGATGCTCACCCAGTCTGAACTCCTTCAAAAATCATTAAAAACCTACTTCTTCATAAAAGCTTATCAATTAAACTATTAATAGCTCCCGACTGATTCCTCTCTTGAAACTGTCATAGTCTAATACTATCCTTACCTTTTGTGTCACTTTACCCCACTCCCTCTAGCATGTAAGCTCATTGAGCAGGGCCCTCAACCCCTTTGTTCCTGTGTGTCCAACTTTTCTGGTTATAACTACATGTTTGTTCGTCCACCCACTGTAAAGCGCTGCAGAATTTGTTGGCGTTATATAAATAATAACATAATAATAATGTTTCACATATGGTCTCAAATGTTACTATAAAACAAAAATGCATTTTCTCTTGTACAGTAGGTGTGACAAACATAGATATAAAAATGGTCAAATATCATGCTTATAGGGAATTGTAAGGACCTTGATGATATTACTAGCAGTACAGCTAAAAATGGAAACAGTATGTAAAGATAATGTCTATATTTTAGAACAATGTCCACATACAGTAAGTACGGTTAAATCATATATTTTTTAAATAAAGGTATTTGAAATGTGTTTAGCAATTTCTGGCATTGCTGTATTGCTAATGTAATTTAAAGAGGCATATGAAACATATCATTCACTGCCCACCACCCTCCAGGACAGTATGAATGGTATGACCTTTGAAGCCCCCTTTGCTGTTTGGAAGGAGGGGGGGAAGGCTGTCATCAACAGGATATTTGGAGACCTTATACTAGTACTCTGGCCCTAGCATTAGTTCCATAGAGGAAGTGACTTGTGCCCAGTAGACTCCAAGTAAGAAGCCTAAACATTAGCAAACGGTATGACTACTTATTTTAGAGGAACGCCAGTACTCTCCCGGCATCATGACCACATAGCACATTGCAGTGTTTACAGTTCATAAAGTAGTAGATGCATCTACACTAAAATATTTTCAGCTGCCATAGGCACGACTGTCTACAAGAATCAGTATATCTGTCCATGGTGCTGAAACGTAGCTGTGAATGTTATGAATAATTGCCATTTTCTACAAAATAGAAACATTTCTTTATTCTGGTCTTGAAATAAACATTATTGAAATACTTTCAGTCATTTTATAAGTCGAATTATGCAAATATTCAAGTTACATTACTGATCTTCTGTATATATTTTTTCTAAATTTTCTTTTGTACATCATTTCTCACTTTGCATAGAATTACGATGTGTGCATTATCTGTATAATGTGTGCAATTTCCAACATATTTTCCTGATTACATGTTTACTTTTGGATGCTGCCTGTAGAATATCTTATGGTAGTATAAGATTTCATCTAATTTTACATGCATTATTTGTGACATTTTTGGTAATTCAATTGGAGTTTGCCTTTACAAATGTGTCTAAAAGGTTTTAATATAAGTATGTGTTCCCTTTAATTAAAATGCATTATATTTAGATTTGCTTTAATTTCTTTCGATGGAGACCAAGTTTCTAAAATAATTTCAGAATCATTTGCAGCAGTGGTTCCCAAACTTGTCCTCAAGGCATGCCTTCCAGTTCAGGATTTAGGGATTACCTGGTTGTGTCTAAGATGTTTTTGGAACACAACTGGGTAATCCCTAAATCCTAGACTGGTTGATGTGCCTTAAGGACTGGTTTGGAAATCACTGATATACAGGAAATGTGTGTTTTCTCAAACATACATCTTTGCCGGTAAATCACCATCCAACTTTAAGTATATATTTCATATCAGATTATAACCTTTTGATTCACCACTCCTGGGTCATAAGATCATTGCAGGGTTTGCTATTTTAAAATGACCCTATCACTGCATATTTAGCATTTTTAGTAAGTTCCCAAATAGGGCATGTTTGGGGAAACAAACTAGATTTTAAAATTGCCACTTTGCAGCCATCGGAACCAACAGTCTCAGCAATGTCTTATCTCTACAACTTCTGACTTCTTCATATTTCAGGTGTTTTGTCACAAACAGTGACTTTTAGTGAGGTTTTAAGATGGTAGGGTGCTGGCTTTCATCCCCAAGCTCTGTAAACATCATTCCTAACTTTCAGGGATGGATTTACATCTCCGGTGCTTGTAGGCACAGAATTCTGAAGGTAAAAACCAAAGAAAAAAGTTACCTGCGCTCTTCCCAAATCCCTATGCATATTTAAACAAATGGAGGTTATTTAGTTTCTCCAATGGCCATGAGAGACTTTCGCGCACCTGTCATGTCAAAGCAAACCTCCCAGGTGGGTCATTGCTGCCTCCAAGGAGTGATGGGAGTTTGAGCGCAGGACTAGTTTCTTTGTATTTGTATTCACTTTTGGATCACACAGCTATGTTACAATGCTGCCGCCCATCCCATGTGTTCCCTATTAATACCCCTTTCAATCTCATTAGATATATATTTGCCAGAAGTCCAAGGAAGCAAGGTGAAAGGTTAGTGTAGGACCCACCTAAGAGGTTTGCATTGATGTGGCAGGTGGGCTAAAGTCTCTCATGGCCATTGGAGAAACTAAATAACCTCCATTTGTTTAAATATGCATAGGGATTTGGGATTTGCCCAGGAGTGATGGAAGATTGAGTGCAGGACTTGTTTTTTTTGTAACAGACACCCTTCTCCTATTGCACATTGGACATTGCAGTGCTTAAATAAAGGAATAAGGAATGCTGCCCAGGAGTGATGGAAGTTTGAGCGCAGGACTTGTTTTTTTGTAACAGACACCCTTCTTCTATTGCACATTGGACATTGCAGTGCTTAAATCAAGGAATAAGGAATGGGTTTGTTTAGGTTTTGGGATGGGTTACATTTTAGTGTTTAAGGGATATGGAATTTAAAGGGATATTTTTATGTACTCACCATCGTATGTCTTCAGTAATCCGGTCACTCTCATATGGTTGATAGCAGAGCTGTAGTAGCTGTTATACAATGTACATCACTCAGTGCTTTCCCTTATTTTTATGTATTTCATGTGTTAGTGGGTACGTATGCCTTCCACTTCCTGTCCAGCCTACAAAGCGACACTGTACACACAGATACTAGAAGACCTGGGGCAGAACTGAGTTTTACACCTTATAAAACTCTCTGGAGCTCCGCTATGAAAGCATAGGGAGCTCACAGAGGACAGAGGACACTGGCAAAGGCTCCTGGTACTTATTCCCACCTGCCCCCTTAAATGAACACTATAACATTAGGAATACAAATCTAGCATCATAGTGTCCATGCGCCTCAAAGTATTGGGCATTAGGCCTTGGAAGGGTTAAAAACCCTTCTTTACTTACCTTGTTTCCAATGCTCAGGCTTCCTCCTTCGAAGGCATCATCACGAAAGAGGCAGGGCCTCCTCCGGCAGGGTCCAATCCATTGCTCCTCATAGAGGAGTGTTGGGGACGTAATGTGCTTGTGCGTCAAATGCTTTCGGATGGGGGTCCGTATCACATCACAGAGTTTTGACAACCACAGTATCACTGCTACTAGAGGAGGAGTTCCCTGCAATATAACATATTTTACATTGCAGGGTTAAGGGGACAGGGACACTGTGCCCAGATAACTTTTTTTGAGATTAAGTGGTCTGGGTTATAGAGTTCCTTTAAACTCCAAAAACACATAAGTGCAGAAAAAAGGCACCCACTTGCCTACTTTGCTTAATGGGAAATATGGCCCTGCTTTTATAATTCTTTATTTAGAAGTTCAGAGATGTAGCATTGCATACAGTAGTACATACTAATGGTTTTCAATGAGAATTTCACATAGTATACAATGGGCTGAAGCTGTGCAATTTGACATTCACCAGGGAATAATCTTATACTCTGCATTGTGAGCCAATTACTTGTTGAATATAGTTTACCAGTTAATTGAGCGGCAGGTTCACGTTAGTCCGGGGCAAAGCACAGGCTGTGGCCCTTAGGCTGTTGTTTCCAATGCGAACTGCATAACCAATATCCGTTTACAAATGTATCTATTTTTCCCTTTGCCTGTTTGATGTAGGGTCAAACTGCCAGGAACAGGGGATCCTAGTACATTGATGGGTGAGGTCAGCTTATTGAACAATTACCTTGCTATGGTACTATACAACATGTTGATACAACTACATGCAATCGACAGTTCGCTAGGCTCTTGTTGCGGGTTTTTAAGACTAGATATGCCGCATCATTCCTGGTATGCACTTCTATTCGATTTCTCCATCCTGAACTGGTTTTCTGGGGTGTATGTTTTATTGAGGTTAAGATGGTCAAGGGGGGAGAGGATGAGGGACCCCGGTCTTTATTGTAAGGTAATGCCTAATGTTATGTGTGGGCGTGGGCCTCTCTGATGACACTCTTTCTATTATTTATACGTTGTCTCTCCTTTCTATGTAGTCCTCCCACTGCTGCCACACTTTGGTAAATATGTATTACGCACCTGTGCTGTTAGTTTGTCCATGCGAAAGTTCTCTTTTAATTTGGTGATGACTTTATTGAGAGGGGGAGTGTTGGTGGCCAGTCAAGTTTTGGCTAATGCCCTTCTAGCCACTAGTGTTATTTTATTTACTAGTTTCTGTTCCCTTGCTGTAAGTCCATCTAGTGGTTTGGCCAGAAAATAGGTCCAGGGGTCCATGTCAACTGGTCTCCCCAGCACTTCAATCATCAAGTTTTCTATTGCTGACCAGTATCTTTCTACCTTGGGTCATGTCCAACACATGTGGATGTAGGTCCCCCTTGCACCACAGCCCCTCTAGCAATCATCCGTTGGGATTTTTCCCATTCTGCATCATTTTGACATTTTGTATGATTGCTCTTGGAGTGCCAAAGAAAAACGAGCTATGAACCCCTAGGGGAACCAGCTAGGTGTGTGTCAGGGGCGACCAATATAGGGGATAACCCTCACATAAGTGTATATAGCAAAGAAAGGAGTAGACCTAAAAGGTCAAAAAAGACAGGGCGCCCCCTGGCAGATAGTCGTGGATACACATAAAATTTAACTTTTAATAGTTACTCGTAGTAAAATGTATGATGCTAAACAACAAAAAATAAATAATAAATACTAAATGAATAGATGAATAAATAATTGAAAGAATAGAGAGGTGAGATATCTCCTCCTAATTGGGATATTGAACCTAAAGGTATCTCCTAAATAGAAGCGATACAATCTTGAAAGGAGAATAAATCCCTGTAATGTGCTTGTATTGTAGCTTAAATAATAGCAATATATAATAATGCTCCCTACTGTGCTCTTAGATGGTCAGTATCTACCCCAACAGAACCCTTGTTGAAAAACACTAGGGAAAAACCTTGCAATTTACAATGTGGCAAGATTAAATTGTATCTGAGGGAGAAAAATAAATAAAAATAACTCATACAGAGCAAAGAGAGGAGAGTCTGTTATAAAAGTTGCTAATATAGCTCAGCTGAATGATATTTCCGAGGAAAAAAGATACAAAGTTAGTAATCACTCTGTGATGGGTGAAATCTCCAATGATAAGGGAGGTTAGGTGAAGATGGGCTGAACTATCTGAGCCCCCAAAACGGGCAACAAAGAACAAATTCGCCCCTGCTAAACGCGCCTTCTACTGAGGCTTACAGAAAAGACCTCGCTTACCGGGAGCTTCTTTATAACTCACTCTCGCCCCCAAATTGACGTGTCACCGTGAGATTGGTTGACACATAGTCCAACTCCAGGCATACGATTTTTTAACCAAATGTGAACCATGGCTAAAGACACGTGTGGCCACTGCACAGAACCGTTGGCAAAGCATGCTAAACCACAAATGCACATTAATAGATATGGATAGGGTTAAAAAAATCGTATGCCTGGAGTTGGACTATGTGTCAACCAATCTCACGGTGACACGTCAATTTGGGGGCGTGGCCGGTTTGGCGCGACCGAGAGCACACACCCCCTCAATTCATTGGCGAGAGTGAGTTATAAAGAAGCTCCCGGTAAGCGAGGTCTTTTCTGTAAGCCTCAGTAGAAGGCGCGTTTGGCAGCGCCGAAACACATGTCAGGTAGCTAGTTTAGAGAGGTGTTGAGACTCCAGCCGTCGTAGCTTTAGTTATTTTTAGCCAGCATTTTGATTCTACTTCTATAGCCCGGACCGGGCTTTTATTTCTTAGCACTTGGGTTGAGTTCTCTAAGGGTTGTCTAAGGGTTTTGGTGGTGGGGCGTGTGAATTTGTTCTTTGTTGCCCGTTTTGGGGGCTCAGATAGTTCAGCCCATCTTCACCTAACCTCCCTTATCATTGGAGATTTCACCCATCACAGAGTGATTACTAACTTTGTATCTTTTTTCCTCGGAAGTATCATTCAGCTGAGCTATATTAGCAACTTGCATAACAGACTCTCCTCTCTCTGCTCTGTATGAGTTATTTTTATTTATTTTTCTCCCTCAGATACAATTTAATCTTGCCACATTGTATATTGCAATTTTTTCCCTAGTGTTTTTCAACAAGGGTTCTGTTGGGGGTAGATACTGACCATCTAAGAGCACAGTAGGGAGCATTATTATATATTGCTATTATTTAAGCTACAATACAAGCACATTACAGGGATTTATTCTCCTTTCAAGATTGTATCGCTTCTATTTAGGAGATACCTTTAGGTTCAATATCCCAATTAGGAGGAGATATCTCACCTCTCTATTCTTTCAATTATTTATTCATCTATTCATTTGTTATTTATTATTTATTTTTTGTTGTTTAGCATCATACATTTTACTACGAGTAACTATTAAAAGTTAAATTTTATGTGTATCCACGACTATCTGCCAGGGGGCGCCCTGTCTTTTTTGACCTTTTAGGTCTACTCCTTTCTTTGCTCTTGGAGCGCCATGCAAATGGCGACCTTGACCGCTGCCTCCCAGATGTCCTGCCATTCTCCTACATCTAATTTCTGTTGCAGTTCAGTTTCCCAGTGTGTAATGTATGAGATGGGTTCTGTATTACCCTCAGGAGTGCTGAGTTAGGTGTATAGGGAGATGATCAAGCCCCTACGTCCTGTCTCCGTTATACATCATTTTTCATAAAAAGTGAGTGGGGATCTAGTTGCTGCCCTTACATATGTGTTCCTAGCGAAATCTCTCAATTGAATATATCTGAAATGATCTTTCGTGGTTAGTGGTACAATTAATTTGAGTTTGTCAAAGGTCCTAAACGCGTTTGTGTCATCCATCTGACAGTACCACTGCATCCCTGTGTATTTCAGTCTCCGAAAGTCCCTTGCATTTAGTCTCGGTTCAAATGTTTTGTTTCTTAAGTAAGGCATAAGGGGTGAGGGAGTGGTTAACGAATATTTGCTAGCTGTTGTGTCCCATATCTTTATGGAATATTGCTGGGCAGATTGTACGAAGTGAAGGCCGATCCTGTTTCGGTACCCATATCTAATACTGTGGGAGATCTGATCCCTTTATTAGAGATTCCAGATTCACTCACCTACGTGTGTCAGGTGTTGACTGCCATTCAATGATTTGCGCTAGTTGTGCAGAGAGATAGTACAGGTGGAGATTGGGCAGTCCCAGGCCTCCCAGCCCCTTCAGTCGGTAGAGTGTGTGTCAGGATGCCCTGTGTCTTTTGTGTGCCCAGATAAAGTTATTTGTAAATGTTGAAGGTCCCCTTCTGGCACTTTTATTGGCAGTGCCTGAAAAAGAAACACCAGTCTTGGCAGCAGGTGCATTTTGATTGCATTGAGTTGGCCTATCCATGAGATAGGCTTTTCATGCCAGTTGTCTAAATCTTTGGTTAGGGTCTTTAACAGTGGGGTATATTTTTTTCTGTAAAGTCTGGTTATGTCAGCTGTTAATTTGACTCCCAGATATTTGATATGATGGCGGATCATGTTAATGTTACCCTTTTCGCCCAGCAGCGCCGGGTCTCCAGCCGTCAACCCCACTGACTTATCCAGGTTAATTTTGTACCCTGAAACCAACTGAAATTCTTCCAGGAGCTCGATTAATCTTGGGAGTGATGCCATCGGGTCGGTGATTGTGATCAGGACGCCGGCGTAAGCCGACACTTTGAATTCTTCTGTTGCTATTTTCATACCTTAGTGTTGTCTTATCTGGTGGAGAAGGGGTTCCGGGGCAGTAATGAAGAAGAGGGGTGAGAGGGGGCACCCCTGTCTGGTGCTGTTACTGAGTTTGAATGGGATTGGGCGTGCCCCTGGCAAGGCTATTTGAGCATGTCATGTTGTATGGAGGGCTCTGATGGCGGTAATATAGCTCTGGGGTAGTCCTATCCGATGCAGGAGGTCGAATAGATAATGTCATTGTACTCTGTCGAACACCTTCTCTGCGTCGAGGGATAGGAGTGACCCACCAAATTAGGTCGACCACTGGTCTGGAGTTTTTGTATAATTGTCTCGTTGAGACAAAGCCAACTTCATCTGCATGTATGAGTGTGGTCAACACGGGGTTCAGTCTAGTCGCAATAATTTTGGCGAATATTTTGGTGTCGAAGTTAAAGGACCACTATAGTGTCAGGAAAACAAACCTGTTTTCCTGGCACTATAGGGTCTTTAGGGCCCCTCCACCCTCAGGGTCCCACTTGCGCCGGGCTGAAGGGGGCTGAAGGGGTTAAACTCCTCCCTTTTCCAACTTCAGCGCCCGGTCTTATCTAGCGTCAGGTCGATCAGGGATGGTCATCCGCCACGACTAGTGGTATACTCAGACGGGGAGATGTACAGCCGTCGAGTGCCCTAGCACAGCTTGTGTGGTACAATAAACAATTCCTGCTAATTTGTCAGGGGGCTGTCCGGTCTTCTGCTCTGTCCCAGTCCTTATCACTGTGTCGGGTTATTAGTGCCCCCCCAGCGGGGTAAGGGGGAGGGGAGGAGAAGTTAGGCGCAGTGCAACTGCATCTTGTTTAAAAAATGCCTCATGGTTGTGCACAGAAAATGTTTATTTATTTATTTGGGGGGCAGGCGGGGCAGGGGCGCCGATCCTGAGGCTGTGAGTAAGCAAGGGCGCCCTTTCTTGGCTACATTCTGCATTTCTCGCACCCCGTTGCCTGACTCTGTTTTTCTTTTCTATTTATGGTCCTTACCAAAAGGGCCATGGCTCAGGAGGTGCGTTTTTTCTAGCACCTCCTTCTCACCTAACCCGGTTTAATCTACCCGTCCCGTCACTCTCCTTGGTCACCTCAGCATACATTTCCAATCAGCTCATAATTTCTAACAGGTTATGAGAACCCACCCTTGCTTTATCAGCACAAATTGTTGAACCATAATATATACTTTGTCAACACTCCCTTCCCCCCCTTTTAGTTTATTTAGGTGCCACCTTTTCCCAACCTTGTGTCTTATGTGTCCAAGCCTGTTTAAAATGCATCAATATCTGTGCAATTGAGTGGTGTGTCCAGCCAAACACCCCCCCCCACCCGCCATCCTCCCTCCTCATTCACATCCCCTGTAAAAACTGTAGTTAAGTCCATCACGAACACATAAACATTTAACAATAGGTGACATGATCTGATAACTTGCGTGTTAGAGGCAGTGGTGGAAATGATAGTAGCTGTAGTGGGGTATAGGTGCTATAGTGAGGGGATAATGGTTATAGTGGGTGGGATAGTGACGGTTGTGGGGGCATAGGGGCAATAGTGAAGAGTGGTTGTATAGGGGATATAAGGGTAATAGTGGGGGCGATACATGCTGAGGGGTTGTATTGGGGGATAAATATTTTAAATAAAAACTCTTCACCCCTCCCTGAGGCTTACCTTGGGCCAGTCAAGGGTAAATCCTGATCCCTGGTGGTACGGTGGGAGATGTTGCTATCTGCACCACTTGTACATGCAAACAGCTCGGTGCCATATATTTATCAGAGCGTCACTGCAGTAATCCGTTGCAATGCTCTGGTACAATAGATCAGGGCTGGTGGGGGAGACCAAGAAGGACCAAAAAGAGAAAAGTGGGCTTGCTGGTGAGGAAGATCTTTGATCTCCCCACTGGCTGTGCCACCCCGAGGCTGTGGTTTCAGAGGCCTTATGGTGAATCCGGAACTGGATCCCTTCAGGAGACAATTTCCTAATGAAAATAATCTAATTTCAGTATTATCATACCTAATATTGTAAAACATAATATGAGTTACAATATTATAGAAACCGAGTTAGCTGCAAATTGGGGTACTAAAAAATTGACAAATGACAGTAACATAGATTTTTCTATAATTTTAGACTACATATGCATTCAAAGTACAGTTGTGTTGCAGTCACATGTCTCAGGCCTGTTACTGCACTGATATTGCCTGTGTTCCCTAGCCTCATATAATATAGGTCTCAGTATATCCCTTCTTATATGGAATAATCATGTGCACGGAATTATCATTAGCCATAATGATATGGAACAAAAACATGTGCCTATTTGCCCTTTCAAAAATTAGAAATGATCACAGCCTATGAAAATCAGCTATGAAAAACAAATATAATTTGCATCTTTATAGTTATGTGACACAGATTATTATATTATGCTTGCTTTGCATCAATCTATGAAGACACACAAAATATTCATCCTGCCATCTCTTGTCATTCTGAGTGATAAACATGCCAGTTTTTTATTAAAATCTGCTCGCCTGTTATTCGCACATTCATGTGGGAGCATAAATTACATCTAGAAATGGGGTGATAACTGTGATAATGTAGAGGACAAACTGTCACACCATCAACAAACCAGTCATTCACTTACAGCAGCAATGAGAGGTCACAAAGGAGGGAGACTAGTCATGAGAAACAATAGCAAAACTTAGCATTATAATTCATTTCCAGAACAATAATTCCAAAAGGCTCCTTGATTCTCATTTTATTTTTTAAATGGACCCAGCAGGCTGGAATGGACCCATTATTTTCTAGTCATGTTATAGAAAATGCCTCTAAAATATAAGCAAATATAACCATTTCAAAATGGTAAACAAAAATTCACTTTTAATGTTTTTGCTTTCAGCACAACTTCTCGAACACCAGCCCTCTCAAAGAAGTAATTTGGTCACTCGGGCATCTCTCAAAATGGTTAAAAACATTTAAACTGCTGGGAATGTTTACCCAGCACTGCAAGTGTTAAAGTGCAGTTTGGGCACCAGCTGGTTAACTATTTGCAAGACATTAAAAATGTGACTACATGCAGAATACCTGTGGCGGAACCAACCTCGTCACTGTACACTGGAGGAGCCTGGTTGCTCGCCTGCTCCCTTTAGACTATGGCCCGGCAGTTTATACCTTTTATTTCCCTGCAGAAAGGCTGGTTCTTGCCTTTCTGTGGACTGTTAAAGCCATGCTACCCCAGATAGCTATGCCATGGAGCCCAGCCGTATACTGAAAGAGTGTATGAAAGACTTTGGCTCCATGGCGATTGAACTGTATGTATGTGATCTGAGCGCCATCCGGTAATAATGTGTGCTCAGATCTAAGCTATCTAAGTAGAATGTGTATGTTCTATGTGATAAATGTAACAGTATGTATTTTTATGTATTTTATTGTCCTTTGTCTGCCATGTGGCTAATGGAGTTTTGCCTCTGTCCTTGGAGGTAATTGGATTACTTCCCAATTATCTCCAGGACAGAGAGGAGGGATTGTGATGCATTGTGGGAGAGTGGGAGTGTCCACCAGGTGGGAGACCTGCATAAAAGCCGGGCAGGTAGCCCCAGTAAATCAGTTCTGCTTGACCCTCAAACGAAGTGTCGTCTCGTTCTTGGAGGGAATTGGATTGTATGCTGTTACAGTGCGACTTCCAGGAGTGTAAACTGTTCGTATGGTTTTTCCTGTTCGGCTGTTTACAGCATTCGTGTGTTTCCTGTTTGGGAGTTTGGAGCATTCCGCTGGTTCAAGGTCGGGAGATTGGTGAATTCATGTGTTTGCAGTTCGGGAGTTTGAGTATTCATGTGTTTGCAATTCGGGAGATTGGTGATTGCAGTAGCTGCCTGTGCATCTGAAAAGGGGAATATCGCCTAAACAGTTTTTAACCTCTTGTGTGCAAAACGGTCCGTTACAATACCTGATGTGGGATTATTTAAAAATCCTTATTGTACTTGTATTCAATTATTGCACTAACTCCATTTTAACCTCATATTGTGAATCCTCCATTTTGTCCTCCTAACCTGACTTCTTCATTCCTCCATTTTGTCCTCATAACCTAACTTGTTCATTTTAAAACTACCTTACTTGACAGAATTTCCAAGCACATCTAATACAACAAGACAAAGACTGTATTTAGTATAAAGACATGATTAACACAGAAATTGCTGACTTTCCCTTAACTTGCAACATAGTATAATTTGAAGGCCATGAGAACACAGTAGTAATGAAATGTTCTATTCATAAGAGACCTTGCACCTGGCCACGAGGCCTGAGATCACCGACCGTGTAAAATGACGCTCAAGACCCCCTTGTCCCCACCCGTGTCCAGAACAATCCCACCTCTCGGTGGGTGGGCACGGGACTAACCACTTAGTTTTTGAGCCAATTAGTAATATTGATAGGTGGACACTAATCCCGACACTTAACAATTAATCCAATTAATGATGTTTATTTGCTGATATTCTAATAATCAATGATGACGCAAAATGCCTCTTAAAAGGGCCTGCGCGCCCGCTTTTTAATCACTTGCCAATAAATTTTCTCGAAGTTATTTTAACCTGAACCTTGTGTGTCAGACTTAATTACTTCAGCGTATATACGCAATTCAATTTTATTAATTTGGACAGGAACAGATAGACATTTAAACATTTTGGTTTACTGCTAAAAAGTACCATAACAACTTGGCGCCCAACGTGGGGCATCGGGCTATGTCCGGCCGGTGAGCCGTCCTAAGGAAGACGCAGTTGGACGGAGGAATCCGGGGGGAAGGAAAGGAGATTGATCACCTCCAGGTACACGGTAGAGACTTCTGCAGAGCCACCGGTATGTTCCGGCCCCTTTGATTGACCCGTCCACGTGTCTGTGACTGCTTCCCGGGAGGACATCAAAGACAGGTAATATCTTGCCCGGTGCCTCGTTACTCACTTGTTTACCTGCATTTTAGTCTATCTGTTGCCTGGGTGTGTTTGAATTGTTTGCCTGTTTCCCCATTTTGAGATAAAGGGGGGTGGACCTGCAGGGGATTTGCCTGGGGTTCTCTGTTTTGTTTGTTTTCCCCTTTTTGGGATAAAGAGGGGTGGACCTGAGGGGACTTGCCTGGGTCTTCAGTTTGTCTGTCTATCTGTTTGTATTTTACCCCTTTTGGGATAAAGGGGGGTGGACCTGAGGGGATTTGCCTGGGTCTTCTGTTGCCTGTTTTACAGCCTAGCTAACTTCTTCGTGCACGTGGTAACCCACAGCTTCGGCTGGGGGGATTCCGGTTTTGGTAACCCACAGCTTCGGCTGGGGGGATTCCGGTTTTGGTAACCCACAGCTTCGGCTGGGGGGATTCCGGTTTTGGTAACCCACAGCTTCGGCTGGGGGGATTCCGGTTTTGGTAACCCACAGCTCCGGCTGAGGGGATTCCGGTTTTGGTAAACCGCAGCTTCGGCTGGGGGGATTCCAGTTTTCTTTTGGTAACCACAACCCTGAGCGCTGGGGCTGGGGGAATTCCAGTTTTCTGTTTATTTGTGAGGGGGACTTAGTCTTGTGGCAGGGGACTCTGTTTCCTGGGGGAATTCAAGTAGGCATTGCTTGTTTTCCGCATCACGTGGTAGTGAGACCTATAAGTGGGTTTTATAGGGGCACTACGGGAGTGAGGATAGAGGTGGCCACGTTCTTGTGAGCTACTGTGCAGAGGGAGGCTGACGGAACTCGGACCGGTGTCAGTTGTTTTCCGTGGCCGCTGGTAGTGAGACTTATGAAAGTCGTTCTCCGAGCGGGGACACTACGTGGTTGAGGGAGGTGACTTTGGAGTAAGCACACGAGTAAAGGAAAGGGATTACTGTTGATTTTATTTGAACTGTGATGTATGCACTGTATTTCAACTGTATTGTTGTCTTGTTTGTCTAATTAGGAGTCTCATGAACTCCTGTGTCTGTCTCTAAGGATTTTCCTTGCCTTTCATCTTTTCTACACTTCCTACTTTATTATACTATCCACTCCCATTTCTCTTAAAAGAGAAGTGATTGGTCACACACTTCTCACCTCGCTCCAATAAGTGTCTACCACCCCGGGTAGGCGGATTCAGTGACTAGTCTACGTTTTGGGAAGACGCACCTGAGAAAGTCCCACGGTTCTCGGGTGGCAGTCGAGCATTGTAGACGTTCCTGTTCAATTTTCCTTCTCTCTCTCTATATCTAGGACGCTGGTATAGGGGTAAAGGGACTATGGGACAGGATTTAGGTAAGCCCAGTAAGGGCTGGTTAGCATGTGATTTGGTAGAAAACAGAGAGGGTGAGGAGATGGTTAAAGGTGTTGAAAAGATTGCAAAAGTGTGTAAAATTGCTGTACCGACATGTGGAAGATTGCAACCAGAAAGTTGGCGCAAGTTACTGACAGAAATGAAAGGCAAGCTTACAGATAATGATTTATTAAAGACTGCTGAAGCATGGTACAGAGTAGCAAAGGCTATTCAGTTAGAAGGTTGGGTTGAGGAAGAAATACATCACAAAGGTGTAAAATTGTTTGTGTATCATAATAATTGTGTTGCTGGGGTTTACCCTCAGCCAGCGCCCCAAAATGGCGCCCAGGGGATGTCTATCCCCAAGGTTCAGTCAGCAATAGGTGATAGCCAGCTGACTATGTCCCCCACTCCCAATCCTCCCGGATCCCATCCCATCACCTCCCCTGTCTGCCCGGTCCTGAATTCTGATGGATCTTTCTTCACCCCTTCCCCGTCTCTAACATTCCCATCATCCTCATCCATCCCCACGCTACCTCCTGTACCTAATCCTAACATCTCATCTGCCATTTCTTCCCTGCAATCCCTCTCCGTTGCTAATCCCCTCCCATCAGCATCTGCCCAACTAACTACCCCTCCCTCCCTTGCTCCGACTCCTCCTTCTGCACCCACCCCTACCAATCCCGTCCTGTCCCCTCCCATAACCGACTCCACCCCAGTCCAATACCCCACCTCCTTAAATGTAACTACCCACCCTACTCTTCTGCCCTCCCCTGCCTGGCCCTACCCCTTCCCATATCCCATGGCCCTGCCCTACCCCGGTTACCCACCCCTTTCCCAAGCCACTCCCCAGGTTCCGGTCATGCCCAGTCCGGCTCAGTCTGCCCCGGATGTGCCCATATCCAACATGGCCACCACTTCTTCCCTTAATCCTAATGCAGCTCCCTTTCCCGCCTCCAATATGGCGGCCCCCAGTTCAGCCCTGATGCCGGTAATCCCCGGTGACTACCTATCCCCAGGTTTTGACTCGCTAGCCACCCCTGCATCTGGGGCTCCCTCCCGTCCCCCGATCCTTTCACCTCACGCGGGCTCTGCACCACGTAAGAGAGCCAACATCATAGAATTCGATGACGAAGAGGAGGACAGGGTATCCCATGTCTCATCGGAGGTTGCTGCGGGAGCCTCAGCTCATCGTTCTATCGATGATCCCTTCAGCCACAAGGGTCGGGGAGAGCGGGCCCCTCCTAAGTATGTTGCTTTTAACCCCACTCAAGCTAGTGCTTTAATGAAATCACTCCCTGACCCAGAAAAGCAGCCTATGCCCTTTTACCGAGGGATAGTTCAAATTCAAAAGACTTATTCCGCCGCATGGCGTGATCTACTGAGCATTTGTGCTATTAAAGCAGGGGATGCATATTGGCCAAGCATGGCCCGACACCTCAGTACAGATCTGCTCGGCAGTGACATTGATTACCCCTCCGGAGTAAATTTTGCAACCAATTAAGAGATTGGGCTAAGGACAAACTTGCAGATCAGGCTGCTGGCCTTACTGATGTTATACAAGATAAAGGAGAATCAGTGGCAAGGTTTCATGCAAGACTGTATCAAATGTTCACGGATTTGGGGTTTGATCTTACTGACAAGATTCATTCACAAATGCTGTCCAGTGCTTTTGTCCAAGGTGTTAAAGACCCAATACGCAAGGGAATTATCGCTGCCCGCCCTGAATATAAGGTTGTTCCCCTGGATACTTTACTCCTAGTTGCTAGGGGCCTAGAGTCTGCCCAGACCCCCAGAAGGCCAAGCTCTGCTCCTCTTATGGTGTCACGCACTACCCCCATTCCCAAGGGCACCAGACCAGAGGATGGTATTTGTTTTAATTGCAAGGCTAAAGGGCATTTTAAAAGTGATTGCCCGGAACCCAAGAGAGAGCCGAGAAAGCCATCCAGGCCTGCCCCGGCCTCCAAGGCCGAGAAACAGGTTCCAATAGTTGAGGAACCCGATGAATAGGAGATTGGCAAGCCTGTGTCCGTAACCCCTGTCATGGCAGTGTCTACAGGGGATAAGGGGGGGCCACTTGCCACAGTGACTTTGCCCATTGAAGGCCACCCCACCACATTTCTAGTCGACACAGGTGCAGCCCGTAGTGTTCTGCGAGAACAAGACCTGCCAGACCCATCCTTCCTGTCAAATATTGATGTCTCTTGTGTTGGAGTGGATGGCCAGCCAAGACATAGCCCTTTAACAACTCCACTACGAGTTGGCTCTAGCCTGCTTGCCCGCTTTGTGGTATCCTCCACATGCCCAATTAACCTGTTAGGCGCTGATGTTCTCTCACGCCTGCAAGCATCCATCACCTTCACCCCAGATGGGCAGGTAGAAATGTCTACACCTCTATCTGAATCAGACACCTCAGCCTTGTGCTCCTTGCCTCTGATGCTGCATTTAGAAAAGCCCCGTGAGGAAGCAGCTGAATTAAGGTCCAATTTCCCAGAGGTATTAAAAACACAGGTGCCCGCCAAGTTATGGTCCTCAGGCCCAGAGGACATAGGTCACCTAAATGTTCCCCCTGTGGTGGTAAAGCTTATTCCAGGAGCTAAGTTACCAAGAAAGCCACAATACCCATTAAAACCAGCACAGGCTGCAGCCATTTCTATCCAAATCAAGGCACTCTTGGAGAAGGGTGCTCTGATAAAATGTAAATCTGAATGCAACACCCCATTATTCCCTGTGAAAAAGAAAACTCCAAAAGGTGAGCCAGAGAAGTACAGGATGGTTCAGGATCTCCGTGCTGTCAATGAAGCTACCGTCCTGGACACCCCTCTTGTACCAAATCCCCATACTCTGCTCTCTGGAGTCCCACCATCTGCAAAATTTTTCACAGTCATTGACCTGGCCAATGCCTTTTTCAGTGTCCCGCTGGACCCATCCTGTCAATACCTGTTTGCTTTCACCCATGAGATGCAACAGTATACCTGGACTGTCATGCCCCAAGGGGCACAAAATTCTCCAAGTCAATTTGCAAAGGCCATGGCCACCATCCTTGACCCATGGCAAGCCGAGCACCCAGAAGTTGTTTTGCTCCAGTATGTGGATGATTTGTTGCTCTGTGGAGATGATATACCCACTACTGAAAATTGCTCAATTAGTCTCCTTTGCTATTTGGCAGAACAAGGATGCAAAGCTTCACTCATCAAGCTCCAATTCTGCCAACCTTCAGTAATTTTCCTTGGACATTGCCTATCTCAAGGTACCAGACATCTTACTCGGGACCGGGTAAAAGCTGTACTGGATATTCCAACTCCAAGGACTTCAAAGTCTCTTCATGCCTTCCTAGGCCTCATTTCCTACTGCAGAGCATGGATCCCAGAAGCCTCTCTGCTCATGCAACCTCTTTATGACGCACTTAAGTCTGACCCATTCTGTCTGACCAATGAAGCTCTGGACAATTTCAATGCTCTAAAACGTGCCATTGCTTCTGCTCCTGCCTTGGGCCTACCTGACTACACCAAGCCTTTCAAATTATTTGTCTCTGAAAGACAAGGCCATGCAACAGGAGTTCTTACTCAAGCTAATGACTTAAGAGGCCGCTGGAGGCCTATTGGATATTTCTCATGTCAACTGGACATTGTGGCCAGGGGGACCCCTTCCTGTCTCAGGGCTGTTTTTGCTGCAAGGGAGCTCATAGAAAGAACTTCAGACCTGGTCCTTGGCCACCCTCTGGTTGTGTTGGCCCCTCATGACATTTCTGCCATTATCAACCAAGTCCAACTCAAGCACGTGTCTCCAGCCAGACACCTGCGCCTACAATGTCATCTTCTTTTGCCTGACAACATTTCCATCCAAAGATGTCAAGTGCTTAATCCATCCACTCTTCTTCCACTCCCTGAGGGGGGTATCTACTATGGATTCATCACGGATGAGACATACATTTATCTGCTCTGTGGGTGTATCAAGAAGACCATGCACCCACATTTGACATTTCAAGAAGATGAGAAGCCTCTCTGTGAAGGCCCAGATTACGCCTTCTGTACCATGTGGTACAAACCAAACATTACTCCCGAACCTTGCTATGAAGATGAGCTTTACCACTGGACTGATGTGAAGCTCACTGCTCAAGATTTCTATTGTGACTCTGAAGGCAATAGCATGGTCTTGGTCCAACTACCTCAACAACTTAACTACCTCTACCGCCATTGGGATACTGCTATCCCACATATTCCTGTTACCAAGTTGAAGACAAGGTCATGGAATGATCTTGGGCCTATGGCAAAACTATGGGCCACCATGGATGAAGAACAGCTACAGGAGAATGGTATTGCCAAATACCCAACAACTGACCTTCTAGAAGCATGGCCACGCCATTTCCTGGAAAAGGAATTTCAAGATCTGGTCATAAAGAATGATTATGACCCAGAAACACCTCATGACTGTTTTGAACAGATGAAAATGGAAACAGTGCACTTACCAACTGTGCATGAGAATCCATTACCAGATCCAGATTTTACCCTGTTTGTGGACGGCTCAAGATATGCTGATGAAGAAGGAAGATACCATACAGGATATGCCGTAACCACAACAGATGAAGTTATCAAATCGTCATCTTTACCGCCAGCAATGTCTGCGCAAGAAGCTGAATTACAGGCTCTGACTTCAGCATGCAAAATTTCCGAAGGAAAACGTGCCAACATCTATACAGATTCAAGATATGCTCTGGGTGTGGCACATGACTTCGGCCTAATTTGGAAGACAAGAGGATTTCTTACCACCGCCGGTACACCAGTCAAACATAGTACTGCAATCAAGGAGCTAATGGATGCCCTCCTACTCCCTAAAGAAGTGGCCGTTTTGAAAGTCAAGGCCCACGGGAAATTGGATACAGATGAAGCAAAGGGCAACCACTTGGCTGATCAGGCTGCTAAGCTAGCAGCCAGGGATCTGCAGGAAGTGGATGAAGAAGTGTCCGGACAAGAAGAAGAAGAAGTTCCTATTTTTGCTCTGCAAACTCTTCCTACTGATTTGCGAATTTTGCGAGAACAGCAAGCTGCAGTCACTCCTGAAGAAATCCAGAAATGGAAAGTGAAAGGAGCTGTCCTAAAGGACGGAGTATATTACAACAACTTCAAATTTTGTCTTCCCAAAAATGTATATCCAGCAGTTGTCCAATGGGCACATGGGCCCGCACACCTGTCAAAAGAATTGATGGCCGCCCTCATACAGAAGTATTATGAAGCACCTGGAATCACAACATTGATCAGCAGCTTCTGTAAGGCCTGTGTCATTTGTGCAAAATGCAATCCAGGAAGACCAATCAAGGTGCCTGCAAAACACCTGGCAAAGCCCATGTACCCCTTCCAGAGAATTCAAATTGACCACATCCAAATGCCCAAGAGTGGGCCCCATGAATATGCACTAGTCATAGTGGACATGTTCTCAGGCTGGCCAGAAGCCTACCCAGTGGCCAATATCACTGCAAAAACAACTGCAAAGCGCCTACTTACAGATATTGTATGTAGATTCGGACTCCCGGAAGTCATTGAAAGTGATCAAGGCCCAGCTTTTACAGCAACAGTGACTAAAGAAATTTGGACTGCTCTAGGGGTGACTCTAGCCTTCCACACCCGTTACCACCCACAAAGTAGTGGTAAAGTAGAGCGCATGAATGGCACTCTAAAAGCCAGAATGTTAAAAATGTCACAAGAAACAAAAATGCCCTGGCCAGAAAGCCTGTCAATAGCTTTATTTAGTGTTAGGCACACACCTAGAGGGAAGCATTCACTGTCCCCATATGAGATTCTATTTGGGACAGCACCCAGACTAGGTTGTTATTATCCGCAGCAGTTACAGCTCCAATCAGATGTTTTAGTAGACTATGTAACTGAACTTGCAAGTGCCTTAAACAAAATACATGCCCAAGTTTTCTCTTCAATTCCAGATCCCGATTTGGATACAGGTACCCATAACCTGCTTCCCGGAGATTGGGTTCTGGTCAAGAAGTTTGTGCGGAAAAATACCCTGGAACCAAGATTTGACGGTCCATTCCAAGTTCTCCTGATTACCGCAACCTCCGTCAAACTGGCCGGTAGGCCAAGTTGGATCCACGCTTCCCACTGCAAGAAGTCTCCTGCCCCAGAGGAAGCAGATACCGCACAAGCATGTACCTCTGGTACACCTTCTCCCTAATCAGCCTTATAAAGGCCCAGCAAGTAGCCATCACCAAAGATGTTAGTGGGTACACCTTCTGGTACAATTCATCATGCACCCATGTGGCTACTTATACCTTTGATTACTGTGATATTGTAGAATGCCCATTTCCCACATCACAAATCCAGAGTATCTATAGAGATATCCCTCATTCAAAAGACCCATATGTTTGTGTAGTTGACAAGCAATGGGGGCACAATTGTGACCATTGGGGGGCGGCGGGATGGAATGCCGGGCCTGCCTGGGGTTACAAACCAAAAAGTGCCTTATCTAAAGTAGATGATCATGGTAGATCCCTTCTCCAGAGAATGACTTTGAGAAAGCCTGGGGGGGTACACCAATTAAATTAATCCTTAACATTGAGCATCCAAGCCCCACGGATGCAGACCAGTATGTGATGGGAATGTATTGGAAAAAGGGTTCCTACCGTAAATTAGGGCATTTCTACCTCAAAGATATGTGCAACTCTTCTGAGTGGCAAGGGGCCACCCATATGGTCCCTAACCCATTAAAACCTCATATCCAGACCTTTCAAGACATGATGGCCATTGCTAACCCCACCTTTGAAGATACCATGGCCGCTGAAACAGGTTTTAATGATGTTAACCTATGGTTAGAATGGATGAAATATAATGCTAATAAGCATAATAAGACCGCATGCTATGTGTGTGGCGGTGCCCGGCCTCACCTGGGTACTGTACCTCTAATCCTGCCAGTAGATGTAGAGGAATGTGTTTTAAGCCTTTTTGCCTATCACTATAATTTTAACAGGTCCATATGTATAGCATGGACAAAGGAGTATCCTCTCCTAACCAAGGATGTCAAACCCCCAGATGGCATTACCGTGTATAAAGGTAATTACACTTGTTATGCTAATTATGATGGAATTGGTAAATTCTTGGGTAACTTCTCTAAGGGGTATTGTGCTACCTACAGAAATGTCTCTATGAACTTGTTGCAGTTTCACACCAGGTCATTAGGGGATATTTACTGGTTGTGTGGGGATTTACAGCTAAGATCCAGAATGGACAAAGAGTGGTGGGGGGAGTGTACTCTGGCTAAAGCCATCATGCCTATACATATTATTTCTGACACACACCTCGTCACCCATGAGTCCAGACACACTAAGGTTAAGCGTGACGCCCCAGTGAAAGGAAGTTTTGATCCTCATGTTTATATTGATGCCATTGGAGTGCCTAGGGGGGTGCCCAATGAGTTTAAAGCAAGAGATGAAGTTGCTGCAGGATTTGAATCACTTTTTGCCATAGTTACCACAAACAAGAATTTAAATTGGATAAATTACATTTATTATAATCAACAGCGTTTTGTTAATTATACCAGAGATGCCCTCCAGGGGTTGGCCGAACAGTTGCAGGCCACATCCCAAATGGCTTTCCAGAATAGAATGGCCTTAGATATGATCTTAGCCGAAAAAGGAGGGGTTTGTAAAATTTTGCCCGACACCATGACATGTTGTACCTACATCCCAGAAAACACAGGCCCTAATGGTAAAGTTACATTAGCCATAGAAAAATTAAATGACCTGTCTGAAGAGTTAAAAAGGAATTCTGGGATAAAAGATCCCTGGGAAAGATGGTTTGGTTGGATGACAGGATGGCAAAAGGCTTTAATGCATATTGGTATGGCTATACTAATTTTTCTTTTTATCTTTGCTCTTCTCTTTTGTTGTATCCTCCCATGTCTGAGAAAATGCCTCATGAAGACTGTTGACCAAGCGGCACCCACTTTTACCCATCTCGAAGTTGATGACCAAGATTTCCAAGATATCAACTCACCCTGTTTGCCGCTACAAACAATCCCTTTTGTTGATAAAGTGCAGGAATTTTAGGAAGGGACCAGCTTAGGGACAGCATCTGTCAGTGAATGGTAAAGGCCCCGTGTGGAGAAGTGGTGGGTTAGCTGCCATGGGACACCCATGGGTGTGAAGTGTTCGAGAGCCATGCTGACGGATGAGTTAGCCTATCAGGGTCAGATTTAGGGACAGTCTTGCACTTTGAATTAACACCTAGCTAGCGTCCACGGGGTTTCTGTGCCTTTGGGTTAACACGTCTTCCTGGTACTAACTTAATAAAGTTTTATCTCTTAGAATCTAACATTTCATAGGGGGGACTGATGTGGGATTATTTAAAAATCCTTATTGTACTTGTATTCAATTATTGCACTAACTCCATTTTAACCTCATATTGTGAATCCTCCATTTTGTCCTCCTAACCTGACTTCTTCATTCCTCCATTTTGTCCTCATAACCTAACTTGTTCATTTTAAAACTACCTTACTTGACAGAATTTCCCAGCACATCTAATACAACAAGACAAAGACTGTATTTAGTATAAAGACATGATTAACACAGAAATTGCTGACTTTCCCTTAACTTGCAACATAGTATAATTTGAAGGCCATGAGAACACAGTAGTAATGAAATGTTCTATTCATAAGAGACCTTGCACCTGGCCACGAGGCCTGAGATCACCGACCGTGTAAAATGACGCTCAAGACCCCCTTGTCCCCACCCGTGTCCAGAACAATCCCACCTCTCGGTGGGTGGGCACGGGACTAACCACTTAGTTTTTGAGACAATTAGTAATATTGATAGGTGGACACTAATCCCGACACTTAACAATTAATCCAATTAATGATGTTTATTTGCTGATATTCTAATAATCAATGATGATGCAAAATGCCTCTTAAAAGGGCCTGCGCGCCCGCTTTTTAATCACTTGCCAATAAATTTTCTCGAAGTTATTTTAACCTGAACCTTGTGTGTCAGACTTAATTACTTCAGCGTATATACGCAATTCAATTTTATTAATTTGGACAGGAACAGATAGACATTTAAACATTTTGGTTTACTGCTAAAAAGTACCATAACATACCTACACCTGTAAATCCGTTAAAATGCCTCTTTGTCTTCATAGTGTGTAGTGGGAGGCTAACTAGCAAATTGTAATGGCCTCAGTTCAGGTCAGAGTAGGTGCTTCTGAGACTTTCTGTTCACTTATCACCTTCTACTTATGAAGGCTGATAGATGAACTACAGCTTCCAGAAACAGTTAGTGCACTTTCGAATGATATGCACAACTGTCTTATTGGGCACTGTATGTTAGAAGAGAGGGAGTTGCATCACCAAATACACAGGTACTATAAGCAACAACAAGGACGTAGTTTAGAATGTAGAACACGGAACAGATCCAGTCGATATATAATATAACTCCTTGTTACTATTTTGTTGGAAGACAATTGGGGAGGGATACTGTTTATTTTCTTATGGATCCAAAACATTGGATCAAGTATTTTGTTCACATTTAAGATTTTATTTTGCACTTTTCACTTTTTTAATAATTAATTTGAATACCTAGTACTTACTTAGGACACTGACACTGCCCATATTATGGATTATCAGGGTACATATTTATTTTGAGATGCCCTCTACCTTTTTTGAATAAACATTAGCACTGTCATTTTAATCCTATGCACGGTCACTTTAAATTTGCACTTCTTTAGTGATATTATACTATTCTACTGTCTTATCCCTTGTAGGAATAATACAATTATCTTTGGTACCACGATGTATGGACCATCACTTAAATAATGGATCACAAAATTTTATATCCTATGAATATGTTTTATGTTATCATATTTAAAGTTTGTCTTTTGCACAAGTACATTGGAACAAAAGTTCCCTCTCTAAGACTCACAGGTATTTGCTGGTTTATCTAAGTTTACTTATTGCTTATGGTTATTGGGGAGTATAAACTGAATTATATTGGTATGTATATAACATCTATGTTGAATCTAATTGCTATACTTAGTAACTTATCGGATTAACCTAAGTTTGTACTCAGTTGTATCCCGTCTAAGTGAAACTGGCGTCCGGTTGCACATGAGGTATGGGTGGGATCCACACACAGATTCCGTCTGCTGTCAGTGGCCCTTTGAGCAGCCAATAGCCAATTGTTATCGGCGGCAGCCAGAGCAACGCATAGACGCCGGAAGTATGTAGTAAACGGGTGGCCCTAGCCCACGACGCACAGGGAATCATCTGGGTAATTCAATCAAGCGTCCTAACTCCGGTAAAGCCGTTCCACGTGGCAAACAGCTGATAGTGGTGAGTAATTATTTATTTCATTTATTCTGTATATAAGCCTGTCATTTGTAAGATGTTTTTGTGTGTGTCCTGATGAAAGTTCCAAACGTCGACTCAAGACAATAAACCATATTGATGTTGGAAATCCAGGAGTGCAGGCAATTGATAATTTTCTATATTGCAGTGTGGCTGGGCAGCAAGTACTATTGGCTGGAGGTAGGAGTGCAAAAGCTTAAAAACTTTTTTTCCTATATATATATATATATACATATATATACCGGTGAGGTGGATGGATTATCTCGCCAAAGGAGAAGTGCTCACAGATTTAGACAGATTTGTGAACAATATTTGAGAGAAATAGGCCTTTTGTGTACATAGAAAAAGTCTTATATCAGCTCATGAAAAATGGGGGCAAAAACAAGTGTTGCGTTTATAATTTTGTTCAATGTGTATACATACACAAACACTCAAACATACCTAAAATGTTGCCACTGGTTTACATTAAATTCAGAAAAAAATTAATGGATTATAAATCTTATTTTTATTTTTATTGTTTTAAAGAATGGGCTTATACATGACATCTATGAAAGAATTTTTCAAAACCATGGGTAACATCCAAAAGGCTTGTTCAGCATCCAATTTCTCTTGGCATACTTAGCTATGGCCTGTTATTTTAAATTATGTCCTCCATGCTTGAGGACAGAGGAGTGAGGTGGTGAGTTCTCTAGCTCCCTGGAATATATCTCATGCTCCCTGAACCCGTCTCGCTTGAAGGCAAGGGGGCGTAACCTCCTGGAGTAAACATTATTAATGTAAATTCCCTTTTGTTGTTTGCCCCTACAGTAAATACTAATGTTAAAAAAGAAAGAAATAAATAATTAAATGATTTAATATTTACATTGATGTAACAGGTTCTCAACGGAAAATAATAATGTCCACTACAACAGCCAAAAAAACATCAGCAACAACAACATACAAAAAATAACCCATTAGAATCCAGTTCAGTGATTGCAAGTGAAATAGAATGAGGTTTTTCACTGAGCAATTAATGATAAAACAATTTTCAAAAAGTATCAAAACAGAGAGATTGCAATTGCGTCAACATCGTAAGTGACTCATCAGCAGTCGCTAATGTGTGGATAATTATTAAATGGCATATTTTAATTCATTACCAAAAGAAGAATGAAGGAGAGAATATGAAGTAAAATGACAGAGGAGAAGTCTGATAACAAGACAACGATCGGAGAAAACATTAAGAAAATTAAGGTCAAATAGCTCTGTATAGTATAAGCAATAGTGGGGTTTTAATAACGTCTAAATAAGTCGATACATGGGTCGATAGGTAGAAATTTCTTCTTGTATGGTAGCATGAAAATGTTTTTACTGTAGGGATGTGTAAGTTATTTTAATATGACAAAGACAAAAATAATGCTTATATTCTTGGTGCAATAAAATTACCATTTTATTTAATAATCATATTAGAAACAAGAACACAGTTTAAAAAGATAATAGTATACAATATGCTTTAGCATCATAATGCTACAATTAAGCAAGTAGGTCCCTAATGGCACAAATATCTCATAGATGCTTCTTCTCATGAATATAATTTAATTAAAGGGAGGACACATGACTATGTAGTTCTTATCTGTTGAAATGAATTATACACTTGAGAAATTCAGCTTCTTTTTTTTCATTAGGAAAAGGGCATAAATCCCAGACATGAATGATCCATTTTATGATGATTTGTAAATGTTCATCATAAAGAAACAATACTGTCAAGTGAGCCAAATCACACGATGTTAACACGTCGTACTACGAGAAATAATAAAATAGCAGTGATGACATAAGCTGAAGGATCCCGGACTTATTATCCAGCATGTGCACATAAGGATTTGAAGTGATCATGTTGCCTGGAGTCTATATGTGCAGCATTTGTCACTGAAACGCTGCACATATAGATTTTAACCCCTTTTGGTGCCATAGGTATAACTCCACCTCTAGCAGCTTCATAGGGTTGCCATACACCAGCTCAGAAATAGAGTGATGGACTGGCTAATGTCAATTCTGTGCAACTTTCATTGCACAAAATTGCAGTCATTGGTTGAGAGCGCTCAGCTAATGCTCTCCGCCAACAAATGAGGACACCACAGCTTACAGTTTCTGCGGCTCTGGAAAAGCTGGAGGAGTGTCACTGGAGCACCAGTGAGCATCTTAGCCTGGCGGGAACTCACAGAACGGGGAAAAGCACTGCAAAATTGTTTGCCCTATTACCAGGGAATGGGGCCAGAAAATCTCTGGCATCATAGCCACTACAGAAGACTGCAGTGATGCTTAGCATAACCCTTTAACCCCTTAAGGACACATGACATGTGTGACATGTCATGATTCCCTTTTATTCCAGAAGTTTGGTCTTTAAGGGGTTAAAAGGATTCAGTCTGCTCATAAGTATCTACTCAAAACTGCATATTTGACACAAAAAAATCAGCACAAATCAAACTGAAGTGGATAATTCGAGAAAATATATACATTCCCAATAGGCGTTAGTTCTCATTTTGCAAAAATTCAGCTTGTACCACACCCCAGGTGTCAGTGGTTTAAATAATCTGTTGAAATGTTGTGTTTGGTAATTTTAGAATAATTTGCACCATAAATAAAAAACGCAGTTCTTAAAGTAATACAGTCCTCAAATATTTTCTGCTATCATACAGTAATTTAAAAAAAACACTTAAACCTTGTGCAACTCATGTTTAAACAAGATTTGTGAGTAAGAGCATTTATTATAAACATTAACATTTAGTGGCTGCCCTAGGTGTTGTATTATTTGTATTACAGAGCCGTGTATTATTTGTTCCAGAAGCTCTGCAAGTATATCAGTCCTTTTTTTATTTATATTGGATATCACTTGTCTGCACATATATGCACTTTGGCACTCCACATATTGTGTACATTTCTTAAAGCACTATAGCACTTTGGTATTATTGCATTGTAATCATATGTGTTATATGCCCTTCAGATTTTTTAGGTGTGATTAACACTGTATTTTATTTATTGCAAGCGCACTCACTATTCCTTATTACTTATTTAGCACTTAGGAGATCTCACCAGGACTCCCAGTGAGTTGCAGCTATTTGTTTCTATTTATATTGTGTATGCTCGCTATACATATATATTTTCCTCCTTTTGCGCCATTTAACCTTCCGTTGATAAAAACTGCATATTTGACACAAAAAAACAGTAATTTTACTTACCGTAAATTCCTTTTTTCTTAGTATAGTGGCAGTACTTACAAGTGGGATGTTCCTTCCGGTGTTGGACAAGAAGCTCCCCCTTCTTTGAATAATATAGCTGTGCTCCGCCTGCTGCCTCCATATAACCTGCAAGATTGAATCACCCGCCAGTAATAAAAAAGAACCAAACGGAGACAGACTAATGCAAAAAACATTTAATCCAAATGAAAGAGGAGGGAAACCCAGTACTGCCACTATACTAAGAAAAAAGGAATTTACGGTAAGTAAAATTACTGTTTTTCCCTCCGTATAGTGGCAGTACTTACAAGTGGGATATAGCAAGAACCCTGCATACAACAAAGGGTGGGGACTCAGCAGGCCACAGCTTGCAGCACCTTACGCCCAAAAGCAGCCTCAGAAGATGAAAATATGTCCAGCCTATAATGCTTGATGAATGTATGCAATGAAGACCAAGTAGCCGCTTTGCAGATGTCTTCAGGTGATGCTGCTGCTCTTTCAGCCCAGGAGGTTGCCATAGCCCTAGTGGAATGAGCTTTCAACGGGAATCTGAGAGGAATCCCTTTGGAGTGATAAGCCAACTTGATGGTATCTGTAAGCCACCTAGCCAGAGAGGGTCCGGAAACAGCACGACCCTTGTACTTGCCTTGAAAGTAGACAAAGAGATGATCTGAGGATCTAAACCCTTGAGTCCTCTGAAGGTAGATCTTCAGGGATCTTCTAACATCCAGGAAATGCCACTTTCTTTCCAGATCCGATGTAGGAGATTGACAAAAGGACGGCAGAATAATAGGTTGGTTAATCGCAGCCCTAGAGATAACTTTAGGCAAAAAAGAAGGCCTGGGGTGCAGGACCACCTTTTCCTGATGGAATATGGTGAACTCCGGAGAAGATGATAGAGCTCGGATCTCACCAATTCTCCTAGCGGAGGTGATAGCCACCAGGAAAGCCGTCTTGAAGGTTAGTAGCTTGATGGGGACCTTAATCAATGGTTCAAACGGAGGTTCACAAAGGGCTTGAAGAACCAGAGACAAATCCCAGGTAGGAAAAGACACTAATCTGGGAGGCCTTTTTAACCGTATGGACTTAACAAACCTTCGGACAAGTATGTTTGAGGCAATGTCACGAACCAGGAAGTGACTTAGAGCCGAAATTTGGCCCTTGAGTGTAGAGACCCCTAGGCCGGCTTCAAAACCATCCTGTAAAAAAGAAAGGATTTCCGGGATAGACGTACTGGCAGGATCCGAACCTCGAAGAGAACACCAGGCTCTGAATTTCACCCAGACTCTGAAATAGATTTTCGAAGTGGACAAGCGGACAGAGGATAACAAAACGTCACATAAGTGTTCTGAGAGACCATGACCCTGAAGGATCATCCTTGCAGCAACCATGCTGTCAGGCGAAACATTTCCAGGGTTTCTACTGGAAGAGTCACATTCTCTAATATGGTGGAAGAGATCGGGAGAGACCAACGTGATATGGTCATATTTTCCACTTCTGAGAACCAACTTCTGTTTGGCCAGAAGGGCAGGACTGCTAGAATTCTTGCCTTCTCCCATCTTATCTTCTGAACAATCCGGGGAATAAGAGCGACAGGCGGGAAAATATAAGCCATGTTGAAGTTCCAAGGGATCGACAGACCGTCTAGGACATCTGGGTAGTCTCCTGCTTGGAGAGAAGCGAATCTCTGCACTTTCCGGTTTCTCCTTGTCGCCAACAAGTCTATCTCTGGCCTGCCGAAGCGGGAAACTAGCTCCAAGAAAACCTGGTTTGATAGTGCCCAGTCTGCTTGAGACCAATGATTTCTGCTGAGGTCGTCTGCAATAATGTTTAGAGACCCTTTGATATGGGTAGCCGAGATTGCAAGAAGATTGGTTTGGGCCCAAGACATTATACGGTAGCAGAGATTTTGGAGAGCTTTTACCTTCGTGCCTCCTTGGCGATTTAAATAAGCCACAGTGGTGGCGTTGTCCGACTGTATCCTCACCGACCGATTGGCGATGACTGAACCGAAAGACACCAGTGCCTTCCAGACCGCTAGTAATTCCCTGAAATTTGAGGAAGCGCCTGCCTCTTCCTTGTTCCAAAGACCTTGATGGAATTGAGAACCGAGATGGGCTCCCCAACCAGTCTGGGAAGCATCTGTGGTTATCGTAATCCACTGTTTTTGTGCAAAAGATAGGCCTTTTGAAATGTTGCTCCTGTCTCTCCACCAGTTTAGCTGTTTTTTCACCTTTGCGGATAAGTGGAAGGGAGAGTCTAGATCTTCCTGTTTTCGAGTCCATTGTGAAAGAATGTCCCATTGCAATGGTTTTGATTCTGCTTTTGCCCAAGCCACTGCTGGGATTGCAGAAGTGAGGAGGCCTAGCAAACTCATAGCATCCCTGATTGAGCTTAGGTTTTTCTGCAGCTTTAATACGGCTTTTAAGATCCTCCTTTGTTTCTCTATTGGTAAAAACAGAGACAGGGACTGTGATTCTACCTGAAGACCCAAGAATTCCAGACTCCGTGACGGATTCAACTTGGATTTTTCCAGGTTCAGGATCCAACCGTGATCTTTTAAAACCTTCATCGTAATCCTGAGATGATATTCTAGCAGTTGTTTCGATTTGGCTTTCAAGAACCAATCGTCCAGGTATGGAACAATCGAGATACCTTTCAGACGTAAGACTGCTGCTACGGGTGCCAGGATCTTCGTAAAAACTCGAGGAGCTGAAGACAGGCCAAAGGGTAGAGCCTTGAATTGCAAATGGAGAATCCTTCGCTTTCTTGTAAGAACCGCAAACCTGAGAAACTTCCGGGAAGATTCTGAAACCGGTACATGTAGATAAGCATCTTTTAAATCTAACTTTGCCATGTGATCTCCTTTTTGTAAAATGTGCGTTACAGACAGAATACTTTCCATGCGGAACTTCTGGTACGGTATGCAGGTGTTGACTTGTTTTAGGTCTAGTATTGGCCGAAAGGATCTGTCTGGTTTCTGAACCAGGAACAGGCGGGAGTAAACCCCCTGAAATTCCCAACGTTTGGGTACCTTCTCTACCACATCTTTTCTTAAAAGAAGAAGAGCTTCTGTTAGGAGTGCTTCCGTTTTTTTCTTTGAAGGATAGTCTGATAGTAGGAAGGAAGGTTGTGGTTTTGTTGAAAACTTTATTCTGTAACCTTCTGAAATTGTTCTTATAATCCACCCATTTGATGTACTCTTTTTCCACTCTTGGGCGAAGAACCGAAGGCGTCCTCCCACTCTTTTGGCGTCAAAACTTCCTCTTTTTGTCTTGCCTGTTGGATTCATGTCTAGACCACTGGCTGCTGTTTCCACCCGGTTTTTGAAACCTTCGAAACCGCCCTTGGTAACGAAAGGACCGCTGACCCTTATACTGAAAACGTTTATAACCCTGTGATCTTGATTCCAGAGGTAGGGCTTTCTTTGTGTCTGACATTTGTTTAATAATGTCTTCCAAAGGTGTTCCAAATAGTTTGTTCCTCTCAAAGGGTAATTCACACAAGGCAGCCTTGGACGCTGAATCTGCTGTCCATGTACGTAGCCAAAGAGCTCTTCTGGCCACTGACGACAATCCCATGATTCTTGCTGCTAAACGCATAGACTCATCAGAGGCATCCAAAAGAAATTCATTAGATAATTTCAGTAGGAACATAAGATGGGAAGGATCTGCATCTGATTTTCCCATAAGAGATTCTTCCAGGGATTGTAGCCAAACGCTCTGAGCCCTGAGAACCGCTGAACCTGCAATACCGGCTCTGCATTGGTACCCTGCGGCCTGAAATATTCTTCTACATGAAGTTTCGGCTCGTTTATCCATTGGGTCTTTGAGTCCTGAGACTTCGCCAATGGGTATAGTGGTTTTCTTAGATAGCTGGGCAATCTGAATATCTACTTTAGGAAGATCTTCCCACTTTTCTTCCGACTGTAGTTTGAACAACAGTTTAAATTGTTTGGAAATAAATGCACGTCTTTCAGGATTCTTCCATTCTCTATGAAGGAGATCCAAGATTTTAGGTGGCATCGGGAAACCTTTAACCTTACCCTTGGTAGGTTGCGTTTCTTGTATAGCTGATGTTACTTCCTTAATAAATTTTTTCAGCTCTTCTGGTGGGAAGCCCTCCTCCACACTGGAAGCTAGGCTGGAAATATCCGAAGGCGAAGAAATAGAGCATTCTCCTGAAGAAACGTCAGACACCGAAGGAGATCTATTCCTTCTACGTTTCTTAGGCTTCTCTTGTATAGCCGGCTCTTGCTTCACAGAATCTTTAAAAGACTCAAACGTCTGGGACAAATTTTCCTGGAACCAGCCCAGGAAGGATGCCATATCAGTCTGCTTAGCTTTCTCTAGCAATTCCACAGAGCACTGATTACACGTCTTTTTGCGACATCCGTCAGGCAGAGGTACAGCACATTCCAGACAACATAAGTGCTTAGATTTGCTTGTGGCTTTTTTAGGGACAGATGCTGACATCTTGTCCTTATCCGCTTTGTCCGGGGGAATAGGACTGGACATATCTGTGGATCAAACAAAAAATGTTTCAATAGAAATAGAAATAGAAATAGACATATAAATAGACGCATGCAAAATAATAGATGAATAAAAGGAGAGATTCATAAAATCTCACCTTAAATCAACTAAAGTCCGTGTAGGAGGGCTGGTGACACGGAGAACCAGAGCTGTACACCCACCCTTGGGGTCAGCAAGGTTCTGCACAGTTTATATACCAATTAAAAAAAAAAAATTTTAAATTTTTAAATTTGGCGCCAAAAAAACCCGGTTTCGCGCATGCGCAGTTGCGCAATTCCGTGTTTGGTGGAACGCAAACGCCTCCCGGCGTGCGTTCCACCACTGTGCGCATGCGAAAAGCAATCGAGGAGGACCGCCCGGGAACTCATCTTAGCAGCCACAAAAGGGAAGTACCCGGTCGCGTTCCGTAACGCTAGACCGGAAGTACTGCGCCACTCAGTTCCCACCCGGGGAACCATCGGGCAATTACCTCCTCGATCAGCAGCCTGTGCTGATCGCACCTCTCCACCTGAACTGGGGAACCTGTCCGTCCCGTTGCCGGGACAAGAAGAACTGGCGGGTGATTCAATCTTGCAGGTTATATGGAGGCAGCAGGCGGAGCACAGCTATATTATTCAAAGAAGGGGGAGCTTCTTGTCCAACACCGGAAGGAACATCCCACTTGTAAGTACTGCCACTATACGGAGGGAAAAATCAGCACAAATCAAACTGAAGTGGATAATTCGAGAAAATATATACATTCCCAATAGGCGTTAGTTCTCATTTTGCAAAAATTCAGCTTGTACCATACCACACCCCAGGTGTCAGTGGCTTAAATAATCTGTTGAAATGTTGTGTTTGGTAATTTCAGAATAATTTGCACCATAAATAAAAAACGCAGTTCTTAAAGTAATACAGTGCTCAAATATTTTCTGCTATCATACAGTAATTTAAAAAAAACACTTAAACTTGTGCAACTCATGTTTAAACAAGATTTGTGAGTAAGAGCATTTATTATAAACATTAACATTTAGTGGCTGCCCTGGCCATCAATCATCTTTTTTCGGAAATCAGGAATTCAAACAATCCTTTGATCACCAAATACAGACAAAAAACAGTTTGAAGCAAAACAAACTTCCAAGGTCTATTCACCACAATCATATATATATATATGATATATATATACACACAACAGTACAAAGGCATGTAGACATTCATGTATTCAGACACGGGATACATGCATATTTAGAGTGAATTCCCCTTTGGATAAAATAGTGGGTTTGGCCAACACCTAACGGGATAGTTACATCTGGTAACTGACTTCGGAGCAGTTAAAGAATTCTGACTTCACTGACGTGTTTGAACTACAAACATGCATTTATGAACTGCATTTTTACATACATACCATAATGCCTATTTAAGTTGTTCATTTCTGAAGTTATGGAAAAGAGTGCCTCTTATAAAAAGCTGTTAAAGGGAGAGAAAGAAACTATAGCTGGAATGTAAATGGGAAGTTGTAGCTAGGACAGGGAGATGAAGAGTGAGCAGAAATAAAAGAAAAGAAGAAATCTCAGATAAAAGATAAAATAAATTGAGGCATAACTGGAATAAAAGTCTGCGGATAATAGAAATAAAATGGAAGTGAATAGATCAAATGAAAGAAAAGAGAGAGCTGGAATAAAATAAAGAAGGTAGAAGGAATGACGAAGGAAAAATGACAGCTGGCATAAAACAAGACAATCATATAGAAACAAAAATATATATAGGGCAGACAAGGGCGGTGACTGGGGCAACGCACCTCCCTCCCCCCTTTTTTTCTCTCCTTCTTTCTTTCTAACTCTCCACGGACCGAAAAACCAACCCACACTTACCCAACTCGAAGACCGTGGGATAACCCTGATACCACCCACACAGACCACAAAATCACACAACGCGGAAGACGCCCACACCACTCATACCCACCAGACACTCGTACCCCCCACACGGCATGAATCCCGCTACCTATGCAAAACACCCTCATCAGGGGAAAATGTTAAACTAGATAACTAAGCCACTAAATACGGGAAACAAGAAGGAAGGCAACACAAACATGCCTAGTCATTTTCCCTACTTACCTCTCACATGCAAGAAATTTTCAATAAGTAATATGCAACTCATGTACCTGACTCTGATCTTATGTACTCACTTCGTACTGATGAATGCTATTATAATGTCATGACATATATGGCCTATGTGTAGGCTCATGTAAAATTACTGTTATTAGACATACTAAGCCTCTGCGCAGGCAATAATGCAAAACATTTAACACAAAGATATATAGAGAAAATGAAAGGGTTAAAGAAGAGATAGCCAAGATAATAGCATGAGGATGAGTGCTAGAATAAAGTAGAAAGAGGGCCAAGGTATATGTGATTACAAACACACAGCACATACAAACAGCATCCTTGTGCAGTTTCTGTAAGGTGAGAGTATTATGTTTAACTATTGATCTATTGTCCCTCTGACTACATCAAAAGTGTTCACATCCATTACTTAGCCTTATCTTACTGTTTTACTGTTAAGATGAGCAAACCTAATTTGTTCCAACCATAGGTTGTGTTACTTTACCACAGGGATGGCTCAAGGGGACGAGAGATATATAATTTAATCATGGTTATTTCTGCACTACCTGGTTAAAGTCACATCTTCATATATCATACATATGCGGCCAGTGCTTCTGCACAGCTCACTTGAACAATATAGACTCAACCATCGCCCATGCCTATTAACCAATTTCAGACCCTTCACCTTTTCTCGTTATTTAACCCCTTAAGGACACATGACATGTGTGACATGTCATGATTCCCTTTTATTCCAGAGGTTTGGTCCTTAAGGGGTTAAAGGATAGTCCCATCTCAACTAGAGAAACTAGTCGTATGTTGTCTTATAGGGTTATTTACTAACGGAGAATTTAAAGAGAATTTCTAATTTAAGACCAGGGAAGCCGAACAGAAAGCATAGTTGACTTAGATAATTTTTTCAGTTCAGGTATTTTGACCTTAAATTTAAAATCTACATTCAGCATTACCACTAGACTTACCTGCAAAAGCTATTTTGTATCAAAGACAAACAAGGCTATTTACTAAAGAGTGAACTGTAAGGAATTTAAAATTTTAGACCAAAACTGACAATTTAGAAAAATAATATCTCCTAGTCAACATTCAGTTGGGCTATTTTGCCAAAATCACAGACATTTCGCTCTTTAGTAAATAACTAAATTTAAGATTGAGCAGGTGAACATGATGGTAAAGCAAGCTTGGGTTTTTATTTACTTTCTATAATAACCATTAAATTGATCGTTAAAATACAACCGAATGCTGTAATTTCCTGTCAAGGATATAAAATCATTGTGTAATGAACACCGGATGTATAAATCAAATAAATACAATCAATTAGCTTATACACAATTACTTGGGGAAAACACCTTATCTATTAATGGCAGGATTCCAAGGTTCTGCTAATATCGGAGAGAATGGATCGCTGTAGGAAGACGTCTGCATTTCATCAGTCAGGTGCATGGACCTGTTAGAGGCTTGGGTAGCAGATTCAGCATACCATATGTGTCAGCCTGACACTACCGCACATCCAGACACGGCAACTGATACCTGGAAATACAGCTACCTCTGTTCTATATAACTGATTAGTCCTCAAGTTTAGCTCTATCGCTTATTTTCCTCTGGGATTGGACAAGATGGGTGGCTTAGTGTGAGAGTAGGTTTTGTTAAGGCCGTTATTATGACGAATATTAGGTTATTTACTATTCTCTCTTTATATATTTGTTTTCCTCTCCACCCCTAAGCTGCTCTATATTGATATTACCATATATCAACAATAATATATTGTCTCTGTTGGATACACTGCGATTATCCGGACATTTTTCCCATTACAAACAAATACAGAGAGGACTTAATCTGTATATTTGATGTTATATTATACTTTACATTGTCTTTTTAATTTAACTATAATAAAAGTTAAGTCTTAATAATTTTTTCCTGTCTCATATTTATAGATACACTCTTTGGTTTTCATGTTTTGTTTTGTTTCTCTTTTCTCATTGTATTTTTATTGCATATTTACTAATGTACTAATAAAGAATCATCTGAATAGACGAGGTGTGCTATGGTGTTTGTTTATAGTTTCTTCTTTCTCCATTTTCTTGGTATTCTCTATTTAGCACCCTACACTTGTGATATGTTTTACTGGGCACACACTTGAAGGGTTATTGCTGAGCACTTCTGACATTATTTAATCCCATTTATGGAGTAATTTGGGCTAAGGATGAGCCCATTATTGTGAGCAGGTGTGGAGCTAGCTCAAGATGCCATCAGGTTTGGCTACTCCCACGACCACAACTCAGCAGTATATATTTAAATAAAGGGTAAGAAGAACAGAGATAACCAAACAGATCCCTTGTTTTGAAATCCTCTAATCTTGTGCTCGACTTTCTATCAACATCTCTCCATTATTATCTGGTTTATAAATTGTTTAATGTATATTAAGTTTATAAAAGTTTGTATAAAAAACATTACACATACATCAATGCAGAATAGTAATGGTTATATACTTAAGTACGGTTTAAAATAGTGAAACTCATTATTGTAAATATAGTTTGAAGACATTGTAGAATACATAGTTAATAATTTATGAGCTACTAGAAAAAAAAAATATATATATATATATAATTTTTTTTTCCTTAATAGTCAAGACAAGTAAATGCTAATTACCTTATGTACAGGGCCCTCAAATACACCACATCTACTAACTCTGCAAATTCTAAAATAAAATAAAAATACCCACATTGCAAATCCAGTAGCTAATTGATAGTATTGAATATGTTCCATGTCAATGTCTTGCACAGCTGTGCACTATCCTAACATAATGGCAAAGATAATGGATCCTAACTCAAAACCTAGTCATCAAAAAAAAGCTTACCCAGTCTTAGAAGAGCTGAATGTAGACATGCAAGGATGCTCTTTTGACAAATTTAAGGGACATTGATGAAAACACACTTTAATGTATGGTCCAGATAAGCCTGCTTTTATTGGAGACCTGTCACTTTCCCAGATCAATATGCTCTATTGCAAAACTGTCACTTTCCAGGACTTGTAATATTAGGTTTATATTCATAAAATGAGTTGTTGTTTTTTTTTAGATTTGAAAAATAATATTTAATTCAGAAATCCATCCTGCTGTATCTACCCCTATCCTGGAACTAGGCGCCTCCATCTTGAATCCCTGTCAAATATTGTTCTAAATGTTGCCCTGTATTTTAAATTTTAAATGGAAAAGAAGACAGAAAATGTTTTACTTTTCTCCTCAATTGCATTGTGTGCCATGCCTGTGACTGGACTAAACTGAATTATGTTATCACTTGCTAAATGTACCTTCCGCTAATATTGGCACACTTTGTAAATATGAGCAAAGAAGTTGAAAAATTATATTTTTTTTAAAAAATGCATTAAAATACTCTGTTCTCATGGATATCTAACATTGCAAACACAAAACAAGTTTATAAAAAAAACAAAAAAATACCGTATTTGTTAAATATATGTGTAGCACGTTATGGGCACCCTTTTAGTCAATACATTGTGCGATCTCCCTTCGGCAAGATAACAGCGCTACGTCTTCTTGTTTAACACCCAATTTTGGAGAACACATGTCAAGAGATCTGAGGCCTTTCCTCCATACAAAATGGGGTTCAAGTCAGGGGACTGGGATGGCCATAGCTGTGCCTTGATTTTATGGTCACTAAACCACTTTTGTGTTGATTTTCATGAATGTTTTGGATTATGTATCCTAACAAAATGTCCAGGTCCTCTGGCAGAAAAAACAGCCCCAAACATTAAAAAAACACCATCATATTTAACCATGGGCATGAGGTAATTGCCCTTATGGCTACCTATCTGTGTGCCCCTAACACATCTTTGCTGTTTATTGCCAAAAGGCTCTATTTTGGTTTCATCTGACCGTAGAACCCAAATTCCATTTGAAGTTCTAGTAATATCTTTCAAACTGAAGACACTTAAATTCTTTTTTTGGATAAGAGAAGAGAAGAGGCTTTTTTTCTTGAAACCCTACCAAACAACTTGTGTTATGTAGGTGACGTCAGATTGTAGTTTTGGAGACTTTCTGTCCCAAAGATGCAACCAACTTTTGCATTTCTCCAAATGTGATCCTTGGAGATTTTTTGTCCAATTTAATCATTCTCTTCAGTGCATTGAGACAATATTGAAATAGGTCCTCTTCCGGGTTGATTCATAACATTTCCAGTTGACTGGAGCATCACACCTTTTGCCCTGATGATGGAAATGGGCATGTTCAATGCTTTTGCTATTTTCTTATAGTCACTTACCATTTTGTGAAGCTCCACAACCATTTGCTGCACATCACAGCTATATTCCATGGTCTTACCTATTGTTATCTCATATTTATACCCCTGTGAAACAGGAAGTCATGGTTGAACAATTTTCTGTTCCTAGTTACCCAGGTGTATTATAAAATATATGTGTAAAATATGAGCAGGGGCGGGGCCTTGCACCCAACTAAGGCAGACGTGTGTCGTAGGTGCTCCTCGACAAAACCTGGCAATAAACAGATTACAGAAAATCACCCGATTTTCGAAGACAAACTCGACTAACTCAACTGCATACACCGTGCCAGCGGTCCACCAGAGTCTTGGAGAAAAATACCAAGCACACATCATAATCTGCCCCGGAGGCCTACAGTGTCAAGCGGAGTGGAGGGGACGGCAGCCCCTTCACCTCACTAACCTAGCATTTAGGGCCCTGTTCCCCCCCCCCCCCCCTTGGACCGGTGGGGGTTATCCCGGTCCCCACTGGCAAACCAACCTGACGCACCTGCTCACAGCAAGCCCTGCAGGACCAAACACCCAAGAGCATACAACCGCATTACGAGCTCGGAGGAGTCATCCAAGATGGTGGTCGTGCTTACTTTACAGGAGCGTGCCTCACAGCAGCATGAGGGAGACCCTTCTGACCCACTGCAGCGATCCATGAAGCGGCTGGAGGAGATCTTCACACGCTTCTGAGCAAAACTTGAAAGCCGCACAACACCTCACCAGGCTCAAAGAGACAGCGGGGTAAGAGGGTACCCTCCAGACAGAACCCCTACTCAAACACTACCATTGCCTACCGCAAGCCGGCCCAGGCAGAGGGCCACCAGGGGCACCCCAAAGCACCACCCACGAAGACAGAGGATACCCCGCCAATGACGACAGTCTCACAAGACCCCCCACTATCCCCCGAAAGGGGACAGGACGGGACTCTCAGGGACCTAGAGCTCAGGACTCAATGAAGCTATCAGTTGTACAAACCTGGGGATTGAGGATTATCATGCCCTGCAAACACTGCGCCACTACGGGCAGTGCCTACCTTGCTCCCATAAATTGCCTCCCAAGTCTGGGCATAGGGTGACTCTGGACTTGCCCTACTACCGCTGGTGCTGCTTGGCGGGCTCTGGTTGCCGTTCTCCCTACCACAGTAAATCGCAGACCAAGTTTTATGTTCACCAATGTTTTAAATATGTGCACTCCCTTGCTTAGTTTTTTATACCATGATCCTTCATGTGTTAGTGAGAAATATACTCTCGGCAGGTACTAATAGGCAGGTACTAATAGTCGGCAGGTACTAACCCACTCACAAAATTTCATAAGCATGGCGACTAGTACATTTAGTTGGTAGCTTAATCTCTCTCACATCTAACCAAGCTTCTCCAACTCGTGCCACTAGGGAAGAGATGCCCTTCTGTAATATGACATGCTACTGTTAAACCTTGATAACCTACATTCGTCCTCGTGGCACACATGCTGAGATTTAGTTAATTTATTTTATTTGTTCCTTAATAGTGATGTCGCGAACATAAAATTTTCCGTTCGCGAACGGCGAACGCGAACTTCCGCAAATGTTCGCGAACAGGCGAACCGGGCGAACCGGGCGAACCGCCATAGACTTCAATAGGCAGGCGAATTTTAAAACCCACAGGGACTCTTTCTGGCCACAATAGTGATGGAAAAGTTGTTTCAAGGGGACTAACACCTGGACTGTGGCATGTCGGAGGGGGATCCATGGCAAAACTCCCATGGAAAATAACATAGTTGATGAAGAGTCTGGTTTTAATCCATAAAGGGCATAAATAACCTAACATTCATAAATTGTTTGGAATAACGTGCTTTAAAACATCAGGTATAATGTTGTATCGACCAGGTAGTGTAAGGGTTACGTCCGCTTCACAGTGGCTGACCAAACTCCCCGTTTAACGCACCGCAAACAACCGCAAACAGTTCATTTGCACAACCGCAAACTCCCCATTTGCACAAGGTTGGATACCAAGCTAGCCATGTCCCGTTCCTTGTCATCACTGATGCCATTGAAGGTCTCTTCCTCCACCCAGCCACATACAACACCAAGGGTCACCGAAAGGTGACAACAAGCCCCCTGTATTTTTTTTTTTAAATGTACACTACTGTTACACAAGATATGAGTTGCACTGGTGTGACACTGTGCCCTGGCAGGCCCTGAAACGCACACGTGTGAAGGAAACTGACTGCTATTATTTCACAGTCAAATTTCTAGTTTTTTTTTTAATGTACACTACTGTTACACCAGATATGAGTTGCACTGGTGTGACACTGTGCCCTGGCAGGCCCTGAAACGCACACGTGTGAAGGAAACTGACTGCTATTATATTACAGTCCAAAAAGTTTTTTCTTTTTTAAATGCAAGCTATTGTGACACCAGATATGAGTGGTGGCACTGGGCAAGTGGGCACAGTATACGCTGTGAGCCTGACACACACGCTGGCAGGCAGGCAACTGCAATTAGATTACACACAAAAAAAAAAAGCAGACTGATGTTCTAGCCCTAAAAAGGGCTTACAGCAGAGATCAGATGAGTCCTTCAGGACTGTAGTGGACACTGAATACACTAGCCTAGCTATCGATTTCCCTATTAAATCAGCAGCAGCTACACTGTCCCTCCTCTCACTAAGAATGCAGCTTCCGGGGGGGCGGGGCCTAGTTGTCATGGAGGAAAGACGCACTTCGTGTGAGCTCCCTCAATATCTCACTTTAAGCAGCTATCAACAAGCGAATTTCACCCCAGAAGGGGATGACCCAGCAATGTTGCTCCTACCTGACCGACCCGACATACTTAATAGCGGTCAGCAACTCGACAGAGTCTTACTTACCTCCGCGTGGCAAGTGTGGCCTGGTGCTCACCGGGCGGGAGAGGCGGACGATCTCCCGATCCTGGGAGCAGCTACTTCCCGGCAGGAGCTCCGTTACCCCCCCTCCTAGGACCGGTGGGGGTTATCCCGGTCCACCCCTGAGAGGCTGTCTGGAGCTAATGGACGCACAGAGCACAGCCGCCCAGGCTGACATACTCATCTGCGACTCTCCCAATATGGCGGCAGCCGCGTGTCCTCCTGGTACCAGCAAAGCATGGCAGGATATTGAGTCTAAGCTGGACAGACTCTTTAATCAATTTTGGAAGCAAATAACAAGCAGGAAGCCCCAACAAGCTCCACCACAGCCCCAACAAGCTCCACCACAGCTTAGCGAAGCAGTCCCCATTAAAATCCACCAACGCAAAAGGCGTCCGGAGGCACAAACAGAAATGCAGAGCCTGCCCCACGTCAAGCACTCGCCTCCACCTTAAGCCATCACAATCCCGCACCGGACGTGAAGCACCACCGGGACAGATCGGACCACCCGACAAAACAAGCTTCCACCACCTCAAGCCGCGAACCCGGCACTCAGCCAGAGACTTGCCTTTGTTGTTCCAGGCATCAGGGACTCCCAGGTTCTGCACCTGGTGCCCAGAAGGGATCGGATGAGCACAAGCAGTAAACAGCAGCCTGCCAAGTATGTCCCACTATAGCCGATCCTCCACACCATGCCTTTGATCACATGAACTGCTCTCTGCACATTAACTAATCGTAAAGTAGCGTGTTTAAACATGTTTAAACATGTCATTATTTCACCTCCTAAAGAGTTTATTGTCGTAGTTCCTTACATGCCTTTACCTTAACCGTTCATGTATTATGTTATTCACTAGTCTCGTCTCATGGGGCGACTCACACTTGATTTATAACTAGTGTTGGAGCTGCTGATATAAATACACAGTTGATAACGTGCAAGCTACACCCTAAACATGACAGCCATCTTTCACAACAATGTACTGCTATAACTCATACCCTCAGTGCAACTAGCCATGATATACGCACGTTCAGCCTAGCATGCTCAAATATAACACACTTCTGTCTAAAAAAAAAAAAAAAGAATACAAAAAAAGAAAAAAAAGAATGCAGCTTCCGAATGAATCTAAAATGGATGCTGTCCAGGAGGTGGGAGGGTCTGGGAGGTCGGGTCTGCTGCTGATTGGCTGGAATGTGTCTGCTGACTGTGAGGTACAGGGTCAAAGTTTACTCAATGATGACGAATAGGGGGCGTACCGAACATCGCATATATTCGCCATCCGTGGCGAACGCGAACAAGCTATGTTCGCCAGGAACTATTCACCAGCGAACTATTCGGGACATCTCTAGTCAGGATAGATGCCTCTGGAATGGGAGGTACGGGTTGAGATGGTACGCATACCAGTGTCTCAGGGGCCAAATAAGCATTTCTGGGCAAAAGTGTCTGATGGGCCAGGGCAATAAGGTCCATACGGTGATCCTGTTCTTAAAATCTTGCCTCATAGGAGGTCATTTGCTGTCCTAAACCTGCAAGGCCCATGGTCTTATCATAATGTCATGATGTAATACCCCAACACACAGAGTTTAGGATAGCAAGGGACAAGACTAGGATATAACTTATTACCTGGACTTAGAATGGCCAGACTAAACGTCAGATAGAGATAAAGTGTAATAAGAAACGAGACGAGGTCATTGTAACAGAGAGACTACGAAAACGAGAACAAGCCAGAGTCAGGTAGATGGTAATCAGTCACACGGGCAAACAAGACAGGAAAGGGTTAAAGATAAATTCAGAGTCAAGAACAAAGCCATGGTCAATACCAAAATAAACAAAATAGATCAAGGAACGTACTAAAGGGTACTGACACAGAAACCACGATAGGACAAAGTGGATAGGGCTAGGAAAGTTTAAATACCCTTTAACATTTGATTGGCCCACGTCATGGTCCATATCCTTTAACATTTGATTGGCCCACGTTCGTGTGTGGGGGTGCTTGAATGATGTGGGCCAATGGGAGCCTGAATCAACTTTTGGCTCCCACTGCCCCTTTAAGAGCGAGCTCGTGACTCGAGCCGTGCTCCTAGTGCCAGGCGGGCCACATGACCGATCACTGCAGTCAGTGCACGCGGCTAATGTAAGATTGGGTTGTATCCATGTCTCGGGTCTTTCATTTAGAATAGGGGCAGCTTCAGTCTCCTTCAACACTGACACTCCAGTGAATATGATTAAAAGATTGGGCAGATGCAACCGATATATTCCTCATCCCGAGAAAGACATGAGGAAAGCTTTTAAAAGTTTGGCTTTGTAAATTTGATGCAATAAGTGTGTTTTTCTTTAATACCTTTTCACCCTCTTTGCATGAACCCGATTTACATATATTACTAAGATGTTTCTGAACATATATATTATATTATTCACTAACTCACTCACTCACTCTCTGGGCTGGCCTAAGACATCATGCTGCCTAGGTCCAACGATAAATGACTATGGGGGATAATGTATAATAAACACAGGTTACTTGCTATGGGGGGATAATGTATAATAAACACAGGTTACTGGCTATGGGAGGGATAATGTATAATAAACACAGGTTACTGGCTATGTGAGGATAATGTATAATAAGCACAGGTTACTGGCTATGGGGGGGATAATGTATAATAAACACAGGTTACTGGCTACGGGAGGGATAATGTATAATAAACACAGGTTACTGGCTATGGGGGGGTAATGTATAATAAGCACAGGTTACTGGCTATGGGAGGATAATGTATAATAAACACAGGTTACTGGCTATGGGAGGGATAATGTATAATAAACACAGGTTACTGGCTATGGGGGATAATGTATAATAAACACAGGTTACTGGCTATGGAGGATAATGTATAATAAACATAAACACAAAAAAAGAATTAAAAAAAAAAGAATGCAGCTTCAGAATTAATCTAAATTGTATGCTGTCTAGGAGGTGGGAGGGAGGGTCTGCTGCTGATTGGCTGGAATGTGTCTGCTGACTGTGAGGTACAGGGTCAAAGTTTACTCAATGATGACGAATAGGGGGCGGACCGAACATCGCATATATTCGCCATCCGTGGCGAACACGAACAAGCTATTTTCGACAGGAACTATTCGCCAGCGAACCGTTCGGGACATCACTTTTCCTTAACCATGTGCCTGCATCTAAGCAAAAAATCAGCTAGTGCCGGTTAAGTTTTATGTACTGATGTTGACAACCTACTGACATAGCCAAAAATGCCTGTATATCAAAACTACTCCTTAAAAAAGTGTTCTATAAAAATGTGCAACGTTTTATAAAAAATAAATATATATATATCAATGAGCATATACTTTAAATGTTTTTTTCTCATATGAATTCATAGGGGTGTTTGTTTGCAATTGTTTCATATCCATGAGAGCGGAGTATTTTGTTTATTTTCTGAACAAAAGACAATTTTTTTTTCAGTCTGACCCAGGGCTGGCGCTACCATAAAGGCGAATTAGGCATTCGCCTGGGGCGCCGACCTGCAGGGGGCGCCCACCGGGAGGTTTCTGGGTGGGCTGCTCCTGTGGGTGGGCAGTGGGCTTCTTCTGCCTGGGGTCGGAGCGCTGGGTAAGTGCTGTTTAGCCACCCCCCAGCGCAGCCATATCCTGTGCTCCCTCTGCCTCCCTGTTGCTGCAGTGCCGATCATCTGCTCAGGGAGAGGGGATCTGTTGAATCCCCAGCACCCAAGCAGAGCACTCTGCTTGCTGCAGGCAGGGGAAGCCAGGATGTGACCTGGTATCCTGGCTGCCCCCTGCCTGTGAACACAGAAGCACTCTGGAGGGAGCAGGAAGCAGCCTGTGCTCACAGTGCACGGCTCTCCTGCTCCCGCAGGAACAAGGACAGAAATCTGCAGGCTGAAAGATGGTCCCCTTCTCCTCCAGTCACATCACTAGCAAAGGTATGGCATAAGGGGAGATGGTTATTATTGTTTGTATGTTTAAAAATGGGTGTGTTAAGTTTGTTTGTGGGTGTGTGTATAATAAACTGACTATATGTAAACTGGTGTGAGTGACATTTTGTGTTTGTGTATTTCAGTGAGAGTGTGTGTGTGTGTGTGTGTGTGTGTGTTAGTGAGAATGTGTAAGTGACATTGTGTTTGTGTGTAGGTGTGTATTTGTCATGACCGGTGTATAGTCGCCATATGGGCAGTCGGATACCAGGACAACCCTCCCACATACCTTCCCCAATAATGCACTGACACTAGTGTATATGGGAAAAATTGTCCACAGCTTTATTAAACAATCTTGAATAATTATAATAACCATATTACTTATAACTTAATAATAATAACAATAATAATAATAATAACAATAATAATCACAGTAATAATAACTTAACAAATAAACCTGGGTCATTGCCCCCATGCTCCGCCCTCGCATCCGAATCCTTCTGTTAATATAACAAAGGCAATGACCCCCATATAATAACACATATATATAACATATACCAACATAATTCCAACATACCAACTTAAAGTGCCAAACACAATTTAACCATGGCAGGGGTATACCCGGATACCCCTACCCCACCAGGTTCTGAGCCACCGACAGGACTCGAAACCTACCAACCACCAAGGACCACAGTTTTACGTCTCCATGACGTTCATCCTAGGGAGCTTATTCCTTCTCCTTCAGCTCCCTATCCCGCCACAAGCTCAGACCTTGACCCCTTAAGCTGTCTGAGCTCCGCCACCCCGAAGAAATAGTGCCTTGTGCATTCCGTCCTGCCACCCGAGGTTCAGCAGGTCCCATCCTACTGCTGAAAGGTGAACACCGTCCGAGCGGTAGTACCCTGGCAGCGCACCCTCCAACTCACTGTGACGCACTACCACTCCCCCCAGCTTCCTCACAAAGCTTGCCATCAAGCTATTCACTTTTTTCCTGCACCTCTCGATGGCCACCGCGTCCCTAGCGTGCCTCCAACGCTGCCTCGGGATAATTTCAGACCATACTAACATCACCCCCGGAAGCAGGTCCCCCAGTTTGTTGAGGTCCTGCTTCATCCACTTCAACAACCGCCGTTGCGGCGTGAGGCCCAAATCATTGCCCCCCGTGTGGAGGACGAGCAGGTCGGGCCTATGCCCACCCGCCACCAACCGGAATAGTTTACCGCAGACTTCCCCCCAGCGAAAACCCCTGTACCCAAACCATTTCACCGCCAACTGGTCCGTTGCGAAGCCCAGCTGCTGGCCTTGAGCTCGAGCTGCGGCCCTCCTTTCGGCCCAGAAGACAAATGAATGGCCCACGATCCATGCTACACGGCCTGGGGAAGAAAGAGAAAACAGCATTTGAAAAAACACCCCCCACAATAGTCCCCTCAGGGTCCCCGAAGCGACCCGTCCTAACCTTCCAACAAACCCAGCCGCACATATGACCGGAACCTCTTAGACTCCCATCTCCCAATCCGCATTACCGTGTCATCCCCCAGCCCCAACCGAGCGGCCTCCGTGGCCGCCCCAATGCGAAAGGAGTGTGTACCAAATCTATCCGCCCGGAGCCCCAACCGTTTCAGGCCGGACCGAAAGACCCTAGTGAACTGAAAACGGGAAAGGGATGACCCGTCAGCGTGCACCAGCAGTGATCCCCCAACCACCGGCCTCTTGGCCAAGTATTCCACCACCGACGCCACCGGGCACAGAGGGGAGCCCGGCAAGGCCCGTAGCGTCACATCGCGGCCCACCCCCAGGACGTCCGTCTTGGATTTGGCCAGATGAACCACCAAGTGTCCGTTCAGAATCCGGACCCCCGAAGCCTGTAAGCCTCCGGACGACGCCCGATTGGCACTTACCAGCTCGCCAATTCTGAACGCCCCGAAGAAGGCCAGTAAAAACGCCGCCCGGAACAGGGACAACTCAAACCCGTCGAAGCAAATGTCCGGTAGCCCCCCCAACAGGTTGCCCAACACCCGTACTGACACCGGGCGCCTCGCGTCCGGGGCCCTACACCCCCTCCAATATCCCTTAAGTGCCTGCCGCACGACAAAGCTTTTAGTAAGGTCCTCCTTCCCGTGCAGCTTAAACCAGAAGGCCAGCGCCGCCATGGACCTGTCAACCAGCGACGGGGAAGCCCCTTGCGCCAGCAATTGGCAGGTGTACCACAGGAACGCGTCCCGGAGTGCCTCCCCCTCCGGCACGCCGGCCAGTCCAGCTCACGACCGCTCCCACAAATCCCAAACCTTACTGTAAGCGGCCCACGTGGCCGGTGCCAGGGAATCCTTCACAAGTCCCCCAAGCAGGATGCTCCCAGTTGCCAAATCTCGTCCGGGCACTCCTGCCCCACTTCCAACGCCTCTGGCGCCACCGTCCGGAACCGAGGCCACTGTAAACGAGAGAGAGCGTCAGCCACTTCGTTCAAGTACCTGGGCACATGGCGCGCGCGAAAGACTACATTCAGGGACATGCACATTAAGACAAAGCGCTGCAGTAGCCTGACCACCGGTTTAGACGCTGCCGACTGATTATTCACCGCGTGCACTACCGCCATGTTATCCGAAAAAAAGACCACCTTTCGGTTCCGCAGAGCCTCACCCCACAGAGCTAACGCAACCACTAGCGGGAACAGTTCCAGGAAAGCCAGGTTCCGCATGAGGGCGCTCGACCCCCATGCCTCCGGCCATCTTTCCGCACACCATCTCCCACCGAAGTAGGCCCCGAAGCCCACACTACCCGACGCGTCAGTGAACAGCTCCAGCTCATCCGCCGACACCCCTTCCTGCCTGAAGAACACTGTACCATTGAAATCCCGCAAAAAGGTATCCCATACGGCCAGGTCGGCCCTCATAGAGGACGACACCCGGATGAAATGGCGTGGGGAGCGCACCCCCGCCGTAGCTGCCGACAGGCTGCGGCTAAAGACCCTCCCCATGGGGATCACCCGGCAAGCAAAATTGAGCATCCCGATCAGGGACTGCAGTTGCCGTAGGGTAACTTTGCGCACCCGAGCCACTGCTGCCACCGCCCCTTTCAGACCCTGCAACTTTGCCGGCGGCAGCCGACACTCACCTTTCACCGAGTCTATCTCCAGTCCCAGGAAACTAAGGCACACCGCTGGGCCCTCAGTTTTATCTGCCGCCAGCGGGACCCCAAAGTGGCCCGCCACCCATTCGACAGTTCTCAGCAGGTGCAGGCAGGCCTGGGAGGCCGCCAGCCCCACGCAAAAGAAGTTGTCCCGATAGTGCACCACCGCACCGTTCCCAGCCTCTGTCCGTACCACCCATTCAAGAAAAGTACTGAACTTCTCGAAGTACGAGCAGGAGATGGAACAGCCCATCGGGAGGCATAAGTCCACAAAGTACTCCCCTTCGAAGAAGCACCCCAGCAGGTGATGACAAGCCGGATGGACTGGAAGCAGCCGAAAAGCTGCCTCGATATCCACTTTAGCCATCAACGCCCCCCGCCCGGCCCTTTTCACCAGCTCGACCGCCCGGTCAAACGATGCGGACGACACCGAGCACAACTCCCTGTCGATGCCATCATTCACCGACGCCCCCTTGGGGTAGGAGAGGTGGTGAATGAGCCTAAACTTCCCCGGTTCCTTCTTTGGGACCACCCCGAGAGGGGACACCCTAAGACCTCTCAACGGCGGAGCTGAGAACGGGCCCGCCATCCTACCTAACGAGACTTCCTTCCCTAACTTTTCCCGAACCACCCCAGGGAACTCCGCAACCGACTTAAGGTTGCGCCGCCCCTGCGACCCCCCTTCATCCCGGAAGGGGATAAAGAACCCCTGCCCAAAGCCCGCCCGAAGTACCGCGGCGTCCGCCCTGTTACCGTAGCGGCTTAGCCACGGTTCCATCGCGTCTAGCCTCACCGGGGTTAAGCCCCTGGGCAGGGGAAGCCCCTCCCCCCCCTCCGCTCGAGGCCGTACCTCCGGCAGTCCCCGACCTTCCTTTCTTGAAACATCGGTTAAGCCAGTGGGCGCCCCCGCAACCCGAGCACTCATGCTTAAAGCGACAGGCGGTCCCCCACTTACACTGGCCCTCGTTAAAGAGCCAGCAGAAGCCCTTTGCTGTGGCAGCCGACGAGGCGGACTGCCCCTTTGCGCCGGCCGTGTGCTGAAAGGGCTGTGCTTTCTGTGCCTTCATGAATTTCATCCAGAGAGGTAGGTCCATCTGGTCCCACCTCATACCCGGATTGGCCGCCAGGCGTTGGCGGAATTGCTCGTCATACCGCCACCACGCCAGTCCCCCGTAGGTGCGGTACGCCTCCCAAATACCGTCTAAGTAACAGAACAGGGAGGAGCATAAGCCAGGAGATTTCTCCCCCAAGACGCTGGCCAGCACACAGAACGCCCGCAGCCAGTTGCCGAAAGACTTCGGTATCTTACGATACCGTTTCTTTTTCTCCTCCTCCTCCTTTTTCTCATCCTTCTTATCCTCCTCCTTGAGGTCAATAAATTCCTCTAACGGGAGGAGGGAAAAGATTTCACAGAATTCGCCCTTCCATATCTTTTCCTTCACCTCTTGCTTGAGGTGTACCCCTAGGGGGCCCGCAAAGGACACATAGGCGTGCTGTCTGGCCGCCTCCGGGACCCCCCCCCCCCCAGCCAACTCCACCCGCTCGCTTGTCGCGTCCGCTAGGCTGCCCGCGGCACTGGGACCCACACCCGGGCCCGGCTCCATGTCGACCGCCCCCCCGACCCCGGACCCCCCGCTCGAGCCCGGCACCGCTGAGACCGTACCCGAGACCCCTGTCCCCTGAGCCCACACCTGACCTACACCGTCCCCTTGTTGCCCCCTGCTCCCAGTGAGTGGAGAAGTGCTTGTAGTGTGTGAACCAATGTAGTGGATTGCAAAGATGTACGTAACTCACCGGCCAAGCCCCCCGTCCGACTAACGCTCGGGGCTGCATCGACAATCGCTGTCCGCCTTGGATGAGGAACATCCGTGAACGTCCCGCCAACTGGGGAGTCCACCCGGTGCCCAGCCAGCACAGAGGGAGAACGGCTCCGAGACCTGTAACGAGGAGAATAAGTCCTGGGTAGGGTGCACCGACCATCCGCTACCCTCCCGTCCCGCCCCAGGGAGCGCCTGCCATCCGACCAAGCCTCCTGCTCTGTGTCCCCCCCGCTCTGCGCTCCTGAGGCCCGAACGGCCCCGCCCCGGGGACTACGACTCCTACCATCCCGGTGTGAGTTCCGCCTCTGCCGACCACGCCTGGAGGCCCTGCCCCGTCCCCTTCTGAGCCGCCCGAGGTGGACCTGTCCCGCCTATGCCTACCCCCCGTCCCTTCGGGCCTACGCGCTCTAACCGGGGAAGTGCTGGTACCGCTGGACCCCGAACAGGACCTCCCCCGCCTACCACTGCACCCCGGCAACCGTTCACTAGAGCGAACCGCCTTCCCCCCGCCCCCAGTACTGCCCCCCATACATGCCGAACCAAGCCTAGCCCGACCCCCCTTTCTGACCCCCACCTGAGGAACAGACCCACCCGCCCCCAAGGACTCTAACTGCCCCATAGGCCCAGACCTAACCCCCCTTCCGGCCGAGGACCCCTATCCCCCCCAGCTACCCCCAGGGACCCCTCCGGAGACCCCAACCCCTCTCTCCTAGCTGCGCGCCCCCCTCCTGCTGTCCTTGCGCTAGCCTGAGCCCCCCCAGGAATCACCTGCCCCCCCCCCTGCCCTTCCATATTCTCCGGCCTGTGCCCTCCCCCCCATTAACCCCACTACCACTGGGCAAAGAGCATCCCTCCCCATGCACGCCAAGGGGGCCCTTGGCAGAGCCCCCTGCACTTGCCTGGTGGTCCAGCAGCCTCCGTGTCGCCCCGCGTCTCCGGCCTTGGCAGCAGCAGTCCCGGACGGAGGGGGCGCCCACCTGGGCCGCTACCCCATGCCGACCGTCACTCCGGAGGGCCCGGCCGACGCCGCAACCCCCGATCCAGGTGCGGCCCTCCTCGACCCGAGGGCCAGACCGTCGCGGTCCCGGGCAGCCGCCCGTCGCTCCGCACGTCCCCGCGGCCCAGGCAGCACGGCGGGAGGCGGGGCCTCGACCGCATGGCCACCGGGCCCGTCGCGTCCTCCTGCCGCCGACACGCGGCCACCAGCTCCATCTTCACCAGGCCCCGCGCCTGGGCTCAGCCTCCGCGGCGGCCTCCTGGCACGAACCGGACGGTCCCGTTCGCCCTCCTGGGCCGCCATCCCCGCCAGGGCCGGACCGAGTTGGGCCCGCAGCCATGCAGCTCCACGACCCTGCGCCGCCGACCGGATCACCTCCAGCATCTTCTCCACCTCGTCCATGGCCCTGCACAAGGAGAAAAAAGAGACCCCACCAGACCAAATAGGTGCCCACAGAAGTGCACACAAACTCCCCATACTTCCTTTCCTCCTCCTATGCCCGCCTCCTAACTCCTGTCAAGGCCCTTGTCCGCTTAGCTGCGCTTTGGCTACCTGGGGCTACAGTAAGAGTGTGTGTGTTGGTGAGAGGGTGTAAGTGACGTGTGTGTGCCAGTGAGTGTGTGACCAGTTATATTTCTAATACATTAATATAATTATAAATATTATATTTAAAAAAAGTTTTACTTACAGTGTGCCTTTCAGACAAGTTCCCTGTAGCATACATTAAATACCACCATTATCATAAACTAAATGCACAATAGTATAAGTTAAATCCCACCAAATTAATTGAATACATTTTTTTAGAACAACCATAAATATATTCAATGTAAAATGTATATGTATTAGGAAGTATGTACGTATGGATGTGTGTATTAGGCAGTATGTGCGTATGGATGTATGTGTTGGACAGTATGTGCGTATGGATGTATGTGTTGGGCAGTATGTGCGCATGGATGTATGTGTTGGGCAGTATGTGCGCATGGATGTATGTATTAGGCAGTATGTATATAATGGGCAGTGAGTGTGTATGGTTGAATGTATATATTAGGCAGCGTGCGTGTATGGTTGTATGTATTGGCAGTCTGTGTGTGTGTATGGATGTATGTATTGGCAGTGTGTGTGTGTGTGTATGGATGTATGTATTGGCAGTGTGTGTGTGTGTGTGTGGATGTATGTATTACTGTGTGTAATGAATGTGTGTGTTCATATTGGACAGTTTATTTTTTTCCCCCTAAATGTCTGCTCACTGTGTCTCTTCTAAAATGTCTCCTAGTCTGTATAGGTTTCCTAAAAACCTCAACAATCTCCCTATCCCTTTCCTAATTGCCTTCCAGGTCTGTTCCCTTTCCCTAAATTTATCACTGGTCTCTCTGCTTTCCCTTAGACACTTAGGAGTCTATTCAGTAAACAGTGATTTAAAAAAAGTTTAGATGACTTTATACAACTCTTCTGTTCAGGGGCGGACTGAGCACTCGGGCACATCGGTCATGGACCGAGGGCCCGAGGCTCTTGGGGGCCCGCCTGCCTGCAGCATTGTAATGGCTCAGCTGAGGAGCTCAACAAGCTCCCCAGCCAGCCTGCACTAAGTGAGGGGCCCGCACGACCTTCTGCGGGCCCCTGTTACTAAATACTTTCCCCCCTTGGTCGGCCGCAGCAGAGAGCTTGTTTCACACTGAGAGACAGCCCAGGGGCCTTATCAAATACCTTCCAGGCTGTCTCTCACTGTGCCTGTCCGAAAGTGCTGCCTGTGGGCTGGAAAAAAAATCAGCAGAGGCTACAGGAGCAGAGCCTCTGCCGTGAGCTGAACACAGCATGCAGGCTGCCTGTAACTGAGCAGCCCCGTGCGGAGCTGCTCTATCAGTGTTACAGGCAGCCTGACCCTACTGCAGTTCCATGGCCGGCCAGGGAGGGAGCTCTTCTGGATTGGCTGCACCCACCAGGGGTGCAAACAAGCTTATTCTGCCACCGGACCACCAGGGATAAGGATTCCCCCCTCCATGGACAAAGTAAAGGCTCAGGAAGGGGGGAACACATTATTTAACTTTTTTCCCCACAGCTCTTATATCTCCACCCCCTCCACCCTTCATCTATCATACATCACACCCACACCCTTTCATCATCCCCACACCCCTTCACCACCCACACACCCCTTCATCACCCCTACACCCCTTCATCACTCCGGCACCCCTTCATCATCCCCCCACATCCCCTACACCCCTTCATCATCCCCACACCATTTCATCACCCCCACACCCTTTCATAACCTCTGCATCCTTTCATCATCCCCACACCCTTTCATCACCCCCACACCACTAAAACCTTCATCACCCCCTATACCCGCTACAACACTTTACATCCCCTACACATACTACAACTCCTATCACTCCCTACACATACAACGCCTATTACTCGCTACACATACTACAACCCCTATTACTCCCAGCACATACTATAACCCCTATTACTCGCTACACATACTGCGACCCCTATTACTCCCTAAACATACTACAACCCCTATCATTTGCTACACATACTATAACCCCTATTACTCCCTACACCTACAACCCCTATTACTCCCTACACATACTACAACCCCTATGACTCGCTAGACATACTACAACCCCTATTACTCACTACACAAACTACAACCCCTATCACTCCCTACACATACTACAACCCCTATTATCCCCTACACAAACTAGTCCATACAACCCTCTGCACCCACTACTGCGCCTATATCTCCTGCACCCACTACAACCCCTATTACCCCCTGCACCCACTACAACCCCTACACCCATTACAAGCCTTACTATCCCTTGCACCCACTACAGCAACTGCACTAACTACAACCCCTATACCGCCTGCACATACTTTAGCCCCTCTTACCCTCTACAGACCCTATTACCCCCTGCACTCACTGCATCCCCTATTAACCCTTACATATACTAAAGCTCTTATTACCCCCTGTAGCCTCCATTGTTCTCTGCACCTATTACAGCCCCTATCCCTCCCCTGAACACTTAATGGCTTCTATTACCCCCAGCATCCACTATTGCCCCCATTACCGCTTGTCCGCACTGTAGCGGAGGCCTGATATTCCACAGGTTAACTCCACTATAGATCCCAGTGAGGCTCAGGAACAAGTAGTAAAAACACCATGAAGCAGTAATTCCAGCAAATAACGTAATCCAAGAATATCCCCATACAGATCCCAATGACTGGACGACACACAGCATCAGGGCAGAACTGACTTTTAATCCACACAGTCTCCTTATAAGGCATTCTCCCATGCAAGGGAGGGATTCACATTAATTAGGACAGTATCTAATAGTATAACCATTACCTCCCACACATCTCCTCCCCTCAGTATGACACTTAATCCCATTACACATACTGTAGTTTCCCCCCAGTTCTGAATGAACCCTAAAACAAGTAGTTACAATAATCCTGGGGGTACCCCCTGGTAGCCCTGATCTGGGTGACTAACATATCTAAAAATCACCCAAATCAATCCAGGGGTTCGGGAGTTAGGTGGAGGGTATAATTTGACCGACCGCACACGAGGTGGTATCCGAAAAGAGTTCCATAGGTTTTGGCCCTGCGGTCGGTCTTCGTTCGGGAGGTAAAATACACATTAAATACTGCCATCCACGATTAATCTTGGATTTGTATGAATCCCCTTGTTTGGTACTTTGAAACTACCGAACGGGAGACTGATTAGCCTTCCCGTTCGGGAGTTACGGAGCTATGGAGGTCTCAGCGGTGTTCAGGTAATCGAGTGTCTGAATTGAGTTTCGAGTGTCGACGACCAAAAACCGCTGAGATTTTCATGCGTAAGATGGCCGCCGCCACGTGTTCGTTTACCGAACAGCGGCCACCCAGATACCGCACTAAAGTACCAATTAACCTGCGGTTAGAGAACTGTGAACGATTAATAAGGTACACACTTCTCTCTGAGGTGGTCTATTGGTTCGGTAGTTTACATTCGTATGGAGTACGGATGGAAACTACCAAACAATTATACGAATCCCACATACATTTTAACCATAGGAACAAAAATATCACACGAATTGCAATAATAGTACAGTCTTTTAGGACAGCCCTGATACCATCTGCTGCACGCACTATAACCACTACATGCCCCTGGTTTTTTACGTATACTGACCTTCCACACATGCAAACCTAGGTTCACCCACTAACTACATGCTAATTTGGTCTTGCATTTACACACACATACAGACTCTCAATAAGTATGCCCCTGTATACACACACTGATGTCCTGGACATACTAGAATAAATAAAAACAATAAAAAAATAAAAATAAAGTGTATTTAAAGGAACACTACAGGGTCAGAATACAAACTTGCAAATATAGTGTTAAAAACACTGTTTGGGTCACCAGCACACCCCTTCACCTCTTAAAAAGGTAATAAACTTACCTTTATTTCAGTTCAGCCGGTGCTGGCTCAGTCCATGCTCTGCCCCTTGGTTGAGATCTCAGCCTTTCCATTGCTTTCTCATAGGAAAGTATTGGGAAGCTAATGCGCACGCATGGCAAAACGCTGCTTACGCCAATTAGCATGTACTCATAGAGATGTGTTGAATCAATGCATCTCTGTGGGGAAAGTTCAGCGCCTCCATGCAGAGCATGGAGATACTGAACATCAGTGCTGCTCATTGCCTATCACTGACCCAGGAAGCACATCTAGTGGCCTTCTGAGTGACTGCCACTGGAGGTGTCCCTAGTCAGCAATGTAAGCACTTTTCTCTGAAAAGGCAAGGTTTACATTAAAATGCCCGCAGAGACTGACTATACACACCAGAACAACTAAATTAAGCTGTAGTTGTTTTGGTGACTATAGTAGTTGGTACAGCCATGCTACACAAACACACATAAATACTACCCTAAAAAAAAAAAACATACTCTGAATCCACGGATCCTGATACAACACACAAAAATACACATATAAATACATATATTAGCTTACACCAGGGCTCACAGTGAATAGTGTGCATTCACTTTACATGCACATATAATCAAATACACGGTACATATACACTATCATGTGTACTAGGATATATATTAATCTGTAAGGGGCCCAGGTCCTAGTTTTGCCCGGGGGCCCGAGGCACTGTCAGTCCACCCCTGCTTCTGTTTTGACCTAAATGTTTCAAGTTATATTTCAACCCACTGTTTAATAAATAGACATGGAAAAGAAAAGAGAAATTGACAGAAGATAATTATTGGGTTATTCACTAGAGTGAAAATTGTAAGTGTAAGGGCAGAGTAGCCAAATCTGGAGAATGTTAACAGGTGTTTTGACCATAAATTAGAAGTTCAATTTGAATTCCCAACAATTCTCACTTTATTGAATAACCCTATTGCAATAAAGAGAAACAGGCTGGAGAGAATCTGTGGCATAGAGTGAGCAGATAAATCATGAACATAGAGACTGCAAGCTTTTGGAAACAGAAACAAAGGAGAAAGCTGGGGATAAACACTAATGAGAGAGATTGGGCACTATGGAGGAAAGGGACAGCTGATCAGACCTTATTAAAAACCAAATGGCAAAATGTATACCATTTAGAAGAATTCGCCAACTCAGCAACTGTCACAGTTCAGCTGTTTTTGCTTAAACTATGCAATTCGATTTCCAATTCACTGAATTCTGATTTTTGTGAATAATCTTCTGAGAGAGTGTAGCTGCATTCAAGAGGGGGCGGCAAAATGGATCTTTGCCTAGGGCGGCAAGAATCCTTGCACCGGCCCTGGTCTGACCACTAGAAAGGGAAGGTCTGCCGGACCGGAAGAGCCTGCTCCTGCAGTAGGGATACGTTAAGTATTTAAGATTTAGTGTAGTAAATTTCCATGTTTGAGAGTTGGCCATAGGCTGTGAACCCTGGCAGTAAGTTCAGTAAGGTAACTCTCAGGAAGAGGTCACAAAAAACACATGGTCATCTGCATAGGTCGACACCTTACACTGCCCCTCTCTGATGTCTTGGTTTGCCTTAATGTCCTCCAAGAAGGTTCGAAGGACAAGGACGAAGAGTGGCTAGTGGCTAAATCCGAGGATAGTGGGCAACCCTGTCGCATGCAATTTTGTATTTGAAGGGCTGTGTAAATGCACCATTTACACAGACGCGGGCCATTAATCATTTGTGCTAGCTAAAAGTGCTTGGTATTGTATATGGTTATTATGATTTACAGGATGATCAGACACATTGCTTATTAACATTATTAAGAACACAGGTAATTACAACGGGTTCATAAGCTTTAACTTAGTTATCTGGCAGATGAAGTTAAAGGGGATTGTCCACTGCCCTGGATATTTAATATTATGTTAATGCATTCCTATATTTAGAAAATGTGTATTTGCAAGGTGTAAAAAATCAAATGAATTGTCAAATCCACACTTATTTATCCTTCAACTGGACTAATCCAGTCTATCTCCTTGTTAATCACTATAAACTCTGTCCTTTGCAAAAAGAAGTCAGTGTACAAAAAAAACATAAAGAGAAGGGAACACATGAAACAATGTTTCTATGTCTCTTTTTAATTTGCAATGGACTCTGCCTTGTCTGAATTGGATTATGATGTAATTTGCTAAATATTCAATATAAATGTAAAAGAAACCACAGCATCTCATAAAAAAAATGTTAACATAAGTTCTTAGTGATTTTCACTATTTAATTCAATGGTGTATATTGTAAGTAAAAATGCCCTCTTTATAGAATACATTTTAACTCCAACCTCTCCTTCACCCCTCATGTCCAATCAATCGCCAAATCCGGTCGCTTCCATCTCAAAAACATAGCGCGCACCCGCCCCTATTTAACCCCGGATGTGGCTAAAGTGCTGATCCGTTCTCTTTTTCTCTCTTGCCTTGACTATTGCAATCCCCTTCTCACCGGTCTTACGTGTTCCCAGATTGCACCGCTGCAATCTATAATGAACGCGGCGGCGAGGCTCATTTTCCTGTCTGATCGCACCTCCCACGCCTCCCTGCTCTGTCAGACCCTTCATTGGCTTCCAGTTAGATATAGGGCTCAATTTAAAATTCTGGTGCTTGCTAACAAGTCCCTACATAATGCTGCTCCAACCTACTTATCCTCCCTAATACAAAAGTATGTCCCGTCGAGGCCCCTACGCTCTGCCAAAGACCTACGTATATCCTCTGTCCGTACTCCCACCTCTAATGCTCGCCTCCAAGATTTCTCCAGGGCTGCACCTCTTCTGAGGAATTCCCTTCCCTTCTCCGTAAGGTAAAAATAAAAATTCCCTAATGTGATAAGCAGCGAATAAAACACATTGAGTAAATATCCCTAGGACAGATTATCATGTTAAAAGATGAAGTTACTGCATATTTTTATTGGGCTTTCAGTCAATGTGCTACGTAAGAATTTCACCCAGTCTCCACTCATTCAAAAAAATCATTGAAAACTCACTTCTTCAAGAAAGCATATCAATTAAATTGTTAGCAGGTTTTTATCCCCCACCCCCCATGACTCCTCTCCTGCAACTGTCAAAAATGACCTACTAAGCACTCAGTGAATACTTTTCTTACAACCTATTTTGTACCGATACTTTTACCCAGGGCCAGCGCTACCTGTTAGGCGGACTAGGCAGATGCCTAGGGCGCCCCTTGGGAAGGGGCGCCGCCAGGAGCGCCGGCCCCCCTCATGCTGCAGCCGCCTGAGCGCTCTGCAGAGAGCCTCAGGCGGCTGCAGCTTTGCCCGGGCTGGTGCATACATGAGGGCGCACCAACGGGCGCAGCATGAGGAGAGGGGCTGACAGGAGGTAAGCGCTTAGCGCTCCCTCCTGTCACTCCCTCACTGTAACATGGCCGAGCCCTGTATGGTCCGCGGGTACAGGGAGCATCTGTCTCCTGTACCCGGCCGGACTAACAGGAAGTGAACACTGAGTGTGCACTTCCTTTTTGTCCGGCCGGGTACAGGAAACAAAAGCTCCCTGTACCCGCGGACCATACAGAGCTCGGCCACGCTACAATAGAGGTGGGGGGGAGAAAGAGAGTGGGGAGGGAGGGGGAGAAAGAGAGTGGGGAGAAAGAGAGTGGGGAGGGAGGGGGAGAAAGAGAGTGGGGAGGGAGGGGAGAAAGAGAGTGGGGAGAAAGAGAGTGGGGAGGGAGGGGGAGAAAGAGAGTGGGGAGGGAGGGGGAGAAAGAGAGTGGGGAGGGAGGGAGGGGGAGAAAGAGAGTGGGGAGGGAGGGAGGGGGAGAAAGAGAGTGGGGAGGGAGGGAGGGAGGGGGAGAAATAGAGTGGGGAGGGAGGGAGGGAGGGGGAGAAAGAGAGTGGGGAGGGAGGGAGGGAGGGGGAGAAAGAGAGTGGGGAGGGAGGGAGGGAGGGAGGGAGGGGGAGAAAGAGAGTGGGGAGGGAGGGGGGAGAAAGAGAATGACAAGGGAGGGAGGGGGAGAAAGAGAGTGACAAGGGAAGGAGGGAGGGGGGAGAAAGAGAGTGACAAGGGAGGGGGGAGAAATAGAGTGACAAGGGAGGGAGGGGGAGAAAGAGAGTGACAAAGGAGGGAGGGAAGGGGGAGAAAGAGAGTGACAAGGGGGGGGAGAAAGAGAGTGACAAGGGAGGGAGGGGGAGAAAGAGAGTGACAAGGGAGGGAGGGGGAGAAAGAGATTGACATCCATCACACACACACAATCATGCAACCCTTACACACACAGAAACACACAATGCATTCCTTACACACACTCAATGCACCCCTTAGAGACGCACACACTGCATCCCGTGCATACACAGAAACACACCTTGCAGCCCTTACACATACAAACACAGATTCATACAATGCATTCCTTACACACATATCAGGACATCCCCTACACACTCCACCCCCTGTGAACAAACTCATTGGTGGAACATGAAGGTGGACCCTGGGACCCAGACCTTGAGCTGTGTAAAGGGCCCCCAAAAAAGGGAGCTGCTTCCCGTTCTCCCAGAACATTGATTTTTGGGACCACAGTTACAAACAGCCTCCAGAGATCCTGTTCTACACCAGACCAGTGGAGCCAGACTGCAGCTAGAGCCTATCATCATCCTCATCTGGTTGTAAGTAGGCAATCTGGCATATTATTCGTGGCACTAATCTCTAATTAACCTCACATTAAAGAAACACTATAGTCCCCAGAACCACTGCAGCTTAATGTAGTGGTTCTAGTGTCTATAGCCTGTCCCTGCAGGCCTTTTAATGTAAACACGGCTGCACTGCAGCACTGGCGTTAGTTAACATGGCAGATCATACGGGTGGGGCATTGTGATGTCACATGGGGGGGCGGCAAACTTTACTTTTGCCTAGGGCGGCAAAAATCCTTGCACCGGCCCTGCTTTTACCCTTTGTGTCACTACACCCAACTCCCTCTAGAATGTAAGCTCATTGAGCAGGGCCCTCCACCTCTCTGTTCCTATACGTACAGTTGTCTGGTTACAAATACATGTCTGGTAGTCCACCCATTGTACAGCGCTACGGAATCTGATGGCGCTATATAAATAATAAAATAATAATAACAGAATTTTAGGACTGGCAGAATGCCTGTTTTACAAGGCTACATTTCTAACAAAGCAATTTAGATATGATGCAAAACATAAATAACATATTTATGGATCAGGGGGGTCGAACAACCAGCAACAGTTTAAAATAAACATATAAATAGGCAAATAAAATATTTGAGATAACACTGATTATTTGAAACTACAACAGTCAGATACAATTTGGTAATAAGTAAAAAACATAGCCATGTGTTCTTTTCATCAGTATTTTTGTAGTGAAATTAAATAAAGCCATACAGCGAAGACCCAACAGGCATGTGGAGTACAAAATAAGCTCTGGTTAGATAAACCATTTTTTTCCAACAATTAAATATGAAACTGAAGCATAATGTTTAGCAATCCCTGCAATGTATTGGCCCATGAAAAAGTGTAAGGGAGGACCATGCAACAGGTTCATCATATCACATATATTACATCAATAAATATAGGGATTCAACCATTGCTTTTGTATAATGAAATCAATTGTTATAATTAACCCACCAACCCTTGTGTTTTTGCTTAGAGCCACAAAAAAACCTACAGTCACCCTTGAATTTCAGCTCTTTAATGCCATTCTTTCATTAGTGAGGTTGGTATAAAAAAAAAATGCAAATTCCTGGCTTTTCCTATTCACAAAGTGATCAGCTTCATAGTCGTACAAAATGAATTTAGGGATTAGTGCTGTTGGGGAAATTAGACCTATTTAACTGTGTCATTAGCTCTGAAATCCTGTTTCCTCTTTTCTAAAACAAAAAAGTCTGCTTTGTGACCTATTTGAAGAACTCTAATGCAATTGACTTGCTCGTTAATCACTAAAATTGACTGACTGCTGATATATGACTATTTGTTATTGACAGAGTGTTTTGTTACATCAGCATAATCCACAATCAATGGGAGGACCACTACAAACACACACACACACATACACATACACATACACATACATACATACATACATGCTCAATCTGCTAATCTGCCTCCGTTTACATACTAACAGGGTTATTCACCAACGTAAAACTTTTTCAAAATGATCAAATCAAAGTGAATGCATATTGAAGATGGCAGAACACACACACTAGACTAGACATTTATAATTTTGTCCTTTTTTATTTTATGATTATTGGAATTTATAAATCTCTGACCATTTCGAAATAGGTAACAAACCACATGACTAGTATTGATGGGCAGGCATATGTGCATTGAGGCAGCACATAAATAGATATTGCATGAATAGAAGTAAAGTACAAAGATTTGCACTTTATAAAAATGTCTTACAATCCAAAGCACACCATAGCAGTTTATTACCCCACCACATTTAAAGGGTTTTTGTAAAGTAGTTCTAATTTTACATTTATTTAGAAAACAATGTAATATCTAACATTTGAATTCTCCTGAACAAGCAAGACTATGTGACCCATGACCTTTGTGTTGTCCCTACCATCGCACCACGTTTTGAGAGTAGTTTTAATCAGTGCTTTAATTTTTATAGATATTTGAAACAGTGGTGTAATAATAATTATAAGAATATTAATTTGATTGAAAGACATTCTCCAGCACCTTTGGTGCCGGGCACCTAAGACAAGTCTTAACCATTAGTGAGTCTTAAAAGTGAAATACTAGCACAGGGGTTTTGTCATTGTGTCAAGTGTCTGAGTTTCCATCTGCCATCTTTTACCATTGATGGACTTCAACTCACATATTTTTCAGCCAGCCTTAGACCAGGAAGATGAATATATTACTCAGTGTCAAAGTCTCTCTTTACCCCCACTTACCACATCCACCTCACAATTTTCCTATTTCCCTTACTCTGTTGTTACACTTCCCTCTTATCGCATTTAATGCCCTGCACTTATTTCGCATTTCTAGCCTCTTTCAATATCGACCCCATTCCTACAAAACCCACTATTAGCTCCTATCATTGTCTCTCCTCCTGCTTCTAGCAGCTGGCGATATCTGGTCCCATCCCATGGCCTTTCACCTCCACTGCTCACACTAAGCCATCTACAAATCCTATCAAGCTCATTCCAGTACCCAGTCATTTCTCCTCATTTATCTCTGTTCGGTGTGCATTCTGAGATGCCTACTGTCTGCAGCAAATTGATATCTACAGCTTTACATGATCTCTTAATTTCAGACTGTCTCACTCTAAGGCAGGGGTCGGGAACCTTTGGCCCTCCAGATGTTTTGGACTACATCTCCCATAATGCTCTTACAGCCCTAATGCTGGCAAAGCATCAAGGGTGATGTAGTCCAAAACATCTAGAGAGCCGAAGGTTCCCCACCCCTGCTCTAAAGGGTCTCACTGAGACCTGGCAGTGTCCCTCTTGCTTCTTTATACTTCTGTCATCTATAACTCTCCTACACTCCCTGACCTAATGACTGTAAGGGAAGGGGGTATAGGCATCCATCTCTTTCCCCAATGTACCTTTAACCAATCTACCATACCCCTGCCCTATCTTTTCTTTTTCCATCATTAAAATCACTTCTTTAATGATTGCCATAATTTATTGCCCCTTGGTAATCCTAGCCTATTCCTCAAACACGTTTTATCCTGACTCCCCTATTTCCTCTCTTCTCTCATACTTGAAGACTAATAACTAGTAAAAGAGGAGACTTTATTTAAAAGAATAAAAACTACCACAACAAGAGGACATAGTTTTAAATTAGAGGGGCAAAGGTATAAAAATAATATCAGGAAGTATTACTTTACCGAGAGGGTAGTGGATGCATGGAATAGCCTTCCAGCTGAAGTCGTAGAGGTTAACACAGTGAAGGAGTTTAAGCATGCATGGGATAGGCATAAGGCTATCCTAACTATAAGATAAGGCCAGGGACTAATGAAAAAATTTAGAAAATTGGGCAGACTAGATGGGCCGAATGGTTCTTATCTGACGTCACATTCTATGTTTCTATAAATATTACATGTAGCGGACCACGGGTAACCCGACTGGTTACCTTCGCTAGTTCCTTTCCTTCAGACAGTCAGGAACCACTTAAATGTACAGAGACCCATTTCCTCCCCCCAGTAACCCCCCAGTAACTGGATGACACCGAGTTCTGGAGGTACAACAATACTTTATTTACCACACTCAGCGTTTTAAAGCAGAACCCCATGCAAGAGGTGTACACCACACAGTCATAGGGTCCCTTCCCAGGGTCCTCCTGCTCCCAGGGGTCTTAGCGTGACACAGGAGTTCCAGTCCCTTTGTCCCATGTTCCGGCCACCCAAGTACAGGTTTTCCCACTTCCAGTGAAAGGGGGTCTTCTTTCCAGGATTCCCTTTGTCCCCTGTTCCTGCCACCCAAGTACAGGGTTTCCCACTTCCGGTGAAAGGGGGTCTTCTTCCCAGGGTCCCCCATGCCTGGAGGACAAAGCATGGGAAAAGAGGGGGTTCAATGTCCCTTTGTCTCCCAGGCATAGAAAACCTGCCCCAACCCATCCATTGTCCCCAAAGGATGCCCATATCAACCCCAGGGACACCCATAAGGGTACCTGTCGCAAAGAACCTCCGTTCGTGGGGTCCCTATGTGAAGCCAGGTAAGGGAAGCCACTCATTTCAGGATATGAATGCTCCCCCTGGTTGGCGCTCGTCTATACGAATGGCGGCCACCCAGGGAAGCACTCATTAGTTACATTCCTTGCGGTTTCACACTTATGTAGTGAGTTGTTAAAGTTCCAATTGATTGGCATGAACATTCCAATGGGCACTGGGAAGGTCCCTGTTCGGGAACCGAATGGGGTGGGAAGCAGTTCACGAATGCTCCCCCTGGATGGGGTTCATCTATACGAACTGGCGGCCACCCAGGGCACGGCATGCGTCAGGTCGAGGTGAGAATGTTCTAACGAGCGTTCTAAATGGATTATTGGGGTGGTCCCCGTTCGGGAGGCGAATGGATTCCCTTTGTGGAGGCACTGGGGAGCAGGCATTTTTCACGAACACACTGGGTAGCATACATAATAAAGACAGGGGGGGATACAAAAACAACCGGGGTCAATATAAATATAAAACAAATCAACACCCCTAGTAGCTCTGATGCCTCCTGACTTCTCTCTGTAACCTCTTCTTTCAGCCTCACTCAATGGACTGATTTTGCCAACTCATACATACTCATACACACCTTTGATCTCATCTTCATTAATCTCTGCCCCAACTCTAAGCTCTCTAATGTTCCAGCCACTGACCATCATCTGTTGACCTTTTGCACCGGTATACCCCATTCCCAGCTTATAGCATCTTATGTACATTAATCTCAACAACATCCACTGTCTTGACATACAGCAATTCTCCACCAATCTCCAAACTCTTCTCAAACCCATTGCAAACCTCACTTGCCCAAGCTCTGCAACCCTCCCTTTACAACTCTACCCTCTCCACTGAAATATAAAACATGGCACCTCCAACATTAAACATGGCAAGCGACCCCACTTACAACCTTGGCATACTAAGCTAACCCAATAACTCCGAAAATGACCCAGAGCTACTAAATGCTGCTAGAGAAAGTTTCCTTCTGCATCTAATTTCCTCCACTATAAATTAATGCTGCACTTCTACAATTTGTCTCTTTCCTCTACGAAATAAAATTATTTCAATATACCCTAACCACACTCTCCACAGAACCAAAAAGCTTATTTCACATTTTAAATACTTTCCTTCTCCCTATTGCCACTCCTTCTCCTTTTAACTTGAACATTGCAAACTTTGCAACTCAACTCACTAAAAAGATTGCTGCAATCATATAAGAGATCTCAAATATTTCTTATCCCAACACTTTCCCCAGCCCCACACCCTCTTCTAGCATGTGCTCATTAACACCTGCCACATAAGCAGGGGTGGATCCAGAACCTAATCTCGGAGGGGTACTAGTAGATTATTTAAAGGAACAATCCAGGTACAATAACCACTCCAGCCCTCTTCACTATCTCGGGGGGGGGGGGGGGGGGCAATACCAAAAAGAGATCAAGAACAAGAACACACTCTCTGACAACCAACCAGAGGAAACCACGACAGGGTACTGAGAAAAAGCTATCCAGAGATTAAATATGCCTCTCCATACACTGACGTGACCTTCGACCCGAAAACAGGTGTGCGCATCGATGACCTGACGTTGCATGCACATCCGCTCCATCTTTGATGTGGACAGAGGAATCCCTAAGAACAATCCGCAGCAACCCAGGTAAATACAAATCATCTCTGTCGGCATGGCCACTCTCGGTATGTGCAGTCACGCCGACAGAAGAGCCAGAAGCCATGATACTTCATTCTGAAAAATCCAGCACTTCTCAAAACCCACTACTTTCTTCTACTGTTGACACTTGATCATCAACTCCTTCTCATCCTTCAAAACTATGGTCTCTGAGACTCTGCTCTTTCCAGGTTCTTCTCATCTCCTCTCCCAGTGCTCTTTCTGGTTCTTCCTCTCCTTCGCTACCCCTTTCTGTTGGTGTTTCCAAAGGTTCAGTCTTTGGTCTTCTACTGTTCTCAAGCTGCATCCCTTGGTAAACTAATCGGTTCTTTTGGCTTCCAATGTCACTCCTGTGCTGATGATACCCTAATCTGTCTTTTCCTGATCTTTCCCCATCCTTCTCGCATAGTGTTTCTTACTGCCTCTCTTCTATTTCTAACTGGATGGCAACACACTTCCTTAAACTCAATCTCTCGAAAACAGAACTTCTCATTTTTCCTCCTTCCTGTGTCTTTCTTCCTCCAAGTCAACGGCACTACTATCAGCTCTACCTCACAAACTTGCTATGTTGGTTTCCCCTTTGATTTCAACCTCTCCTTTAACCCTCATATCCAGCCAATACCCAAATCCTGTCGTTTTCATCTAAAGGATTTAGCTTGCACCTGCCCATACCTAAAACCATTTGTGGCTAAGGTTATCATCCGAGCCACTATTGTCTCTCGCCTTGACTACGCAATCCTTATTCACTGGTCTTATGCTCTTCTAACTTTGTTACAGTCTATATTAAATGCTGCAGCAAGGCTCATCCTCATATCAATCATATGCATAATCTAAGCCTTCATTGCAAACTCATCTAGCATCCTACTGACCCTGACCTGACATCCCTGACCTCTTGAGTGTCATGAGACGTATACCCAAACTCACAGGATACGGGATCCCAAAAAGGGAGACAGAAAATTTGTGTTACCGGGCCTTAGAGTGGCTGCACTTAACATAATAAACAAAGAGAGACAAAGTAAAAAACTAGCCAACATCAGGATTACAGCTAAACAGAAACACGATAAACAAGCCGGGTCAAGATTCCAGAGGTATTCAAAAATCCAAGATACTAGCCGAGGCCAAAACCAGAAATACAAACAGACTTAGGAACTCACTAATCAGGTACAAAGGTAGAAACCACAATAGGACAATGAATAAGGGCTAAATCAGGATATGAATAATTTAAGTCCTGACTGGTCCACCTCACTTCCTAATCAGAAGTGGCATTCTGCAAATATTTGGCATTTAAGGACATGCCATTCAAGAGGGCAACGTTAAATTGCTATGAAAATACAGGCCGTGCTGCACATTTGATGCACATAACCTGCAAAGATTGTTTACGTATTATGACACAGTTTAATTTTACCCCACTCCCCTTACAATGTAATCTTGTTTAGCAGGGCCAACAGCACCTTCTGTTACTGTACTTCTTAACATGTCTTGTTGCGACTACTTGCTGGTGCTTTATAAATAATAATAAAAATTACAAGACCATTAACTGATTGAGTGCCACTGTTGGACACCCAAGACAAAGGGGCATCTTGTACATATAGATATTTGCCTGAGAGTGAAGGTATACTAACTAACTAACTAACTTTATTTGCATTTGGCCATCTCACTCTGGAGTTTGAAGAAATTACGAAGTAGTTTCTTTCATGCACATGTTATTCCTGAAGATAAGATTTTTAAAGCTGCGACCGTGTTTACATTGATTGCCTTCTTCTTGTATATTAAGAGGTATTATTAGCCCATCCACTTAAGCCTAATCAATAATACTTCTGTCATTATAACAAAGTGTCAATTTAAGTGAAGATAGAGAAATGCTGCCCTTTGTTTTATTGTCCCTGGTACACATGAACAGGCACAGTGCAATACCACATCAGCAAGCTTGACCCCCTACTAATAATCATTTAATCTTTTTTCAAAATAATCCACTTAACATTTAGTCTGCCTGATGACATTTATAACTTACTGGGGCACAATGGCAGGTCAAAAGGCAGATTTCATGAGTTCTACTGAAGCCTTATGCCATGAAACACAGCAATTTGCCAGTTGACAAGATACAGTCAAGGAGATAAGAGGCGTTTTTTAATTCATGGTTACATTTGTGTATTTTTGAGGAAACAAGACTCACAGAAACTGGCTTTCTGTGCTGATAGCACTCACACCAATCTGATACAGTCCTATCTAGAAATGAAAGGGTTAAAGTCCCAGCATGCTTGGTTAAGTAAAGGTTAATCAATGCTGTGCATCAAAAGCTCATTGTGCTTCCAAGGCTGTGTCATAGGAAGCCTTCTGGATGGTCTTAAATTGGTTCATAACCTGTTTGTGACCTCACCGCCTCTTCACTACACTGCTTCTTTCTCGTTCTCTCAGCAGAGCACCGTCCAATTTTATTTTATGGTTAATTGTTTCAGATATTGATACTGAAGGACAATCATTATTATTATTATTATTATTATTTTATTATTTATATAGCGTCAGCAAATTCCGTAGCGCTGTACAATATAGATCCAAAATATACTATTTACATTTGTTACAGTTAGAAATGACCAAAGTTTGTTTGGCCACCTACTCATATCTTCCACCTCTGTAATTTCCCGACACTGGAAGTCAACTACCATACCAACTATTAGCGAAGTTCTTAAATCAGTCTTTGAAAGTAAGAATTGTGAGCAAGCACTCCGCATACCCTCTGATATTGTATCTCTTCTGAAGCATGAATGGGCTGTGTGGGAAGAGAACTTTAGACATCAATGCAATTTTCTCCTTGAATTCCACCTGACCAGATCTTTGTTTTAATTTCTTTTAACTTTAATTCCTTAAGGACTGGACTGTTTTTGCGATGTTGTACATTTGGAACCAGGCCTCTTTTTACACTTTTGTGGTGTTTGTGTTTAGCTGTAATTTTCCGCTCTCATTTACTGTTCCTATACAAATTATATATTGTTTTTTTCAGGACAAAAAAGGCTTTCTTTACATACCATTATTTATATAATCTCATGTAATTTAATTTAATAAAAAATATGATGAACATTTTTTTAAAAATACATGTTTTTGACTTTTACTTGAAAAATCTTTTACTCATCTACAAAAGCGAATAAAAAAACTGCTAAATAGATTCAAAATTTTAAAATACCCAGTGTTTACCTGCTTTTTTGCTTTTTTTTTGCAAGTTATAGGGCTATAGGTACAAGTAGGATATTGCGGTTTCAAAACATAAAATAAATTGTAACACTATTATCTGTCAAAAATCTCTGAATAACACCCCACATGTACATATTTTTTTTAAAGTAGACAACCCAGGGTATACAATATAGGGTATTTCCAGTCTTTTTTAGTAGCCACCTAGTCGCAAACACTGGCCAAAGTTAGCGTTCATATTTGTTTGTGTGTGAAAAAAGTAAAAAACTAAATTGAACGCTAATTTTGGCCAGTGTTTGTGACTAAGTGGCTACTAAAAAAGACTGGACATACCCCATTTGAAATACCTTGGGTTGTTTTCTTTTGCAAATGGTATGCCATTATGGGGGTAATTCTCATTCCTGGGCTACCATACGCTCTCAAAGGCAAAGTAAGCAACCTGGCCATTTTCTTTTTTTTTTTAGTCAATCTTTATTTTAAGTTTTTCAGAAACAAACAAGACATAAAGTAAGGTTCAAGGGATACGTTTTACACAAACATCGATAACATAGTTAAGGATACACACTCGTCTCCCGGTAGGGTCTATTCCAATATATAGTACAATTGTGAGGGGTAACCCCAGTCGCCATTACATCGTCCTTACGTTTAGCGGTGTAAGACCCAAAATCACATGGTTAGTATATGTCCCAAACAAGGCAGCATAACCAAGTGAGTTAGCAGAAGTGTCGGGTGGGAGTGTCAGCTTGGGACTATGGACAGCAGTGTAGGTGTCTCTCCAAGTTACCCATTCATCTGTCTTCCCATCTGTCGTCCCTGAATTACACCCTTCTGTCCTCCTTCTTTATTTATTTCCTCTACTGAGGGGGGGTAGTAGTCAGTCCGTAATTGGTGTGACCTCATTGTGTTTGCTAAGTGCACCTTTGGGTAGCAAGCATTAGTCAGCAGCATTGGAACATGTGTTCCGTTTGGGTTCTCAGTCAACCTTCCCCCCTTCGTTGCCAGTGGTGTGGACTGTAGGGTCTGAGCTTGCTAGCCGCCTGTGGGATGCGTCAGTCTTGGCGGCTTGGGTAGTCGGTGGTGGTCAGCAGACAGTCTGTAACTTGTAAGGGTCTAGGATTCCTTATGCCTCACTGCCAGTGCCAATGGCCCTCGTGTCCCTCGTACAGATAGCCTCTAGTCCCTGTTGTCCTCTATTAATTGTTCTCCCCGGATCATGGTGTTTGTCCATGGTTCGGAGCTGATCTGTAGGGCCTAAGTGCGGCCCAGCCCTAACTTTTGCGAGGTGACATGTAAGAGGCGACAGCCTCGACTTAGTATGCCTTAAGCCTGTACGTTGCTCGAGGGAGCGGTGTGTTCAGGGGGAGAGGAGAAGGGAGGGGTCGGGGTGGTCAGGGTGGGAGGGTGGTGGTGTGGCAGAGAGGGGGAAGGGGAGAGAGGGGAAGGCTCGTTCGCCAACTAGGCCGGGGCCCCCCGCATTCCTCCGGACCGTCCAGCCGGGCACCCCTCCGGGGCCCAAAGAGGCTCCCCAAGGTTTGATCCCCCGGCACGTTCCCTGCTCCGATCTCACTCCGGGAGTCTGTGCTGATGTTTAGTGTGGTCTATTTGATATATACGTTATCCAGGGCATCCAAACATGCATGTATCTTTCTGTGGTGCCATTGAGAGCGGCGGTTAGCTGTTCCATTGCATGTATTTCTTCAACCCTGTCCATCCAGTGTTGCAGGGTGGGAATCTGTGTGGTGCGCCATCGTGTCGGAATAAGCGTCTTGGCAGCGTTCAGGAGGTGTTTGGTTAGAGTCTTTTTATATATCGAGATGGGTAGCGGTGTATGGTGAAGTAGCATCTGAAGTGGTTGCAGGGGGATAACTGTGCCCGTGATATGTTCGATCTGGGTGTGTACCTGTTGCCAGTACGGGGTTATCTTTTGGCACGTCCACCAAATGTGGAGAGCTGTGCCTACTTCATTGTTGCATCGCCAACATGTCGGCGATGAGTCCGGGATCATCCGTTGTATTCTCGCTGGGGTTCTATACCAGTTGGTTAATAGTTTATAGTTGAGTTCCTGTTGTTTGGAGCTAATAGAGCTTTGATGAGTCAAGATGTGAATGTTCGTCCACTGGGGGGTCGTCAATGTTACCCCTGTGGTTTCCTCCCAGCGTACGATGTGTTTCAAAGGTGCATGTTGTGTGGAGGATATCAGCATCGCATATATGGTCGAGATCCCTCTGCATAGGTGTTGCCGCTTCGTGCATAGTTTCTCAAACTCTGTGAGGGGTCTATGTAGAAGGCGTTTCCCTGGGAGGGCCTGATAGAACGATTTAACTTGGAAGTATCTGAATCTTTCAATCCCCGTTGGTGCCCTATCGGTGATCAGGTCCGGCAGTTGTTTTAGCGCGTCGGTCGTGCACCACTGCTGCATGTACGCCCATTCCGTGTCCCCAAAAGCCTCTACGTCGCGTGGAGATAGTCCCCCTGCCAAGTCCGGGTTGTGTGTGATCGGTGTCAGCGGTCCCGGGGTCGTTGTCCACGCCAGTTTAGTCCTTATCGAGTACCAAACTCGCAGGGTCGCACCGATAAGTGGGTGCTTGCGGGTTCTTACTGAGGTTAATGGGCCACTCAGCCATATTGCCGCTGGCAGTGAGCCTCCCATCTGGAGCCGTTCCATGTGTATCCATTGTTTCCGTGTGCGGGTGGCGTGCCAATCAACAATTCTATGGATGTGTGTGGCTCTATAGTAGTCCAGGAGTGATGGGAGTCCCACTCCGCCCTGCGCTTTTGGTAGTCGCAGTTGCGATCTTTTCAGTCTTGGTGCCTTGGAGAGCCAGACAAACTTGGAGATGGCCGTGTCCATGGTCCTGAAGTAGGTCCGTGGTATAGAGATGGGTATAGTCTGAAATAGGTATAACAGACGGGGCAGGAGATTCATTTTTATCGCGTTCATTCTCCCGAACCACGATACGCATAAACCAGCCCATCTGGCTAAATCCGAGCCCAGTTTCTGCTGTATAGGGGCGAAATTGTGAGTGAATAGCCGTGAGAGGTCTGCAGGTAGCCAGATGCCAAGGTATGATAGCTTTTCCTGACACCATGTGAAGGCATATTGTGATTTAAGTTGGGTAGTCATCGTATCGCCCGTTGTTATGGGAAGAGCCTCCGATTTGTCCGTGTTTAATTTTAGATTCGATATTTGTCCGTATTCCTCAAAGGCCCTCAGGAGACTTAGCAGGGAGACCAGTGGTTCGCTGATAAAGAACAGCATATCATCAGCATATGCCGCCACTTTGTGTTCCTGCCCTTGCAGTGCAAACCCCCGTATGCCCCCATCCCGTCTGACCGCCCCCAGGAAGGGTTCCAGGGAGAGGGCAAACAGAAGGGGGGACAGCGGGCATCCCTGTCTCGTTCCGTTGCGTATGTGCACTGGGTCTGAGAGTGCGCCGTTCACCCTGATCCTAGCAGATGGTATCGTGTATAAGGCGGAGACCCACGCCAGGATGTGAGGGCCGAAGCCCATTGTCTGTAGTGTCGCTAGCATATAGTGCCAGTCTACCCGGTCAAAGGCCTTCTCCGCGTCTGTTGAGAGGAGAAGGACCTTCTGTGACGACTGTTTTGAGGCGTGTATGATATTCAAGGCTCGGATGGTGTTGTCCCTGGCCTCTCGACCTGGGACAAACCCAACCTGGTCTGGATGTATCAGCTCCGGCAGAACCCAGCTTATGCGCGTTGCTATGACCTTCGTGAAAAGTTTCAGGTCAGCGTTCAATAGTGATATCGGCCTGTAGCTGGCACAGTTGGTCGGGTCCTTGCCTTCCTTTGGGATTACCGTAATCGTGGCCGCTAGGGTATCCCTAGGGAGCGTACCCCCCTCCAAGAGGGAGTTGAGACCCGTCAGGAGCTTGGGCATGAGTATGTCTCCAAGCTCTTTAACCCCTTAAGGACCAAACTTCTGGAATTAAAGGGAATCATGACGTGTCACACACGTCATGTGTCCTTAAGGGGTTAAAATACCGCACCGGTAGGCCATCGGGTCCCGGTGCCTTATTCGTCTTGGAGCCTTTCAGCGCTGCCTGAAGTTCCTCTATTGTGATGGGGGTTTCCAGTGTGGCTGTTTCTTCTCGGGTGAGGGTCCTCTCTACATGTCGTTGTAGGTATTCCGCTATGCGTGTGTCCTGGAGGCATCGGGCGTCAGGGGTGTCAACCCCCGGTAGGTTGTACAGATCGTTGTAGAACCCTTGGAAGGCGCTCAGAATTTTATCCGGTATTTGGGTGGTCGTCTGGTCTCTATTTTGAATTTTTGTGATCTGGCACATTCTGCGCCTCTTCTGTAGTACTCTAGCAAGTAAACGGCCGCATTTGTTCGAATACTCGTAGAAAAAGCGCTGGGACTTGCGTATCGTGTACTGGAGTTTGCGTTGGAGAATGTCCCTCAGTGCCCTTCTCGCATCTAGGAGGGATTTGTAGTCCGCGTCGGTCTGGGAGGCCTTATGTGTGGCTTCCAGGGTCGCTATCTGTGCCGTTAACTCGGCCACTCGCAGGCGTTGTTGTTTTTGTCTGTGGGTGCATATTTTGATGAGGTGTCCCCGGATGACACATTTGTGTGTTTCCCACACCGTCATGGCTGATGTCTCTGGGGTTTCATTTTCTCCAAAGAAGGTTGTTAGGGCCGTTCGGAGTTCCGCGACTACTGGTGCGTCATTGAGGATCGATTCGTTCAACCTCCATTGACGGTCCCTCGGTCGAAATAGTGGGGACTCGAGTGTAGCCGAGACAGGCGAGTGGTCGGACCAGGTCATTGGCATAATCTCTGCTGTTATCAGCTTAGGCAGAAACTCCTGGGATACCAGTATGTAGTCCAGTCTGCTATACGAGCGATGCACCGTGGAAAAATAGGTAAAGTCCTTGTCTGCAGGGTGCATCACTCTCCAGCAGTCCACGAGTCCGGAGCCCCCGAGGGCTCTTCGGATGGTCTGCAGACTTTGGCGTGTGAGGGAGCTAACGCCTCTGGAGGTGTCGCTCCTCGGTTCCAGAGCCACATTCAGATCCCCTGCAACCACCAGGAATCCCTCTCTGAATCTCTCTAACTTAGTTAGTGTCTGTCGGACGAACCTGCCTTGGCGGGTGTTCGGGGCATATACGCTTGCGAAGGTATACGAGCAGCCAGCTATTGTGCCTTTTACGAATAGATAGCGTCCCATGTTGTCGGCAAGGGTGTCTGCACAGTCAAATGGTATCGTGTTTGCGAACAGAATTGCTACTCCTGCCTTCTTGGCTGTCTGGTGGTTCGCGAAAAAACCCACCGGGTATCGCGAGTCTCTTAGCGTTGGGTTTTCCGTGCCTTTGAAATGAGTCTCCTGGAGAAAGGCGACTGACACCCTGTCGGCCCACAGGGTTCGTAGCAGATGGGATCTCCGCTCGGGAGCGTTCAGGCCTCGGGCGTTACACGTCCAGACGTGCAGAGGGGCGGGCGTAAACCCCGACCCCATGGTCCCGAGCCTACTTAGGAAGGGGAGTGGGTTAGGGATAGATGCAGGGGGGGAGGGGGGGGAGGTATGTCAGGCCCAAAACAGACCTGTATGATTCGGCACCTGTGGCGGGGGTGTCGCGTGCGACGCCCAAGAGGTGCGTCCCACGCCCCCCCTGTCAACCTTTGAGTGGCGCCTGTCTATGGGGATCCGGTCCCTTGGAGCACAGTTGCAGGCAATAGACACTATACAAAAAGAGCGTGGTCAAAAACTACTAGCAAGTGCTATTCACAATTCCCCTGTCTGCGGGGTTACAGTAATAAGTAGAAATATAAACCAACTATCGCACACCCCCCTGGCCAGCGGTGTCTTGGCTTAACGGGAGGCATAAGGTTCCGAACAGAGAGGTGCTGTTTTTTTATGTTAGCGGTGAGTGAATGTGAGCGGTTGGCATGGGGTTGGGTCCCTAGACTCCTGGGGGCATCTATCGATCTCGGGGGGGGAGGTAAGTTCACCGGGTGGGGTCGGGCGCGTCTGGAATATTCTAGGCACGTATGCATCTTGTCCCCGGGCTACACCGTTGGAGTAAGGGGAGGCGCATGCCTTCTGCGTCGCGTAGTTGTGGGGGGTCCTAGGGGGCCTGGGTGTACGGGACATTGTCTCTCAGCTAGTGACTATAGATCCCTGTTTCTCACTACATAGTCTCCCGTCCCCAAATACATATGTGTGTCTACTGTGGCCCGTCGGGTCCCCATCCTGCTCTATGGCCCTTTCTGGTAACAGTCATTCGTCCCATGTGTGGGTCTCCCGGTCTAGGACAGCAAGTCGTATCGACAGATATCATGCATTAGGACCTCAGCGACCAGTATACATTCCCTCCCCACTCTCCTGTACATCATAATATCACATAACATTTCTGACAGTGCATACACATTTTTCTTTTTTTGGACCTTTCTGGGGCATATGTCTCTAGGAGCCATCTTGGGGCAGTCCCTTCCCCCTGAACTGTACCGATGCTATGCCTTATGAGAGGAGTGGCGGCACATCAGTCACATTGACAAGAGGGGCCCCGATCGGGCCTATACCAGAGAACATATTGAGCTGCTGCTTCGCTATCGGGGTTGTAGTAGGTCAGCAGATGTGCCCTCCCCAGGCAATATTATCCCTTTGTCCCCCCACCCAAATCCCCCATCTAGGGGTTGCATGTGTTGGCCACCCAACTTGTGTCCACTGTGCCCAGTGATGACAGTTCAGGTTAGTAGCCCGCCAGTCTCCTGGTTCCCAGTGTCCCTTCAGGGTCCGGGGAGATGGGGGAACTATCAGCGGCATTAGATACCCTCGTCCCTCTCCCTCCCCAAGTGTCCAGTCCCCCCCCGTTGCCTTGTGATCCTCATTGCCTATGAGTGTATATGTCCCCAGGTGTGTTCAGGACTCACCAACTCCCCGACCAATCGACCTCTCCTTGGGGCCTACTCTTCCGGGCCCTCCGGGCCCCCTCGTCGACGTGGTGGAGAATTGTTGCCGGGTATAGGTGCCTGTGGGAGCAGCTGTGCCAGAGGGTCTCGTCGTGTTGCCACAGCTTCTTCCAGGATCCAGTTCCTTACTCTAACGGATGGTAGGCCTAATGTCCGTAGCATACGTGGGATATCTTCCGGCCAGCGGGCCGTGAGCCATGTATTACCGTGTTTCACTTGGAGGCTGAATGGGAAGCCCCATCGGTACGGTATGCGTTTATCACGGAGGGTACTTGTCACCGGTCTCAGGGCCCTCCTAGCGTCTAGTGTGAGGCCGGATAAGTCCTGAAAGAGTGAAACTTCGACCCCGCGGAATCTGATGGGGGTCTGCTCTCGTGCAGCGGCCATTATTTGTTCTTTCACTCCTTGAGAGGTTAGGCAGCATATTACATCCCTGGGGTTGCCATCCTGTCGTAGAGGGCCCAGTGCTCTGTGTGCCCTCTCAACACGGAGTGTTTCAGGGGCCTGGTCCCGCAATATCTGTTGAAATAAGGCAATTAGCGTTGCCTGGAGCTGAGCTGCGTCCGCTTCTGGCAGGCCCCTAATCCGGATATTATTACGCCGGCTCCTATTCTCCAGATCTTCCACTTGCCTGCGGAGCGTTAGGAGCATGTTGCCCTGTCTTGTAACCGCCACCTCTGTTGCCCTGTGGTGTTCATCGCAGCCCTGGGCTGCTGTCTCTATTTCATCCACTCTTTGCTCGAGCGCAGTCAGGTCAGAGCGCATTTCAGCGAGCTCGCCACGCATTGCGGCTCGGATTTCCTGCACTAGGGTGCCAGTGTCTGCCTTGGTGAGCATGCTGGCAGAGATGTGTGCCAATTCAGCCCTGATCTGGGCTAGCTCACTACCCTGTGCGACTTCTGTGCGGGGCTCTCCTTCGTTCTCCGTGGTTGGAGAGGCGGGCGCCATTTTGTGCTCACCATGCTGTTTTCGCGTGTCGGGCGGTGTAGCGACGAAATCGTCCATCGGGCCCGTGTGTCTTCTCGGTGAGTCTGTTCCCGCTGTCTCTGCTGTTAGCTGTCTCTTATTGCGGACCATTTTCTCCAGTTTTTGTGGCTAATTTTCGCTATTTAGGCGGCCAGGGGTGCGGAGCTCTTTCAGTGTGCGTCCTGCACCATGCTCGTCCAGGCCACGCCCCAACCTGGCCATTTTCAATGTTAAAATATTTGACCCATATATTTGACCCTGTAACTTTCAAAAACGCTATAAAATCTGTACATGGGGGGTACTGTTCTACTCGGGAGACTTTGCTGAACACAAATATCAGTGTTTCAAAACAGGAAAACGTATCACAACAATTATATCATCGGTAAAAATGCTGTTTGTGTGTGGAAAATGCGAAAAAAGTCACTTTCACTGACAATATCATCGCTGTGATAGGTTTTACTGTTTTGAATCACTAATATTTGTGTTCAGTGAAGTCTCCCGAGTAATATGGTACCCCCCATGTACAGGTTTTAGGGTGTCATAGAAAGTTACAGGGTAAAATACAGTGCTAGCAAATTAAATTCTCTGGAATTTAGGCCTGGGTTGGCAGGCAGGTCCCTCAAATTGCAATTAATAAAATTACATAATTATGTAAAAATATTACATAAATACGCACGTAGAATTTAAATATATATGCATATTTATATATTTGAAGTCTACGTGTATATTTATATAATTATTAATGTAATTTTGTATATGACATATGTATATTTCGTATTATTTTTATTTATTTATATATACATAGATATATATACAATTTCATTCTAAGTGTATTTTGATATAAATATATATATATTAATATCAAAATACAGTTAGAATAACATTTCTTATAGATATGTAATTTTAAAAAAAATATTATTTTTATTTTTTTATTTTTTTATTTAATTTAATTAATTATTATTTGTATTTTATAATAATATATATATACAATATATATAGTTATTATATATATTATATATATATATATACGTGTGTAATTTAATTATAAGTGTATTTTTATATTAATATATGTACATATTAATATAAAAATACACTTAGCATGACATTATATATATGATATATAGACATATATTATATAAATATAATATATGTCTATATATCATATATATATATACACATATATAATTTATTTATTTTTTTATTAACTTTAACATAATTTTTTCTAATGATTTTACACTAGCAGGGAGACTGCCTGTCAGCACAGACAGTCCCCCTGCAGGCAGACACATGGACACCTATTGTGACCATGTGATTGCTCTGTTGAGCGATCACATGGCCCCAGGGGTCCTAATCCGCCATGGGGAGACTGTCTGGGCTGCAGGCAGTCTCCCCACACCGGGAGCATCGCCGATCGCCGCCGGGGGAACGACGGCGATCGGGTAAGTAACTAAGACCGTTAGGACGGTTCAGGACCGTCACCGGTCGGCAACGCTAAAATGCCGATGACGGTCCTGAACCGTCCTCGGTCGTTAAGGGGTTAATATTAATTATTTAATATGTTAATATAAACAACCTCAAAAACAATCATCTCTTTATAAAATGTTTTTATTATTATTGATGTGTTCATTTTGACTTGCAATACTATATGACATATCAATGGATGTAAACATACATTTATATTCCCCTGTTTGATTGTAGTGCTAAACTTTCTTTTGTTATTATTGTGAATAAAAATATTTGAAAATAAATGTCCAACGTTAAAAAGGTTACGCCTACAAAATAAGCTTTCATTTCTAACATTCCGAGGTATATTGGGTCGTTCATGAAGTTTTTTCTATTAAATTCATGAAACCAAAACAGCATTTCTCAGCAATCTGGTAGCAAACTTTCAGTGGTTATTCACTCAGTTTACTGTCCAACAAAATTGGCAGAATTAGAGCTCATTCAAATCAATCAGATATGGCTATCAATGCCCTGATATTGTTATCCAAAAGACAGATGTTCTGAATCAAAATCAAGCCTTGAAAAAAGACTATTGTGCTGGAAACAAAGCAAGTTTCACTTGTAATAATGGGATATATATCCTAAAAGAAGATTATTTTAAATATTGAGTTATTTATTGCGCCAGGAGTGGCAACCTAATACTTTGAACCCGCTATAAACCTTAACATCTCCCTTCCCAGACTTTTCAGAGTGCTCATATTCCCCATTCTAATACATCACTCAATGTCCATACCCCCCTTCTAACACTTCACAATCCACACATTCCTCTCCCTATACTTCACAATACCCATACCCCCCTCCCCATGCTACCCTCAATTACCATTTTCACAGTCCACACATTCCTCCTTCCAATACTTCTCCTAATGCCCAATTTCCTCTTCCCCAGTATTTTCTCTTCCTTTTCTTTTAGTTAACTACTACCAACTGTGACTCTGGTAGCGTGGCTGAGTGGTATGGGAGTCAGAGTCCTAGGAGAAGTCTTGCTTTGTCAGGACTCTGTCAGAGGCTGTGTGCTGTGTGTAGGAGGTGGGAATGTAGTATATCATTATAACCTCGCCCTCTATCGTCAATCATAAGTGCAGCATCTAATTAATGAGCCCTGGCAGGGCATATTTGCCTATGACTCAGACATTAATGATGGCTTGACACTCACCTGCTCAACATTTATACATTAACATGCACAATGCAAGTGAAGGGACACAGGGCTTAGTTGGAAGATCTTTTGATCTGGCTGCTGGTTCAACAAGTGCACCTACTGACAGGGGCTCGGGAGCTCGGGCCCTAGGCGGCCGCTTTAGTCAGCTACGGATAATCAGCGCTGATGCACCTTAAATTAAATGCCCACTTCCTCAATTACAACAAAACTAATTGGAATTGTCTTTTGCCATACTAGAGTTGTTAATTAAAATAAGTTAATTAAAAGGGACATTTTGGACACATTCGACATCTATTCATATTTATAATGAAGTAGTGTATTCATTATTTGTTTAGCTTATTTCTAAGTGCTAGTGGAATGGGCAATTTAAACCCCATGCATTTGGCTAAGAAACCAAAACTACTAAGCAAGTGCCCGTAGAAGATAGATGAGCAGTTTTATTCCAGGACCCTGTACTGCAGAGAGCCCCAGATGGAATATTTTCCCCAAGTAAGTGGGTTAATCTCAAAGGAGCAGACATTAGGCTATGAGAGTAGGACCTGTCAAAGATGGAGTACATTGACATTGTGGCAGACTTATGCAATGTATGATCATATAATGTAACTAAACCCCAGTTATTTTTGCCTAGATTAGGTGTTTTTTAAAAAAAAAACTAATAAAATCTGTCAACATTGAAGTTGCTGTTTAGTGGATAAGTGCGTGTGCTGGACCTTGCATGTTCAGGTGAGTGCAGCCCCCCGGTTTCATATAGATATGGTGCTTCATATCTAGTAGCCACTAGAATTTATTTTTTTCTGGGGGCGGAGCCAGGCTTCTGAGCTGAGCTGACGTATAAAGCCTGAGCTCCTATATTTCGGGGCGATTTTGGGGTGCCAATTTATGTTTTGCATAATGAGATGTCAGCAGCTTGGCGCCCAAAAGCAGACCAATCCTGACCTCCGATTGGCTTATGCTTCGAGCCCCAGCAGGACTATGGGTATTTAATAGAGACCCTTGGGTCAGAACAGATTCAGCCCCTGACAAAGGTGCATCACTCTGGCACCAAAACGCACGTGTCGGGTTGAGGGTTTATTCCTTCACTTTTTCTCACTCACAGGGCACTTTATCACTATGTGCAGGTAACCAACATTCTAAGTATGGTTCTGCACAGTAGCACGTCTTTGTTTTAACACTTATTTTTCTTCCTCCTGTCATTTCTAATACCTAGTTTGAGTGGGGATTTTTAAACCTTTACTTGCAATTTACAATAGGGGGGTTTGCATTACGGTCATTTTGGACTGATTATTTTCAACAAAGGATAGATTTATTTACCACTTGGCCAGAGAAAGTTTCTAACAGTACAAGTTCTAAATTTATTAGCTTGTTACAGAGCCATTCCCATTTGTGCAAGTAAGAGCTATCTGGATACATTTTGTTAAACTGTACAATTATTTGAATAACATATTATCCAGTTCTCAGCCATTTTCGTTATTTGTTTGGCTTTTCCATTCATGTTTCAATCTCCACTCACCCTACTAAGGTGACTAGAATCTCAGAGAATTAAAAGTGGGTCATTTATTATGATGTTATTATGTCCACGTCTATATGAAGACTTAAACACCATGGGATCTAGGTAATTCTCTAGGTATTTTTCATATTTTTAGTTCAAATACGTCTCAGACTTGGACCATACCGGATTGCATTAAAGTCCAGAGTCTGAGTATAGTAGATGTATCCAAGATACCCCAGGACAGGAGGTTAGCCACTAGGCTTGATTTATTCTTTATCCATTTATGACCATCTATTTTGAGACTTATTTTACCTAGATTACGTTATCATTTACTTCTTATACAATTATATTTCCAGCCGATACTTTTTTTTCTGGATCTCCTACCCAGTAGCTTGAGGATCTTTCTGTAGTTTAAACGTTTAGGGGTTATGCCCCTGGACACCTCTGGAGTGTCGTCTAAGGTGTGACCCTCTACGGGTTTAGCGGACTAGTCCAGTTTCGGACAGCCACTACTTGTAGAAGTCGTTTCTTTTGCCAATTTATGTCAACCTGAAATACTACCCACCAATCAGCACCACCTAAGTCGGGGGTCCCAAGTGTTATCATCCTCCCTAGAGTCTACCACTTACCGGAGACCCGAACATTTTAGCTGCGGCCTACTGGAAATTTAGCTGGGGAGAGATGGCCACTCTCCTCGCTCTTAAGAACCTGGGTCAGTTTCACTACCCTCCTACCTCCTTCCCCCGGACAGATGGGGGTTATTCCGTTCCCCACTGAGAACTTTACGTTGCGTTAGACCACAACCTAGCTGTACCTCAACTGTACCACACCCTTCAAAATGGTGGACGCACAGGGCTCAAGTCCCTGTCGGCTGGTCCACCACAGTTCTACTGAAATCACTTTGTTGAGACTTGAAGAGATCCTCTGTGCTTCCTGGGTGAAGCTCTGGGACTGCAGAGAGGCCTTTCTGTTTGAGGAGAAGGAGTCCCCTCTGGTCAAGCCAACATCACCAGCATGTTTTCACTCTGTGGCCCACCTATCTAGACTGAGAGCCTCACAAAACCTTACCTCCCTGCGTCAACAACATGGTCTGAAGACCAGCCACAGGAAACGTTGATCTCCATCTCTACCTTCAGACTGCCCCTGACTGGGGGAAAGCCTTGGTCCCCATGGGCTCCAAAGCATGATACCGGCTCTCCAACAGACCTGGACCTGGAGGGGAGCCCTACTCCGGAGCAGCCACAAGGATCCTCCCATGGACTCTCCTTTTTGCACCATAATCTTGCGGCTCACAGGGATCAGCTGATCTGGACCCCAGTCTCCCCATTTAAAAACATGCGCTGCCCAAGTATAGGAGGTTGCCGTTTAGTTAGCAAAGCTTAATATGCCCATTGCTACTAATCACATTACTGGCCACATTCTTTTCTTTTGTTTTTTTCATATCTAACGTGTTATGGCAGTATAGCAATGACTACAGCTAGGTTCCTTGCACTGTTTTCAGTCTCAGTGGATAAACTAATCATTGTATTCCTACTCATTAGACAGGCATGTTAATACCTATGACTACTATTTTTCAAGTATGCCTAGCATGTTTATTACTATCACAGAGTAGTATTATCTTATGTTCTTAATAAACATTTCTAAAAGTGCAGCCAAGCCAGACATTTCATTTTATATCTATATATCTTGCTTCTTGGTTTATAAGCACAACCAATGTCTTTATTTACCTTTTGTATCACCACTGCACAACAAAAAATAAAGAATTAAAAATAAATTGAATGTATTTTTCCCAATAAATGGATTTATATGCTAATTTTCAAGATAAATTGATTCTCACTGATATTGTGAGCTCGGAATTGCTTTTCACAGAATGATTGTATTTTACATTGAAAACTCTCGAGCTAGCTTCTCTAATGAGAAAACCAAATACAGAATTAAAAACTAAAAAAGTCTTTGTCTTTCAGACACCCAATTACTAGTTCCAGATAAATCTTTCTAGCACTGGAAGTATATTTACAAGCGAGATTTTCCTACTCTTGTAAAATGTGAACACCTGTGACTTTACAGAAAGTCATTTAGCGTTAGTATGCCATGGAGCCAGTAGCCCCAGATAGGTGGAACGGATATTTCAAACCTCTTACTACTAAGCTACTAATAATGGATAAAATAAAATATAACATACAGAAACTAGACATGCATGCATCTTTTTCTAACAATTGTAAAAATAGAAAAGATTAAGCAACTTCATCAAACCTTGAACCTCTACCAAAAAGAACCCAACATTTTACTTTCTTAATGGGAAGTGTTATAAACAACAAAATTAAAAAGAATGGTTTGTAAAATTGAAGCAATTCTTACCCCAATGTGTTGAGTGCTCTATGATTTTATTGATTCTAGAAAGTACAGATAAGAGGACATGGTGGGCAGCATGGCATATGAAATTAGCTTAAACACAGGACGATAAATCCAGAAAGCATATCAATATCCATGAAAAAGTAGAACATCTTTACCTACCAAAAAAAGGAGGTAAGCAATGACAGAAAAGACAAATCCGAGATTCTCATGATCATTGACTGATGTGGGCAACTAGTATCATACTACATGAGTAGACAGAGGAAACAAAAATAGAAACAAGAATCTGAGCATAGTAAAAATATAAATATCTTAGATCGGAGGCCTACGTTAGCCTATACCATCTTACAATCTTCATTCTTAATTTAGTTTATTTACTGTTATAAGCTAGAATGGAGTTGGATAGGCAGTTCGCGTTGCTCTTGCCATTGGCTGGGAAGAGCTTGGTGTGTAAATGTTTTTATTACCAAAGATTTATATTTCAAATTCAATAAAAAAAAAAAATAAAAAAAAACATTATATACATTTCCATTTAAATTGTGTTTAAGACTCAAAGTGATACATATTATGGTATCCTCAAACTCAAAATTATGCAATACATTATAGTAAAAAATGCTCTCATATATGAGAAAACCATCCAAAGAAAAAAATAGAGTGGTTAAAATAAATGTAAATTAAATTGGCATGGAATAGCATAAAGTAAAAAAAAAAAAACACACATATGAAGTAAATGGTTCTCTGTCATATTTCATATAGCACATATCAATTTCTGTGCATTTAGCGTTTCATGTTGAAAAGAGCTATCGTTAATATATAACTTTTCTAGATGCTCATTCCAAACACTGTAACCTACTAGATGGGCAAAGACCATTTATTATTTATTAAAGAATGCAAAAATGGATGCATAATTATATGATTTATGGGAGTGTTGAGCAATATCCCCCAGCATGGTTCTGAGAAGATCCCTAAATGAGATTAAAACCTTTTTTTTTTTTATGGACTGATGTCAAAGTAGATTCGAGATGTAACCTGCATAAATGCCCCATTGCATTAATGCAAGCATCCTATGACGCATTTAATTTCTGCAAATTCTACTGTAAATGAATAAATGCTTATTTCCTCATTTCACACATAACCTGAAATCATCTGTAAATAAAAATAGATTGATCATTTTAAATTGCTAAGCAGCCACCTCAACCAAGTGATTGTTGTTTATACGTGACACAGGGACAGACACACATTAAAGGAACATTATAGTGTTAGGAATACAAAGCTTTCACCTACCCTGTTCAAGAGCCAAGAACCGTCTTGCTCTGTATTCTCCAACATCATCATGAGAGGGGACCTAATGTGCATGCATGGCGACTGTCGTATGCGTATTAGGCCTTCCCCATAGCAAAGCACTGAGTCAGTGCTCTCCTATAGGGAATTTGAAGACGCTGGACATCCTAAAGCAAAGTGTGAGGACATCCATTGTCGTTTCATGGAGTTAAACTCGTTTCAGCCAGTATTTTTATCAAACTTTAGCTGGATTAAATATTGAATAAACGGGTCAGCTGCTTAAGAAATGTTGTCCAATAAATGTACTTCAGAAGCACATTCCATGGCCTTTTTTAAGTACTGACCCTGTTAGTCATTAAAAAAGAAATTAAATGAGTATGTGGGGGTCAACATAACTCCCATATTAATAAAAGAAAGTTGAATACCGGAGTGTATTTGTAATTCAAATTGTGTTTGAATCCAGGGGTGTATACGTGTGGAGTGTTGGTGTTTGAATGCTACGGTGTATTCATATACTAAAACACGTGACCTTAACATACACTAAAATAGACACACACACACTTAAATACACATACACTGAAACACAGATAAACATAAGAACACAAACTAAATAAGACACAACCTACATATTTTTTAAGGGTTCCAAATGGTTTACCAATCTAGCTTATAATCTGATGCAAATAAGGGAGCAGGACCAGTGGAAAACCACTTTTAATACCCGTAGTGACCACTATGAGTACCTAGTAATGCCCTTCGGCCTATGTAATGCCCCTGCTGTATTCCAAGCTTTCATCAACGATGTCCTTCAGGACTTCCTGCACGTATGTACAGTCGTATACCTGGACAACATCTCAGTATACTCTCCTGATCTGGAAACCCACCCGAGCATGTCAGATCAGTAGTTAAGAAACTGCAAGATAATGGTCTTTATTGCAAACTTGAGAAGTGCCTCTTTGATCAGACCATTAAGTCCTGGTCCCTTCCACAAGGACTAAAGGCCATACAAAGATTTATGGGCTTTGCAAATTACTATAGAAAGTTTATAAAGAACTTCTCTTCCATTGTTGCCTCAATAACTAAGATGACCAAGAAGGGGGTTAATCCCCGTGTTTGGGATTCAGAGGCTCTTGAAGCTTTCAATATGCTTATAAAGGCAGTTATGTCAGCCCCTGTTTTGCACCACCCTGACCCGTCGCTGCCTTTTATAGTAGAGGTTGATGCTTCCGAGTCAGGTGTTGGTACAATACTGTCCCAAAGAAAGACACACAACGACCCTCTTCATCCATGTTGCTTTTTCTGTCCGATGCAGAAAGAAATTATGATGTGGGAAACAGAGAACTGTTGGCCATTGTCCTAGCATTTAAAAAGTGGAGACACCTACTTGAAGGTTCCAGGCAACATGAACCAATGGAGAGCGACCCCTCTCCGCCAGAACCCATAGTTCTTCCCGCTAACATCGTGGCCGCTACACACTTGGTCATCTCCTCCCTCTTTCTTGGTAAGGTAAAGGCATATCAAAACCAAGCTCCGCCTGAAACACCCTCAGTGTTATTATTTGTACAAGCTTGAGATAGGAGAAAAGTCATGACTTTGTTTCATAGAACCAAAACAGCGGGACATCCGGACATAAGCAAAACATATAACAGCATAATAAGACAGTTCTGGTGGCCTTCTATTAGGAAGGATGTCAAGGAATAAGTGGCAGCCTGTCAATTCTGTAGACAATTTAAATCCTTCACAGGCAAGCCACCAGGTCTTATTTCAATAACCAAAACGCCTTGGACACACCTGTCCATTGATTTTATAGTGGACTTTCCCCCTTCTGGAGGTTATACGGTCATTTTGATGGTGACCGACAGATTCTCCAAAATGGCTCACTTTGTTCCACTAAAGAAGCTTCCCAGTTAGCCCCTGTGTGTGTGTGTCCTCCCTCTACAGGACCTTTAGCATCAGACTTTCCCCATAGAAAAGCATTGAATAATGCTTTTCTATGGGGAAATGCTAATGCGAGTGCGGCCATTGCCACGCATACGCATTAAGTCTCCCCTGCCAACGTCAGCATGGGCGGAGCCTGACCTAGCACCGAGGGACACCAGCGCTGGATTCAGGTAACTGGTTAAAGGGGTTTTAACCCCTTCAGTCCTGCGGGAGGGGTGGCGCGAGGGAGGGGGGCACCTTTTAAACCTATAGTGACAGGAAAACTGCTTTGTTTTCCTGGCACTATAGGATCCTTTTAATGCCCTTTTTTATACATGATAATACCTTACTAGCCTTAGCAACTGCCGATTCATATTGCATATTGTTGCCTACTTTGTCTTTACCAATGATTTAATATTGCTAGAAAAACTTTCAAAATTATTTATGTACAAAATTTCCATAGTGACTTGTGTCGATAAATCATTTGGAATTTTTTTATAACAGTATGGGATCTTTTGCAAAGCACCAAAACAACTTTAGCTTAATGAATCAGTTTTGATGTATAGATCATTCCCGTGCAGTCTCACTGCACAAGCCTTTGCCACCCTCCTGTTTGAAACCACATAGCAACGCAGGGAGGAGTGGGCCTTGACAGAGCCAGGAGTAGGCAGGTGAAGTTTAGGTCAAGGGGCTGACCTATGGTTTTGCAAGGGGGCGGGAGTTAGAGGGGAAGTTAAATAGCGGCCATTTTAGGGTAAGTTCATTCTAACTTGAGCCTTTCTTCCCTTTAAATTGTCCCTCCCACCCACCCTTTGAGTAGGAAGTAGTTCCCGTTTGGTCACAGCGGCGGGAAAAGGTCTTGGTTAAACAGGAAGTTTGGTGGGTTAAGAAATTGGTAGACCAAGGTCTAGGCTGGAGTAGGCCGGAAGTTAAAAGTGTGGAGGTAGGTTTGAGCCCATCGGTAGCTACGAACCAAGGGGTGTAGGGATGTCTGGGTACACCCCTGCAGTTAGACAAATGGAGGTGGGGCCTCTTGGTAGGCCGTTGAGTTACGTGTTATGTATTATTGGTTATGTTAATGTTTGTTTTGGTAGGGTCATTGTCGGGGGTATGGTACAGGAGAGAGCGTAACGAAAGGAGTACTGTTGACAATGACCCTAAATTGTTAATTTATATATTGATATTAAGCTGTGGACTTTATACTCCAACAGAACTTTTGGTGTCTGCGTGTTATTATAGTTATGGTTGGCACATGCTGAATAACGACTGTGCAATAATGTCAAGCATACAGTTTGTGTGTAAGAGAGTGGCTTGCTTGGGATCCTGTTGCTGGCTCTCTATATCCTTCTCCCCACTCCTGTGCCTCCTCTTAAAGAAAACTTCAGTGCCAGGAAAACAATCCGTTTTCCTGGCACTGCAGGTCCCATCTCCCTCCCACCTCCCAATCCCTGAAGGGGTGAAAACCCCCCTTCAGGTCACTTACCTGAGACCCCGCCGATGTCAATGCTTTCCTGTGGGGAATTGAGCGATGCTGGAGGTCCTCACACAGCGTGAGGACGTCCAGCGACGCTATAGCACAGGTTTTCTGTGCTATAGAGCAGGAAGTGCCCTCTAGTGGCTGTCTAATAGACAGCCACTAGAGGTGGAGTTAACCCTGCAAAGTAATTATTGCAGTTTATAAAAAACTGCAATAATTACACTTGCAGGGTTAAGGGTAGTGTGAGTTGGCACCCAGACCACTCCAATGGGCAGAAGTGGTCTGGGTGCCTGGAGTGTCCCTTTAATCCCGCATTGCTCTCCCTGTAGCTGGAAGAAAGTGACCTGACAACTTTCTCTTAGGCTGCCAATATCATAGGGGTTGGTCACGCTGTTAAAGAGCCGCGGCACCTGACCTGTCACGTGCTTTGTCAAACCTCTATATTGCGATTGTGAGTAGGAACATCGACACTGAGATTTGTGAGTTCTGTATGCAAAACAAGGCAATTTGTGTGTACTTGCTCCTCAGAACATGTAGACAAACCACAGAGCAAGGACTTACTGTTTCATGCAGCAGTCTTGAACTGCCTTTCTTACAGTTTCTGCTTACATAACTGGGGACTTGTGCCCTACAACTAAGCTTTTTGTTAGTGTGATCACTATAAAGTCTGTGCTCTGTAGTGATTATGGTACCAGGAGTGTCCTGGCCTTGTCCCAGTGTAAATTGCCAATCTTGGGGGGGGGTGACTTGCAGGGCCCAGATGAGTGTGAACCCATATTAAAATAGTTTGACAGATTATGCTGGGATGGTACCAGAGCACTCATTGCACCATAACCACTACAGTGGGCTATAGTACTCCATGAAGACTGTCTGGAGGTGTCCAAACTTCAGTTCTGTAATGGAGGTTCAGGCTGAACCAACCAATTAACCACACAGAGGATTACCCGAAAACATGCATATAGCCATGATAAAGGCAGACAAATTGAACTGGCCTATGCAGCAAGCCTTACAATTACAGTAAACTTCACCCATAACCTAAAAATATCCCTCTCGAGTCTCGTTAACATGTTGTGTCTGAGGACTTGACAATATATCATGCATCGCTGTTGCACACAAGGGGTGAATCACTCTCACTGATGAACATTCAGCAAAACCTCAAATTACAATCCCATATTAGTATCTAATGACAGTTATGACCGAGGTGCCCTTTAAGTTTCATTGTCCTTAGCTAAGTACATAATATACGCTCTGCATCCAGATTGACACAAGTTACTGCCCCAGATTCACACAGATAAATACTGCAGATGATGCAGCTTGGCTGCCAGTCCACATGCCATGACTGGGCAGAAAAATCTCTGCAGCAAACCATTAAGCAGATTTAAATTTCCAAAAAAAATAAAAAAAATAAGAAAACACGTATTTCTCAGCATCTTCCTTAATAAATTAGCTCTGCAGAATATCAGAAACGGAAAGAATAATAAAGTAAAGGGAAAAAAAAAAATAATACTTTGCCAACTTTCAACCTCTTCTTTTCTGGAAAGTCTTTATCATTGTACAAATGCATCTGGGTTACTTAGACATTGTAACACAGAGAAATATTAAAATGTGAAACCTACCTAAATATAGGTTTTTATTCCCTGAATGCCAAATTTGATATAGCAATTTCGATCACTGTTATTCAGACTTAATTATTAATTTGAGTCTTGATTTAGCAAAGGGATCGCCATTATTTTCAAATAGATTTTATTGCTGCAGTGAGATGCATTTGAAAACAGCTCTAGCTAAACGAACCAAACAGCAGCCAAATTTCACTTTGAAGAAAAAAAAGGCACTGCAAAGGTAGGGCAAGAGGGAAATTAAGGTTGAAATACGGACCCTCAAACGGTCCCGATTTCAGCATGACAGTCCTGATTTTCAGATCCTGTCCCACAGTCTAGATTTAGTTCCCTGTTGTCCAGCTTTTGGGGACAGCAGGGAAGAGTCTCCAACAAACATAGCAGGAGTGCAACATTAGACACCTCCACGCAAAGTTCAGAGTATTAGGACACTGCAGATAGTACTGAAGCAGTGGTCCCTACAGGATCTGCCATCAGCGGGCCAGCCTGAATGATGAGCAGGCAGTCTAGAGTGCATTTACACCAGGCTGGCCTACCAATCTTTAAGGTGGAGCTTAATCTTTTGGGCGGCACCAATGATGCAATCACATCACTGGCCGGCCATATTTCCTCCTTTCCCACTGACATCCCGATTAACAGAACACTGTACTTGGGAGGTATGGAAAAATCATAGGGATAGAGTGTTTGGAGATCAACAGGGTGATTTAGGATTAGGGGGATAATGGGAATTGTAGTAAACAAATGAAGGAAATATTAAATTGTATTTTGGTTGCAATGTAGCTGTTTGAAAATACCTGAACTTACTACCGAGATGGCAGGCTTTTTTTTAAACCTAATGCATTAAAAAAGTTGTATAGAGCAGTATAGGGCTATGCAACATCCAGTGTGGACTGCCAGTTGAAAAACAAGAATATATTTTCCATGTAGGTGGTGTGAGGATATTTATGGGATGATAATAGTAAACTGTTGAGAATTGCCCACTATTTCAATTCTCAGATCCCAAAGATTGTTATCATGTAAGTGAAATGTATTCCATATAAATAAAATCACAATTTGTTATAAAAATAGATACAATTTATTGTGACAAATTAAATAATAATAATATGTAACATGCGTGATAATAATCAATGAATATTCAGTATAACATGAGCAATACAATGGCACTACACAGTCCAATGGTTAACACAGTCAATTGTCAAGACAAGATTTATGATGGGCTTTACAGAGAACGAAAGTGAAACTTACACACACAGAAAAGCTTTCTTTCACACAGCTTGCAGCGTAAGGCCATAGAACTTTAGCTAACAGTTAGAATAACCCTTTCAATGCTGGCTAGACCTCCTAGGTAATTAAGACCTATTCTCATGTAATTTTAAATAAAATAACATTTAAATCAGCTCATTAGTCATTTCCTGGAACCATCCAATAAGAGAAATCTACCAAATTCTATAAGCAGAATTTTAACTTGCCTAAACAGATATTTTATCTTATTTTAGAGCAAATCAATACACCTGGATAAATAACATGATATGCTAACATGTGATATGTCCCATTAATACATAATTATTATAATTCCATCTGCAGAATGGAATGGTTATAACTATATATTTCTTAGTTAACTAAGATTTCTAAATATCGAAATCTGATCGTGATTTATCCAGTCATATATCATGCTATTAGAAAATTTTAATTAATTTAGATTAATTAAATGAAACCAGTATAATTACCAGTTGAGTAGACATTCTCATCAGATGAGTAGGTAGTCTCAGGAACTGAATGGATGTGTGATTGGTGTGTAAGAAATTCGGAGTGCCCTGGAGTGGATATCTGTCATGGATTTCTCTGCATGGCCGAATCTGAAACCCAAACTCCAACTCACTTCAACTCCGACTCTTTGACTTTGCTCGTCTCTTCCCTTTGTCTTAACTTTTTAAAGGGAAAAATTCTCTGTTCGTCACTAGGTGATAGACCAATAGAAAACTGGAGGTGTGGTTACCTTCCAGATAGCAATTTAAGTATTTGGTCTATAGAGGGCAGTCTCGTCCCACTAAATATTCCTATCCAGAAAACAGTTAACTTTTCCTGATGACGATTTTGACGTAATTTAGCTTATCTTTATGGTTACCTATAACTTAAGTTTTCTGTCAGTTCAAAGCGTTTCTTTGGGTTTTCGTCAGATAGTGTGTCTCCAATTCCTGCTGTAATTTCTAAAATGACAGTTTAAACTTAATTTCAACTTTTACTTTACAATGAGACCTTATGAAATTTCGAAAGTAAAATTAATTACTAAGTCTTATCTGGTCCCTGGTGTCTGGCTTTCTTGTGTGAAGCTAACATTAAGAAGAGTATTCCGTCTCCCTTCTCTGTTAGACTCATTGTATCACTTGATTTGTTTATACAAAGCATTCCTTAGTTCAGGCTAGTGTTTAGTTACAAAGAGGATAGAAATTTGTGTCTTTGTTAGCTTGAAATCCAAAATGGAGTCTGCTCTGTTCAGAGTGATTCTGACAATATACACTTTTAATTTCTATCATAGCACAAAATGTCTGCCGATATAAATACCCTGACTGTGGCTTGGATAAGATTAAAACTACACTTAGTGAATTGAGGGGAATGTCATAAAAAAGGGGAGATGGGTTCCCATGTGTTATCTGTTGTTTGCACCCACTTGTATCTTGCTAGTTTGGCTTACTGCTTGCTGAGCTAGCAGGGACCAAAGCTCAATTATTGAGGATAAAAGTCAGTAATTATAAAGGAGATATTTTTACCTTTAACTCTTACTGGATACTCCTTCCATTATTGCATGGATATAGTCATGCAATGGGATATATTTTTTTTTCTTCAAATGTACCTTTTGATCTATGCCAGCCCTGCTCATCAGCAGAGCTAGCCATGCAACAGAAAAAATAGCATCATTAAGAGATCCTCTGGCTAATGAGAGGAAATCCCAGATGTCTCCATGTTTTTCCCCCAAAGGACCAATGGAATTATAAGCTTGGTATATACAGGTCCTATGCCGACACAGAACATCTTACTTAGAATTCATAGCTTTATTGAATCTAGGGACCGGATATTTATGACAATACGGATAACCATCGGTCCTTATAGGGCTAAAGCACTGAATTAAGAAAAACAAAACCAATAAACATGAATTAGTTTTTTCTATTTGCACTGTGTTTGGTCTCACCACAATCTTTTTGACACCATAAAAATGTGTGTATATTTGGAAAATTGTTCACAGTAATCTGTAATCAACAAAGTTTCTCAGTTATTTATTTATGGATCTTCCCCTCATTTAAAGAAAAATGAAATGCACCCATTCCCTGAAAGGTTTTTAGATGGTACGTTACTCTCTAAATGTATCTAAAGAAAGCAGGCATTGAGATTTGGAGATGTTACAAAGTTGTCCATCATTCTCTGATGATGCAGACTGCTGCTTGGAAATCAAGAAAGAATAGAATGTGTGAAGATTTGTTGTCAGATTGTAAATATCCTGCAGAGCAGTCACGATACAAGAGGACAAGCTGACCCAATTAATCCTTCTGCTGCACTCCTAAATGTTCTAAATCTAAGCATTTCTGTTCCATTTGCCGAAGAGGGATTAAGTTCCCAATACCCAAGTCTAATGCTTTGTATCAAATACAAACAACCATATGATGTTTACCTCATTTCAAATGTAAAAGGGAGTGATTGCTTGCACCTTAGTTTGCAACTTAATCGTCCAAAACCATAAAAGGTAAAAAATAAAATACAAAATATGCCCTAATGTGATAAGCAGTGAATAAAACACATTGCTTAAATATCCCTAGGACAGAATAGTATGTTAAAAGATGAAGTTACAGCATATTTTTATTGGGCTTTCAGTCAATGTGCTACAGTAGTTCTAATTTTTGGATATATTTGTGCAATAATGAAACTTTAGTACAGCTCTATTTGATTAGTAAATAACTAAAAACGCATTGGAAAATGTATTGATAAAAATGCAAAACAAGTAATACTTATCAACCTATTATTATTATTATTAATATATATAAAGTGTCAACAAATTCCGCAGCACTGTGCAGTGAGTGGACAAACACAGTTGTGCCCCAACTGAGAACCCGTCCGAACAGCTTCTTCCACCGCCAAACCACAGATGTCAGCCCGTTCATGAATACTCAATCAGCCAACACCTCTCCCCCAAGAACCGCAGACACACACAGCTTGAGGGTAGAACAGGAACTCTTTTTTATTAGACACACCGAGGTATTTGTATACAAGTAAACTCATTAGTAAGCACACAAAGGTTTGGAACAGCGACCAATCAAACTGGGCCTAAACAAACAGACAATCACACTAAGCCCATTAATAACCAATAGGACACACCATCACAGAACACCTACTTTGCATACACAGGAAAACATTATGCATTAGGTAAAGGGATTAACACACAGTCAACAATAGGTGACTCAGCTCCCTGAGTCACAAAGGGGAAAGTCCCAACCCCCACTCACGTGGTCACACAGTCTGGTTCAGCGTCATCTTGTCTCTCCATGTTGTGTATAGGTCTAAGTCTGTGCAGTCTAAATGGCCGCTCCCCACAGGAGCCCACCCAAATAAAGGATGCCCAAGTGACGGCGTACCAGCATTCCGTTACAACGTATTTGTAACCAGACGAGTTTGACACACAGGAACAGAGGGATTGAGGGCCCTGCTCCATGAGTTTACATGCTAGAGGGAGTGGGGTCAAGTGACACAAACGGTCTCAATATTTGCAGACTGTAATTCTAATAATCAATGCATTTTGTAATATCTTGTAAAATGGCTCAGTGGGTTAATGACTGTATTGATCGATGTGTAATTTTACGATCCTGTTGGCCTTCCATTCTTTCACAAGGTGATACTGTATAGCACAGGATTAATATTAGCAGAGAGCAATGCTCAAACTTTACAATACAATGTTTTATATGACCTACGTCTACTATACTTGATGGCATGTGTTCCTTTAGCATACACTTCCTTCCAACCAACCCCTGCCACTTATTCCGTTCCCCAGGATGTTTGGATATGAATGTCCCCATGATGGTAAATACAGCAAAAAATTCATTAGAAGAGAAGGCGTTTCACCCTGGGCCTGTGCTGCTCCTGTGTTCAGATTGAATTACTATGTAAACAGAGCAGGAAGGATGCACTGTCTAATTCCCTATGATGGATCTATGTGTCATTCCCAGATGCCTGATATCTTGGAATAAACTGGCAATCAGGGTTTTGTCTGCTTGGGGAAAAAGAGCACTGAACAGAACTCTCTTTTATTTAGCTGTGATTATGTTTGTATTTAGCATTTACAGAGACACTGATTACAGACAGATTCACATTGATATAAATCTAATGGAAACATTGAATTAACCCCTTTCAATCTCAGAAGCAGGTTATAGACAGGTAAGTATAATCCATTTGAGAAATGGAATATTAATCTTGAAGGGTAGGAAGAGAGAGTAAATGTTTCTTAATCATATGATTTAGAGATTAAGTTACAAAAAGGGATTTAACCTGCCAAATAGGAAGTGGGCAAATGTTCTCAAATTAAGGGTTGTATTAAACTGCTATCAAGCATCCCAGCATGTAATTAAAACAATTAAAAGCAGCAAGGCAAAATATTTCACTGGGTCCTATTTGTGTTTTCTTTGCTTTTATCACTTCTTCCTGATGATGGGTTAAACATGAATAATGGTCCTGTAGTATGTAGGATTCAGATGCTGCATGCATGAAAAATTTATGAATCAAGAGTTTATTTGGCATCCATCCTTGATAGGTTTCTGTGGGCACTGCAAAATAGCACTATTTATATAGCCATCCATCAGTATAAATAAGGATGCCGGATGAGTCCCATGTACACACTGAGTATCCATTCAGCTATTGTGCAGCCAGAACCCAGCAGCCTGTTCCGCAAGCTCAATGAATACATAAATAAGAAGCATTTTAAAATGTCCGTTTCTGAATGACAGATCCCCTTTAAGTACATCTCAACAATTAACTGGTGAGCAGGGCCCTTGTTATGACTTATGTCCATTTGTCATGAGGATTTTTTGCATTTCTGTTCAAGAACACCTACTTTTTATAAATGAATTACATATGTAGACTGGTATATATTAGTACATCTGAAATATTCAAAAACACTAATATGCACTTGCCATACACAGTTTCGATTAAACCAGTAACTACAATTAACCCAAACTTGATGCAGTGGTGGAACTGATGAAGAAAAAGACCTAGTGCAAGAATTTTTTGGGGCTCTCCTCTATAGCTTAAGTGTTCAACTGTTGTAAAACTCCCCCGATTGACTGGGACTGTCTCCTCTCTCTGACCAGTCTCTCCTGCATGGCTTTCTGTGTGCAATCACCTTCTCCTAGGTCACCACAGCCTAACAGGGGAACAGCCAAACTGACCAGAGCCCAGTGCACTGATAAAGGATCGCAGTGCCCGACCAGGTTCATCTTCGGATGGCTACCCAATGAGCCGTTCAAGCTTACTTGTCATATTGGACATATTTCGAGGCCCAAGTTGCAGTGAAGAAACTGCAGGACATGAAATTGTGTGTTCTCCTGGACACATATCGCATATACATACTGATAAAAAATGCTGCCTTGCAGTATGAATTATTTATAATTTGCAGAATTCCCATTTGATTCATTAATTGATTTCCTATCTGAAACCATAGAATTTTGCCTACCTGTACACCAGAAATAAAAGGTTACATAAACCATGACACAATATATATATATATATATATATATATATATATATATATATATATATATATATATATAGTGCACTTAAACAATATCTAAAAGTACAAGCAGTAAAAATAGTGCTATATTTTTTAACATTAATTTACATATTTATTGAAGCATCTCTTTTGCACTTTTCATTCTATTTTATTTGCATCTCTGTCCTTACCTATGCCTAAGGAACATACCTATTCAAAAGAATAAACCTCCAAGTAAAACAATTTGTTCTACCACCGGAACCAGGGCTTGCTTACAACTTCAGTAGACTAGAGGTTAATAGAGCTCTTCAGGAAATTGACTGTTATCTCTTAAACATAACAGGATTAAGGGTATTTTGCAGTAATGGGTCTTTGCAGGCCCAAAGGACTTCAAAAGATTATTTAGATGAGATATGTAACTCTGATTGGATGATCTAGAGCAGATAGTAGAGAAAAAAGAAAAAAAGGAGATTGATGGGAACTGATGCAGATGCACAAGTCCATTTTCTAATAAAAAAAAAAAAAGTAAAGAAGAAAGAAACATTGCCTCCTAGTGAAATCTAATTTGTTCTTCTACCACTTCTGCAAGAGGTCTTTACAGCTTTTAAAATTTGTCACTTAACCTCCATGTTGTGCCAAACGTGCTGGTATGTGGAGTATCTCTTTACTTTTCTAGAAGTTTTGTTTTAGGGTTTTTTTCTCCAATATTCTTTAGTTTAAAAAACAAGCAACCACAAAAAAGCAAAAGCATTGCTCCCTTAATGAATTTGGGATTTTTAACATAGAATGTGATGGCAGATAAGAACCATTCGGCCCATCTAGCCTGCCCAATTTTCTAAATACTTTCATTAGTCTCTGGCCTTATCTTATAGTTAGGATAGCCTTATGCATATCCCACGCATGCTTAAACTCCTTTACTGTGTTAACCTCTGCACTTCAGGCTTTTCCATGCATCCACTACCCTCTCAGTAAAGTAATACTTCCTGATACTCTTTTTAAACCTTTGTCCCTTTAATTTAAGACTATGTCCTCTTGTTGTGGTAGTTTTTCTTCTTTTAAATATATTCCATTAAGTCATAAAACAGTACTGGGCTTTAATGCCATTAGGATATTATGGGATGTCCTAATGTTCTGGTGTGAGCAGCTTTAAGATGAAGGTGATTAGGGGAATAATAGAAGTAAGGGTCATGATTGGGGACAGTGGCAAACTGAGCAAGAATATCCTGGCAAGAAGGGTAAATGGTGAGGTAAAGGAGGAAACGGAATGGGTAAAAAAGATTGACAGAGTAAATGAAAGAAACGCAAACTGGCACACAGAGAGTGGGGGGTTGTAGAGAATAAAAGTTGCATGTCACCGAGTAACCACGTTACCTGTTAATGTTTTACATAAACCCTCACCAGACCAGCTAGACCTCTACAGCTTGGACAGATTTGCTAGAAGATATTTTTTGGGAAACCACCAACCACCATTAAGCTCACACTCACCATAGTAGTTGTGAGGGGGTTTACTATGATGACCCACTATATATTCAGCATTAAACTCTCCTCTGATAGTCACACTCTTCAGTTAATAACTTCTTCCTTCCACCTTGGATTGAAATTCTCCATAGACCTAAGAGATCCTGGATAGCTCCCATTTCTGGGGCCATCTGCAAAAGACTAAAAAAATGCACATTGTTGTCGGTGTTTTGCAGATCAGAAGAAACATCAAGCACACGTACCAGACCCTTGAACAAAACCTCATCTGATACATTAACTAGCTCCAGGGTGATTGCCTGTCAGTGTTGCCCACCTCTGATTTGCTGATAACGACCAGGTACATTGGTTTAGCCAAGTTGCTAATTAAAGCCAACTATAAAACCACGCTCTGACTCTTACTGTACCATTTAACCCCTGAGGAAGTCTGGAGGCACTTGAGGAAATGCATAGGAATTGTTTACTTTATGTTATTTTCAATTTATTATTTTTAATATTTGTTGTACATCTCCCACTTGGAGAGATTCTATTGACTGGCCAATCCTTGTACTGGTTGTCTGGAGGCTGCATGAGATCTGCACAATGTGGTTTATTATTCTTTATTTTACTTAATTCAATAGAAGATAATCAGAAGGTTGGATACAGTTATATGGGGATACACCTCCTAATCATTAATATCTTGTGAGTGCCATATACATAAGCTTGTGGTGTGGTGTGGTGTTTTGCATGTTTTGCATTTTTTTCTGTAGCTTGTTTTCATCTTCTGACTCTGTATGAACTGACCTGTGTCACGTTAGTCCCAGAGGTAACATATCAGGCGGGCTGTTTCCAGCAGTATTTCTTGGTGATTATACAAACTCAGTGGAAGTCCTACTATTAACATGATGTAAAGTCATGATTTTATTAATGACACAAAGATGAGTATTAAGCCATTCTCTTTCCTTTATTCCCTCAGCAGTAAAGAATAACACAATGAGAGAAAAACACATGAAAGTTAACAAAACATGCTTAGTAACACAATCCACCACTCAAGAGAGAATAACCTATAAATGACACAACCATCCCCCAGCAATCCCTCTTTCTTTCTATTGTACCTCTCATTTCATATGTTTGTTCTATTATAATAAGCTGATAGTCTGTTTTACACTTCTGTCCACTACAGTCAACCAGTCCATAACCTTCAAGACAGCAGAGTGCCCTTTTCCTTCTGCTTTCATCACTTTTTTCCCCCTTTGGTGGGCCTTTCCCATAATATCTATTGTCCACCCTGTTTTAATGTCAGGGTGTATGCTTGGGCCATCAAGTGTTTTTGAGATTCACGGCATCTTGTTTTCAGATCCTTCTTCTTGTTGGCTATTGCACATGCTCGATTGTATTAGCGGTGGTCATCTTTTTTTTAGTAGGGGCTCAGTTTGCAATTCAGTGTCTCACAAGGCCCGAATTGCATGCCAAACCACCAACACAATAGGCAGCCTTCTACCTGGCTCGGTGGAACTCTCCTGTGACAGATGGCGACTCCTTTGTCTTCTCCCCTTTTCTGGTGTGTGAATCTTTGGGTGTTTGTCTTTTTAGCCTGGTGGTTTCCTTCTGTTAGGTATTTTAACAGGGTTACTTAATCCTGTATACTCCCTATTTTCTGTTGGGCGCTTTTAGGTTGGAACAACTGTGATCACTGTTGGGTGGTTATTTTTTTTTTCTGCAGAGCTGTGGCTTTAGTGCAGTGGTTAGTGCAGTGTTGCCAGTATGCAGACGGGGGGTAAAGCCTCTCTGGCCTCACAAGTTTTCCTCTGATGGATTCTCTTGCCCCACAGGATGATGTTATTCCTCCTGGGTAAATAAAAACCTTTTATTACTTACCTTATCCCAGTGCTGATGTCCCTTGGTGCTGGGTCGCCGCTTCGCCCCTCCAATGTCCTGCGACGAGCGCATATTAGCCCTCCCCATATAAAGGAAAGCACTGAATCAGTGCTTTCCTATGGGGAAAAAATCTGATGCTAGATGTCCTCATGCAGAGGGTGAGGATGTCCAGTGTCAGATCCCGGACCAAAGGTCCTTTTCGATCCAGGTAGCACCCGCAGTGGCTGTAAGGGAGACAGCCACTTGAGTTAGACTTAGTGCTGCAATGTAAACATTGCAGTTTCCCTGGAACTGCAATGTTTAAGATTCCAGGACTAAGAGAAATATGGACACTGCAAACAGACCACTTCAATGAGCTGAAGTGGACTTGGTACCTATAGGGTCCCTTTAAGTTTCATTAAGTGTAATAAGCTAAATTAAAATTGAAGATTTGTTGTCAGTTGTCCTTTAAAAGAGGCAGGGAAGTTTTAGAGCCATAGTGTACTGAAAGAAGAATGAAATAGGAAGTGGGGAAGTACACAAAATACTGTGGAACTAGAACCCATATCCTTAGAATAACAAACCTCTGGAACCAGTGAAGCAGCGGAGAATGAAGAGATCTTCACTTTCAGATAGTATCACTTCACTTTGGTTCTACAGATTGATCCTAACTGTAGTTGTAGGCTACTTAGACCCTCATTTTAACATAATGAGCAGGCATCACAATACCCAATTGTTCCATCACACAGCACAACTGTGTTGAAATCAAGCAAGACTGGTGTCATTTATCAATGTCATGGTTTCCCTACCTGTATTAGGCTAGGCAGGGTTTTTAAACTCTGGCCCTCCAAATGTTGCTGAACTACAACTCCCATTATTCTTTGAATGGAATACCCAGATAATCATGGAAGTTGTAGTACAGCAACATCTGGAGGGCCAGAGTTTGGCGAACCTTGGGCGAGGGGATACAAAAGTGCCACGTCACATTCCTTGCCTATAAATTTCCATCAAATGTTCCATCAGTTGTTTGTTGCCCTGTGGCCTAAACTTATCTTGGTATCTACTGCGAAGTTCCAAAAATGTAAATCACAGAAGTCTTCCCATACAAGCAAGTCAGTCCTAAAAGGTGGTTACACCAATAACAATGAATTTTAAAAAATTATAATTAAATTATGCCTTTTTTAAATATGCATTATATGACCTTTTCCCCATCTTGCCAGGTTTGTTCCTTAAAATCGTAATGTCAGGTTGGCATCAATTCTAATGCCATCCTCAGAAATTCACTCTGTAGAATTCAGAAATATACCGCTTTTCCGCGGTATGTAAAGGGGATGGCTGCTTATCAACTATGTAAGAATAATACTACTTAAATAAGCCTACTCTCTCTGTGCAATTTTTAATTCAATTTCTGTGAGATTAAATTTACTGGAGACAAATGGACTGCAAGAATGAACTTCATTCCATAACGGTCTATAAAAGCTGCTCTCACTGAATGATGGTAACTGTTAGTTCAAAAGGTAAAAGAAGGAACAGGAAACAAGAAAGGCTTATATTGAACACAAAGCACGAGTTTAAACTGTTTTTTAGGGGGGGGGGAGGACTGGAAATTCATTAAATATGTTGTAATAGGAGCCATGTTTGAGACAAGACAACTGTAAAATCCTGCAAAATCATTTACTATAGAATATATATATACACACACATATACATACATACATATACACATACATATATGCATTTCTACTACATTGATATATATATATATATATATATATATATATATATATATATATATATATATATATATATACCAATGTAGTAGAAATGCAGGCTGCACTGTCGGACTTAAAGTATCAAATAACTGCTTTATTCCATATAACAAGTAAATCATGATTTACTTTTTATATGGAATAAAGCAGTTATTTGATACTTAAGGTCCGAGAGTGCAGCCTGCATTTCTACTAAACTGGTATACAGCAGGATCCCCTGAAAGGACTGGCACCCGGCCAACTATACCACTGCACCAAGGCAGTAGGACACTTAAGCGGTAGTGCAAGGATATATTTACTCTGTGGATATATATATATGCACACACACATATACACACACTGAACAAAATTATAAACGCAACACTTGTTTTTGCCTCCATTTTTCATGCGCTGAACTCAAAGATCTAATACTTTTTCTATGTACACAAAAGGCCTATTTCTCTCAAATATTGTTCACAAATCTGTCTAAATGTGTGTTAGTGAGCACAAGATGTAACATGTTCAACAGTGTCACACAATGTTAATGTTTTTAGTATTTAAATCACCATGTTTATAAATGCTGATTTAATCCATACTGCTGTAAAATGCCTTGCCAACAGATTTCATAGATGTAATGCTTTGGATCAGATGATGGTGTCACCTGCCTAGATAAACTACTACAGTCTCTATAGTTTATGGCTAGTTCTTTGGAGTTGGCACTAAATATCCAATGTAGCACTTTCCTCTATAGCAGGGGTTCCCAACCCAGTTCTCAAGTACCCCCTACTAGTCCTGGATTTAGGGATTACCCTGTTGTGTCTAAAGTGTTTTCCCCCCCAAAACACCTTAGACACAATTGAGTAATCCTTAAATCCTGTACTGTTAGGGGGTACTTGAGGACCGGGTTGGGAACCACTTCTCTATAGCAATGTATGTGTGTTAGCCAATCAGCAGAAAAAGCTGGTTTGCAAGAGTTTATCAGATTTTAATAATTGTTAGGTTGGCATGCAATTAAAGGGACACTATAGTCACCAGAACAACTACAGCTCAATGTAGTTGCTCTAGTGTCTACAGCCTGTCCCTGCAGGCTTTTCAATGTAAACACTGCCTAGGAACACCTCTAGTGGCCACTAGAGGTGCTTTCTGGGTCAGTGCTGCACATTGTACAGCACTGACATTTAGCGTCTCCACGCTCTGCATGGAGGGGCTGAATAGTCCTCATAGAGATGCATTGATTCAATGCATTTCTAATAGGAGATGCTGATTGGCGCGGCACAGCACAGCGTTTTGTTGCAATTGCCTCCCAATGCTTTCCTATGGCAATGCATTGGATTGGCTGAGATCATCAATTCTGATGATCTCTTTAACCCCTTAAGGACACATGACGTGTGTGACATGTCATGATTCCATTTTATTCCAGAAGCTTGGTCCTTAAGGGGTTAAAGAAGTTGGAGCAGGGGCAGCTAGCCGCAGTAGACCTGTCTGGCGCTGGAATAAAGGTACGTTTATTACCTTTTTAAGGTGTGTCAAGGGGGGACAGGAGCCTAACAGTGTTTTTAACACTAGTGACAGGTATACATGTTTGTAATACTTGTCACGATAGTGTTCCTTTAATGACTAAAAGATTAAGAGGAAAGCCAGAAGCCCTCACCAAAAACTAGAATGCCACTGCAAACCTGAGGGATGTGGAGGATCCTTAGAAGCTAGGGAATTATATTATTTTAAATATTATGTCACTGCATATGTGAAACAGGATGCCATAGGAGGAAAGTAGGGCATAGACAAGATTTTGTTTCTTTTTTTTTTTTCTGCTTTTAAAGCACAGTTTGGACTAACAGATTTTCATCTTTAGACATTTGATTTAAGTGATTAACACGGCTCAATATTTTAAGTCCTGGGCTACTAGCCAGGCCACACACAAATATGCAAGTACATACAAAAACATACCACTACCAACTAAACATTTTACAGTATGGACATGTTTGTAAACCACAATTGTACATTTTGTGATTGTGTACCTCCTGTGACCCTATACTCTAGCATTCTAGATCAAAAAGTAAAACTGACAGTAGTTGGAGACTAGAGTGTAATATTTCAGCAGCAAATTCAATTCCTATAGTCTATGATAAATGGCAGAGGTTCACTGTCTTGTAGTTATAATGACACAATGAAATCAAACACTATCTGCACCAGATGAGACACATTGTAGAGCTGATGATGTGTCTCAGAATTGGGGATTCATTTATCTTTAAGATGAAATAAAGAAGAAGAAAAAAAAAGTATGTGAACCAAGCTATAACTGAATAAATAATTGTTTTGGTGTTTGGGGTTCTCTTTTATTGCAGATGTGCCTTCTTTACAGACATATTTTTAGAAACACAGTGTGTCAGTGTCCCATATTACATTTCTCCTCTCCACACCACTCAATTGCTAGACACCCAGTTCAATGAAGTCCAAGAAAAGTTTAATCATGCTTGAGTTTTAAAGTTTCACTAATAAAATCATACAATTCAAGTAACGGTTTACTGAGCAATGCTGGGAAATGTCAGAGTGTTTTATCATTTAAGACTAGAGAGTAGATATACTCCAAATTAAGACATGCATGGATTTCATTATGCATTTTTTCATTAGGATATATCTAAAAACTGCTTGTTAAAGCTGCAAAGCTCTTGTCTGCAATGTTTGCAAGCGTCCCCCTCCCCCCCTCCCCCTTTTTTTCCCCAGCCCAGATTTTCTGTGGCTGTCCAATCACAAGCTTCCCAATGCAGCTCAATTCTAAGTATTTGTAAGGCAGTTGCTCTGGGTGACTAAATAAAACATCAGCTTAAGTGTGGGTGTATAACAATGTATTTGTATGTAGATGGGTGTGCTTCTAAGATTGTATGTGAGTGTAATAGTTTGTGTGTGTATAGTAGTGTATGTGTGTAGCTGTGTACATGTAGAAGTGTTTTGTGTGTCTAGCAGTGTTTGTGTGTATCACTGTAATTGTATGTAGCTAGATGTGTTTTTAGCAAAGATGTGTGAAGCAAAGAGTGTGTTTGTGTTTATGTACAGCAATGTATGTGGGTAGCAGAATGTGTGTTGCAGTATGTGTGTGTACGTGTGTCACACTGTTTATGTTTATCAGAGTGATTGTGTGTATGTTTGTGTATTTAGTATTTTGTGCATGTGTGTGTGCCTGGCAGTGTGCATTGAGGTGTGTGTGTGTGAATCTGTATTTGGGAGTACCTATGAGAGTGTCTGGAATGCATATATGTTTGTGTTATTGTTTGTGAGTATGTTTCTCTGGGTGTGTGTTGAGGTAAGGCAGCATGTAGCTTGGTAATGGACCCCACAAATTCTGAGACAGTACCCTGGTGGTACCTGATGAACAACAATCCAAATATCCAGTATTTA